>NC_140587.1:124317667-124964991 GCF_964204655.1 Triturus cristatus | reverse complement strand
AAGAAACCACTTTTGGAAATTCAGGCCAGCACAGACACATGCACCAAGGAGTAACCTGCAGTGCCACCTAAAAGCCAATTGTGGCAGGCTACCAGTTGGCAATTTGCAGATAAAGAGCACCAACAAAACAGAGACTCATGCTATGCCGAGTCTGCTATTACATGGTCCAAACCCCACATCATCACCTCCAGTGCCCTTCACTCCCAAGCAGCCACAACAAGCCCGGCACTCCCAAGCAGCCACAACAAGCATACTGGCCAAGTGGGCTGACTACTTCCTGACGAGGAGATGAATGGTGTACACAGCAAAGAAGCCCTGATAAAGAGCGAGCCACAAAGGATACCGTGCGCTGCATGCCCCCTAGCAGTCGTCTACCACCACTGCAAGCAGAGGAGCAAACGTGAACTGTTGTCACGCTCTCTCCCACATGGACTCACAAAAGGGAGAGTGGTGGCACGAAAGGTTTGATGCTGATTACACCACACGCCCTCAGTGGCTGTAAATCACCACAGCACAGCAGCCAGGACCAAGGCAAGAGAAACCGTACACCCCAGCGGTGCATCGTTTCAGTCGCCACCAGCGAAACTCAGAAACCCCTGAACACTGACAAATTGTGCCAGTCAGTCTGCAAGGCCCCAAAGCAGCAAGCCGAACAGACAGCAACGTCACAAGGCACCCATTAACACCAACAGCACAAGAAAGACAGGTGCAGAGCACGCACCACAAGTAGCTGCCCAGCGCCACCACCAGAGAGGACATCGCATCACTCGCTCCCACTGGTGAACAAACACAACAGAAAGCTACAACACAGGCACACCCAGTGCCAGAAGAGAGTGCCTAAGGAGAAGACGGAGCGCACTTGGTCCGAGGCGCGCAGAAGGCCGCACCAGTGAACCTGACAGCACGGGCAGGTGTCCGGGAGATAGAGACATCTCCACATAGAAGCACTTCTGAACGCAGCAAAGAGAACAACCACATCTCTACTGTACCAGCGAAGACCCGGAGCGGGCCGAAGACAACACAGAGTGCCCTCCCTCACACTGCCTCAAGACAGAGTCATCGGTGACCCAAGACAGGCAAGAGAGTAGTTGCACACTCCACGTGGCAGGCCGCCACAGCAACATGTGCCCCAACAACAGGCGTTACATGGCCGGGTGTCACATCGCACAGCGAGCAAGGAGCACGTCACACAAAGTGCCCAGTCCCGAAAAGCACACTGGAATGAAGGAAGAAGCAGGGGCCATGACGGCGCCGCCTCGAGGTCCAAGCGCAACGCCCTCGATGGAAGAAGAGTGACAGCCCTGTCACCCGAAGAACCGGATGAAGACAGATGCGCTGAACAGACCAACAAGGGGAGAAGACTGAGGACTCACACAGCAAGCCAAGAGCACACCCAGACACACCAGACAGCCACCAAGGCGGACCGACATTCCTGGACACAGCAAGCGCAAACCGCATCTCTCCCCGTTTCCCCAGGCGACCGTCCATCCCCGAGCATCAGCAGTCTAAGTCAAACGGCATCCCTGCTCCTGACCGCAGATGCCACGGGTGAAGAGCAGCACCGAGTGTCCTTCCTCACACCGCCTCAAGATGGAGTCGGCAGTGGCCCCAAGACAGGCAAGAGAGCATTCGCACACTCTACGTGTCAAGCCACCACTGAAGATCACCCTCTTTAAGGCGGAGACACATGGGTGCTAAGTCCCTCCTGACATCCAGCTCTCACAGCAAGTCACCACCACCTGTTATTCCAACTCACCATATGGCTGGCAACCACCATCACGCCAGCCCTCAGCATATGCGTCAAACAACACCACTCCCAGAGTACCGATGGACTGGAGTCCTACACCGTTGCCACACCAGCTGACAAAAGAGACCAGAGGCTACCTGCGAGCCTGGCCTACACATGAACCGCGGCAGCGAGAGCATGTCTTGGCCAAGACTCATCCACCCTCGAGGGTTGTGCGTGCGACTAAGTAACGGCTCCTCGGTGGTCCTGAAGCTGCCCAAATCGGCACACAAGCGGCCCCAGCGCAGCCCTCCTGCAGTTCCGTAGCAACCCCGACAACGAGCCTCCCCAGGTGAGAGAGTGAGAAGAGACATTGCCCCACCAACAGGTTATCAGTTACAGCCAGGGGGTTCCACAGAGACAATCGATCAGGCAACACCTCCGTGAAATCTCACCGTGGACTCCGTCCATGCTCATTACACACCCCCTTGTACAAACTGTTAGAACATCCCCGGTGTCAGCGGAGTGGAGCCACGCAAGACTGTAAGACACGTCGTCATCAGTGAGCTGACGGTATGCAGCGTACGTCTCTAAGCATGCGGTCGTGTCCTGAACCTCTCAGGTTTAACTATGAGTGCCCACCGAGGGGGTCCTGCTGCAGACAATATTCACCAGCCTATGTCTGACGTCTTCTCGCCACCTGACTCGTAAGGCTGATGGACCCTGTGGTGTTTAGTTGACTGTTTGTCCCCACAGGTTGGACTAATGTTGGTTGTTGTTCTTCAATAAAGTTGGGGAGGAATGTAATGTCCTGCAGGACACGTTCTAGTGTTTGGCAGGCTTTAGTATTTCCCAGCCACTCCCTTGAGGGCTGGACACACTTACACCACCACCCATCCATCACGGGTGTCATGAGTGACGTTGCCCCGCCAATAAAAGGGCCCGAGTGCACGTGCTCATGGCCAGTTACTGCACCACATCACCTGGTGTTTGCGTCCATTATTTCCGTCATGTGGGCCTGAGGCCCGACACCACAGGGATGGAGACTGGTCGTTTATGCAGTGTCTTGCCAAGCTGATGACCTCACAGACCTCAGGGTTGTGAGATTGTCAGCCCGGCAAATACTGTAAACTCTTGCCGCCCATTGGCAGCAGGGTCAGTGTGTCATGAGGCTGATCATCACAATAACGGCAGCTGGCCACATGCAAAAGGCGTGTGTAAATTATTTTTTCCAAACAGATTTAAACAGTTTGCTTCAACTTTGATAATGGCCGACCTGGAGAGTGTAAGTAAAGCGGGCGGAGCCCGGACGCCCTAGCTCAGAAACCGCCCCTGCACATCTGCCTAATTTAGGCTGTGCACATTTCAAACACACTTTGTAATTCTTCCCGGTCCATGGTTGGGTCTTCCCTAATGTTAGATGACTGTTTCTTAACACTGAATAAATCAGAGGAATTTCACGGGATGTGGACTGCTACTCATCGCCGTACTGCAGGGTAGTTCCTCAGTGGAAGAGGAGTGTCAGAGGCAGACAGGAGGGCTTCTTTTAATCAGCGTTAAGAGAATGGGGAGAGGGAAAGCGTCTCCTATCCAATTGATCTGATGTCCATCTTAAGCATTCTCTGGTAATTCTGGGGATGTTTCTGGGGTAGTCCCTACACTGCATCGGGATAAATCACACTTGCGCTCTGGAACAATTCACAGTAATTGAATTAGCATCTTGCCTTGTCACTTCCGCTGCTCTACTGAACGCTTTACTGTCAGTTAATCACATCACAGCACTTGCTACGCATTACCTTACTATGCTCCTCTCACCCACTGTTCCGCAGGCGCTGTTCCATTTCCAGGTGCATCTGCACCCCTGGCCTCCTCAGTAAGCATGGAATACATGTCTTCTCCTGGGTATTTTTCATACCACCCACTTGAGATTCATTTTTTCGTTTATGGGTTTCCTCATGCGAGTACAAAAAAGATGGCCACTGCTCAGCATTTATCTTGTACTTAGGTTCCTTCAGTTTTTCTTGTATATTTCCTAATTCCTCTATTTCAAAGGTACTGTGTTCAGGAAAGTACTTGTTCCCATCCTCCCAAAAAAGTCCCAACCACTCTCTTAAATACTTGGATGTGGGTTTACTGTACCGTACCTTTCAGTAGGGACTCACTAGCTTTAAATTTTCCATCCCCCATCATGCGGTCCTCCTGTTCTCAACACACATACACACACACACACACACACGCACACACACACACAAAACCGGGAGAAGAGTCTGCTGGACTTGTTCTTCAGCACCTCCAATGGAGGGGGTGAAGAGGAAATGGGAAAGAGTTAGGGGTTCCATCAGTGTTTTCAGTAAAATGGAGGAGGGAAAGAATTGTGTACACTCAGAGTTCTCCTCACGTTCAGCTGACCTATGGTTGGCCATCGGGAGGGGCTACCTATGGTCGGGCATCTGGAGGTGCTACTGAATTGACAGGATAGGCTTGATCAGAGGGTCTCTTTCTCTCACACATTAATCCTTCAGGCGTTTATGCTTCAGATCCTGGTGGTCCTGCCTATCTGCCCAGCTGCTGCCCTTTTTATAATCTGCTCCTTGGTTCCTGCAAACATGTCCCCTTTTTAAATGGCTGAGTACAGTACTCAACCGCTGAAACGCATACAGTTCATCCCTTTTAGGTCTCGCCTAGGCAGCGCATGCGCTGTCTCATTGAGACATGCAGTATATGCTTTAGTGGGGGAGTCCCCGCCTCCGTTTTCCTATTTGTTTTTGAGTGTGTCTTTCAAAATGTCCTACTTGCTAATGGGTAAGCGTGTTTTATGTCCCTCCTTATTCCCTGTTGGGCACACCTATGGCTATTGGCCCCTTTACTGGTATGAATGCATTTTTTTGGGGTTTGTTGTTTATCGGAGATCTCTTTTTTTATGTCTCGCCTAGCGTTGCAGCGCATGTGGTGCTCGCTTTGCGAGGCATGCAGTTTACACTATAGCAGGGAAGCTTCATTGAAGATCCGTCCACTCTCCGCCCATCTTTTTGATAGGCTTTGGTCCTTAATGCTGCCTTCCCATTGGTTCTAGCCTTGTTAGTCCTGCCTTATGATGAGCATGCCGTCATTTGTGTCCTTCCATGGCTACTGGCCCCATCACTGCACAGACTACTTTTCTCCCCTTCGTCTCCCCTCCCCCCTCTCCCGCAGTCCAGTACCTTCTCGCCGGCCCCTTCACCCCCCATCCCTGCCCCCCCTCGTGCTCATCACCTGCAGGCATTGCAGGAAATCACTTCATTTATTTCTGGTTGAAAAAGTGCACAAGGAACGCTCCAGTAGTCATCGCTGGGCATTGATAGAAAACCATAATTTAAACAAATGATTAACCAGTTGCCGCCCGACCTCTCTGAATCAGGAATACTTCAACTTTATTTCCGGTTGGAAAAGTGTGCAAGGAACGCTCCAGTAGTCTGATAGAACATCGCAGGGCATTGATGGAAATACATAGTTTAAACAAAAGATGAACCTTTTTTCCTCACCTTATTATTGTCTTATAAGGTGTTGAAAGATGGCTACCAGTTTAACTTCCTGTCACTTGTTGGCTTCCTAGCGGCGTCTCACCCGCAGTCCTACCCATACTTCCTGTCGGTAGTGCAAGGAGGGGAAATGACATGCCTGGTGCATGGGACTAGGAGAGAGAGGTCGGAATCAGAGAGGAGGAGATAGCTTAGGAGGGGTAGGCGTCTCGGAGACAGAAACACAACAGAAATCAGGTCACCTGAATTTGCTCTGCTCTAGTGAGTTCTAATCTAATCATGGCTTCCCAGAACATGGACCCCGCTGCTGCCACCAACTCCGGCACCGCCCGCAAGGGAACCGAGCCTGGGTCCAGCACCGCAAGCAGCTGCTCCGTTGGCGGAGTTGGGGGGGTTAGCAGTGGAAGTTTCTGTCCATGGTTTTTGGGGTGCTGAGTGAGAGTCCTGTAAGTGGGGACTATGTTAAGGGCTGTAAGGAGGGGCTAGGTTGAGCTTGCCGCAGTACTTTAAATAGAAAAATAGAAGTGCAGGTACTCTATACAAAAGTACCTGCTAGTTTCTGAGAAGTGCAGGTTCTCTCCAATTAAAGGTACTGCGTTTCTCTTGAGAAGTGCAGGTACACTCTCACTCAAAATAAAAAAAAGTGCCCGTACTCCATACCGGACAGTAATGGCCCATTGTAAAGCACTGGCTGTAAGTAAAGGATTGGCTGTGACTCACCCATGTCAGAGGTTGTTTTATATCATACATATCTACAATTTTTGGACGGTTGCTGAGTTTGTGTGGCAAAGTGTGAGTCCTGGTTATGTAGTGGTGGGAAGTTTTCGGAGTTTGCATGGACATGAGTGACTGGAGAACGAGGGGATGCTTTAAAAAAAACTTAAAGTTGCGTGGTACTCCGGGGAGCGGCGAGGCAGATTTGACCAAGAGTTACCAAAGAGGTAGAGGTCCAGAAACTGCAAAGATGTGACTGGGGAGTAGTGTGTTGGGTCGTTGACCATTGTGAGGGCGGTGGGAATGTTACACTAAACTTTCATCGAAGGTGTAGATACTCCGCAAGTTCTAGAGAAGAGGTAAATTGTATTCCAGTTTCTCTGTATTTTTGGGGGTAGGAAATGGGCTTTCTGAAAGCCGGAGATTTGTTTTTGATTTTATTTAAAGGCATTCATAAAAAGTATTACACGTTTAATTATAAATAGGTCCTGAGCAGTTACTGCAGAATTTTGGAGCCTTTAATTCTGCCTGTTTCCAGCAGACAGCGACAGCCTGTAGAAATGTTCAAAGAGTAAGTAACAGTGACTAGGACAAAGTACAAGGAGTTGCGGGCGCAGCTAGCAGCACAGGCTCACTCTTTGAAGTATTCACTTATGACAACGGTTACTCCCCTGAGGTTGTTGGTGTGGGGCAGGCCTAGGCAGCTTGATTATAAGTGTGTTTGAGTATGCTACCCAGCTGGAGTTACTCAGTCATCTAGTTGTGGGATTGTTCTGCCCCCTGTAATTTAAAGTGAAACACGGACGCAGAATGACTCTACGTAGCACTGGATGATGGAGAGACCCCCTAGCAGTGTCTGGAAACCTAGAAACCCCGCCAGTGGGTTCAGTGTGATGCTTTTACTATGTTGCTTATTTCATTAGCCGAGAGATCCTCGCGCTTGGGGATAGCAACAGCGCGAGCCTTCAACGGATGGCAAAGCGGGGTATGGGAGGAGGCGTGCGCCTAAGAAGGAGCCTCGTGTGAAGAGCCATCTTGCCTGGTGTACACCCGAACCGCTGCCATGGAGGCCAAACAAAACCTGCAGTTGATCTACCAGGCCTTGCAGGCACTGCAAAACGAACCCAAGCCCAGTGGGGGAGCTTCAAAAATCGGTGAGCGCTGGGGGTTGGGACCCGGGTACAAGGGTTTTAAAGGAAAGGACATTGTTCTGTAGAGTTTTTACAAGCATGTCACATCCCATATGTTGGCAGCGCATTGAGTTAAGGGAGAACCATGTGAAACTGAGCAAGCGATTAGGAGCTGTTTTGGGTGTGAAGTAGGATCAGAAGGCTGAGGCTCTTAAGCCAATCATATTACTTTATTTTAAGATATGGACTTGAATCACCCAATAAGTTAATGTCAGTTCTGAAGGGACGGCAGTCACAGGGCAGTGTAGGAGGAGAGTTGCATCTTTAACGAATGATTTATTTTTCCCCGTTGTTTCAGTTTTCATAGTTGGTTAGAAAGGCATCTTATAATGCCATTGATAATGGACAAAAATTGACATGATCTAGAAATCGCGTATGATGATTCTTCCTAAAACACTGCGTGGTTCGAAAATCTTGAGAGTCTCTGCATGACTAATTCAGACATGCCGTCTTTATTTTAGCTTCATTTAGAGTAGAGGTGGACGCGGCAACAAATTAACAGAGAAAGCCGAGGTTCGGATCTTAGAGCCAGTGCATGAGCCGGACACTGACAAAATTTGCTATGTTAAATCATACAACAAACACCAGCCAGAAACCTGACTAAACACTACTGTGTACATATTTTGTTGTATTTTCTTCTATAAGTAACTGCAAATTAAATAATTGATCTAACTACACACTTAGTTGAGAAACATAGTTGATTTTTTAGATAACCATTGTTTACATTCAAACACGTTTTAATCGCTGGTCAAAGAATGTTCCACTTTTATCAGTGCATTGTAGGGTTAGAGCTATCATACTAGAAAAGATAAGTGTGAGAAACAATTAACACACAGATCTCTGTTGTAAGTGCATTAACCTACAGGTCTATTCTTGTGCCTAGAATCTGTAGTCAGTATGTGTCACATGCATTCCCCAAAGGCCTTCTCCATTGAACTGTCTTATTGGGATTGGAATTTGTGTCCTGCAGGATACACAGACATTTCTGAATAAGGTGCATTCACAACAGTTTTCTGAGTGGGCTAACAACAGGGTCTTATTGGGATCACAATTAGGCACTCCTTAAAAAAGTGGCCCAATTTCCAGGATTGTGCCATGTTAAAGAACAGTAGATGTTTCAGCAACCAGGCTAATGTGCTGCGTAACTAAATGCATATAAGGTTCCAAAGGCGAGACCGATGGCATTGCAAATGCTTGTTTACACAATCGTTGGTACAGCGTTTATGCACACGTATTTGCTTTTAATCCATTTTAAATTATTTTCTGTAGAAACAAGTGCATTTGTTTGAAGATGCAAATTAAGCTGCAAATAGGGGGCTATGCGTGCACAGTAGAACAGTAACTCTTGCAGTACTCACAATAATGTGCTGCATAGCTAAATACTTATAAGGGCAAAGGCGAGACCGATTGCATTGCAAATGCTCGTTCTAATCTGCTCCCTATAACCATGGATTCAAAACATATCCTTTTCGTCTCTGGACTCCTCCAATTCCTATGCAACCAGCCTGTGTGGTCTCCTATACACATGACACCTTTTTATGCACTTTTGGGATATTTCTGAGAAATACAAAACAGTACTACCCATACAGGGGAGAAAAGAAAACTATGGCTAGCATAGTTAGAAGTATGATGAGTGCAATTAGATGTTATCTAAATTTGGTTCAAAATGCTTAGGCTGTTCAGCTAAATCACCAGGTCCTGTGATGGGCTGTGCTCCAACCCAGTGACCTCGGAGAAACTTCTCCTTTGCCGCTGGCACCTGGGGTCGTCTTATGGTGCCCGGTCCAACACTGCCCTGTTTGCCTAATGTAGACAGTTTTGTAACTGCTATTCGCTACTGAGCAGATGCCAGGATCTTCTCACAAGAAAGATTGTGAGAAGATCTTGAGGAACTGATACTGAAGGCACAGACAGAGGCTGACTCCACTATTTTCTAGAATTCTCGCTTCGTTGTGCCAATCCTCAGAACAACACTATCCTTATAACACGGTGCAGAAAATGTTCAATTGTACAACACAAAATGAAATGGCTGTGGTGATTAGAAATAAATGAAACTTATCAGATATATTAGGATTTTAGTGGGCTGTAGGCTGGTATGAAAACAACATATGAATTTAATACTAAAATGAAAAAGTACATGTTCGGGCACACAAGAGCATTAGTGTTTTTCTCAATACATGGAATGGTATTAAGGCACAGATATAAATACATCTGCTTTCCTAATTTTGTGGTAGGTTCCATCTCCTACCAGTTCATGGTCCCTCGTATGGGCTAATACTGGCACTTCAAATCTTTATGAAGCTGATGGCAATGGCTGTAGCCAAACCTCAGGAGGTCAGTAATGTCTGCATTCCTGTACCTGGATAAATGAGTGTTTAAAACCAGTTTGCCACAGATGATGTCCCGTAACCTGCAAACAGTAGTGTCCCTTTTGTTTTACCCAGTCTTTTCTATCACCGTCTCCTAGTGTATTCTAGATCCCTCTTAGCACCTCTTCTTGTTCATAGGGGAGGTACTGAACACAACATCGCTTCAAGCTTTGCTTCCTTCCCTGGATGTCATTTAGGCTATAATTCTGATGTTGGGTGGCAGCTCGTATTCCAGTCCAGCTGAGTCTACGCTTGTTAGATCTGCTGGCTTCCTGCATTCTATGGTTGCGCACACTGGCACATAAAGGATCTCCAGTGATGCCTTTGCAGCATAGTTGAGAATTGTCAGACTTAGGGTGATCGCTCTGGCAACATGTCGGACCTGACCAGGTGGTTTTCACTAGCAAAGGCCCGTGTACTAGTGGACCCTTGGGTAGGATGCTGATCTGGAGGAGCGGGAGATCAAAGCTATCTGGTCCCTGGAGGAGCAGGCTTTCCACATCAACATGCTTGAGCTAAGGGTAGGGGGGGCGGAATTTGCGTAGTCGCGTTACGCATAGTTCCCCGAAATGGTAAAAATCTCTGCGAGCTACGCAGAATCCCGCGAGCACACGGAATTGCTTGTTCTGCCCGTTCACAATGCGTTTTTCCTGTTCGGGGACGCTATTTGCGTGCTCGGGGAGAAATAGCTTGCGAACCCACCAATGCGGTCGCCAATTGGCGCGGCCATCTTGTTTCACTTGTCCCGCCCGCTCGCGATACGTGTTTTCTGTTTGCAACCGCGGATGTCCGATGGCACGTCCGAATGACGTGTTGGCGATCGCACACTCTAGCGGGATCGCGCGACCGGCTACCAAAATCTCGTGGCGCACGCGAACGGATAGGAAAACTCGTCGGCGAACGCAGGGATCCCGTTAAATCGCTACCGCGTGCGCAAACACACATTTTGAAAGCGCGAACAAGGAAAAAATTCCGCCACGCCTCGGATCTCGGAATTTTTGGCAATTCCGCGTTCTCTGTGGAATGCAGAATTGTCAAAATTCTGCAAATTGCGCGAGCGGAGCGGAATTTACCGCCCATGCCTAAAATAAACTGGAGCTCTGGGCCTTTGCAGATGCCCTTTGCAGTTAGTCTTGAAAGACAATAAGATTATAATGTGGTATGTCAGTAAGTAGGGAAGAGTGGGGTCTCACCTTTCCTGTTGGGAAGCATCGAGGCTCTGGTCTAGGGCATGGCAGCAGGGGATTTGCCCATCACTTGGCTGGCTTTCTGAACATCAGGGCTGATAGCCTAAGTTGGCATAAACCTGCTGACCACAAGTGGCATCTCCATCCTGAGGTGATTTGGGACATCTTTGGCCTGTGGAGCACCACTCAGGTGAATCTCTTTGCTACTTGCACAAATGCAAATTGCTGCAAGTTCTGTTATCTCAAGTATCTGCTTCACAGACCCTCGAGGGATGCTTTTTGTTTAAGAGGGAACTTTCAGTTCATAATGTGTTTCCCCATACCCTTGATTCCTTGAGTGGGTCATTCCTTCACACTTTTGCCAAGCATTATTGTTTGGACTGTGAAGGAATAGCCATTTTGCACTTTCAGTGCTGCAAGATTTCCTTGTATAATCATTCCTTTAGACCTGCCTCCTGGGGAGGTACTGCTTTGGAATCTTTTCAAGATTTGAGGAATCTCCAGACCGAAATATCTATCAAAAGTAAAAGTTACTTTACCTTTGCTAACAATATTTCTGGTGGATACTCCATCTAACTGTAGATTCCTTACCAATCCCACCCACCTCCCTTCCCTTTTTGAAGGATGGATTGAGATAAAAATGTACCAATCACATGAAACAAGTCTTAAGGTAGGGAGCTTCTGATGACTTCTTTTCAGAGCACGCCAACGGAGACTTTTGCTGCTAGAAAGATGGGCCGTGACTGAAGGGGAATTATTGGGACAGGTTAGGTGTATTTAATGTGCTATGCATGACAGGGGGTTGGTTGTTTGATTTGTGATTATTGCGTCAATTTCAATCTGGTTCAAGTCAGGAGTTCTTGCTAAAGCAAATTTCCTAGCTATTGTAAAGGAAAGTTTCGATTCTATTAAGGACGCTAGGAAATTTTGCATTCTATAGCAGGACCGGAGGCTTCAGATTAGGCTAGTTTAAAGCTTGTCCACCACCAAAGAAGCCAGTGATACCACTGGTTTAAAATAAAACCTTTTGAAGGTGGAGTCTGAGGACCAGTCTGCGGCATTAAGGATATCTTCCAGCCACGCTCCTCAGGGAAAAAGCCTTTGATGCCATTGCACCTCGGACCGAATGAGCCCTAAAAAGGGAAGTATCTATACCTGCCTCCTGCATTGCCCAGCGAACCCATCTTGCAATCGTTGGGGATGAGACCGCCCCGTGTGGTTTGGTGAGGGCTTTAAACAGTTGTCTGATGCGCTGGGGGCGTATGTCAATTGTCGCCACTTCATTGGCCTTGAGTACCCTGACCACACATAATTTAGGGACATCGGGAAAAGCAGGATAAGACAATAACTTCGAATTGCTTTTGGTTCATCTCGAAATATGAAAAGTAACTCCCTCTGGAGTGAAGACTCGGCCGGTAAGATCCAGGGCTCTCACATCAGAAACTCTTTGACAGGCTATCAAACACAGAAGGGTTACTTGCTTTGCCGACATTTGTTTCCTACACAAGTTCTTAATGGATGGCAATGTTCGAAACAAGTCTAAAATTTCATTACAATCCCAGGGAACCGAGTAGTGAGGTATCGGGGGCACGGATAATCTGATACCCCTCAGAAGCTTGAATACCAGAGGATGTTCGCCAATAGGGTGACTGTCTAGCGGAATATGGCCTGCTGAAATCGCTGACCTAAATGTATTAATGAACGTATAGGCCAAGCCCTACTTTGCCAAAGAGGCTAAGAAATTAAGGACGTAGACAACATCTGCCCACATCGGATCCACCTGTTGTCGAACACACCAACTCCCCCAACGTGACCAAGCGGAACGGTATCTTTTATTGGTGATCTCTGCCCAAGACTTTGTGAGTAACAAAGCAGCGTCTTGCGAAAGGCCTGGCACTTTCCAGCGTTGCCTGTAACCCACCAGGCCATCAGGTGAAAACTGCCTGTGACAAGGAGGTGATGGGGATTCCTCTGAGGATCTTTGAGGAGACCTAGATCGAGGGGTAGACAGATTGGAAAATCCCTGGAAAGTTCCATAAGAACTGGAAACCAGGCTTGTGATCTCCAGACCGGGGTGATCACCACCAGATCTGCCTGTTGTCTCCTCACCTGGGTTGACACCCTCATTATCATTGCGACGGGGGGAAATGCGTAACCCTGCTCCGTGCTCCAATCCTGAAGGAATGCATCCACAGCCAAAGCTTCCGGATCCGGGCGCCAACTGTAGTACCTTTCCAGTTGGCCAGCCAATCGGGAAGCAAAGAGGTCTATCGAGAAGGGGCCCCAATGAGCTTGAATTTCCCAGAATACATTGGAGTGCAGCTTCCACAGACTGGTGTCTTTCCAGTGGAAGGAGCACCAATCCGCCACATGGTTTGACGATCCTGGAAGATGTTCCGCTGAGAGAGATATCTGGTTGGACAGACAATATTCCCAGAGGTCTAGTGCCAGATTCGATAAAGCTCTGGACCTTGTCCCCCTAGATGGTTGATGTAGCGGATTGCTGCTACATTATCCATCTTGAGTAGGACGCAGCATTGGAACTTGTCCTTGGTCCAGCATTTCACAGCAAAAGAACTTGCCATTAATTCCAGGCAATTTATGTGAAGGCCTTGTTCGGAGGAGGACCATTTTCCGCCTGTAGAAACCTCTCCACAGTGGGCACCCCAACCGTAACCACTGGCATCTGAATCTATCACCAGGTCGGGCTGAGATCCAAAGATGGCCCAGCCATTCCAGGCTTCCATGTGGGAGATCCACCATTGTAACTCGGTCTTGGCCTCTTCTGAGAGGGGCAAAAATTGG
Organism: Triturus cristatus; assembly: GCF_964204655.1. NCBI lineage: Eukaryota > Metazoa > Chordata > Amphibia > Caudata > Salamandridae > Triturus > Triturus cristatus. The sequence goes on along the minus strand of NC_140587.1, from coordinate 124,951,482 downwards.
GAGTAAGTGAGGACTTTGAGCAGAAGATAGCCTTTGAGGCATTGAAGGGCCCTGTAATGAAGGGGCCCTGGAAATCTGGCCTGAATTGATGACGATAGAAGACCCACCACCCTGGCTACGTGGCATAAGGATATTGCGGGATTTGCTAGCGTACGTCTCAGTTCGTGTCTGATCTTGGATAGTTTGCGAGATGGAAGGGATAAAGTCACGTTGACCAAATCTATCATGAAGCCCAGGCAGTGCATCTTCTGAGAAAGGGATAAAGTCTGATTTGGACTCGTTGATCACAAACCCCGGGGACTCTAGACGTGTTACTGCCTGTTGCAGTTGGACGAGCAAGCGTTGGGGACATTGACTCATAATAAGTATATCGTCCAGATAGATTATCAGCCTTACCCCCTCTGATCTTAGGCACTCCACCACTGGCTTCATCACCTTGGTGAAGCACCACGGAGCGGAGGATAGACCGAAAGGAAGGGAGGTGATTTTGAAGATCCATGAATTCCACTGGAACTGAAAAAAACGTCTGTGAGGAGAAAAAACTGGGACCGTAAGGTGCACGTCCTTGAGATCCAAATAGACCATCCAGTCCTGTTTTTGCAGAAGGTCCCTGAGGAGGTGAATATCGTCCATCTTAAAGTGGCGGTAAATTAGCCACTCGTTGAACTCTTTGAGGTTTATTACTGGGCGATAGCCCACATCCTGTTTCTCCACGAGAAAGATGTTGCTGAGAAAACCTCGAGGATGCAAGGTTGAGGGTAGGATCACTCCCTTCTGCAAGAGTTCCGAAACCTACCTGTCTATTAAGTCAATCTGATCTTTCAGGAAAATCAAGGCATTTGGGTGAATCAGTTGAGTCGGTAACTCGAAAAACTCTATTTGGAACCCTTTGACAGTCTGTAAACCCAGGCGTCTGAGGTTATTGAAGACTAATTGTGGAAAAAAATTGCAATCTGCCCCCTACTTTCACATCCCCCAAGCTCTGTACTCTCACCTTGTTGATTGTTGTAGGAACCATTTCCTCTTCCTCTGCCGCCCCTTCGTAGTGGGTATGATCTGGTGGGGTAGAAGTTTCCGAATTTCTCTGGATCTTGGCACTGCCCTCTGCGAGGCTCTGCTAATTTGTAGGAGGCTTTATTGTAGGGACGGCCGGTCGAGCGCCACTGCCACAACCGGCTGCTCCAAACACATGCGGGGTGAAGATGTGCTTTATGGACGTTTGGGCCTTATCCAGCGACTTAAAAGTATTTATGAATTTGCCCAATTCCTTTACGAAGGGGTCTCCAAAGAGATTACCCTCCGCCACTGGACCAGTTTCTGAGGTGCCCAGTTCCCCTAACTTAGGGGCTGATTCACAGAACTAATCTGAGATAAAATCCTAAACTTACTACTTTTGGTATTCACAGAAGGCATTTAGTAATAATAAAGTTAGGACTTCTAACTTTAACCCCTTCAGTGCCCGCCCCTTTCCCCGCCCTGTGCCGGCCGTTTCATTAGCGGGCGGGGTTTATGACGAGCTGGTCTCGTCATGGGCACAGCGCAACCGCGGCCCATGACGAGACCAGCTCGTCATGGGCATTGAAGAGGTTAATACATTGTTAATATAGGCACACTGATCATTGTCCGCAGTGCTAGCAGTCGCTATACCCCAAGGCAAGCATTGTTAATATATGCACACTAATCTTTGTCGGAAGTGCTAGCAGTAGATATACCCCAAGGCTTGCAGTGTCAATATATACACACTGCTCATTGTCGGCCGTGCTAGCAGTAGCTATACAACAAGACTGGAAGTGTTAATATATGCACACTGCTCATTGTTGGCAGTGCTACCAGTAGCTATACCCCAAGGCTTACATTGTTAATGTATGCACACTGCTCATTGTCGACAGTGCTAGCAGTAGCTATACCCCAAGGCTTGAAGTGGTACTATATGCACACAGCTCATTGTCAGCAGTGCTAGCAGTAGCTATACCCCAAGGATTGGAGTGTTAGTATGCACTTTGGTCATTGTCTGCAGTGCTTGCAGTAGCCTTACCCCAAGGCTTGCAGTGTTAGTATATGCACACTTCTCATTGTTGGCAGTGCTTGCAGTAGCCATACACCACGGCTTACAGTGTCAATATATGCACACTGCTCATTGTCCGCAGAACTAGCAGTACCTATACCCCAAGGGTTGAAGTGTTAATATATGCACACTGCTCATTGTCAGCAGTGCTAGCAGTAGCTATACCCCAAGGTGTGCGGTGTTAAAATGCACACTGCTCATTGTCGGCAGTGCTAGCAGTACCTATACCCCAAGTCTTGAAGTGTTAATATAGGCACACTGCTCGTTGTCGGCAATGCTAGCAGTAGCTATACTGCAAGGCTTGAAGTGTTAATATATGTACACTGCTCATTGTCGGCAGTGCTAGCAGTACCTATACCCCAAGTCTTGAAGTGTTAATATAGGCACACTGCACATTGTCAGCACTGCTAGCAGTAGCTATACCCTAAGGCTTGTAGTGTTAATATATGTACACTGCTCAATGTTGGCAGTGCTAGCAGTACCTATACCCCAAGGTGTGCCATGTTAAATATGCACACTGCTCATTGTCGGCACTGCTAGCAGTAGCTATACCCTAAGGCTTGTAGTGTTAATATATGTACACTGCTCAATGTTGGCAGTGCTAGCAGTACCTATACCCCAAGGTGTGCCATGTTAAATATGCACACTGCTCATTGTCGGCACTGCTAGCAGTAGCTATACCCTAAGGCTTGAAGTGTTAATATATGTACACTGCTCAATGTTGGCAGTGCTAGCAGTACCTATACCCCAAGGTTTGCCGTGTTAAATATGCACACTGCTCATTGTCGAAACTGCTAGCAGTAGCTATACCCTAAGGCTTGTAGTGTTAATGTAGGCACACTGCTCATTGTCGGCAATGCTAGCAGTAGCCATACCGCAAGGCTTGAAGTGTTAATACATGTACACTGCTCAATGTTGGCAGTGCTAGCAGTACCTATACCCCAAGGCTTGAAGTTTTCATATAGGCACACTGCTCATTGTCTGCACTGCTAGCAGTAGCTATACCGCAAGGCTTGAAGTGTTAATATATGTACACTGCTTAATGTTGGCAGTGCTAGCAGTAGATATACCCCAAGGCTTGCAGTGTTAATATTTCGCTCACTGCTCATCGTCGGCAGTGCTAGCAGTAGCTATACCCTAAGGCTTGTAGTGTTAAAATGTACTCACTGCTCATTGTCAGCAGTGCTTGCAGTAGCCATAACCCAAGGCTTGCAATGTTTATATTTACTCACTGCTCATTGTCGGCAGTGCTAGCAGTAGCTATACCCCAAGCCTGGAAGTGTTAAATATGCACACTGCTCATTGTCGGCAGTGCTAGCAGTTGCTATACCAAAGGCTTGCCGTGTTGAATATGCACACTGCTCATTGTCGGCAGTGCTAGCAGTTGCTATACCAAAGGCTTGCCGTGTTGAATATGCACACTGCTCATTGTCGGCAGTGCTAGCAGTAGCTATACCCCAAGCCTGGAAGTGTTAAATATGCACACTGCTCATTGTCGGCCGTGCTAGCAGTAGCTATACCAGCAAAGCTTGCAGTGTTAATATTTTGCATGCGGCTCATTGTGTAGTTACAGTAGTTAAATATCAGCCATGCCGTCATGTTAATTGTCTACGAAAATGAAAAATAAAATGCTTTTGTGAAAGGAAGAGGTGCTGATCAGTGGAGAATGGCTTAAAGAGGGACAGAAAGGAAACAATCATGTTCAGAGAGTGAATGTCATCGGGTTGACTCTGGGACGTTGTTTACCTTGCTCTTAAAAGGGTGAGCAGGTATGCAATTAGCCTGGGGAGGGCCACAGTCTAAATGCTTAGTTCTGTTGCTAGAACAAAAAAACAGCGTATTATTATTCACATAGGTTAAACCTGTTGCATTCACCAATGCTTGTTGTTATCTAGAATCTTCTCACAGCGTTTACTGTTAATGATGACACATTGTTTCCCTGTCCATAAGCAGTGGTAAGAAGTTTACAATAGAGTCTGCACATCTGGGAAGGTGCGTTGGATGGGGGAGGGGAGGGTGGGGTGGGGTGGTGTGGGCACATGTTGCGAAGGGACAGACGCCTCAGAGAATGTGGGTGCTATAGAAATCAGAGCTCTCCAGTAGTTCCAGTCTGTACACAATAACTAGAGAGCCGAAAGGGGTGAGTATAAGGCTGCTTAATGGATGGCACTGCTATGTAGCACCCTCAATGGTGAACATCATGGTAGCAACCCTAGATACCAAGTTGTCCTTTGTCTTGGCAAAATGCCTTCAGGCAAACCAAGTCCCACCTTCACTGACCGTTCTTGCAACGTGTTTTAAATGGTAAAAACGCTGCCACATATAATAACTATGTTCAATTCTCGTTTAAATAGCGTGATAACTAGTCCTAAAGGTATTGCCCTGGGGCAGGTAGGAAAGAAAACTTTGTGTGCACACTTGTATGCTGTCCCCGTTATGCAGACATGCCTGTCAACATGTTCTTTCTTCTTTCAGATTCCACTGCGAAAAAGAGCCGTCACTTACAACAACGTAAGTACTGACCACCACGAGTGCCGTTCACTTACAGTACATGTCTGTGCGACACATGACCCTGCTTTTATAATCCCCGACCCCAAGACATCTTTTCCTGCCGTAAGCTGCAGAACGGCGCTTGCAGTCACCTCTGTTCTATGGCTCGACATGCCTGGATCAGATTTGCATTCAGAACTTGAAAAATCAAAAGATTGTCCGTAGACCCATAGAGGAGGCAAGCTAGTAAAGTGACTGAAGTCACACGTTCTCCACTTGACTTTCTTTTCTTAAAGTAGAATGAAATCTATCTTCAGGTGCAGTTTCTATTGTAGTGCAGTGATAGATGCATGAGGGTGCTGTGAACATGACAGATTCTGGCCCAACTCTACTGCCCTCTGAAATAAAAGACACAAATGATAGAGTCATCTGCCCCATCTTAGACATCCTTTCATCCTCGAGCCTGGCTTGTGACTCGCTGGGACCAGCAGTATGCGAATCGTTCAGACAGTGCTCCAGCGTTTCAGTGAATCTGAAAGAATCCTACCAGCCTTGCAGAGGCAAACCCGCCAAGAGACTGACCTTATCCAGCCCAGCTTGTATTTGATAGATTATTCTGGCAAGTGTCAGAGGACATTTCAGCCAGCAGCATCCCGCCATATTAGACGAGCAGCTTGTGTTTTACTTTGTATGTGTTGTGAGACCAGGGATTGTTACTTGGTGTGGTTGCACAAGCTCACTGTGTAATGATGGCAGAGTTCTTTATCAGGCCTAGTCAGGTTTGTTTGTAAAACCTTAGTTCAGTCCTGGGTAGGTGTGGCTCAGATCAGTCAGGCTTTATCAAAAGAACAAGTGTAAAGCGCTAAGAAGGGCCAAAACAGTTGAATAGGAAGAAAACACAACACAATACAAATCTGACACCAATGTATGAAAGTAGGTGGCATTTTTATCTTTAAATAGACTCCTCGATGACAAAAATCCATTGGACAGTTCCGGACCTATGAATTTTTAAAGGAACAATAAATCATAGCGCAATAAATTATTTTAATATATTGCAACTAGTGGTTTAGGATTATCCACAGCAAGTGTTTTGAAACCAGCTAAATGGCTACTCTCACTAACTCTGATAGGGAGCTAGTCACAGGGACCTGTTAGGTACAGCTGAGCAGTTACCTCGCCAGTAAAGCAGTCTCCAGCCCAGTTCCAGGCTCTGTGGCGAACCATTACAGGACTCAACTGAGGATGCTGAGCCAATGTCTGGGGTCTTGTGGCCACCCCGAAGTCCTCGAACAAAGGGGGCAACTTTGGCCTTAGTGGTCAATGTCCCATGAAGTCCTGATGAGGTTCAGAACATAACTAGTAGCCACTGGCTACAGCGAAACCAACAATTATGCCAATTGTGGGTAGACCAAGTAGACATATGCCTTTCAAGGGTCAGAGCACTGGCAATGAGGTCTGTTTGGCAGGACCCAGGGCACTTTCAGAGTCGAAAAACCATCAGTATCAGTCCAAACATTTTGTGGGTGTTCATGCAAAAAAAAACATTTCCTTACATATGTGTGCTGCAAGGTCTCAACATTTGAATAATATTTTGAAACTGCAGGTGTAATTCTTGAAATTGGGCTACTTAGAGACAAATAAATGATTGCGCCACAGACCCACCAAACTCTCACAGGTGGATTACTATGAAGCACTTGCAAATGCAATACAATTAAAGTTATTCTATTAGAAAGACAAGTCAGGGAAATATTCCCTACGTGAACACATGGATTACAAATAATATTCACAAGTAACAACTCCTAGCATTACATTTACCGGCTTTCAAATCGCAGGCTGTCAGGGGTGTAGCTTGGTCAGTGAGACTGGGGGATGTGAGCTCCAGATTTTCGATGTATTAGGATGGTTTATAATGTCTCAATATATTATACGACAAACAGGGTGAATGAGAGGGGCCGAAGGGTCCGTAAAAAGGGTGAGGAATGCGGACTGGCAGTAGTATTTAAGAGAGAAAACACAGTAATTTGTAGAATAACCAATATTTTGAGGAATTTTAAAACAGACAGGGAGAAAGTGAAATCTGGCTGATATCTCCCAATACCTGACTGAAAGCACCTGTACCAAACTACTTATCAGAAAATACATTTAATACGAGGGTGTAAGACCCCAAGCATCCCCCCTGAAGCTACGCCCCTTCAGAATGTACTCGAGGTGGGTGAACCACTGAAGACTGAGGACTGGCTTAAGGCAGATGCCTGGCTCTGACTCAGCTTGAGGTCCCCTTGGAGCTTTGAGCCCACGACTAGCTGAACCACTGTGTTGTTTGTGTTGTTTCTGCTGCCCTCCGTCTTACATCAATTATTATTTTTGAAAGCGTCTTCTTGTTTCACTTACATTTAAAAGGGTTTAGAATGTAAATGTGTGCTTATTTAACATAGTGTATGATGTGGGTCTGCTGAAAAATGAAGACAGAGCATGAATCTCTGATGTGAAAAGGAAAGAAAGTGATACCATTCTAGTAGCTTAATTGCACAGACAGGAAACAGACGAACAAACCCGACTTCCTGAATTGATCAACTTGTGTCAATAATCTTCTTTCACTCAGCCTCCTTTTCCTTTCTTGTCACTTTTAAGAGCTCCTTCACATACATCAGCTTAGGATGTGTGCTGTACATAACGACTTTCATATATATTGTTTAATGAATGGATGAATGAGAGGATTTGTAAAGCACATGGCTACCGTAGGAAAGTAGGATCTGCTTTCATGGTTACACCCACATTTTTCTTGAAGTCAGTGTGTTTTCGATCTAGTCTGCTGGGATCCTAGTAATCAGAACCCCAGCAACTGTGTTTGTTCCATTCAGTTGACATGGTCAGTACTTCGGCACCTTCACAATTGGCTACTGTAGTCTTGTAAGTACCTAGTATAAGGTACTAAGGTACCCAGGGCATAGGCACTCCAAAGGGCTCCCATGGGCTGCAGCATGTATTGTGCCACCCATGGGAGTCCACTTAAACTGTGATTACAGGCCTGCCATTGCAGCCTGTGTGAGTTGGTGCTTGCACCTCTCATGACAGATAAAGGTTTCCTTATATCTGAAGCCACTGCACTTAAAGCCTATAAGTCACCCCTATGACAGGCTCTTTAGTCCTGAGGGTAGGGTGCTTGGTAAAAAGTGTGAGGGTGCCCCTGCATGAGAAGGACACCCCAACAAACCCAGGACTCAGGGGGGAGAGCAGCAAACATTACTCGCTTCACGCCGCCACCGCCAGGAGTCATTTTGGGGACCTACCAGCAGCAGAGGAGCACATTCACTGCGTCGCCGCCCCGGGACTCCATCTCCGGGCAGCCCCAGCGGCAGCGCGTACAGCTGACGCGCTGTGAGCGCCAGGTGATGCCGTAAAAGACCGGGGAGACCGGCGGAGCGGGGGGGAGAGCAGCAAACATTACTCGCTTCACGCCGCCACCGCCAGGAGTCATTTTGGGGACCTACCAGCAGCAGAGGAGCACATTCACTGCGTCGCCGCCCCGGGACTCCATCTCCCGGCAGCCCCAGCGGCGGCGCGTACAGCTGACGCGCTGTGAGCGCCAGGTGACGCCGTAAAAGACCGGGGAGACCCGCTTCGCCCGGGCAAAGGGCGGGCCCTCTACGGCCCTCATCGGCAGGAGGAGGCAGGGGCAGGGCCATACACGCTGCAGGAGTCATATTGGACATCATTGTGCAAGTAAGTCGAGCCTATAGAAGTCCTCACGTTTATGCTTTTCGCCAATTGTGGTTACATGATAAGTCATGCCTAAAAAAGTTGTTGCAGTCCAACACAACAAGATGAACAATTATTTGGTTCAGACTGTACAGAAGATTAATACGCAAAGGAGGGAGTCATTGGGGCTGAGCCAATCACCGGACTTGCTCTGCTTGTCCCCACCTACTTTTGCTACTACTTCGTCAGATGAAATTAATACACAAGATGTTTTTAGCGCAACCTCGTCTGCTGACATTGTTTCCCAAGTCATAACCGATATCTCGGACAATGTAACCCCGGCTTTAGAAGACCTGTTTAATGAGGGTAATGTAAATGATTTGAATGACATTGATTCTGATCAAGACGCACAGTCTCAGACGTCCCAGGTGCCTATTCTTGACCAAACCCCTATAGGCCATGAAGTTAGACCCAAGCGTCAATGCACTAAGATCCCTCTAAAGCGGGGTGGTCTACGTTCTGGGGCTAAATGGAAGAGGGCTAATACCTCAAAATGTATAAAAATGAATCATGCTGAGGATCCTTCTATTTGTTCTATTGAAGAAGCCCTTTTTGATAAAATCACGGATTTTATTGAGACTAAAATTAACTCCATTGTTAAACCCCTCATATCCAAGATTGATAAATTACAAGCAGAGGTTAAGAAGCTGGGTGGTTACCAAAACACAGTTGCAAGTGGCATTGAAAATTTAACCACGCTAGTTACTCTCTTGAACAATAATCCTGGGGAAGCCGTTGACGGAACTACTTTGGGTGTTGGAGAGGGAACAGAGCCTTCTGGGGAGAATCCATCGACATTGATTTCCAACGCCGCTGTTGGGAGCTCTACGTTCCAGTGCCCCCCAGCAAATCCAACCCCCGCGGCGAATGTTCCCCACATGCAAACACAATTACAACCCCATACTTCTACGTCGGACCCCCTGCAATTTATTGTTGAAGCCACACCCGTGGTGTTAGTCCTTGCAAATGTCCCTCCATTAGAAAGAGGCACGATGGAAAGTTCTAACTCACTGTGCAGCAAAGCCCTTCATTGGCTAACCAGTAATATGCGGCTAGCTCCAGGAGGACAGCAACATCTCGCAAGTGTAATTAAATCAGCAACTAGGGTTTCTTGGCTGGGAAATCGGCCAAAAAAATTCAAAGGTGACTGTGTGGCTGTGAGCTTTTCAAATCAACACGTTCTTCCTAATATTCTTGCAAATATCCTTCCCCCCCAACGAAGACAAGGCACTGTGGTTCCCCTCACTTTGAAATTCTTTTATGGGGAACAGCAGAACGTATCAATCCCAAGGACTCCTGCTCTAGGATGGAACACAAATTGGGATTTTCACTCTAGATGGGGACAAGATATAAGGAATAATGCACCAGTCCACCGACAACAACCCTTCGTGTTTAACCCTGTTACACAACCCTGTTTAATCGTTTTGCGCCTCTATCTTTTATGGATCAAAATGATTGACTTTTGCCAAGTCAAACTAATGATGTTGAGGGACCACATCCCGCTTCTGTTTTATCACCTCAGTCCTCTGCGGGCAACAGGGCCTGTAGAATTATGAGCTGGAACATTGCTGGGCTCAGAACCAAATTTAAAGACAAAATATGGTTGGACAAAATCAGGAGTTATGACATTCTTGCTTTTCAGGAAACTTGGGAAACGTTAGAGTGTTTGGCCCTAGATGGCTACTCTCATTTTTCAGTACCTGCAGTTGCCAGTAAAGTAGGAAGAGCAAGGGGTGGGTTAGCTGTGTATATTTCACTTGACGTTAAAGGTAAACCTAGATACATCCAGTCTAATTCCAAAAATTGTTTAATGGTTGAACTGACTTTATCAAACTGTAACCCTATTTTACTTGTAAATTTTTATAATTCTTCGACCAGTCAATTTCCTAATGAGCATTTGTTATCCTTAGAGGATCTTTTATCTACTCATATTGAGAACAGTTATTTCGAGTATGAGGTAATCCTTATGGGAGATTTTAACATTCATCCCTGTCTGGCAGGTTGTCAGAGGGAAACTGAGATACTTCCTTTTTATTCCTCATCTCCGCATTTTGAACACACCCCAAGCGGAGAGATTTTGGAATCATTTTTGGCTACCCTCAACCTTTATGAATTTTGTACCTGCTCAAATGATTTGAGGTTACCAACATACGTGGGTCATGATTCTGGTACAATTATTGATTAAATTTTTGTTTCTTTAAGTATTCTACCTAAAACATTTGCTTATATGGTAGAAACTTCTGTTTTTAGCTATCACAATCCTGTGATTTTAGAGGTTTTAGCTTATGGAGTCCTGGAAAATAGGAAGATTGACACACTGTGTGCGACAGGTCTTGCGCTAAAAGATCAAAATCGTAGGCTGAAATGGGACCAAGTTATCCCAACATCCTTTTTACAGGAAACATTGGCCAAAGTTGTTGATGAAATTGCCATTTGTTTAGATAACAAAAACCCGAGTGCCAAAATGGTTGAGGCCTTTAGTGTCATATGTCATCAAGTTAACTTAGATTTGACTGTAAAGGCAAAGTCAAACAAACCTACGGGCCCTAGATGGTTCGATATAAACTGTTCTAGGGCCCATTCAGCCCTTCTTAAGGCCTTAAAGTGTAAACCTAGAGACAGAGTACTGATAGCATCATTGAGGAAACAATATAATTTAGCTATTAGGAAGAGGAAATCTGAGATTAAAGATGAGGCTTGGAATGATTTGTTGCTGCCCGAGACACAGAAAGATAGTGCTAAATTTTGGGCAGTTATAAATCATCCATATTTTGTGGGACTAGATAATCAGAGAGCTGACTGTATTATCCCAGACGAACAGTGGGTGTCACATTTTAGTAATATTTATAGTCAAACTCACACCACAATAGATTGTGAAACACCAGTACTACAATCATTGACTCATATTCCTCCCTTTACCCAGGAAGAGGTGATACTTGCAATTAAAGATACACTCTGCAAAAAGGCACCGGGGCCAGATGGGGTCCCTGCGGACTTCTTTAAGAGTGCTCCCGACCTTAGTTCAAAAATTTTAACTAACATTTTTAATGCTACAAGGGAATTTATTTTCCCCCCCAGCTGGGCAATTTCGACCATTGTGCCAATCTTCAAGAAAGGACAGAGGACAGACCCGGCCTGTTACAGGCCTATCTCTCTTATTGATTCGAGTGTTAAAATCTTGGGGAGAGTCCTCTTAGGTAGATTGTCCACGATTTTAGAAAGTAAGGGTATTTTATCTAATGCACAATATGGCTTTAGAGCCAATAGAGGAACTTTAGATCAGTGCCTAAACCTAGAGCTAATTATAAACAAATATGTAGTCGCTAGGGGTGGTTCACTGTACATGGCCTTTATGGACCTCTCCTCAGCTTTTGACCTGGTTAACAGGTCGAAGCTGTGGGGGATCCTTTTGGGCATGGGCCTTGACCCCCCTTTAGTCGATTACTTAGCTGAGCTACATAAGGATCTCATGACTTCAGTTAGAGTCACTAGGGAAGGAAGATGCACCTGCCTCTTTAAGTCTGAGAGGGGGGTTAGGCAAGGGTGCATACTTGCCCCCCTCCTCTTCACCTTATATATTAATGATCTTGAGGCAGTAATGCGAACATCACATAGTGACATTCCGCGTGCAGGGGAGACAAAGATACCTGTCCTCCTGTACGCGGACGATGTTGTTCTTCTTGCACGTTCTGGAGTTGCATTGAATAAACTCCTTTTATCTTTTGGAGCTTTTATGTCATCTTTGGACATGAAAATTAATACAGAAAAATCACATGTAATGATCGCTGGACACGCAGGCAGAAAAAAAAAGATGCTAACATTTTATTGCGTGGGGAAGGAGGTTAAGAGAGTCCCTTCTTTCCCATACTTAGGTGTGACTTTTGACGAAAAGGGCACTTGGGGCCCCCAGCTTCTGGTTAAAAGTAGTGCTGTTGCTAGAGCGACCGCAGGATTGTTGGGTTTCGCCAAAAAACTGGGCGCCCGTCCTATGGAAAGCATAATTAAAGTTTATAAAGCAAAATGCTTGTCAGTCGCCCAGTATGGCTCTATCATTTGGGGATATATTAACTCCGCTAAAATACAGAATGTAGAAAATAAATTTTTAAGATCTCTCCTTTCTGTTCCCCAATCAACCCCGACATTTGCATTACATACAGAGGTAGGCTTGGGCTACATATCTGATACTTTAAAATTAGCCCCAGTGATTGGCTGGCTAAAAACCTGGCTTAACCAGGAGCTCACATTAAATCACATCATCTTAAAAGATTGTTTAGCCCTGGACAGAGCACTTAAAATCCCATGGGTAAGATACGTGAGAACTCAGCTGTCCTTAGCAGGCCGTCCGGAGCTCTTCTCATCTCCAGATGAAATAACTCAGGAAGATTTAAAATTAGTTAAAAATACTCTGATAAATTTATATGCCCTGGAAAGGGAAGCACAAGAGCTAAAAAAACCCACGGTAAGGAAACATTATTTGCTTACCTCTGTTCCTGGAATGGAACCATACCTTCTTTGGGTAACAAACCCTTACCATCGTTTTCTCTTAACGAGATTTCGTTTTGACTTAATTCATTTTATATTGGGTAATTTTGGAACCTGGGCTAGACCTGATGACGCTGAACCATGCGATTGCGATTGTTTTTCAATTCAGGATACGATGCATTTTATTATGTTTTGCGGTCATTATACTGAGATTAGAAAAAGATACTTGCTCCCTATTTTACGTACTCAGGGCTTTATTCAGGTAAAACCAGCCCTGTTGTTTTTGCAACTTCTTCCTAATATAAAAGTAGCTTTCTCCGTCGCTAGTTTTCTAGTGGCAGGAGCACGTTTAAATAAGTTTCAAATAAGGCACAGGCACTTTATCTCTGAAAAATGAATTTCCTCTTTTTTTTAACATACCCTTCTTCTTATTCCTTTTAAAATATTTATGTATGTTTTATTGTATAAATTTAATGTTTCTTTTTGTGATAATTGTATGCAAATTTAGTGATCTGATGAAACGCTGTTATGTATTTTTGCTCGATCTTTTATGATTTTTAATAATCGAATAAAGATAATTGACTGACTGAACCCAGGACTCGATTCGCCAGGATTTTGTTAGTGCAGTCAGTAATTTTTAGACATATATTGGACTTCAGTCATTTCGACATGTCTAACTATATAGTGGTTGCACCAAACCCGGTCATGTTTGGTATCAAACATTTTGGAATCATACCCCACAACGAATCCAGTGTTGGAAATATGATCGCATGTACTGGGGGTCTCCTTAGGGAACCACCCTGTACTCCCGGTAACATCCTTTCAGGGTCTGCAAGCAAGCTAGCGATGCTGCCGAACACAGACACAATCCTGCCCCTTTGCTGCTGTGCCAAGCTAAAGCAGAGGAAGGTAGAACAATAGGTTTCCTGTAACAGGGAGGTATGACCACCTCTCAGAGAGGACATAGGGGCCGATTCACAGAACTAACTTAAGACAAAATCCTAAACTTACTACATTTGCTATTCACAGAAGTTAGGATTTTGTCAGACTTAAGACAGACTTAAGACAGACTTAAGACAAACTTAAGACAAAATCCTAACTTAAGTCTGTCTTAATTCTGTCTTAAGTTTGTCTTAAGAAAAACTTAAGACAAAATCCTAACTTCTGTGAATACCAAAAGTAGTAAGTTTAGGATTTTGTCTTAAGTTAGTTCTGTGAATCGGGCCCTTGGTGTTTTGGGCTGGGGGCGCTTGCCAGCTCAACCAGACTGCTTTGAAGGACATATTTGCTGCCCTCCTTGCAAACTCCAGTTTGAACCACCTTAGGAACCCTTGGCTCCTGCTCTGGCGCAAAACTGGACAAAGGACATGGGAGTATCATCCCCTCTTTTCAGCCCCTCCAGTGGGAGGGACCCCAAGTTGTCCAAAACCTTTCCTTAGGGTACTTAAAGACTCCCTTGTCGGTCGGTCCTCAGATTCGTTGTGGGACAAGCCTCTACCCTGAAACTACATCTCTCTTCAATCGTCTGGACACTTGGAGCCCGATTCACAGAACTAACTTAAGACAAAATCCTAAACTTACTACTTGTGGTATTCACAGAAGTTAGGATTTTGTCTTAAATTTGCCTTAAGACAAACTTAAGACAGACTTAAGTTAGGATTTTGTCTTAAGTTTGTCATAAGTCTGTCTTAAGTCTGTCTTAAGTTTGTCTTAAGACAAACTTAAGACAAAATCCTAACTTCTGTGAATACCAAAAGTAGTAAGTTTAGGATTTTGTCTTAAGTTAGTTCTGTGAATCGGCCCCTTGGACTTTGTTGGAGTTCGACTGGAACCGAGACTGCACCAAATGAGGACGCCTGCTTCTACTGGTCTCTCTGTGCTTCAAGTCTTCTTCGTCATATGTGTCTGTGCTTCACCCATGTTCTTCAATGGAGCTGTGGGCATCTAGGAAACCCAAATAAATCTCCTTTGGAGTGAGGGAGTCACTCCGATGCATCTGCAAGCCCTGCAACAAAGCTGACCTGTCTGCTGCTCCTGTCGTCCTTCAGACTTCCGGTGGCTCAGCAACACAGGTGGTAGTTCTGCAACTCCCTCGAGGCCTGACCTCTCCTTTCTAAGGCCAATATCCCCCGTTGGAACTGCTGGAACCAAACCCCTGTTATAGGAAGGTAGGTTCCTTCTGCATGGTTACCCCCAATTTTTGCCTAGTGATATGCTGCTTCTGACTAGTCTGACTGGGATCCTACTAATCAGGATCCAAGTCCTCGTGCCTCCTCTAAATTGGTATAGTAAGTACTTAGGTACATCCCAGATTGGACACTGGTGTACACTTATCAATTCCTAGTATATGGTACTAAGGTACCAAGGGCATAGGTACACCGGGGGCCCCCCATGGGCTGAAGCATATATTATGCAACCCATGGGAGACCACTCAATTTGTAACTACAGGCCTGCCATTGCAGCCTGTGTAGGCTGGTGCTAGCAACACTTACGAAAGATAGAGGTTTCCCTATATCTAAGGTCACTGCTCTTAAAACCTATAAGTCAGCCTTAAGGCAGGCCTTACAATCCTGAAGGCAGGGTGCTCAGTTCTATGTGTGAGGGTGCCCCTGCATAAGCAGGACACCCCTACAGCCTATGGAGTTAATTCTTCCGGGTTGTAAGTGAGACAGCCATATAACATATAGAGGGGCATCGCGTCATTACACGATGATCATCTCAAAACTGGCTGCAACGTACCCCATCATGTTTGGTATCAAACATGTTAGAATCATACCCCCACACCATAAACATGTGGGAGGTATGATTCCATGCACTGTAAAGCTCCTCCGGGAGGCCCTCAGTGCTCCTGGTAACAGTCTTCTAGACCCGGACAGTACAACATGGATGCTGCCAAACAGAGACACGATTCTGCCCTCCTACTGCTGAGCCAAGCAGGGAAAGACAGAACAATAAGTATCCTGTCACAGGGAGGTGTGACCGCCTCCCAGACAGAGTTTAGTGTATTGAGGCCGGGTGGGAGCACTTGCCAGCGCCACTCAGTCTGCTAGAAGGGCACACTTGGTGCCCTCCTTTAATAGTCCAGTTCAAACCAGCTCAGGGAGCCATTGGCTCCCGCTCTGGCGCAAAACTGGACAAAAGATATGGGAGTAGCCTCCCCACTATCCGACCCCTACGCTGAATCATCCCAACCATTTCCTTAGGTTAATTAAGGGCTTACCTGAGGGTAGGGCCCTAGATTCGTTATGGGACAAGATTCATTTCAATACGCCACTTCTTCTTCAACCGTCTGGGCACTCTGGACTTCGCCCTGGGCATCAAGGCTGCAACTGGGGAGACTCCTGCTGCTTCTGACCTCGTCTCCCTGCTCGTCTGTAGCAATGTCTGTGCCTGTGCACTATAATGGAACCTTCCAAGGCCTGTGGGCATCCAAGACACCAGAAGGAATCTCCCTTAAAGTTTAGGAGTCAATTCCCTGCATCTGCAGGCACCGCAATTAAGCTGACCCGTCTGCTGATCCTGGACTTCCACAGACTCCAAAAGGCTCAGCAACACAGGTGGTGGTTCTTCACATTCCTCGAGGCCTGCCCTGTCCTCTCACTGAGTTTGAGGCCAGTATCCCTCAACGGAGCTGCAGGAACCGAACCCCTGTGCACTGCGTCGACACTGCATCTTCTTCGTTTTCCACGTTGGTTGCAGTTGCCAAGGCTTGTTGGTGCTCCCGACAGACACCAACCCCATAACTCTTGACATCTGACATCGGACAGCTCGTGAAAGGCTCCTGGTATTCCACAGCATTGTCTGGTACTCACAGCTGCAGCCCCAAGGTCACCGTCATCTCTCCTGCAACACTCGACATCAGTGGACATTCGTGTTCCGTGCCTCATGGGTGGCACAGACTCTGTCCCCTCTGCTTGCAGGTACTTCTCAACTTGAATCCACCTTTGGGTTCCACTGGACACTTTCACCTTCCCCAGCAGCGGCATCTTCCTGAAGTCCTCCACTGGGCTCGACTGCAGTTTCCGATTCACATCTAGGCACCTGGCTTCCCTGGTGTAGTTATCCTGGTTTCTATGGTATCCATGGGTGCTGTGGCTCTCCAACCTTCTGTCTTCCACAGGGTTTCTTCAGGGTCCACTGGGAAGGGTCCTTCTTCTTTAAAATTGCAACCGCGGCTGGCCAAAATGGTGGCTGTGTGAGACGAGTCTCTCCTGCCTCGGCTTGCTGAGCCTCTCGCGAACCCCCACCAAGCATCATACTGCTGTCCCAAGGGCCATTATTAGGCGAGGCGACCATGGGGAGCCTTCCTGGTGATGGCTACAGCTGGTCTAGCCTAGTGACTGACAGCGAGTGGCTCCAGGGGCGAGCCCGAAGTCAGGATCTCATCCTCCTGCATCATCTCCGGTGGGGTCCTCCTCCCCTCAACAAGGAGCTGAGAGGAGCTGAGAACAGATGTGGCCAGTCGGGAGAAGCTGCGGCCCCAGGAGGCTTCTCTATCGGGTTGTCTTGGGCTGCGGGCTGGGCCTCATCAGTTGCAGTGGCCCTGGTGGTGGCCTGGAGGCAGGTGGGCAAACACAGCTTTCCTCAGAACAGTGCCGCATTTGAGGAGTCTGCATCCGCCCCATGCCAAGATCGGGCGGAGTGCATCATGGCTGTGGATTAGGAGGTGGTCTGCTTGTTGCAACCCAGGCCGTGGGTGTAGGCCGTGAGGCAGCTCGGCTGCCACAGACGACCAGGATCTAGCTGCATCGGCGCTGCCGTGAGTACCGGCCTTGCATAACAGAGCCGTAATCCAACCAGGGGGGCCCCTCCTGCCTGGGACACCTGGCCGGGCTGCCCGGGAGGCTGAGCCTCACGGCTAACAAGGAGGCCCTCGTGACACGGACTTGAGAGCCAGACCCGGGCTAATAAAACTCACAGATATCATAGCCCTGGTGAGCCGCAACAACGGAGTGGAGCTTGAGTACTCTGGCCGGAGCCAACTTTGCAGACCCCACTTACATGCTCCCCAAGTGACAAAAACATGCCACAAGCACCCTTTGAGGTGAGAGATGTCCAATTGAATGTGTCAGGCAGCAGCTGGGGCAATACCTGAAGTTTGGTGTCGCTGATCACTACTGCCAGGAAAAACAGGGCATATACCCCACCACCACAGTTAACCGCCGTGGGAGCACACATCAACTGCCGCAGTATCCATCACCTGCATGCGATTGAGAGGCCCAGAAGGACTACACTCTACATCCCAGCTACAGGCACCGTCCGAGATACCAAAGGTTAGTGGGGCCCGGAACAGAAGGAGTGCCAGAGAGCTATGTAGCTGGCCCCAAATACATATATATCTGAGGCCTGTACAATTGTCCACACCTGGGGAGGAGGTACTGAGCTTCTTAAAATACCCTTGACCTAAGATCGAAGCCTACCACCTACCTTGCTCTTCGACCCAGCAATAGAGGAGCTAGCGTAGAGGGGCTTCATTGCTAGCTAGGGGCACCAGGCGGGGCCAAGAAATGTCTCTGACGCAGCTCCTGGTGGATCCCGGCATAGTACAGAGTCTGCTCTCCTAGTGGTTACTGAGCAACTTAGAGGTGCCTTTGATGAGGGAAGAACTTTGGCAATGATCCTGTTGGATCTCAGTGCAGCTTTCAGTACAGTCTCCCACAACATCTTGCTCTTTCGGTTGCGGGAGATTGGTATCACTGATAAAGCACTCGCCTGGCTCTCTTCTTTTCTAGACAACAGGACCTTCCAAGTTATTGCTTCCCCTTTTCACTTCCATGCCCATTCACTGTGTTGCGGCCCCCCCAGGGTTCAGCATTGAGTCCCACTCTGTTCCATGTGTACATCCGGCTGCTGGCCCTGTTGGCTAGGGCCTGTAACATCTCTCTGGTGTCATACGCTGATGACACGCAGCTGGTGCTCTCCTTTACCAATAACCCCAATCAAGATGCCGCCAAATTTCAGGAGGACCTGACTGCTATCTCTGCTTGGATAGAGGATAATTGTCTCCAATTGAACTCCACGAAATCAGAGATCCTCGTATTAGGCAGAGATTGACATCTATGGGGCAGCAATTGGTGGCTTCTAAAGCTCGGCTTACCCCCTCGGCTGAAAAATGGTGGTAAAAAACCTAGGCATTTGGGTCGATAATGCTCTCACTTTTGAAGAGCATGCCAAATCCGTTACAGGAATCTGCTTCGGCCTGCTGCGCAGCCTAAAACCCATCTTGGGTCTGTTCAATCCCCACACTCGCCAGCTGATTGTTCAAGCCACTGTCTTAGCCAGGCTGGACTACTGCGATGTGCTGCTCCTTGGATCCATCAAGTCTGTGATGAAAAAGGCTGCAGCGCACTCAGAACGCAGTAGCTTGTGTGCTATTTGCCCTCCCTAGGCATTGCTCTGCCTCCGGCCTTGGGCCCCGTCTTCACTGGCTTCCCATAGGGCAGGGAATTAAATTCAAAGCACTCTGTTTTACTCATAAGATTCTTACGGGCTCGGGTCCTGTAATTTTGAGTGAGCTATGTCTTCCCAACACCCTGACGCGTGATTTACGATCGGCCAGCCACTATCTGGTACAAGTTCCCCGTTTCATCAGATCCAGAGCCGGAGGGCGTTCTTTTAAGGTGCTAACACCGGCCCTCTGGAACTCCTTCCAGCTGTGCATCAGAAGCATGTATAAATATACTATTCAGTGGATATGCTATAAGGACCTGCACATCGTAAAGTATATGCTATAATGCAATGAATTATTCATAACAATTGTATTGGGTGCTAGCATATAGCCACATACTCATCCACTAAGAGTAATCGTCATCTCAGAGAATACAAGATTCCTAAGATGTTAAAATTTGTTATGAAGGCAATGCAGCACACCAACCATCTGACTTTCAGAAGGGTGGCCAAGACCTGGCTCTTTCGCTGACCTTCTTTCCTCTCCTATCTTCCTCTCTCGGCTGCTAGCGCTGGGACGTCCCTTTGCCGGACCGCCATGCGCTCTACAAATCTCATAACATAACATCACCGCAAATGGCGTGGGAAGCGGAAAGATGCAAATTTTGGGAACAGCAAGGTCCAAGTGTCTCACCACGAGCAGGAGAGTTAAAGCAGGCCCAAGCAAGCAGGGGAGCCTGCTAAAGCAAAGGAAGACCATTGAGAGGACCCACAGGCTTGAGGCACAGGAGTTGCAAGAGGACCTCAGAAGGTCACCAAAGATGGAGGCCCATGGTGCAAGGGATGTAGTGAGGATGGTGATCTTCCGAGGAGGAGGTGCTGGAGGCTGGACCTTCTTGCAGCCCAATGATCTCAGGAGTGCATAGCCAACAAGCCTTGGCAACCGCAAGTCGACGCGGTGCCTAGGCGTTTGGTCCGAGCATCTCCGATGTGGGATACTATCCTCAAAATTGCTTAGAAGACAGGTCAGGCCTTTGGGGAGCTACAGAACCACTACCTGTGTGGCTGGGCCTCGGGAAGACCATAGCACGACAGGAGCAGCAGACCGGTCAGCTTTGTTAGCATTGCCTGCAGATGCAGGGAAGTGACTCCTTCACTCCAAGGGAGATTACTTCAAATGTCCTTGATGCCCACAGGCGTTCTATAGAACCTGGATGAAGCACAGACATAGATGATGCAGAAGTCTTGAAGAACAGTGGGACCAGAAGCAACAGGAGGATTCCTTGATGCATTCTCAGTTTCAGTCGAAGTCCAAAGAAGTCCAAGTGTCCAGACGGCTGAAGAGTGTCTTGGTTTCGGAGGTGAGTCTTGTTCAACAACAAATCTGAGGACCCACCCACAGGTGAGTCCTCAACTGCCCCAGGGAAATAGTTTAAACGGCTCCTGGGTCCCTCCCAGAAGTGGAGGCTGGTTAGAGGGAGGATACTCCCCTGTCCTTTTTCCAATTTTGCAGCAGAGCAGGAACCTAGGGTTCTTGAACTGGCTCAAACTAGAGTGTGCAAGGAGGGCACCAAATGTACCCTTCAAAACAGTCTGGTGAGGCTGAAAACCGCCCCACCCCAGCCCAATACACTACGTCCTATCTGGGAGGTGGTCACATATCCCTGTAACAGGAAACCTATTGTTCTACATTCCACTGCTTGAGTTCAGCAGGAGGGCAGAATTGTGTCTGTGGTTGGCAGTAGCACTAGCTTTCTGGCAGACCCTGAAAGGCTCTTACTATGAGTACAGGGGGGTCCCATAAGAAGCCCCCAAGTACATGGGATCATACTTCCAGCACATGAATTGGTGTTGGTGTATGATTCCAACTTGTTTGGTAAAATCATGACCAGGTTTGGCGCATCCATTATATAATTAGACATCTCTTGATGATGACTGATGTCCACTATATACCTTAAATTGGCTGACCTCACTTATAAACCTGGAAAATCTACTCCAAGGTTTGTAAAGGTGTCCTGCTCATACAGCTGGACCCTCACATGTGTAACCAAGTGCCCTGCCCTCAGGACTGATGGGCCTTACTCAGGGGTGGCTTAAAGATTTTAAGTGCAGTGACCTCAGATATGAGGAAACTTATATCTGTCGTGAGAGGTGCAAGCGCTATGTCACACAGACATGGCAGACAATAGCTGGCATGTAGTCAGAGTTCAAATGGACTACTCTGGGTGGCACAATAAATGCTGCAGCCCATGGGACACACATGGTGTACCTATGCCCTGGGTACCTTAGAACCATAGACAAGGGACATATAAGGGTACACCAGTAACCAATTGTGGATGTACCAAAGTTCTTACCAGAGCCAATTTAGGGGAGAGAACACAGTTGCTGGGCTCCTGATTAGCAGGATCCCAGCATACTACAATAAAAAAACACACTACCACCATGCAAAAAGTGGTGTTAACCATGATAGCAGATTCATCTTCCTACATAAGTCTTGCAAATTATTTGAACCGGTTACACCCAATCTTTTCTTTCTTTCTCATCCAGTATTCATACTACTCCATAGTGAATTTCAACATAGCAACTGTCCATCCTACTATAAGATGTATGCCTACTCCTCTTCAGTGGGGCCAAGGAGAAGCTTCTGGATTAATAGAAAGTTGGAGGTTGTTATTCTTGTTATTTCCTTGTCCCAAAAAAGTATGTGGGCATCAGGACTACCATGGAACACTGACCTATAAAAAAGGGCAAAACCAAAAGGCTCACTTTGGTTCAGATCCAACGTGCTTTAGTCGAGGAGACACTGCATGGTGTCCTTGTACTTGCATGGCACGTAATTCCATATACTAGCCTGGCAGTTTCACAGGCATTTGTTTACGTTTGTAGGTAGCCACGGGCATTAACAATTTGTTCTCATCCTCGGCATCAGCAGCATCCCTTTGTTGTTCCTGCAAATCATTGGGGAGAACCAAGACACGTGAAGTACATGGCAACACCTCACCAGTAAGAAGTCTGACGTAGAGGGACTGCGATCCCAATATTTTAGGCCTTATCCTGAATCCAGGTGAGATTGGCTCTGAGATTTCTCGGCCTCGTGCATACTCCTTGTCAACTATGTCAGGTGACACATGCAAGCCCTTCATTGAGATATGAAATCCGAGTTGCCACGCATCATTCCACTTTTTGTGACACCACTCAGGTCTCAAGATCTACGTTGGTGGCAAACCAATAACAGTTTGTTTTGCGACAAGCCACTCTCCATTTCCCACCTAGAGTGGACAGTGGTGATGGACACATCACTTCTGGGCTGGCGGGAGGTCACCTGTGGGAGGTGGAGATCAGTGGGCTATGTTCTCCAGCGGATGGCTCGCTCCACATACACCTACTGGTGCTATGGGCCATTTGTCTGGCACTGAAGGACTTTCTGCCATCCTTTAAAGGGAAGCTGGTAGAGGTTCTCACAGTCAATACCACCATCCTGTGGTACTTCAACAAGCAGAGCAGAGTGGGATCCTGTAATAGGAGGCTTTGCTCCTTTGAAGATGGCTAGAGTGCCAGGGCATCTTTATAGTTGGAAACCACCTCACAGGGCCCTTGAAAGCCTGAACGGACAAACTAAGCAGTCATCATCTGGCAGATCAGTACTGCCATCTATATCAGGAGGTGGCAGATGGAGTCTTGCACCATTGGGAGAATCCTGGCTAGATATTTTCACCACCGTCGAGAATACACAGTGTCAAACATTTTGAACATTGCACAAGACACACTTGTTCCCCCGAAACGATTTGTGATGCCACATTAACACCTTAACTTGGTCTTGACATTTATCATGTGCACGCCGTCCTCAACTGTTACCGCTGAACGCCAGATGTAATACTCAACCTGAATTTCAGCCAGGGAGCCTTCCTCAACTAAGGTATTGATAGGAGGTTCTGCCCTCCCCCAAGAAAATGTAGCAAAAAAGGAAATCAAAAAGTGTATTTAGAGCACAATTTTGGAATAAATTGGCTAAAATGACTAATGCACGTAAGGGGATACATGAAATATTGCAGTACCAACGACCCTCAGCATCCTAGGGGACTTCATCTCCCAACCAGTAACATGCTGGAATGCCGAAAGTCCTGAAGTTTTTCTTTCTTCTCTAAGTATACAGCTTGCACACTTCATAAAGCACTGACCTGTGATCTCTTACTTCATAATGCAGTGATGTTATTCACACCCTCCACTTTCCCTGCTAGGAGCTCTGGAGCAGGTGCAAGTCAGTGCAAGCGCTATATAAAAATACCCAAAGGCAATTAAATTAATAATAATGACCGCTAGCAGGCCCTGCAACCTCCTTTACCCAGTAAACCAATGGCTGCCTGGTGTTTATCGTCGGTGGTGTTGCTCGGTCATTGTTATCGCCTTCGACACTGTCTGCCACCGCGCACTACGCACACGCCTCCACGACGCAGGGATCCGTAACAAAGCCCTGGACTGGACCACCTCCTTCCTCTCCGGCAGAACTCAGAGAGTCTGCCTCCCCCCGTTCCGATCCGAGGCCTCCAAGATCATCATTGGCGTCCCTCAAGGATCCTCCCTCAGCCCGACACTGTTCAACGTCTACATGGCACCTCTAGCACGCATCGCCCGACAGCACGACCTCAACATAATCTCCTACGCCGATGACACTCAGCTGATCCTCTCCCTCACAAAGGACGCCCTCACCGCCAAATCCAACCTCCACCAGGGAATGAAGGCTGTCGCCGACTGGATGGAGGACAGCCGCTTCAAACTGAACACAGACAAGACGGAAATCCTCATCCTCGGATCCAACCCCTCCGCATGGGATGACTCCTGGTGGCCCACATCACTGGGGTCCCCCCCGACCCCCACCGACCACGCACGCAACCTGGATGTCATCCTCGACTCAAAACTCTCCATGACCAAACAAGTCAACGCAGTCTCCTCCACCTGTTTCAACACCCTCCACATGCTCCGCAAGATCTACAGATGGATTCCGACTAACACGAGAAAAACAGTCACCCAGGCCCTAGTCAGCAGCAGACTCGATTACGGAAACGCCCTCTATGCCGGTGCCCCGTCCAAGCTCATCAGCAAACTACAGAGAGTCCAGAATGCCTCCGCAAGCCTGATCCTCGACGTCCCGCGCCGCGACCACATCACCACCCACCTGAGGAACCTGCACTGGCTCCCAGTCGACAAAAGAATCTCCTTCAAGCTCCTGATCCACGCACACAAGGCACTCCACAAAACCGGCCCAGCCTATCTCAACAGTCGACTCTCCATCTACGTACCCAACAGGAATCTCCGCTCCGCAGACCACGCCCTGGCCACGGTCCCACGCATCCGGAGAACCACTTCCGGAGGCAGGTCCTTCACCCATCGCGCCGCCAAGACCTGGAACACCCTCCCCCTCAACCTACGACAAACCGAAGACCTGCTGACTTTCAGGAGACAACTCAAGACCTGGCTCTTCGACCATTAACAGCACCACCCCCCCACACCACACCAGCGCCTTGAAACCCTACCGGGTATGTAGTGCGCTTTACAAATAATGTGATTGATTGATTGATTGCGATTAT
Organism: Triturus cristatus; assembly: GCF_964204655.1. Lineage (NCBI taxonomy): Eukaryota > Metazoa > Chordata > Amphibia > Caudata > Salamandridae > Triturus > Triturus cristatus. Next base: position 124,926,714 of record NC_140587.1, on the reverse strand, counting down.
TTGGGACAGTGGAGCAACGAGAGAAAGCGTTTTGCTTTCACGTCTGGTTGACTTGATGCTTATAGTAGACATTTGTAACACAAAGAACTGTCCTGTGTCTTTGCGCGGGTCCTGCCAGGCAGGCACTGTTGAAACCAGTGATCTGGCATTCTCCTGGACCATGTCCACGATTTTCTTGATTTGGGGTGATGTAAAACGGGTTCTGTTTTATAATGCAGCACCTCCCCCAAAACCCAAAAGGGTTTCACTATATACTTGGAATTGTAAACACACGTGTTTAAACTCCAGCTAAAAACTCCATGGAAAAATTGGTGTCAAAACACCTAAGAACCATACATTCACATTTTCCCCTTAACTCTCCGTCCACAACTCTTTTCTGAACTCTCTCATCTCTCCACCTGTCCTCACCATTTCCATACCCCTCCTCGCTGCCAGCCCTCATCTCCCTCCTCTATGAGCCTCCCCTCCCGCTGTAGCTCCCCTTTCCCTTCAGTGACAACTCCCAGTTCCGCAGCTGATGCCCCCTGTGCCCTATAGAAAGGGGTCCGGAGCCTGGCGTGCTCAGACTCGCTCAACAGCACACACACACACTGCACCCTGGCCCTCACGCCCAGCCTCACCTCGACGCTGGCTGTCGCAAGCTCTGAGGCCAGCGGAGCGCACTGTGCACAGACCTCCGTGCCTGGCTGCCCTTGAATACCTGCTAAGATGGCCCCTTTATTACCAGCAGTATTTATGAATCCGTGAAATACACGGGGGTCAGGGGCCGCACTCCTTCGCTCTCCTCGTCACCTCGGCCCTGCTAGAGCGCTGCGCAGAAGGGAGACAGGGCTTCCTGGCGCCTGGCTGCAGTGACTGCTATCTACCAGCAGATCTTGTCTTTAAGGGCCCAACCCAAGTAAGTGACAACTTTCACATCTCCTTTTCATGTGATTTCATCCCTAAAGATTCGCTCAACCGTCAAGCCCTCCCCGGGAGGCCCTCATCCCCAGGTCTGTTGTTGTGCAGATTTCCCGTCTCCAGGCAAGATGTCCGTCAGTCTGCGCGATAATTGCAGCGCCCGCCCGCGGACACATACACACACACACACAGCCGCACTGTCAGGAGGTGCGGAAGGGCAGCCAGAGGTAGAAAAACCAAAGGGACCGGAAACAAAAAACACAAGCACTGGCAAAAACCAATAGGTTTTGCCTATGCGTCCGCGGCCCACCGCCCATCTGTAGGATCACTCCCTCTATTACAGCCAGCTAAATGCACCCGTCCCGAAGCCTGCTGCTGATCCCTAGTTTTTTTGTTGTTGCATATTTATATACCGCAAACTCGACCCGAAGGTATTAGAGCGCTTTACATAGCACCGTATTTACATTACACATTCAGGCACGGGGAGATTAAGTGATTTGCCCAGAATCACAGGATGTGGATGCGACCTCGAGGCTCGAACCCTGTTTTCCTGAACCAGAGGCGGCAGCGCAGCCGATGGACCACATCCTCTCCTGGCTTCGCTTATCTACTACTAGTTAGTTTGCAGAATTACTGCTTAACTTAAAAGTGCTTAACTTCTAATCTTACCGTTAATCGTGGTGGGCCGGTTGGCAGGGATACACACACTGCCGGCTGCACTGCACACTGCCTTTTGCCTTTGCTTAGTATATACGTACGGTACTACGATTGATTAGGCTGCGGCGGTGGCCTGGTGGTGTTGCCTGCTTGCTACCAAACCGCAGGCTGTCAGACAGACAGTTAATCGATGCCTGCACACAGGCTGCCCAGCTCTGCCCTTAACGTCGTCGGTCGGGTCAGGCTGGACCGGGGCCGCCGGGCTGACTTAACATCGACAATGACTCGTGGGGAGCTGCGCTGTGGCAACTGGTGGAGGCAAAGTGAAAAAAATCTGCGTGCGCTCCCGCACGCACAGTCCCTACCCCATCAGAATCTCCAGCACGGCCCGCCCTAGGCACCCAAATTGTGTGTTCCGATTCCGAACTTCCGCGGCCCGCCCACTGGCAAGTGGCAGTCAACACTGCGTCTGCTGCACTAGAAGTGCCGCGCGGGCCCACGGCCGCCATGATAATGACATATATTATATTTTATTATTAATTTGAATATTCTCTTTTTGGACTTGGGCAGGGCTGCCTGATGCAGGCTAAGTGATTAAGAACTGTGAGTGAGTCGCAACAACACAAAACGGGATACGTGTAAAACACTCTGCGTGACTGCACCGAGTACAAAAAGGTACATTTTAAAAAACATCAATGTGGGCGTGCGCAGCAGATGCGTAGACCCGGCCCTGGTAATTAAGTGCCGGTGCTAAGCACCAGAAAGCACCGGCACAAATTAAGCACTGCTCCTGACCTTGAAGAATATTTTCCTCATTGCAATAATGTCCTCACATTGCACAAGTGAACTGCAAGCACTGTCAGAGCAACCACTGGGCACCACATTTTTTCTGGATAAATTGATTGCTGAGGACTCGTGCCCTTTTTACCAAACGTTGTGCCTCCCTTCCATGTTGGGCAATCCGTCACTTGTGTTTTTTGTTACCCCAATCCCTCAAAAAAGGAGGACAAGCTGCATTGTTGAGACCCAAATCAGCTTTTAGCTTTTACATAGATTGTACCAAGGACCAGCTTCTTGTGGGGTTCTTTAGAGCACAAAAGGGGAAAGCTGTGCAGAAGAGTACTGTGGAGCAGAGTAATTAATAACCTGCTGGTGTAGGGATCACCACTTCGCCACGGGTTCTTATCAAGTAAGGAGGAATCAACAGTGGAGCGAAGTACAAACCATAGGTAATTTTTTAAGCATTCAGAATGGGTCTCCATCCAACGAGCACCATGGAGTTACTCAAGGAAAGGAGCACACTTGAACAATGGCTACATGGGTTTTTATAGGGAAGATCACAAACAAGGAACGCCCAGAGGTAAATAGAACTTTGAAAAGAACAGACAAATGAGCTAAGGCCAGAATCTGACAGCCTCGGTGTATTGTGCAATTTCTTCGTTTTAAGGCTGAACAACAAAATGTGCTATTCTGAGTAGACTTTACTTAAGGATTAACTATTGCCTGAAAACCTTCGAGCAAGCTGACTCTGCATGTTTACGCAGTCTACAATGTCTCAACTTTAGCTTTGTGACCTAATGTTTATGCAGGTGGCATCAGGGACAGAATTAGGCTGAAAACAGGTCAAAGGTGTGAGTATGGATGAGGGATAGCTGAATCAGAAAACGAGAGATTCAGATTTTAAGGTTTCACAGGCTTTCCTTTTCAGCTGTGCTGAATCCATAAGGAAGGTACATGTATTAACTTATATATCAATTTTCATTATTTCATCAATTGCAAGTTGTACCATTGTTTCCCTACTTAATTCATGAACATTAATTGGGGAAGGCTTGATACTGTTACAGGTAGCTATATAAGCTGTACATGTCACAGGGGCATGCTGAATGCAGCAACAGCAAGTGAGAAAGATGGCTCCTATAATCACTATTCCCTTTAATTATGTCCAGCCCCAAGCAGAAACAATACCTCAAAAACATTCTGACCAAATCCATGTTTCTTTTTCCTGGTGTAATTCTGCAGTTATTTGATGAAGCTTTTGTGTTTCTCAATTAACATTAAGGGCGTTTTATGTATTTGACAAAATCCTTAAGAGAGGACAAGGTAAAGTGACAATTTTCAGATGCGGTAGGAGTAGGGGGGCACTAGGCTATGAACAGGGTAATATGTTTTAAGCCTCAAAAATAGACCCAAAGAAAAATCCCAATACGAACAATAGAAAACATAAAAATATCCCTATTTTTCTCTTTCTAATCCAAAACTGTCTGCTTTTAGCGGGGGCATTCGGGGCAAGTACTTCTATTCCTCCTAATAGTTCAAAAACACCTTCCTAAAGGGCCTTAATGACAGATCGACAACTCTACCTATTTCAACGCAATCTATATACAAATACCTATTTCAGAAGAACACCTATCATTATTCCCTATACTGATCTTTTATTTCCAACCTGTATGTTTCTTAACCTTCCTTCCTCTTACTGTAGTATTTGTTGTTTGATTGCCAAGGTAACAAAGAGTAGCGTAACGATCAGCCAGAAACAGGGCAATGTAGTCTCAGTTCTCCCAAAATGTCCTCACTACACTATCAGAGAGCATTAAATCCCAAGTGTCTTTTGCTTCAAAGCCTCACTTGCAAGCTTATGTACTGGTCCGGACGTTGGCGGTCTTGACCACCGGCATGGGTTGCCACCTCTCCAGAGATAGTTTCTTCAATCAAAGTCTATAGTTCTTTTGGCCCTTGGCCGCATTTTGTATCAGGGCTGAACAATGTCAGGATGTTCAAACATAATCTGTTCATCTTGGTCAGGCATGATAAATCAGGTATTCCTCTTGATATGGTATGGATCCAGTGTCTGTGCCCTGTGCCACTTAACAGCAGTCTGGGTGGTGAAGAGAACTTGCACTGGCCTCTGAAACTGTTGGGTAAAGACACCGTCTCTAGGCCTCAGCTTGTGACCTGGACCTTTAAGACTGGGAGAGAGACTGGCCTTCACCTGTGAATGGATCAAATGCAGAGCTTTAGTCAACACAGTAATCAACAAGAATAGTAAATTCAATGTCAGATTGTCCTTGATCTTGGTACACCCTATACATTTGCTGGCCTCCCCATAACCACCTCAACTGGTTTCAAGACCTTCAAAGGACAGATCTAGAGGTGCAAAATATCCTGTTGAAACGGGTTACCTTTTCCTGTGCTATAAGTATGGCACATCATGCACTTCTTGACATAGAACTCTGCCACCCTGGGAAACAGATTATTGAACCATACATGATCTGACGTGGCAACTATTCCTTTAGCACTGATATAGGCTGAACTGTGGGCCATGGTAACAATAGCATTCACATAATAATTTGGAAGCATTCATCTTTGCTTTCCTGACAGATCTATCCAACATCCTGTTGCGTCCTGGCACCCATATTTTTTACACTGTTCCTTCTGTTCCTCCGTAACTTCTTCCTGTACTTCCCTAATGAAATCTAGAGTTTGAATAAACATAGTCACTTCTGGTGTCCATCTAACTGTCCCTACAATATACATTAAAGTATACTCTAAATAGGCTGATCATTTAGCTGTTTCATTGGCAAAAGTATTTCCCTGTATTACCACACCTATAATTTTCTTGTGGACAAAATATTTAACAATAGCAACTCTTTTTGGTAACATCAAGGTATCCAGTATCTTTACTGTTCATTCCCCATACTGTATCTTATCACCATGCAAAATAAAATAAAATAAAATCCTCTTTTTTTTTTCTTTTCAAAGTCACCCGAAATCCAAAGGTATATATATTGATATTTACAGTCAAATCTTTACTTAATTCACAAGCTCTAGTCAAAGCTGTCAGCTTCACAGATTGCGTTGACATTTGTTGTATTTTACATAACTCAACCACAGATTTCAAGGGAGTAACTATATAGGCCGCTGTACTAGAGCCATCAGGTAGTTTGTAACATGCACCATCCACGGACAGTTCCCCTAGTGGGTCAGATATAGGGGTATCTGTCAGGTCTACCCGTCCCTTAGTCTCCTTCTCAGTAATAAAATATGCAATCATGCTTCTCATCTTGTTGGGACTCCAAGAGGGGTAGTACAGTGGGTGGATTCAAAATGTTACAGTATTTCAGAGTAATGTTTTAGAGCAAAAAGTATCAACTCATACCCTGTTAATATCGCACTGGTCAGGTGCTGGTTCTGAATAATTTTTTTTAGATATCCACTAAATGTGGTACCATAACTGTCAAATTGTGACCTTAAATATACATTTCACATTGCTTTATCGCAGTGGGGTCCAATGTGGAGGAGAAATCTGCACACGACCTATTCCTTCCTACATGGGACGGTGCCAAGTTGCAACCATATTTTACATGCAAAAATTTGTAATAATCAAGTTTTACCTAAAGTAGGAGCATTACATAAAGCATTTCTAAATTGCAAAAAGACAGCTTCACACTGATTAGTTCAAACAAAACGGCATGCATACGTGCTTTAATGTTAAGGCAAACAGGGGGTTTGCAATTTATGAAAAATTTGGTAATAAACGCATAGATATTATATTGAGTCAGTGGTTTCTGCAAGTTCTGCACCAATTATATCCTATGTTGGTGTATCGTCTCACCCCCCCTTTGACAGGAGGAGACCTAGATAGGTAATCTTCTGTTGATAATACTGTTATTGAAAAATAGATACTTTATGTCCCAAGGATACTAAGTGATGCAATGATTTCACTGTAACTTGTTTCAAACCTGCTGCTGTATTGCCATGTCTCAAATGAGTAGTTTACCAGTGTACGGTCCAACCTGTATTTAAAAAATAAAACTCAGGCATTCAAAACAACATCTCTTTTATATTTTCACAACTCATAAACTGATGCCTACAGAGAAAATAGGTAACATTTTAAAAATGTGTTTAAAACTAATATTTCAGTTGGAGATGTTTATTACTAATTTTTATACCTTGGTGCAAAGGGTATTGTAGTTATGGTTTGCCAGAACTACACATGTAGTTCTTCAGTATAAATTGTCAAAGTCTTGCTTTTTTTTTCATTACTGATGAAAACCCTGCCTAATGCACCAATGTGATCACTGCTGATACTCATGGATGGGGTGCTCATTTTACATTACTAGTAACTTTTGTCACAGAACATGTTGGAGACCCTTGTACTAACATTCAGTTGTTGTGAAATAGGGCTTTGAACGGGGATGCTAGAAAATCCCACAGGTGTATTAACTTTACCTGAAAAACAACAGGATATGGAGGGACTACTATCTTGTAACTTTTCTCTCAAATCAATCACAAATTGATAAACTTGTATCCTGTATTCCATTCCCCTTTAAGAACAGGAAGAATAGGGCTATTACATACATTAGAGAAAACTTCCTCAAAGCGAGTAAAGAAATCGGGGACGGCCTCTCCCTGTTTCTGTTTACAAGCAGTAAGGAGTGCCCAATCTATTTTCCTAGCTGGAACCATCGTTTTTATATAAGTACGTATGTCACAATGGCAGATCCAGAATGAACTGACTAGGTTTCTGACCAAGTTTCCTATCTCTATCAGCTGCTATAATGGCAGTCCAATCTCCTCCAAAATCAACAGCATGATCCTGTTTCCAGGCAAGTCGCCACATATCTGGTGGCAGGATCATGCCAAAAAAAACATATCGATAGCCTCTAAAGTCGTGATACAGGAATCAATGGCTACCTATACATGATCATAAAATCCCCTAGGATTTTTCCTTATGTCTGGTAAGGAGGCTTTAAAAGTAAGTACATCATCCTTTTCCAGGGCGTATATATCCAATTGTATAAAAAATGGGCTCTAGCATTGGGACCATTAGGGTCATCATTATCTGCATTCCCTCTTTCAGGAATGAACTGTGGCGCAGCTTCCCTCATAGTTCTTTATTCAAGGAGAGGAAGAGAGTTCATTAAATTATCCAATTATCATTGCAATAGCATTATTAATTCTATCTACAGGGAAGACCCCTATCTGACACTGTCTATTAATTGCTCTAACATCATCCGGACCATTTTGCCCTGTAGTCATCTTCCATTGAACCATAAGTTGATGAGAGAGCTTATTTATAAGACAAAGAAGCTCGCCTTCAGAAAAATTCTAAATCTGGTTTATCATGTCTTCTACTTCTATTTCTAAATCATTTAACCAATTTAACACCATCAATCTTATTGCATCCTGACGAAACTGAGGTACAGTAGAGCGAAGAACTCGAGGGGTTAGAACAGATGCAGAAAGTACAGAATCAGTAGACATTTGAAGTGCAGTGGCCTGAGGTGGAGCCGCAGAGGCTTGAGATGGGGGTGCAGTGGCTTGGGTTGGGGGTGCAGTGGCCTGAGTTGGAGAGGGTAAAGAGTGTACCGGTACTGGTTGAAAAATAAGGGGCTGAACAACCGCAGGCAAAGGAGGTGGAACCGGGGGTACAAGAGGAACAACATTCAATGGTGCAGGGGGAAGAGGTGTTAGAGTTACATATGGGGGTGGGGGTCGTTCTATCAACAACCCATCAATATCTGAATCAACATCTTCTTGGTGGACCTGAACTGCTACAGTTGGTCTAACTATATATTCCCTAGATATTAATAATCTATGCTCACTATCTAAACATTACCTTTTCCCCTGAACTTCCTTATCCTTCAATTCCTTATACTTCTGATACTCTGTTTTCCTTTCCTGTTTCCTTTGTACCTTCTCTGCCTTGAGCTGCCGCTCCCTCACTTTTCTCCACATACGCAAACTGTCAAACATAGCTGGCGTAACGTTCTTTAAAAACAATTGTTTCTCTAAATACTCAAGTTTGTGAGGGTCCATGATTCCCTCTAATGGCCATTCTAACTGGGGATCCCCTTTTGTATATTTGTTCCACAATGCATTTATACATGATGGATCAAATACCATATTTGATGTAAATCTCAAAATGTGGCATACCTTCTGGTGGCGCCGGCTAACTTGCTTCCAAAATGCTCTGCTTATCACAGCAACAACAACAAAACCCCCAAAGAGTGCTAATCATAGGCATGTTATATAAGATTAAAAAAAACTTATAAACAGAGAGAAATAAAAAATATTCTCACATTACCGTTAAGAATAAATGTTAGCAAAAACAAATAGCAAGTTCCAAAACAGAGTCTAAGTTTCAAAATACCAAACAGATCCTAGGTTTCAAAATTCCAAACAGATTCCGAACGGAGTACCAATTCCGAACGGATTACCAAACAAATACCAAGTCAAGACCAATATCAAGTCAAGCAAACACCAAACAAATCCTAACCAAATGAACAAATGAACCGGTTCAATACAGATTTACCTCATGCGTAGTCTTCGCCTCCCACCTGTCGATCCTCCCTGATCCAAAGAAAATCACCAACCGAATGACCCAGTCAAGGCTTGCAGCAGCCAGGAAGATCAGAGTTGGAGAGCAGAAAAATCACCTTGGACCACGAGCAACACTAATCTCATCAGGTGGGGCGCTTCCTCAGCGAAGTTCATCTTACCGACCAGATCTCCTTCCCTGGTCCGACTGCAAGCGCTTGATGGGGACCCACGTTTGAGCGCCAATTTGTGGAGCAGATTAATTAATAACCTGCTGGTGCAGGGATCACCACTTCGCCACGGGTTCTTATCAAGTAAGGAGGAATCAACAGTGGAGCGAAGTACAAACCATAGGTAATTTATTAAGCATTCAGAATGGATCTCCATCCAACGAGCACCATGGAGTTACTCAAGGAAAGGAGCACACTTGAACAATGGCTACATGGGTTTTTATAGGGAAGATCACAAACAAGGAACGCCCAGAGGTAAATAGAACTTTGGAAAGAACACACAAATGAGCTAAGGCCAGAATCTAACAGCCTCGGTGTCTTGTGCAAGTTTTACGTTTTAAGTCTGAACAACAAAATGTGCTATTCTGAGTAGACTTTACTTCAGGATTAACTATTGCCTGAAAACCTTCGAGCAAGCTGACTCTGCATGTTTACACAGTCTACAATGTCTCAACTTTAGCTTTGTGACCTAATGTTTATGCAGGTAGCGTCAGGGACAGAATCAGACTGAAAACAGGTCAAAGGTGTGAGTATGGATGAGGCATAGCTGAACCAGAAAACGAGAGATTCAGATTTTAAGGTTTCACAGGCTTTCCTTTTCAGCTGTGCTGAATCCATAAGGATGAATAGTGGCATGTATTAGTACCCATCGACCCTCTGCATTTCTTTCCTCGTTCTCTATTACCAAGGGAAGGGATTTGTGAACTAGTATAATAACACAATTTTTGTGGTCAAGGGCTGGGGAACAGAAAACTTGACCAGACCAATTTTTCTGCAGTGAATTTAAATCTTTGTCAAGCAAATGCGTTTCCTGTAATTGAGCAATATTACACTTGAGACATGCCAAGTGAGTAGGAACTCGCTGTTTCTTAGTAGGATTACGCAACCCCTTGACATTCCAAGAAATAATCATGAGTTTTTACGATTACAATATATTAACATATATATTGAACTACAATAATCATAAAAAGGAACCAAAAGAACAAACCATCTGAATATAAATTTCTCAAGGAATGACCTGACATTCGTATTCAATGAAGATCTATAATAAACAATGAGACCAAGGGAGGAAAAAGAAAAGAGAAACTAGAAAGGAAATGAAAACAGAAATGAAAATGAAAATGAAGAAAGGAACAACGGATGTGATAGAGACAAAAAAGATGACACAGAACCAAAAGGCTTCAGTCATGAAGAGAGTGGAACACATCGAGGTTGAAGTGACTATGGTGGAGGGGTAAGAAGCACGAAACTGAAGGCGGACAACAGGCCAAGATCAAACGAAATTGGACAACAATGGCCACGGAGACAATCATTATAATAGAGATGACAAAACATATAAAGAGACATCAGTTATACATATGGATGAAACCAACGAGACACCAATACAAGTGAATCAGCAAATAAAAATGTACAATAGCTAAAAGACCAGTAAATGCCACTTACCAAGACATGAGAGTAATATGGAAACAGTAGGTCTAGGTAGGGAGGTACTTGGAAGACAACACACCAGAGAAGGGAAGCCCGATTAAACAATAAACAGCTGCAAAGGGAAATAAGTAAATAGAAAAATTAGATACATGGAAAAATGAACTACAAATATCAACAATATCTCAAGCACAGTTAACAATATACATGTTGCCGTTAATAATGTTAGAGTTAACTCCCTGAAATAACAAATATAGTCAATTCAAAGAGAAGGGGTCCAAAATACAGGCATATAACAGGTCAAGGAACACTAAAGAAACAGTTCAAGCTTTGCCAAGATCCATTGCTTCACCCTTGTACTGAAGAATACATTTCCTCAGGTCTTCTGGACATTAGAATGAAAAAATGTGTTCCTTATAGGTGACTTTAAAGAAACATGGGTGCACAAGACCCTATCTCGCATTTATAAATCATAGAGTAGGGCGGAAAGATAAGAACTCCTTCCGACGAGTGGCAGTTGCACGTGCAACATCTTGAGAGATAAAAACCATAACATTTGTTTCCTATGCTTAGCTACCGATATCACCTTAAGCAGTTCAGTATATTCTGAAAAATGAACAATTATACCTCTAAGCCGGCCAGAGCTTGACGAACTGAGAGGACTGCGGCCAATTCGGTGAGCACATTGTAGGTTGAGATGTGTTCCTTCTTTAAAGCCCACCAGTTTAGGAATGTGGACCCCAAGAAAGGCAAGCATGTCTGACCCCTCCACTCCTCCAAGAATACTATAAATTCGAAGATTGTTGAGCCTATTCCGATTTTCTAAGTCTTCTGTTTGCTGCTTCAAAAGTGCTATCTCCTTACACATACCGTCAATCCTGGTGGCCACATCCTGCACCTCACTGATCTGTTGTTCAACACTCGATACTCTGGACTCCAAAGTAGAGTACTTTTCTTCAATACATTGAAATGTGACATTAGTTTCCATAACAAAAGGTTTCAAATGCTTAATTTCTTCCATGAGGTGCTCCAAAGTCAAAGGTAGAGGAGACTTTGAAGGGGATCCAGGATCTTTCTTTTGTCATTTGGTAGGAGCATTTGAGTCTTTACAAACAGAGGGCATGGTTGCAAATGAAGAGACAGCCTTCTGACGGGAGAGTGGAGAGGGCTCTATAGGCATAAAGAAGTACCACAAAAGACCCCTTAAAATACTCTCAATGCCATACACTAAAAGATATATCTGAATGGTGTACATTATTCAGTGAGGTCAAGCGCGACTCCAAGAATAGGACTGCACAGCACACATTGTTGTGGGGTAGTAAAATGACAAAATAGTGCAGACGTTCCAAGCAGAAGGAAAACATTTTAAGGAGTAATTATCAGTTAAGTTACTGATACTCTTTATCTTCTCAGCTTACTAGGGATGACAGGATATAAGGATGAGTTCATTGATGTTTTTCCATCTAAATGTGCCGGCATTCAGTCAATTAGCACTTTGAAATGTGCAGAAAAGAATGAAAAATGCAGCAAAATTGAACTTGCCTGCTTCCTATGATTACATGATTTTGTAACCAGCTAGTGCGACTGAGCGGGAAAAACCGTCTCGATCGTGCTCCTTAATTGACAAATGGCGACTGCGACACCCAAGGCTGAGGTGCATGGTGTGGGAGAGCCGGAGCGAGGTAAGAGCAAGAAAAATACCTGCTGTCCTCCTCGTCGCGCACCGGATTCTCCATGCCAAATGCACCTCTAAGGAAAACTGCTGTCCATATTAACGAAGAGTCTCTGGCTGTGAGCGGAGCTTAAGGGACCTGCGGCCATCTTGTGGGCGGTTCAGCCACCAACCGCAAGGCTTGCAGTCTTAATATATGCACACTGCTCAATGTTGGTAGTACTAGCAGTAGCTATACCCCAAGGCTTGCATTGTTAATATATGCATACTGCTCATTGTCAGCAGTTCTTGCAGTAGCCATAACCCAAGGCTTGCAATGTTTATATTTACTCACTCCTCATTGTCGGCAGTGCTAGCAGTAGCTATACCCCAAGGCTTGCCGTATTAAAAATGCACACTGCGCATTGTCAGCACTGCTAGCAGTAGCTATACCAGCAAAGCTTGCTGTGTTAATATTTTGCACACTGCTCATTGTGAAAATGAAAAATAACATTCTTTTGAGAAAGGAAGGGGTGCTGATCAGTGGAGAATGACTTAATGAGGGGCAGAAAGGAAACAATCATGTTCTGAGAGCAGGGGCAGTGCGTCCATTAGGGCGCTTGGGCGTTGCCCGACTAATTAATTTGAGGCACTCGAGTTGAGAAACAAGCGTTGCCGTCACTCTCTGTCATTCAATTTGCTTTTCCAGGCCGCCGGAGGCAGTCGGCTCAGAAGGGACGGGGCAGCAGGAGTTCAGTGCAAGTGTCTGATGAGTCATCATGACATGACATCGACGGTAATATGTATCAATGGTGGTCGGCGGAACGCACAGCAAGAGTGCGCATGTTCTGTGTAGGGCTTAAACATTTTGCGACCAGCCCAAACATGCGCACTAGGCTGCTCATTAGAAGAGTGAGGGTTGTTCCATGCCGCTCTTCTAATGAGCAGCCTAGTGCGCATGTTCAGGATGGTCGCAAAAAATTTTAAGTCCTAAGCAGAACATGCGCACTACTGCTCAAGCCAATCCTGACGCTGCTGCTGGAGCTCGTGCTGTGGAAATTAGGGAGGACAAGGAGAATAGAAATTTTTGCAGGTGGGAAGTGGGGGGCAAGGGGGGCTATGAGTGGGAATGAAGCAGCACAGATAGAATGAATGAGAGAATCCACGCAGACACTGAGCCAGGTTATAAGAGTGGACACAAAAAGGGTTGCTAGCGACTGTGTACTTTTGAGAAAGTAAATTTGTGTTATACGCAGCGATACCCGGACTCGCTCTTCCTTAAGGTGATGTAAGCATCAGCCTTGGGGCACCACCGCTCATTGGCATAAAATTAGAAGAAAAGGTCAGAAAAAAATCCATTTGTACTAAGGGAAGGGGAGTCCTTCAATGGCAAAATGCTATTCTGAATGGACTCCCCACATCTTTACACTGTATCTGCTGACGCACGACGAGAAAAAGCATGCAGTATATGACCTTTGGTAGGAAGGGGGAGGGACCGGGGTGCGTAGAGATTGGTACCTGCACCCTGTAGGTGTACGGATAAGAGAACCCCGTCTGTCTTGGAACTTTCAGAGAGTGAGCTACTTTGCGTAAAAGGTCCACTTACTTATAGAGCGCCTCACTCGCCCGCTTCTCAGCACTCCCGTAATGACAGTGAGATGCACTTACAGTCACCAGCTTCACTCTAATGCTTGAGCCCGCCGTGAGGGGAACGGCCAGTGTTTGGGGCACTTTCAGGTCCTTACCTGCATCGAACTTCGTCAGCAGACACCATCGCCGTGAGGGGAACGGCATAGAAACTACATCCCCCAGCATCCAAAGCGCCCGGCGCCTGCCGTAGTTGTCACCAGGCAGCGCCAGGGCGTTACTAAAGGCTGCAACTTGCCTCGCTGCGCGGGCCGCGCCCGGGCGAAGCCCGGGCCAAGGGCGGGCCCATCCTTGCCCGTCGAGGTCCGTTTGAGGCCGGGCTGGGCAACCTCACTGACATCTGTTGCAGGACATCTGACCTGTAAGTACTGCCGGTGGTGTGGCTGTGTGGCTATGCTATTTGCCCTCATGCATTTGTTTACCCCCGGTGCAGCATTGTTTATTTTTCCTCTATAAACCCCTAGGCGTCCTTGTGATATTTCTGCCTTTGTGCTACTTGATTCATTTGGACTTGTTTATACTACCTGGCATTGCCCCATAGGTCACGAAGGATATAAGCTGTCACTATCTGTGGGCTGATAGGGGTTGCAGATAAGCCTGCCGCGGGCCAGTGGCTCTCATTGGGACTTTTTGAACTATCCTATCTGTGTTCTCCCCCAACCGCCCTGTGTGCTGTCGCTGTATTTTCCTACCGCCGCCGCTTTTCAAACATATCGCGGCCGCTGTGTGGAGGACTCCATCTCCTAGGCACCGAAGCACCGGAAGGCGGTCCCTGAGACTTTTTCTGACGTACCTGGAAGCTCGCTAAATCCTTGCTTGTCTCCCACGTTGCGGGAACAGCGTGCGGGCAGCGGGCAAAGGGTGGGCCCCCTGTGGCCCAATTAGACCAGACTGGCCAGGGACCTTAGTTGTGCGCCCACTACAGACATTAGAACTGTAAACTCTTCGACTTCCTATTGTCATACTTGTACTATCTAAGGGGTGACTACATTGTTGATATAATTCATCTGTAAGCTATCACATTCCGCCCATACGAAGTCCAGATCTTATAGGGGAATAGTAGCATCCTAAAACCCACAGGATCATTAAGTGGGAACAATATGAGTAAGATCAAGTGCACACCAATGGCAACTCGCTCAATTTCCTGGAAAAAGGCCCAGGTTAACACACCACTCCCTAGCATTACCGCTATAGACAGGATGCTTCAAAGGACCATAGGAGTTGTGGTCACCGCGATTGAGAATACCGAAAGGCACCTCTCATTACCCCCAAGTATGTGTCTATCGACTCAACCGACTGAGGGCATAAATATTGGTGCAAATACCTCTATTATTACCGCATACTCACAGGATTCCATTCTTATGGGCTCATTTGCTGGTTTCCCAGTAACAGAGACAAATCAGATAATTCCCTTACAACAAATTCCCCCCCCTGAGTTTATAAGCCGGTAAAGTAGGCTGTCAGTGACCCCAAACACTCAGATGAACATAGAATCTCCGCCACTTATTAACACCTCAGAAGGCGAGGTAGGGACGGATGTCTGCATCATTAATGAAGATAGTAATGCACCTGAAAAAGCTAACCCCACATGTAATCATCTGAGGGAGAAAGGGCGTACAGACAAGCTGGAACCCAAAAGAAAGGTGAGGGCTGCTAATAAATCAAAGGTAAAAACAAAAGCTGCAAGGCCCAAATATGGATCAGGGCAGGGTAGAAATGTGAGCCCTGTGTTAAGAATCACCAATAGGGTAACACAACCTATAACACACACAGATCAATCACAGAAAACAGCTACTCAGGGAAACACATGTTACGAAACTGTTGATACTGTTTTATGTAATCAGGAAAGTATTAACAATTCCTGTATGGAGAACTTCATGTCTAGAATGGAACAGTTAATGAAGTCGCTCATGCTTCCTGTGAATGAAAGGGTAAAAATAATAGGGGAAAGTTTGGAGAAAATTGAAAAAGCCCAACAGCAAAATAATGAAATCATGTCGAAATTTGCCAAGTCTTTTCAAACACAGAGCCAAAATAATATTAATGACAAGCCAGGGCACCTACGAAATAATGAGAACAGTTTGAGAGATGTGTCGGGCACTAGCAAGCATATTCAATTATCCCAGCGACTCACATCTTTAAACAATGGGCATAAGGAGTCGCTAACAGCCCCTCAAAAGAGCCTGGATGGGGCAAAAGAAGCGCCATCTCTCCCTAGTGTACAGATTGGAGATCTAAGTATAGAGTGCACCATTGGGAAGGATGGGAGTAAGTGGATAGCCAAGGGATCATGCGGTAACAACAGCAATGCCACTCAGGAACAACCCGAGAGACTAAGGCCACTCAGTAAGAGTACATGTGTCGATTTACCACCAGAATCGCACCCTTTCACCGTGGTCACGATAGGAGTACCAACTCTAGGAGAGGGCAAGTCAGAAAACTACATTGAACTGAAGAATAAGGTCAGCCACTGGCTATCTCAACATAGGCCTATTCCCCCATATTTAAATGGTCAAATACTCAATGTTAGAAGATTAAATTGGGTGGGACAGAGACAAAAGGACTATGAAGGTGACTGTATTATTATAAATTTCAAAGACAGACGTTTAGTAAATTATATTAGTGGGTGGAGGGAGGGTGACTTAGAAAGTAAAATTCAAACAGTGGACCTTACCTATTTTTACCCACCCTCCCCGCTTGCCCAAAGAAACTTGTCTCAAAACTTGATACAAGGAAACAGGCACTTCGATTACTTTGATTATTACGATAATCGACATATGGCTCAAAGTCACCCATTCCTAAAACCCATATACGAAAATAGGCATTTTGACTATTACGACAATCAATACAGGATACCCATTTATAATCGTTTTGATGCCTTTAATTTTCAAGGTTTAGAGGGTGTGGATTGACCTTTTGAAGAGATTATGACACTACCAAGTTTGAATTTAAAGGTAGTGTAATAATCGGAGAACAGGCTCAGGTAACCTTGAACCCAGTAGACGAGTGGCTGGCCAGCCCCAATTCATTGTCCGTAAATATTTTCGGAGACCAGGACAAGAATAAGAAACACCCAGAGCAACCGGTGGCCGTTAATGAATCATTGATTAACAAAAAACCACTTAAAGATTTATCTCCATATATGTGCGAACCCATAAGATCCCCAATAACAGACCAGAATAAAGTCTATGATTTAAAAATACTTAGTTGGAACGTTGCCGGCCTTGAACCCAGACTAAAGGATAAAGACTGGGTTGAGTTAATTACAAGGTACGACATAATTATGTTCCAAGAAACTTGGGCACCATATAATCTGCACATCAATGGGTTCCACTGTTATAATATACCAGCGCGTAAATTGCAACA
The DNA here is from genome assembly GCF_964204655.1 of Triturus cristatus. Lineage (NCBI taxonomy): Eukaryota > Metazoa > Chordata > Amphibia > Caudata > Salamandridae > Triturus > Triturus cristatus. The sequence continues at coordinate 124,909,518 of NC_140587.1, read as the reverse complement.
TGGTCGGGCTGTTGGTGGGTTGTTCGTAGGTCTTAGTATAATGGCCGGGGGAAATCGACACTGATAATGTCAACATACAGGCCATTGAGTATAAGCGGAAAAACCCCTTTGTCTTAATACATTTTTATAACAATGACTTTATAACAGTTCCAAATAAGAATTTTATAGCACTGTCTAATTTCATCTCCAAATTAGTCGATAGATGGGGAAAAATTGCTGGGCCCGAAATTGTTGTGGCTGGGGATTTTAATGCTCAGCTTCCAAGAAATGTATGGCAGGTAGAACAACGAAAGGGGCATCTTGCCAATCAAAGGGGTCAGGAATTGAGAGCCCTCTTAGATGACCATATCCTCAGTAATATAATGGATTATGGACCAAAATTATCGCAGCAGCAGGTACCCACACACAGAGGACTAGCTAGTACCTAAACTATTGATTTTATCTTTGTTTCCCCTGGTATGGCCGATCGCATAATGGAAACTGATACGGTAGTTACTGACTTTGGGGATCACAACCCTGTAACTGTAACATTTAAACTAGCGCCAAAACCGGTTTACAGTTTAATGCAGGGAGCAAAAGATCTAAGTGTAACCACTGATAAATTACGGTTAAGGTGGAAAGGTATAGATAAAGCAGGAATCATGGAATATTTGCTAGGGGAAAATCAGCAGTGCATAGATTTTTGCTTAGACCCAACAACAAGTGGCCAGTTAATTATAACATATTTTAGTAAAATATGTGCCACAGTTAGGACTATGCTGCTGGTCCAAGCCCCTCAGAGCCCTAAAGATCCCAGGTGGTTCGACCACAGTTGTTCCGTGGCAAACAGGAACCTACGCAAGACACTTACAGAAATCCCTAGAGTTGGAGCAAAAGCAAGTGCAGCTAGGAAGGCTTACAAATTAGCCCTAGAGAAAAGGAGATCTACGCTCTTGGGTGAACGCTGGGAAGCATTGGCTCTGACTGCAGGAAGGAAATCGAGTAACTTATTCTGGCCAGCAGTAAAAGAACTCCAGAATATGGGCCAACAATTCACCCCAATCAGTTGTACCATTTCCGCTAGTTCCTGGGAACTACACTTCTCTAAAATGTATGCTGCCCCGGTAAAAGGCCCAATTATTACTAACATCCCTGAAACCTCTGTCAATTTAAAGATAACTATGGGAGAAGTGGAGGAGGCAATTGCCCAGAGCCTTGGCAATAAGGCCCCTGGCCCAGATGGACTTCCGATAGATCTCATCAAATGGCAACCTGATTTTTGGGCACCCATATTGGTGAATGTTTTTGTGGTTCAATTTTTTATTGAAATTTACAAAAGAATACATATAGTATAATAACTGTTTGCATTATCATACAATAAATATATAAGAAAATTGTTATATATAAGCATATAATAAAACTTTCTGAATAATTAATCATATTATATAATTTAATAAATACATAAACAGATCCATGCAAAAACAAATATTTGACTTTATATTGAGGCCATAAAAGATGGAATTACGGGAAGGGGGGGAGGAGAGAGAAAGGGAAGGCAAAGAAGGGAACACAAAAGAAAACGATAAATGAAAATGTACACAAATATAAGACATAATGCTATATAAAGCTATATAAATATGTTCCTGAGAAAAGAAGACACTCTAGAAAACCAATAAGAATAGAGAAAAGGTGAATATAAGGGATAATAATTTCACTTGATGTATAAATATATATATTAAAAGATACAGAATTATATGTAAGTGTTCTGGTGAGTAGCTATTAAAAACAACAACAAATAGGTAGACACAATATGTATTAAGATTTATTAACCACCAATAATGAATGATGAATGAGAATGAAAAGGGATAAGAATTAAATTACTGTGTAGATGGGTCATTAATATTAGCATCGGTATTTAAAGCTAGAAAAGGTGACCATACTCGAAGAAAGAGATCAGATTGATCCTGTATGTTGTATATAATACGTTCGTAGGAAGCTGTTTGAATCATGGCCACCATCCATATTTCTTGTGATGGTGGTTGAGGTGACTTCCATTGCCGTAGTATACAAATTTTGGCTGTAGCTAAGGCTGTGTGTAAGAGTCGGGCTTGTGGTTTAGAGAGTGATTGTGATTGACGTGTATCATGCAGAAGAATGGTAGCATGCGAAAGTGGAGTTTGTAGAGGCATCGTGGAATGTAAGGTTTTACCTATATAATTCCAAAAGGGTTGGATCACTGGACATCCGCAAATGATATGAGAAATGTTACAAGACGTACTATCACATCTCCAGCAGTTTGAATGGGGAAGCAAGCCAGCTTTATGCAGTTTTGTTGGTGACCAGTGCCAATCATGTAAGATCTTGAATAAGCAAAATTTCAATCGTGCTTCACGTGCACCCTTGTTGAGATTGTTAAGAATGTCAGACCATTCATTATCAGTATAAGAGACTGATAATAAGGTTTGCCATTTAGTACGTAAAGTTTGCGATAAGGGTTGAGAAAAAAGATGCGAAGTGAGAGTTTGGTAAAAGCCAGATGTAGCTCCTTTCATCTTACCCCAAGTGTGGAGATATGTTACAATTGGTGAGTCAGGCAAGAGCCATGGTGGAGGTCCTAGACTCCGCCGTAAGGATTGTCGTAACTGGTTGTATTTTGAGACTTGTATATCAGGCAAATGGAATTCTTCCTGCAGTTGGGCAAATGATTTAATATCTCCGTTTGAAAAAAGTTGATCTAAGGTAGAAACACCTGCTGTTTCCCAAATAGGCCAAGATATTGATTGTCTATTAATACGAATTGCAGAATTATTCCATAATGGGGCTTTTCTATGAAGACGAGGATGTGAGCCCAGTAAGCGGTGTGCCCTTTGCCAAGCAGCACGCATAGCCGACAAAATAGGATTAGTGGTGGAGTCTCGGGGACGAAATTCCGAGCCGTATAAAACAGAAAGACCTGCGTTTGTTAATGAAAGGTGGCGTTCAAGATGTACCCACTGTGGTGTATCCGATGAATGTGAAAGCATATATGACATTTGAGAAAGCTGTAATGCCAAAGCATAATGCTCCACTGAGGGTAGACCTATTCCTCCATAGGAGCGATGAGCCTTTAGTTTTGAAGCTGAGACACGGGGTTTGGCAGAGTTCCATATAAAGGATTTTATCTTAGAATCAATTGAACGTAGCGTGGTTAAAGGGATTTGAATAGGAAGCATCCCGAGGACATAAAGAAAACGGGAAAGAGTAACCATTTTCACGGCTTGAACCCTTCCCCACATTGAGAGACCCAGTGCCTTCCATTTTTCAAAATCACGTTGCATTTGAGCGATGAGGGGATTGAGATTATCCGTAACCATACTCTCTAGGCCTTTGTTCACTAGTATGCCCAAATACTTGAGATGAGAAGATTTCCATTGAAAAGGAAAACCTTGAATGGCCGCTATTGTGGTCCCATTCGAGATGGGCAGTGCTTCGCTTTTGTTCCAATTAATTTTGTACCCAGAAATGGAGGAGAAGTCATCTATTATTTTTAACACAGATGGTAAAGAGATGGAGAGATCTGTGAGTGTAAGGAGAATATCATCAGCGTAGAGATACATTTTGGATTCTCCTGTCGGAAGAGAAATGCCCTTAATATAAGTACATTGTCTTAAGGAGGCAGCCAACGGTTCCATGGCTAGAAGAAAGAGTAACGGGGAGAGGGGGCAACCTTGATGAGTACCTCGATTGATAGAAAATGGATCTGAGATAAAGCCCCCACAATTTACCTGTGCCGAAGGATTTTTGTACAACAAGCGTATTTTGTTTATGAATTGATCTCCCAGGCCGAATTTTTGTAACACCCTAAAAAGATAATCCCATTCAATTCGATCAAACGCCTTTTCCGCGTCAAGCGACAAGGCCAAAGCGTCATCCGGAAGATTCTTGGCATACCATAGTGTGTGGGCAAGAGTGCGAAGATGGTTCCTAGAGGAACGCCCCGGAACAAATCCTACTTGGGTATGATGTATGAGAGATGGGATAACCTTACGCAAGCGAGAGGCCAGAATGCTAGCTAGAATTTTGATGTCACAATTCAATAACGATATGGGTCGATAGCTGCTACATAATAAAGGGTCTTTGCCAGGTTTAGGTAACACAGCAATAATAGCTTTATTAGATACAAGGCCCAAGGAGGCCTCACCCTCTGCCTCTTGGAACGCGAGTAAAAGAGAGTCAAGCACATGCACTCCTGCCCAACGATAAAACTCTGCAGGAAAGCCATCCTCTCCTGGGGCCTTATGAGATGGCAAGCCAGCAACTGCATGCGATATTTCTTCCCTGGTAATTTCACCTTCCAATAAGATTCTACCTTCATCTGACAAACAGGGTAAGTTTACATTTGTAAGAAAAGAATCCAATTTGTCAGTATCAAGTTGAGTTTCAGCAGTGTAAAGAGACTGATAATACTGGGCAAATTCGTTAACAATATCTTGGGGTTTAGTTAGAGTAACACCGTTCATTGACTTAATGGCCGGTATGGCCATAGCTGCTTGCTGCTGACGTAGCTGGGCTGCTAATAATCTTCCCGCTTTTTCCCCCTGCTCATAATGTCTCCCTTTCATTCTATGCAAGGCGTATTCTGCCTTAGAGGTAAAAAGGTTATTTAAAGCCATACGAGCTTTTTCCAGTGATTTACGATGTGGTATCGTTGGATTAAGTGTATATAATCGAGTGTAAGACACAATATCTTGCTCCAATTCTTTTTGCCTCTTAGCATTTTGTTTATTAAACTGCGCTGCATCTCTCATAAGCTGCCCGCGGATAGTAGCTTTTGCCGCCGCCCAAAGAGTTCTGTTGGAGTCAACGGACCCTTGATTGACTGACATAAAGTCTTGAAAATGGGATTGTAATAACATTTTGTTTTTGGGTATCCTATAACGTTGAATGTTTAGACGCCAGGGTTTGCGACCTGGCTTAGATAAACCAGTTTGTAAGGAAAGTAGAACTGGAGAATGATCAGAGATCGCTGCCTCCAGTATCTGAGAGTCCTGTGTTATTTGAACTACATTCTGGGAGATTAAAAAGTAGTCCAAACGAGAGAGCGTGCCATGCGTAGGGGAAGTGAAGGTATAGTCCTTATCCATCGGGTGAGAAAGTCGCCAATGGTCTACCAAACCATTATCTGCCACCACATCGTTCATTAGAGCTCTATCTGCCGCATTTGTCTTATCTAGAGGGCCTGTCTTGTCAAGGACTGGATCACGTACTAGGTTCCAATCTCCACCGATGAGAAACTGGGAAGCACCTATTTCAGTTAAAAGGCGGTTTAGTTGAAGGAGAAATGATCGTTTTGCCCCCGTGGGAGCGTAAATTGAGCCAACACATATATGTGTTTCACCAATGCGAAGTTTGGCAAATACATATCGTCCATCTGGATCTATCCAGGATTTCAAGACTATCACTGGTAAGGATTTACGGATAAGAATCGCAACTCCACATTTGCGGGTAGGTGTCGCATCTGGATCTGTTCTCTTCTGTATGCTGCTGTGTATAACCTTTCCCACCCAGTCTCTTCTTAATTTTTCAGACTCTTTAGCGTCAAGGTGGGTTTCTTGAAGGAGAGCTATATCCACATGTTTGGACTGTAAATAAGAGAGTGTCTTTTTTCTTTTAATATAATGTGTCAATCCATGAACATTCCATGTTATTACTCGGAGATCGTGTGAAGTGGCCATGTCAGATAAGAATAGGAAAGATTAGCGATACGAATTTAATAAAAATGCCAGAATGTGATATAGTAAATTAAGAAATTGATATAATGGTGCTGTATAAGTGAAAGGAGTGAAGTAAGATATGAAGAAAGGAAAAAACAAGAAAAAGGAGGGAAAGGAAAATAGAAGAGGGGAAATAAAGGAGAAGAAAAAGAAAAGAGAGGTAAGGGGATAAAAAGAGGGATAAAGAGAGAAGAAAAAAAAAAGGAGAAAGGACCTTGGACCGTAACAAAGATCAGGTAAATAATAAATGAACCAAATGGGTAATGCTGTTTGATGATGAGAGAATATATGTGTGGAGATAACTAGAAGTGTGTTCAACAGAAAGAATAGTATGTAGTATAAATGACAAAGGGAGAGGTAGGGAGGAAAGAGTGCCAAATATAAAAAATGGCACAAGGGACCTCAGGACTTTTAACCACGGGTCCAAACACTAATGGACTGCTGCCACGAGGAGGGGCCCCATCAGGAGAGTGAAACAGTGGTTGACAAATATAGATCCAAATATGTCCTTAAAACGTATATAATAACAGATATTCTTATTATGAATAAGAAATATAACAATATATTGTAATATTGTAACATTAAAAGCTATGGATGATCTCTTGAATTAAGGAGGATTACTATGCTTATAAATAAATAAATAATACATAGAGATAAAAAAGTAACACTACTAACAATTAAAATTAATTATTTGATTGAAAAGTATAATAATAACAATCTTAAAAAGCATTAATAAATTCAGAGAATATATACTATATGTATGGGAAAAGGTATACCAGTAAATTTGGATTTAAAAACAGTATTACTAACATTACGGAATCAATAAAAGAGAAGAACTAAACAATATAGACCTATCATTAATCATAAGGCTCACGTATCGAATGTGAAATGTAAAAGCAGGAAAATTATTATAATTCATTTAAAGACATATCAAAGTATTATTAAAGAACATAACTTCATAGTATAATTGTGAGACATATTATTGAACCATTAGAATATTGAATTGAAAATAAAAAATAAAATAAAGATGAAATAAGGGAAGAGGGTGTTGTAACCTTGTAGATAAATAGGTAATATGTGAGGAATTAAAAGATTGAGATAGTCAGCATGAAGAGTTGTAACAGTCACAATCCTAAAGTAAATGAATAAGTACCAAGAATGTCAATCAAATATGTGTAAAACAGTGAGAGGGATAGACCAAATGTTTAAAGGCAATATAATTAATATAATAAATGTGATGAAAAAAAAATGGAGAAAAAAGAAAGGAAGAGCAATAACAATAAAGAACAGTACAATAACTGTATTATTAAACAAACTGATGACGATATACCTTCTGTTCCCCATTTGTATCATGAGTTCTTTAAATTTGATCTAACACCTAAAAGAAAATGGGTGTGCAGACAAAGCTAAATCTGAACAAAAGTATATTTAAACATTAAATCATCCACATTCTGCGTCTTAAGTAGATTTTAATACTCATCTGTCCACAGGCGAGGTATCATCTTCGTTTCTCTTATGTTATGAGTTCATTAAGGATGATTAATCATCTAAAAGGATGCAAGTATGAGCATAGATTAATGGTGATCAAAATTGTAGAGAGGTACTGAATCACCCACATTCTGCATCCAAAGTAGATTTTAATGGCGATCGGGATTTATCTCTATGTTGTGCCTTAGTCAAGGTGGATACATTTTGAAGAGCAGCATTCTTGTCCTCATGACTACGAATAGTCCTTTCAAAATCCCTGCCTCTCTGTCGAGGACTGCTGACATTATGTCGTGGATTGCTTGATGCTTGAGGAAAAGAACTGTGATGTGATAGTTCTGGAGTGGTCTGCTGAGTTTCCATTTGTTGCGGTTTCCAATTGTCTAAAAATAGACGGAGATCCTCAGGGTTATAAAAGTCTTTGGATATTCCATCCTTAGAAATTCGGAAACGAGCAGGATCGAACAGACCATATTTAATGTCTAGTTGACGTAATTGAGGTCTAAATGAAAGGAAGGCCTTGCGTCTCTCGTTAGTTTCTCTGGAAAAATCAGCTGCAATACGGATTTCATACCCATTGTATGAGAACGGACCATGAGTACGTGCTGATAGTAATATTTGCCTTGTCTGCTCATGCCTTAAAAAACAAGCAATGAGGGGACGTGAGTTTGTTGCAGATTCCTTGCGTAATGGACCAATTCGATGTGCGCGCTGTATCTCCAATGGAGGGTCAAAAGCGATGTTCATAATTTTTGAAAGGATATTTTGTAGGAATGTTCTAGCATTTGAACCTTCAATCCTTTCTGGAAAACCGAAAAAGCGAACATTATCCCTCCTGCTTCGATCTTCCAAATCTATCGTCTTACTTCGTAGAAATAACAGCTCTTGATCTCTGTTTAGTATTGAGTCTAGGCGAGTTTCTACATTTATTAGTCTGTGATCAAGCTCCTCTGTCTTGGCGTGAAATCCTGCAATGTCTGCTCGTATTGTTTTAGTTTCTTCTGTTAATGAGGAAATATGGGAATCCATGCATTCAAGTCTATGACTGACTGCTGATATCTCTTTTAGAATGCGGTCCATAGTTTGCCCTTGCATTTTAATGTTAGTTTGTAGAGAATTGTCTGTTGTAGAGGAAGAGCTGTTGGCATCTGAATTTTGTGACTGCTTAACTACATCCGCAAAAAGAGGCTGTTTAGAGTGTTTATCTCCATACTTGGCAGTAGACATTTTGATTTCTGCTTTATAGAAAGATGGCAAAGCAATGTGTTGAGTCAGTATAGCAGTGTAGAAACACAAAGCAGAAAAGTTGTTATATGCGTCTTATTTCCTTGAATTATCAGACTCTCAATGTCCAGGATTTACTAGAGTATTTTCTTTATAACACACTGGAGAGAGTTCAAATTAAAGGTCCAAGCTGTGTCAAGATAATGTAGAGAAGAACTCCAATATCCCTCAGTCACATAAAATAAAGTAGACGATCAAGGATTGGTTCCTCTCCATCCGGTAAAAAAAGCTCCACTTTTAATTTGCTAATCTGCAAGATTTAGACTATACTGGGCCAACAAAACATGACACAATTGCCAGTGTCAGAATTATGTGGCGCACAGCCCAGGTATATTACAGAGAGATCGGGAAGTTAAATTGTAAAAAATTGAGCACTGCACGCAGGATACCTTCAAACTCTGAGCTTGGCGTTGCAGGTAGGCTCACAAGCTTGAAGTCTCTCAGAGTTTCTTAGAAGTGGTGCTTCACAGTTGTTATAAAAAACTAAGCAGAATATCAGAGCTAGCAGCAAATAAAGCACTTATCTGCTACAAGCTGCCATGTTTTTAAATTCAGACCACACCGGGCCAAGAAAACATATCTCAAGTGCCAATGAGCAAATGTGTGTGACGCACAGGCCCTAATGCGCCCAAAAACAAAATTCCCTCTGAAACAGCGCTTCGCAATAGCCAGAGTGAATTAGCAGGGTGCTGAAGTTAATATCAAACAAAGCACTCACCCACTGTAAAGCTGTTGTTTTTTGAAAATTTCGGTTTAATTTGTGTCCTCAAATCACTTCACAGCTGTCAGCTAATAAGCGTGTGTGGTGGACAGACCAAGGCGCATGAGGAAAAGCCAGGAAGCTCAGGTGTGACCAGTGGAACGTTGCGATCGGGAAGCTGTGGAACTCCAGGCTCAAGTTTGTAGGCAGGCTGACAGGACTAGAGTCTTTCAGCACATAAGTTAAAAAAGCAAGGCTTATTATACAAAGTTGCGTCCTGCACATATATCCAGAGAATTACCTTAAAGACAGTTGGTGCATTTAAACAGTTTAACTGTGTGCTGAACAACACTACAGCTCAGTCTCATAGGGCAGACTTCCCAACACCACATAAACTTCACAAATCCTTATTGTAAATTAGTGAAAGCTGGAGAGGACACTTTTCCAAAACAGCGCATAAACTTCTCCAATGTCAATTATATTTCAGCTGGGATTGTTCACTTTGATAAAAGACACCACCATCTCTCTCATCAAGGAACTCCTGTCGACATATCAGACCCTTCACAGCAAAAAAGGACAAGCCCTGGTGTACAATGTTTCAGCCTGTGCGGATATTATTCACATTTTCCTCATGAAAGGGTAGAGCCTTTGTTCAATTACAGATCCTTATTGTAATTTAGTTAAAGATGAAGAGGACACTTTTCCAAAACAGCGCATAAACTTCTCCAATGTCAATTATATTTCAGCTGGGATTGTTCATTTTGATAAAAGACACCACCATCTCTCTCATCAAGGAACTCCTGTCGACATATCAGACCCTTCACAGCAAAAAAGGACAAGCCCTGGTGTACAATGTTTCAGCCCGTGCACAGATTATACACATTTTCCTCATGAAAGGGTAAAGCCTTTGTTCAGTTTAATTACGTAACTCAGCACCACAAAACAGCCACATGTAATTCCTCAGAAGAATGCAAACTTCACATGCATAACTACAGCTGGAGCCCCTCTCAGCTTCTTGAGGTAATTATTTTAGTGAGCGAGTATATGAACTCCCAGTGAACTTTACCTTCATTGAAGTCAGCTGGAGTCCTGTTTCTCTTTCAAAACTCTGTATTTCAAATCCAGTCAGCTTATTTCTTCCTCCAGAATTAGCAAAACTCTGTTTTCAAAATCCAGTCAGCTTTTTTCTCTTCCTTCAGAATTGCATTGCACATTCCACAGGTCATGAGCAGGGGCAGCTGGCTTCTGTCAGGGGCTGAAATGTTGGTGCCTTTCCACAGATCACGAGCAGGTGCAGCTGGCTTCTGTCAGAGGCTGAAGTGTTCCCGCCAAAATAAAAGCATCCACATATCCTCTGAAAAGATTCATGTAGTTTCCTTTAAGTTTCACATCAGTGAGCACAGTTATTTAGGCAGTGTTGTCGGCAGAAATAAGCTTCAGTTTAGAAATAGTGTTGTCCGGAGCACAGAGCTCCGGTGTCAGTTTACATTCCTCAGGAACCGAGTCACTCATACTGAAGAAAACTGGCTCATCTGCTCCTCGTTGACTTTATGACCTCCAGAATGCTGAAATAATGTCAAAGGTCTTGCATTTACTGGGTGCCAACTCCTTTTGAAGCCCCACTCGCAGCAGAGCTCACAGGTTAGGCGGCCATCTTCAGTCGTGGCCAGACCACGCCCCCTCCTTGGTGAATGTTTTTAATAGTTTGCCCGAATCAGCAATGCCTGATACATGGAGCACCAGCATAATAGTTCCAATTTACAAGAAAGGGGATAGGTCTGATCCTATAAATTATAGACCAATCTCATTGCTAGATAATACATTGAAAATATTAGGTCGTGTTATCTATAATAGGTTAATTACATGGACAGAGGAAACTGGGATATTATCCCCCTGCCAATTAGGATTTAGATCAAGGGTCGGCACAGTGGAACAATGCCTTAATCTTAAATTAATTATTGACAAATACAACATTGCCCGCTCTGCACCCATTTATTTAGCTTTTATGGATTTGTCATCCGCCTTTGATTTGGTTAATCGGTCCAAACTTTGGACTATTTTATTAGAGTATGGTTTGGATATCTCCCTGGTCCACTTTTTAGCTTTTTTACACACGGATCTAAAGTCCAGAGTGAGAATAGGCGTAGGTGGGGAACTGTCTGGACCCATTGAAATCGGAAGAGGAGTCAGACAGTGGTGCGTTTTAGCACCCCTGCTTTTTATTATTTATATAAATGGGCTCAGTAATTACCTTGTAAAGTTTAAACCGGACGTACCCTTAATAAATGGCAAAGCCATACCCACTCTTCTGTACGCAGACAATGCGGTGTTAATGGGCCGTACGCCAAACTCACTCCGTTCTTTGGTTCTTAACTTCACCACATTTATGGACGACCTAAACTTACGAGTCAATTTAAAAAAATCTTTCATAATGGCATGTGGTCCAGGCAAACGACAATTGAGTCCCATACAGGTCGGGGGAGAAAAACTTATTGTAACCAATATCTTTCCGTACTTGGGTGTGACCTTTGCTGCGAATGGCTCATGGTCTGGGCATTTGGCCCAGGCCACGAGCAAATTCTCAAAGGCCACAAACTCGATTTTAAGCATTCCCAAACCAAAGAAATCGGGAGCTACTAAGGCGATTGTTAAGATTTTTAAACTTTAATGTGTCCCAGTGGCAACTTATGGAGCAGAAGTTTGGGGCATTGGGAACAGCATCTCTATTCAGCGAGTAGAGAATCGGTTTTGTAGGAGACTATTAAATGTGCCAATTTTTACACCCAATTTTATCACTCATCATGAATTAAACTTAAACTTTATCTCAGATTTTGTCAGTTCCCGACCAGTGCTATTTTGGCACTCGGTCTGGATGAACAAATCAGCGTCACTTACGCAAGAGATATTAATTGATTGCTTAAGTTGTGATAGGGGGCTGAAGATCCCGTGGATTTCTTATATATATACAAATTTGCGAGAAATAGGCATGGATAATATCTTTATTAATCCTACCCATGCCAGCAAAATTAAGAAATCCGAATTAAAAGAGGCATTAAGTGCACTGTACTCCCAAAGGAGACTCAGGAGGGAGCAATAGAAACCAACAGTTACAAGGTACATGGATATAGCAGTACCCAGATATCCCCTTGCACTATATTTAACACTACAATTGACAAATTGGGAAAGAGGCCTTCTATGTCGTTTGAGGGCTGGAACTATTAGGTATCTGTTAAATTTTCCTCTGGGCTATCAGGAAAGTACAACTATGATGAGCTGTCCCTGCAATGGGCAAAGTAAACAAAGTGATTTGCACTTCTTTTTTCTTTGTAATTTCTATTCGAAATACACAAAACAGTTTTTAATTTCTTTTTTTTTTTAATTCAAACCAATTAGCTTGGTCAAATCTTATCAGGCACTGTTAACACTTGAAAATGAGGAAATAATTTTTCGTGTTTGCACTTTTTTTAAGATTGCTGTCCATGCGCGCAGAACGATGGAAATGTAAATAATAATGTGTTTTAATCTGTATGTTTTTTACTGGGAAATTAGATATTTTTTATTTTTTTTTGTGTGTTATAAGATGTGCTTTTATGAGTTGTTACAACTCGAATAAAGATTCTTTGAAACTTGAAACTTGACAGTGAGAACTGATGTTCAGGCAGATTAGGTGATTGGTTCAGGAGCACGCAATGGGGTCAAGTGCATCTTTGCTTAAATGTTAATCTGTTTATATAGCGCCTAGCCACGCATTTTAGCACTGTTCTTGACACTCTCTGGGCCCGATTCACAGAACTAACTTAAGACAAAATCCTAAACTTACTACCATTTTGGTATTCACAGAAGGCACTTACTCATTTCGGTATTCACAGAAGTTAGGAGTCCTAACTTTAGGACTCCTAAATGCCTTCTGTGAATACCGAAAGTCTTAAAATTAGGATTTTTCTCAGTTTAGGAGTCCTAAAGTTAGGAGTCCTAACTTTACTACTACTAAATTGAGAAAAATCCTAATTTTAAGACTTTCGGTATTCACAGAAGGCATTTAGGAGTCCTAAAGTTAGGACTCCTAACTTCTGTGAATACCGAAATGAGTAAGTGCCTTCTGTGAATACCAAAATGAGTAAGTGCCTTCTGTGAATACCAAAATGGTAGTAAGTTTAGGATTTTGTCTTAAGTTAGTTCTGTGAATCGGGCCCTCTGTGTTTGACAGATGACATTTGATGCTTGGGGAGATTGGGAGATTCGTCCATGAGCACACAGTGCCGTCACCCAGGTCCCCTACACATCCATAGTCTTACATGACTAGGCACAGCACTGTCAATTGAACCGCCTATAAGCTCTAGCTGCTCAAAGCTCAGCCAATATTGTGTGTCATAAGCCATTGTTATGTTAAATTCGGAGTTTGCAAAGCATGACAAACCACCCGAAGGTCTCTATGCGCTATAGCTGACAGATGCGTTAGTAAAGGAAGTGAGTTAAAGCGAAAAATATTGGCTTTTAGGCGTTTTCTGAGAAGTAGGAGAGATGAAAATTTGCATCCTGAACTTTGTTATTGTGTCCCCCTTTTACATGGAGAACTACAAGTCCTAAAATTAAAAGAAAAAACGCAGAACTGTGCAAGCACCTTACATCTGACATAGAATGCCTATAGAGCAGAACTACATCACGTGAAGACAGGAATAAGAACCGCTCTTGTACACATGCCCTGTCCACCCATCGCCCCCCAGGGTCAGCGCTTTTAGAACATGTTAACTTGTGCGCACGCGATGACAGGCGTGGTCCTCCATTCCTAGGCCAGGGCACGCTGGTATAATGTTATACACCACACTGACCGAGCACCTCCACCTGCAGCTCTCCAGTCACATCCCGCGTGTAGTACAGAGCTGGACTGGACACAGTGGACGCTAGCTCAGTGGGTGAATGCGCCTTCCGCACAGATTCACATGCAGCTTGCCGATCACGGGGTTAAACCCCAGTCATGTACTAGCCCGGAAAGTCGAAGCGCCTTCTACAGGCATTTGTGGATGATTTATAAGCTCTTGGTTTAAATTCCGCCAGGATAGCTGGGAAAGTAAATGCGCCTGCTGCAGAGCTGTGTGTGTGATCTACAGATCCCCGGTTCCAACTGCAACAAGATAACGCAGAATGTTAATGCGCCTTGACCCGTGATCTGCGCATGACGCCTGATATTGACAGTACTAGGGAGTGTTATTTGTTGTGCCACGTCCAAGTGTGGTTGGGTTTGGAAAGAAGTGGCCACCTGCCTACCTCAGGAAACCTAGACTAGCATGAACTCCTTTGAAGAGAAGTGATCTCTTTTTACGTAAACAACCTGAGGTATTTGATGGAGCGCGGAATAAGTGATCAACGCAGAACTGAATAAACTGACATCTTAGTGAGTGGTCGGGTCTGTGGTACTGGACAGAAGTCCGATCATGTGGCGACTCTGCGAAGGAGCCTCAGCGATGTCTCTGAAGTTTATACCGAGCAGCCTGCCCGCCTGTGGCTCTGCACTGGACATGTCTTTGGAAGGGATCTTTGGAAGGGATCTTGTAATAACTGCACTTTCACCATTGCTTTATTAACCTTCCTGCTTTCTCAAATGTGCTTGAAAATGCACCATTTTTCAACTCTTTTTTCAAATTTTTCTCGGGGGAGACCACCCGAACCCCCATTGGTTGTTCCGGCTCATACGCTGCGCTCACTCGCTGGGGTGCAATATGACAATAATTTTACGCCTGACCACTTTCAAATGTCACCAGCCGCCCCTGTCAGAGAGTGAATGTCATCGGTTTGACTCTGGGAAGTTGTTTACCTTGCTCTTTCCAACTCCTCCATTTTGGCAGCCTCCCAGTTTACATGTGATATGGTTCCCGGTTGTGCTGCTTTATTAATTTAACAGGGTGAGCAGGTATGCGATAACTGCGTATTATTAATCACATAGGCAATACCTATTGCATTTATCAATTTTTGTTATTTAGAATCTTCTCACAGCGTTTACTGTTAATGATGACACATTGTTTCCCTGTCCATAAGCAGTGGTAAGAAGTTTACAATAGAGTCTGCACATCTGGGAAGGGGCGTTGGATGGGGGAGGGGAGGGTGGGGTGGTGTGGGCACATGTTGCGATGGGACAGACGCCCTAGAGAATGTGGCTGCTATAGAAATCAGAGCTCTCCAGTTGTTCCAGTCTGTACACAATAACTAGAGAGCCGAAAGGGGTGAGTATAAGGCTGCTTAATGGATGGCACTGCTATGTAGGACCCTCAATGGTGAACATCATGGTAGCAACCCTAGATACCTTGTTGTCCATTGTTTTGGCAAAATGCCTTCAGGCAAACCAAGTCCCACCTTCACTGACTGTTCTTGCCCCGTGTTTTAAATGGTTAAAACGCTGCCACATATAATAACTATATTCAATTCTCGTTTAAATAGCGCGATAACTAGTCCTAAAGGTATTGCCCTGGGGCAGTTAGGATAGAAAACTGCGTACACGTGTATGCTGTCTCGGTTATGCAGACATGGCTGTCAACATGTTCTTTCCTTCTTTCAGATTCCCCTTCAAAAAGAGGCCACCACTTACAAGAACGTAAGTACTGACCACTTGTTTTAATGCCGTTTGAGCACCACGAGTGCCGTTCACTTACAGTACATGTCTGTGCGACACATGACCTACCTTGTATGTTCTCCAACCCATCTTTTCCTGGCGTAAGCTGCAGAACGGCGCTTGCAGTCACCTCTGTTCTATGGCTCGACATGCCTGGATCAGATTTGCATTCAGAACTTGAAAAATCAAAAGATTGTCCGTAGACCCATAGAGGAGGCAAGCTAGTAAAGTGACTGAAGTCACACGTTCTCCACTTGACTTTCTTTTCTTAAAGTAGAATGAAATCTATCTTCAGGTGCAGTTTATATTGCAGTGCAGTGATAGATGCATGAGGGTGCTGTGAACATGCCAGATTCTGGCCCAACTCTACTGCCCTCTGAAATAAAAGACACAAATGATAGAGTCATCTGCCCCATCTTAGACATCCTTTCATCCTCGAGCCTGGCTTGTGACTCGCTGGGACCAGCAGTATCCGAATCGTTCAGACAGTGCTCCAGCGTTTCAGTGAATCTGAAAGAATCCTACCAGCCTTGCAGAGGCAAACCCGTCAAGAGACTGACCTTACCCAGTCCAGCTTGTATTTGATAGATTATTCTGGCAAGTGTCAGAGGACATTTCAGCCAGCAGCATCCCGCCATATTAGACGAGCAGCTTGTGTTTTACTTTGGATGTGTTGTGAGACCAGGGATTGTTACTTGGTGTGGTAGCACAAGCTCACTGTGTAATGATGGCAGAGTTCTTCATCAGGCCTAGTCAGGTTTGTTTGTAAAACCTTAGGTCAGTCCTGGGTAGGTGTGGCTCAGATCAGTCAGGCTTTATCAAAGGAACAAGTGTAAACCGCTAAGAAGGGCCAAAACTTTGGCCTTAGTGGTTGTTGTCCTATAAAGTCCTGATAAGGGCCAGAACATAACCAGTTGCCACTGGTCTACTAGTCTCCAGTTAGTGTGAAACCAACAGTTCCCTTTAATTCGTAGAAATATCCATGTTCGGCAACCAACCTGACAACACTCCCATGTTCAGGAGACTCAGCTGCAACTTTTTAGGGTCGGGACTCGGTCTCCCAGGCTGCATCTCAGTAGTAAATAACACAACAGGTTTCAAGCGCTGGACTCTCAAGGGATCAGGGCTTTTCATCTTTTGTGGTCCTGTGGCTGTTACAGGGTGTCAGCCAGCTGACTCTTGAAGTCACCTTTTCTGTTTGGGGCTTGGGGGCCACTGTTCCACAGGCAGGGCACCACAGGCACAGTCCTTTATTTGCTAGCCCAGCATTCAAAAGGTGCAGTCCAGTCTTTAGTGCAGTCTCTCTTAACCTAACCGACAGGCCCCAGCTAACCCTGGTACCATATTCTAGGGACAGATATGTAAGTCAGCTTATGCCAATTGTGGGTAGACCAATGAGACATATACCTTTCAAGGGTGAGGGCACTGGCACTGAGGTCTGTTTGGCAGGACGCAGTGCACTTTCAGAGTCGAAAAACCATCAGCTTTAGTCCAAACGTTAGGGGGCGATCATGCAAAAAGAAACATTTACTTACATATGTGTGCTCCAAGGTCTCAACATTTGAATGATATGTCGAAACTGCAGGTGTCATACTTGAAATAAGGCTACTTAGAGATATATAAATGATTGCGCCCCAGACCCACCTAACTTTCACAGGTGGATTACTATGAAGCACTCACAAATGCAATAAAATTCAAGTTATTCTATTACAAAGACAAGTCAGGGAAATATTCCCTACGTGAACACATGGATTATAAATATTATTCACAAGTAACAACTTCTAGCATTACATTGATGGGCTTTCAAATCACAGGCTGTCAGGGGCATAGCTTGGTCAGTAAGACTGGGGGATGTGAGCTCCAGATTTTCCGACAGTCAGATTGGCTTATAATGTTTCAATACATTGTACAACAAACAGGGTGCATGAGAGGGGCCATAGAGGCAGTGAAGAGCGAGAGGAATGCGCATTGGCAGTAGTACTTAAGAGAGAAACCACTGTCATTTGTAAAATAACCAATATTTTGAGGAATTTTAAAATAGACAGGGAGAAAGTGTGTGTGTGCCCTTTTGTCTGTGTGTATTTAAACGTCCCTGGTGAAATCTGACTGACATCTTCCAATACCTGACTGAAAGCACCTGTACCCAACTACTTATCAGAAAATACATTTATTACGAGGGTGTAAGACCCCAAGCATCCCCCCTGAAGCTACGCCCCTTCATAATGTACTCGAGGTGGGTGAACCACTGAAGACTGAGGACTGGCTTAAAGCAGATGCCTGGCTCTGACTCAGCTTGAGGTCCCCTTGGAGCCTTGAGCCCACAACTAGCTTAAACTCTGTGCTGGTTGTGTCGTTTCTGCCGCTCTCCGTCTTACATCAATTACCATTTTTGAGACCGTCTTCTTGTTTCACATAGAGTTAAAAGGGTTTAGCATGTAAAATGTGTACTTATTTAACATAGTGTTGGATGTAGGTCTGCAGAAAATTGAAGACAGAGCATGAATCTCTGATGTGAAAAGGAAAGAAAGTGATACCATTCTAGTAGCTTAATTGCACAGACAGGAAACAGACGAACAAACCCGACTTCCAGAATTGATCAACTTGAGTCACAATAATCTTATTTCACTTAGCATCCTTTTCCTTTCTTGTCACTTTTAAGAGCTCCTTCAGATACATCAGCTTAGGATGTGTGCTGTACATAACGACTTTCATATAAATTGTTTAATGAATGTATGAATGAATGAGAGGATTTGTAAAGCGCATGGCTACTGTAGGAAAGTAGGACCTGCTTTCATGGTTACACCACTTTTTGCTTGATGTCAGTGTGTTTTTGACCTAGACTGCTGGGATCCTGCTAATCAGAACCTCAGCAACTGTGCTTTCTCTCTTCAATTAACAGGGTAAGTACTTTGGTACCTTCACAATTGGCTACAGATGTACCCTTGTAAGTCCCCAGTATATGGTACCCAGGGCATAAGTACAACAAGGGTCTCCCATGAGCTGCAGCATGTATTATGCCACCCATGGATATCCACTTAAACTGTGACTACAGGCCTGCAATTGCAGCCTGTGTGAGTTTGTGCTTGCACCTCTCACAACAGGTATAAGATTCCTTATATCTAATGTCACTGCATGTAAAACATATAAGTCACCCCTATGGCAGGCTCCTTAGTCCTGAGGGGAGGGTGCTTGGTTTCTTAAGTGTGAGGGTGCCCCTGCATGAGCAGGACACCCCTACAAACCTCAGAGTTGATTCTCCAGGCTCTGTAGGTGCGGTAAGTAATTTTCAGTCATAAAGTGGACATCAGTCATTATGAGATGTCTAACTATATAGTGGCTGCACCGAACATGGTCATGTTTGGTATCAAACATGTTGCAATGATACCCCAACACTGAATCCAGTGTTGATCCCATGTACTGGGGGGCTCCTTTGGGGACTTCCCAGGCCTCCCGGTGACGGCTTTTCGGGGTTTGCAAGCGAGCTGGTGATGCTTTTGACCACAGACACTATTCTGCCCTCCAGCAGCGGAGCCAAGGTCAAGCGAAGGAAGGTAGAACAATACGTTTCCTGTCACAGGGAGTTGTGACCACCTTCCAGACAGGACTTAGTCTATTGGTCTGGGGTGGGGACACTTGCCAGAGCCACCAGACTGCTGTGAAGGGCTCATTTGGTGCCCTCCTTGCATACTCCAATTTTAACCACTTCAGGAACCCTTGGTTCCCACTCTAGTGTGAAACCGGAGAAAGGACATGGGAGTATCCTTCATCTGTCCAGTCCCTCCTCTGGGAGGGACCCCGACTCGTTCCAGCCCTTTCCTTAGGGTACTTAAGGGCTCCCCTTTGTATGAGTCCTCAGATTTGTCGTGAGACAAGACTCAACTCTGAAACTACATCACTCTTCAATCGTCTGGACACTTGTACTTCGACTGGAACACAGACTGCACCAAGGATGACTCCTGCTACTGCTGGTCTCGCTGTTCTTCAAGGTTCTAGGACACCCGGAGAAATCCCCCTTCGAGTGAAGGAGGAACACCCACATCTGCATGCACCGCAACAAAGCTGACCGGTCTGCCGCTCCTTCAGGCTACCCATGGCTCAGCAATACAGGTGGTGGTTCTGAAACTCCCTGAAGGCCTGACCTGTCCTCCCTATAATTTTGGAGCCAGTGTCCCTCATCGGAACCGCTGGGACCGAACCCCTGTGCTCCATGTTGACTTGCCTTTGCCAAGGCTTGTTGGCTCTGTACTCCAGAGATATTCAGGCTACAAGACGCTCCAGCACTTCACTCCCTGCAGTCCTTGCATCGTGGGCCTCCATCTTTGGTGATCTGCCTGAGGTCCTCTTGCGACTTCTGCACCTTTGGCCTGTGGGTCCTTCTGAGGGTCTTCTTTTGTTTCAGTGGGCTCCTCTGCTTGCTTGTAGCGTGCCCCGACTCTCCTACTGCTTGCATGTCCCTTGGACTTTGCTGGTCCCAACGTTGCTCCTTTTTCATTTTCCTTCCACACCAGTTGCGGCTACCAAGGCTTGTCGGTGCTCCCGGCAGATATCGACTCCCTAGTCATTTCCATCCGATGTGTGACAGCTTGTGCATAGCTCCTGGACTTCCTCAGCCATGCCTGGCCCTCACAGCTGCAGCGACAAGGTTACCGTCAACTCTTTTGAACCTCCCGGCATAGTGGGCGTTGTGTTTCCATGCCTCCTGCTCAACTCAGAGTGGCATAAACTCCGTCCCCTCTGCTTGCTGGTTTTTCACTTCCAGAATGCACTCTTGGATTCCGCCGGACTCCTTTGCAGTCTTCTCCAGAGGCATCTTCTTCGAAGTCTCCCATTGCTGTCTATGGCAGATTCTGACATCACTTCACCCCTATGCACCCGGCCTCCCTGGTGGAGGTAACCTGGTTCCTGGGGCATTCACAGGTGGGGTGGCTCCCCACCCTTCTTTCTTCCAAAGGGTTTCTTCAGAGTCCTATGGGATGGGTCCATCTTCTTTAAAACTGCAACTGCGACTTCTCCATTGACGTCTATTTAGCACGCTGCTGTGTTTCTACTCTGCACACAGCCTCCTGGCGTTCCTAGGTACTTACATTGGGTGGTTCTGTGTTTACCTCTGGGACTCTAGGTCGAAGTCCCATTCTCCTTGCCAATTTGCATTCCACTTTAGTTGGACATGGTTTGGTCTCCCACTGGAGACCATTGAATTTGTGCTACTTACCTGATTGCTTTCTACGTATGTTTGTGTATTGTGTTGATATCTCCGGGTAGAGATACCAATGTGTTAGTGATAGTGTGTGTAATAAAAAATCCTAGTTTTATAAACACTGTGTGTTTTCTTTTCCATCTAACCTGCACTACAGATTAAAGTTGATAAAATAAGCGGTTAAGAAAGACGACTAAAATCTCTGTATGTGTTGTCTAGATTAGTGCAAGGTATAACACTTAAATAAGTGTGCATCATATACTAAGCCAGCCTCCTACAGCTACTCAAAGAGTTATAAATTATAATGTTGGTCAGCCTATATTAGCAACCTATGCCACGAATCAGAGGCCCATAAAAACAAATGTGCCTTCTGAATCAGCAATATCGTCATGTTAGGGTGTTGGGGGAATGAATGTTACTAAGTTGATGCTTGTAAAATATCACTTGTAATAAATACCACTGAATGTAGTGCTAACCACTATTCAAGCCCTGATGTGGCAATGTTGACTGTATAGCGGAGGGGCAAACAACATTGTGGGAAAACATTGACACTGGTAATGCATATCTACTCAGTTTTAAGATGCTGCCCTGGTTCCTCCTTTTGTGTAGTGTTCCGTGTTTTCTAAATTGAGATTAAGCCTGGGTGTAGTTCGCAGAGTTCCATGACGCAGAACTCTGTAAAGTGACAAAAAACTCTGCTAAGCTACACAGAGTTGCACGAGCGGCAAAATGGTTACCCCATGCCGGTTGCACTGATTTTTTGTGCCGAGTGTTCCGTGCTGTCAAATCAGCACAAACGGCATCTTGTACAGTGCAAGACGGCGCTGCTTCTTTCTGCCACTGGAGCAGAAGTTGTACTCAAGCTGCGGCTTCCTCAATGCAAACGGAAGAATCTGATGGATACATCTGTCTGTAGATTCCTCACCTTTTGAATTACCCCTGCGCCAGCATTTCACGGAAATTCTTTTCTTAGCTCCCCACCTCGACAAGGACGTCATAATAGCACGGCTCCGTTCGCGACACCGTATGACGTCACCGGAGCCATAAGCAGACCTCGTCGGCTTGCTGACGTCATTTCCCTTTTTTCCGCTCTGTTGAAGTGTAAACATTTTTTCTGGGACTCTCAATTTTACAGTTATTACTTTGTTTCTTCCTCTTCTTCATGTTGCAGAAAGAATGGCTACTTCGAATAATTCGGGTTTCAATCCCTGCAAGGACTGTGGGGGCCATATGGCATCACGGACCCCCACAATGACAGTCTTTGGTGTCCTTCTTCAGACCACAACATCGAAGGGTGTTTGCGCTGTCAGAAGATGAACCAGAAGGGGTTGAAAGAACATGAGGCCAAACTCTTCATTGCATGGGCGAAAAAGGAGAAGAGGGGGCATAAGAGATCGAAGTCGTTGACCTCGCATACTTCGAAGTTGAAGAAGCATCAATCTTTGAAGGGCAGGGTTCCGAGATGAGCCTCACCCATACAGCGTCATCGTGAAAAAGACTTCTCTCTGTCTCCTTCCCCGCAGGCAACTCCGGCCACTCTCCGGCACCCAGGAATTTGCTGACACCCAGGGATTATCCGGCACCCAGGGATTCTCCGGCTCCCAGGAAGTCTTCTCCTGTTCTTGCGGCTTCATCTGTGCTGGCGCCAATGTTTTTGGCTCCGCAGCCTCAGCACTCGTACAGCTTTGGATGGATCCAGACCAGGGGACTTCAGATCCTTTTCCTCCTTTCCGTGGACCAGGATGGGATCCTTCGCATTTCCTTAATGCGATGTTTGGCATGTTTGCCAGGGCATCCTACCCTACCGGCGCGCCTTCTGGCCCGTGGGTCTGATTGCCTTTAATTTGGACATCCCCCATCAGTATGCCCAGGCACTTTTCGTGCCTTTTATGCTGACGGCTCCATCTTGGCAGTTTCCGGCGCCGAGGTTTTTGACTCCCTTACCTCATTCACCGTCTGGTGTTGGGCTGGCGTCATCCCGGATTTGATCAGTGCCATTGCCCACTTTGGAAGGTCCTCCTTCGACGCCGGCGCCGTTGTCACCAGTGCCGCCGATCCTGAAGCAGCATTCCAGGAGGGTAGTGCAAAGACTGCTGGAGGAAGCTGAGTACCAACAAGAACAGGAGGAAGGGGAGATGGCTCTGTGCTGCTGCTGAGTTGGTGCTACACTGGTGATGATGGTGCAGTGATGAGGAGGTGGTACTGTGCTGATGGTAATATTGTTATGTGGTGATATAGTGCTTAGGTGGTGCTGTGGTGGTGTTTAGGTGGTGCTGACTGGTGCAGAGGTGCTGCTTAGCGATGCTGTGGTGGTGCTGAGTGAACATTAAAAGGAAGCGGGTGAGGAGAAAATGAAGGGAGATAACGTTTACTGCAGGGACGTGTTTTGGGAGTGGGGGAGGAGTGCCTTGTCTGACTTCTGTTACCGTGGCGGCGATGGTCTGCTTCCTGTTAAGAGTTGTCACACCAACATTTTAATTTAAGCATGAGGAAGTGCCCGAGGACGTGATTAAATCCTTCTTAAAGTTGTGCCCTGTTAGAAATAACAGCCAAGATGTTCAGTGTTTTTTTAAGAATGCGCTTTTATATATTTTCCACAAAGTATCAGTTTAAAAAAAAAATTTGCCCATGTGCGTACTGGAAGATCCCGGCTTAAATTAAGCCCACTGCAGGGGCCTACATTATGCCCCTGTGTTAAGCTGGTGTAAGTTAAGTGTATGCCGGCCTGGAAAGTGTACCCTGGCGCCACCATGGGTGTAGAAAAGAGTAACACACTTGCAGAAATGTGTCCATTCTGAATGGTTTCTAAGTACGTAAGTTTATGACATTCATCTTTGCCACAAAGTTTTTTGGTATCACACGCTTGTTTGCTACATTTTTAGCAGACCTTCAAATGGTACCTTCCTTCAACATCATCCACCATGGGGGCGTTGGTCAAAATTAAAGGAGAAAGAGGGTCGGGAAGGCGAGAACGGGGCAGTAAGAGGCAGCGTAGCCTGAAAGAAAGGGAGACATGGGAGGGCAGAGTGTGAAGGCGGCATGGCGCCAAAAGAAGGAGCGGGCACTGAGAGGAGAAGGCATGGGAAGGGAAGATGCAACAGGGAGAAGCAGTTTGTACAATATCACGATGTTTGTTAGAAAGGAGTAACACACTTGCAGAAATGTGTCCTTTCTGAATGGTTTCTAAGGTTTTAAAACTAAACATCTCACAATAGCCGGATCCTGCATCAAACTTGCGCAGGAAGAGCGAGTGAAAGTGTGGAGAGCTGAGGTACTGCTGATTTTCATTCTCATGGTTTCATTCTCATGGCAATATAACAAAGAACTTGGCAAAAGAAGCTGAAATATGAAAAAGACATCTTTATTAAACTCAATTGAGTGAGACTACGTCACACAGAAGCCTTAGCAACTGAAAGAGGCAGTCTCCAGAACAAAAACCAGTCTTCTCTTTTATACAGAATATTACGCTTTGGGCAACACCGCCCCTGTTTTACAAGTGGTCATTCACATATTTTCGCTTCAAAGAAGGAACAGAGTTATGATGACAATCCCACATTTCAGCTCGTTCAGCCCACTATCATTTAACCCAGAAAGGCTCAGAACCCTCATCAGATATCAGCAGACCCCAATAACACGGGCACCTCCTGCTCGTAAAACAAGCCATAAAGTAGGAAACAGAGTCAGGTGTGAAATAGCTTAGTCAGAGATCGTGTGGGAACAAGGACTTTATGATGTGTGAGCCCTGATGCTAATCACATTAGGCCGCGGGTAATAGGAACTGGCCGGACAGGATTGACCTCGGGCAGCGGAGTCAGTTTGCACAGGTCACAGAGAAGTCACAGAAGGTGTACGTGTCCTTTAGGCCTAGGCATGGCCTCAGAGCACAGCCTATGTGAGGGCAACCAAAAAATGGCTACTATTGTAAAATGGAACCCACGGATACAATATGTAGTATCGTATACACGGTGAATTCATCAGTGAAACTTGACGAAAATACTTGTACATACCGCTTTTGTCATTTGCGGTTCGTTGACACCAAAATAGGCATGGTGGGGCCATGCCTCCAATGTGGTTCCGAATTTTACAGTACCACAGAGCCTGCAACACGAAAACACGCGTGTCTCCTCCTGTCTCGGCCGGCTCCTGGAAGAGGCATAAAGGAGCCGGGGGAGGGAAGGAAGGGGTAGGGGAGGAGGCTTTTTAAAGCGCGGCCATGCAAAGCAGGCCAAAAACAACCTTTGAAATATAACACTCTACAAATGGCACTCTGCGCACCGCTGCTCGTAACCGGTGGATGCCCTAGGCAACAACATTTTAAGAAAAGGTGGTACAAAAAGCCGCCTTTGGCCAATTGCATGCTTTCATTTTTGAAAGCCACACACAAAGGCCAATGAAATGTCACTACAACACGCACAAGCTTGCTCAAAGTCCAGAGTGATTCCAAGAGGTCATGTCCTAGAGTAGCGCATGCACGCTGCGCTAGGCTCGACCAAAAAAGAACAGGGCAGGGGTGTAACTGGACCTCTTTGGTTAAATCACAGCAGACTGAATCACATTTAACCTTTTGAGGCAGTTGTCTGTGGGCGGCGACTGTTGTGGTATTGTTGTGTTACAGAACCTAATGAGCAGAGCACTGTAAATCTAAAGTGTTTATGCATTACAGAGAGTGACATTTTTTTCTTTTTCACCATAGACTATATTTTGTTTCTACCTTTCTACATTTTACACACATTCCTTTAATTTTAGCGCTAGGTCAATGTTTTTGAAACCTTTGATTTAAGGTGTTATGTCAAAGCTATAAATAAAGATGCCTTTAAATTCTGTTTTTATCTTGTCCCATTTGCTGCTTCAAACACATAGGTCAAAAGTCAGACTATGTCTTCTACTGTTTATGTGTTTTTTTTTAACACAACCGGTGTTTATAAACTCCTCTCGGTTTGCAGTTGGAGAAAGAAAAGTAAGGTTAATCATGGGCCATTCTTGCTGGGGTATATGAAGTGTGAAAATAGGAAAGGCTGTAGGATGTCATTTTTTGTAGCACACAGCAAAATGTGACTTCCCGTAAATAAACTGTTTAAATTATGCAGTTAAAAAAGCGAAAATAAAGCACTTTCCGTATAGTTCTGATGAGTGATTGAAACAAAGATGTTAATAGGATCGGAACAAATCAAGACGCTTTATTCTGTGTTGCACAAATAATAAATTTTGACTGAAACCCTCCTCCTGCTGTCTGTGTTGTTGCTTTCCCCCTCCTGCCTGTTGTCCGTGTTGTAGCTTGCCCTATCCCACCTTCCTCTTGCTGTCTGTGTTGTTACGCCCATCCTTCCATTCTCTGTGCTGTTACTTGTCCCCGCCTGCCCTCTTCTAGGTATCTGTATTGTAGCTTTCTTGCACCTACAGTCCATATTGTTGCTTGCTACTCCTGCTGTCCATGTTTTTGCTTGCCCCCAACTGCTGTCTGTGTACTTGTTTGCCTCCAACTGCTGTATGTGTTCTTGCATGTTTCCTCATTCATCTCTCGCTGTCCATCTTTCCCCCTTCACCTACCAGGACAAAAAAAATAGGTATGATGCTGCCAACGATGGGTGTGTCATAGCACTTATTTAAAAAACTTTCAGCCATGCACCTTTCCTCCCATTTTGTCCAAAAATTAGTGAGGTGTTGCCTTTCACCCTTTTTAGAGGCAGCATGCTACTCTCACTCACATAGTAACTCCTGTTATGACTCTGTTGAGCACACAGCTCAGAAAAGTGTGCACACAGACACTACATTGCCACACAGCAAAAACATAAATTGGGGGAACATTGGTCGTACAGGCGGCTCGATAATTAGATATTGTCTATCTCCCCCTAACTCATCCCATGGGCATAAACATTTCCAGCTATCTTCCACAATGGGATAGAATAGCTTCGGTCAAATAGATATTGGTCACATAAGCCCTCCCTGAGAGCTTCTCTAAAGGCAGAAACCTCAAGGGGACATCTCCCCCTTCTTTTTCTTCTGCTCCTGCTTCCTTAAAAAAATAAAAAAGCAGCACAGTGCTGTTCCAACTTAGGTCAGGGATGGTTTATGTCTTACAGATAAATTGTCTTCCAAACAGCTCAGGTTATACGGCATAGCTGGACATACAGGACGCACATGCCCACATTCCCCAACGTACCAAACTCTGCGACTACCTCCAATTTACCATACCGGCACCTATTTCCCAAGCCAAATCCTTCCATGTGGTATCACACTTTACCACATTCTCCAGCCACATGGTTTCCGTACTAGCTACATTCTAACTTTATGGTTATCACTTGCTTTCTAAACATAGATGGCAAACTTCTAAATCTCTAACACAATTCAAACCATCTGTGGCCAAAAACCTTATCCTGCTTTATATGACGGAGGCAATGGAGTCGCGAGAGGACGTCGAGCAGCTCACCAATGATGCTTCCTGTTAATGTTTGGCTGTCAGTTACTTTTTTAAGTAATGAGCAACATCTGTATCATTACTTCTTTATCTATCTCATATAAAGCCAATAAAGACAAAAAATGTTGGCACCAATTTTCTCCAGAAGAATGTCAACTTCAGTAAGTCTGTACACATAGCTGCTAGACTTTATATTCTTCACAATCAATCCACTTTTCTCCTACGTCTCAGTATAAATCGTTCCATGAGGAATTACAACTCCTATAGATACAAACATACAGCTATTTCATGGACGTCCTAAGCATCACCCTTAAAAGGTTGGAAATGCTAGAGTGGTGCTCTCATATCTATCACTTCTCAGAAGCCTTTACATGTGTCCCCAGTTCCCTAACGTCCGTACAAATGTACATGTCTCTCTAGAGGACTGGGCGGATGTGAGACGCTGGCTTGGAATATGGTATAGTCTTATGTAAGTGGGCACCTTGCACCAATCCAGACGACCCATATGTTGATTTTAGTGGTCTAAGACAACTTTTGAACGCTCTCTAAGTGGTAGCTGTGGAGCGCAGCCTTCAGGCTTAGTCCAGAAGGATTGTAAAGCAGTTTGTTTTACCAGAACATAATCCTGTAGGTATAGATTAAATAAAAAAACACAAAGTATATTTATAAAAATGTTTATTTATTTAAATGATACTCACTAACATTGAGGTATCTCCTGGCTGGAGATAGGCACAATGCACACAATACTTTTCAATAGAAACAGGTAAGTAGCACACAATACATAGTGGTCGGCAGGGGGAGACCAAACCATATACTAAAATAGTGGTATGCGGACTACGACTCAAGTCAAGACTATACCCAGAAGATGTAGAGGTGCCAGGGACCCAAAGAACCACCCGAGGTAAGTAACCAGGAACCCCACGGAGGTCGTGTGAAAAGTGAGAACATGACTGCGGTCTCAATGTAAGTCAGTGGGTAAGTCGCAGTTGCAACTTTAAAGAAAATGGACCCTTCCCAGTGGACCCTGAAGACACCCCATGGAAGACAGAAGGTTGGAGAGCACCCCACCTGTGGATACCCTAGAAACCAGGATACCTACACCAGGGAAGTCGAGTGCATAGGTGTGAAGTGGTATTGCAAACCACTGTCGAACCCAATGGAGGACTTCAGGAAGATGCCGCTGCTGGAGAAGGTGAAAGTGTCCGGTGGAACCCAAAGGTGGATTCACGATGTGAAGAACCTGCAAGCAGAGGGGACATAGTCTATGCCACTCAGGAGAGACCAGGAGGCGCGGGCGGTGAATGCAAACCAAATTTGAGTGTTGCAGTAAAGCTGACGGTAACCTTGGAACTGCAGCTGTGTGGACCAGGCGATGCTGTGGAAGACCAGGAGCCATGCACAAGATGTTTCATGTCGGATGTCAAGAGTTGAGGGGTTGGTGTCCTTCGAAGGCACATACAAGCCTTTGCAACTGCAGCCAATGTGGAAAGTGAAAATGGTACAGTGTCGGGACTAGCAAGGTCCAGGGGTCACACCACAAGCAGGGGTGTCAGAGCAGGCCCGAGAAATCAGGGGTGCCTGCGGAATTCAAAGATGACCCTCAAGAGGACCCACAGGCCGGAGGCAATGGAGTCGCGAGAGGACGTCGAGCAGCTCACCAATGATGCAAGCCCATGATGCAAGAGTTGTGATGAGGACAAAGATCTTGGTCACTGGAGATGCCTGTGGTGGGGGCTATTTGGAGCCCGAAGACCTTGGTGAAAGGAAGCCAACAAGCCTTTGCAACTGCAATTTCACGTGGTGCACAGGATTTTGGTTTCCGCGGCTCCGACGATGGATACTGGCCTCAAACTCGGTGAAAAGACAGGGCAGACCTCGAGGGATGTGAAGAATCACCAGCAGCATTGCTGAGCCTTTCGGAGTCCATGGAAGCCCAGGATCAGCAGACCTGTCAGCTTGGTTGTGGTACCTGCAGATGCATGGAAGTGACTCCTTCACTTCAAGGTAGATTCCTTCAGGTGTCTTGGATGCCCACAGGCCTTGGAAGGTTCCTGTATGGAGCACAGGCATGGACTTTGCAGCAGACGAGCTGGCGACGAGATCAAGAACAGCAGGAGTCTTCCTAGTTGCAGGCTTGATGACCAGAGTGAAGTCCAGAGTGCCCAGACAGTAGAAGAAGAAGTGGTGTCTCGAAATGAATCTTAACCCAGGCCGAATCCCGGGACCCACCCACAGGTAGGCCCTTAAATACCCTATGGAAAGGATTGGGACGATTCAGGGGTCCCTTCCAAAGGAGGGGCTGGACATCCTTTGTCCAGTTTCATGCCAGAGCAGGAGCCAACAACTTCCTGAACTGGTTTGAACTAAACTATGCATTGAGGGCACCACATGTGCCCTGCATGCACAGTATGTGGAGCTGGCAAGTGCCCCTGCCCTGCCCCTATACACTAAACACTGTGACAGGATACCTATTGTTCTGCCTTCCCCTGCTCGCGCTTGGCTCAGCAGCCAGAGGGCATAATCGTGTATCTGGCCGGCAGCAGCCCTAGCTTGCTGACAGGGTCTGGAAGTCTGGTACCAGGAGCACAGAGGGCCTCCCAAAGGAGCTTTATGGTGCATGGAATCATACCTACCACACCGATTCCAACATGTTTGTTACCAAACATTATAGGGTTTGTTACAGCCAGTTTTGAGATAGTCATCTTGTAATGACGCAGTGCCCCTCTGTATGTTATGTGGCTGTCTCACCTACAACCCGAGGGAATAGACTCCATAGGCTGTAGGGGTGTCCTTCTCTTACAAGGTCCCCCTCACACTTAGAACCGAGCACCCTGCCTTCAGGATTGAAAGGCCTGCTTTTGGGGTGACTTTTAGGTTTTAAATGCGGTGACCATAGAAATAGGGAAACCAATATTACCAGCTTACACAGCCTGCATGGTCTCCCATGGGTGGCATAATACATGCTTAAGCCCATGGGGGACCCCAGGTGTACCTATGCCCTGGGCACCTTAGTACCATATATTAGGGACTGATAAGGTTACACCTGTATCCAATTTGGGATGTACCTAAGTACTTACTAAACCAATTTAGGGGATAAAGCATGGAGACAGGGGTCCTGATTAGCAGGATCCCAGTCAGACTAGGCAGAAATCATCACAGCACCAGGCAAAAAGTGGGGGTAACCATGCAGAAGGATCCTACCTTCCTACAGCAGACATTTTCGAGACTTGCAAATTCTGTTGATATGGTCCACAATGCACAAGGCTATACACTCCACCAGCTTGAAGTTCAAACAAATAGTCCTCACCCTGTACGTTTATTTCTTCCTAGACTAACACACTATTCAAAGACAATACATACTTCAATTCTTTCCCAAAAGTTCAAGAGCTGTGAAATTAACCAACAAACCATGAGATAGCTCTCAGTCCCGAACAGGTGTCTCACCTGAGCAATACTTCGTCACACAATCTTGGCACTGCCAAGAGCAGCTACCAAAAGTGTAAATTGTTCCATCACAACTATACACACTATATTCGCTTAAGTAAACCACCATAATATTTCTTTCCACACTCGAAAACAATAAAGGCAGTTTTATGACAGTACATGCCTGCTCCCGAATTTGTAGGGGAGAAACTTTTATTGTTCGGATATCCGAGATTTACGCATACATTGTTTTTTCCTCTTCTCGCTCATACTGAAGGTTCCTACCAAAAACAAAAATGAACCACTATCACTACATCCTCAATGCTCCCAGATGCCCAGCAACACAATTTTACAGAGCTACTCCTGCTCTCAGACTCTGATTCCAGGCATATCCCGGCCATGCTGATCCTATTGACCATGAACCAACACCAGGTCCTACACCTGGACCAATCATCATCTCCCCACTTCACCACATAGATGTTGAAGTCTACCGGTCCATGTTCATACACATTTCTCGGGACTGCAGACATAACAAATATAAGGGATGAGCGAAAATAATGAGCAAAGCGTCTAAATTAAATAGAACCAATTATGCTTATAACATAAACAATATGAGGATCAAGGGCAAGACTTATTTACACATGGCTGGATCTAAACTGGGGTGGCATGGTGACCAAAAGAGTGATGAATTTACTGAGCGCTGCTGAGGTGCTGATTACGCTTGATTGCATTCTTTGCACATGTTCTCATTTTAAGATTTTAACAATCACTTACTCGCTGTTGGTTCGTTGGAGCCGCCCTGCACCCCGGTCCGTCACGGCTTGTGCCGATTGTACGGAGGGTGAACCTAGGGCCTGACTCCTCCCCCTCCCCCCACCACTTCCGGGGCACTGGGGTTTAAAACCTACGGCTTGGCGAACGCGCAGCGGACAGAGCTGAGCGCTGCTGAGGTGCTGATTACGCTTGATTGCATTCTTTGCACATGTTCTCATTTTAAGATTTTAACAATCACTTACTCGCTGTTGGTTCGTTGGAGCCGCCCTGCACCCCGGTCCGTCACGGCTTGTGCCGATTGTACGGAGGGTGAACCTAGGGCCTGACTCCTCCCCCTCCCCCCACCACTTCCGGGGCACTGGGGTCTAAAATCTATGGCCTGGCGAACGCGCGCAGCGGGCGCGCCGGCGGCGCGCCGAGGGCGCGCCAAAGGCAAGCCCGTCTGCGCCCGTCCGCGCCAGGACGCTGCCAGTGGCCAGTACCCCTACTAATGTTACCTTGGAACCGCATGTAAATACTCCGGTACGTATAAAATATTCCAGCTCTGATCTCATAGCCATCAGAATTCAGTGCCATCAAAGTAATCCTCATAGACCTGCATGTGTGTTCCCAGCTGTCCTAGAAGGTCCCGTCTCCTGCAGACACTGCAGATTTCAATGCTCAACTCACAATAGTACTAATTCGAAGATACTACCTTCCCAACTAAAGCCTCCAAATGCGTTACTCAAACCAATATTAACCTGGAATTGCTTCCTGGCCAATGTGCGCTCACTACCCAAACATGCTATTAATATTTGGGATTTGTTGGCCTCTAACCATCCCCATATTGGGTTTTTAACCGAGACGTGGACTAAGCCTCATTCTAATCCCGATATTGCTATCGCTCTCCCGGAGGGCTATAGCATTCAAAGGTAAGACAGGCCTATCAGGGCAGGCGGAGGTCTGGCTATCATATTCAAGGACCCTATTAAAGTAACTATTATCGAACAGCATTGCACCAAACAGATGGAGATAATGATTTTCAGAATTGACTTACATTCACAATTCTGTTGGAAAGGTGCCTTGGTCTACCGACCACCGGGACCTTTATCTAACTTTTCATGTCGACTACTGGAAATAATCTCTCCTCATGCAAATTCCACTAATAACTTTTTATTGCTTGGGGACTTCAATGTCCAGGGAGAAAATATTAGCAACAAAGAAACTCACTCCTTATTAGCAGACCTATCTACTTTAAGTTTAAGCATTATAAACACAAATTCCACTCATCAGGCCGGGCACATGCTCGACCTTATTTTAACCAACTCCTCGGACATCCGATACAATGGGACGACTCCTCTTGAGTGGTCTGACCATTATTTGGTGGACTTCTCAATCCTAAGCAAACAGGAGTTAGGAGGACATGAAACCAGACCCACCAGAGTCTTCAGACAGTGGCGTAGAGTCACTCCTCAATCCTTTCAGGATCTCTTTATCCCCCCAAGTTTCAATGGGTTGGATGACATTGAGGACTATGTAACAGCTTTGAATGCTAACCTTGAGGCAGCTATCAACCAATTAGCTCCATCTAAATTACAACTCAACCCTCTTAAACGCGTGCAAGCCCCATGGTACACACCCACTCTGAAAACAGAGAAATCCCGTTGCAGAAAGTTGGAACGGACCTGGCGCCTCTCACACAATCAAAATGATAAAACCTTATTCAAAAATGCTTTAACAACCTACCACAAAAATTTGAGGCTTGCTCGCAAAACGCATATTGCGACTGAGATTGACAATGCCGTAAATTCCTCTCGTACGCTCTACCAAATATTAAATACATTCACCAATCCTAAAGCTTGTAATACTGATGCTGCTCCCTCACAACACCTCTGTGACAATATAGCAAATTATTTGTCTCAGAAAATTGAAAAAATATATCAAAAAATTACCTCGACTATTAGGCCTTGCCCCAGTCAGCCCCTAAACTCTATCCCCGTTAAGGAGACACTACACACCCTAGATACCTTCCCTTTATGCTCTTTACCGAAAGCTGCTGTTCTCCTAAAAAGTACCAATTCTGGCTCGCCGCTAGACCCTATGCCTGCCAAAATTGCAGCTACTCTGTCAGCTTCGCTCGCCAGTCCTATTTGTGCTATCCTTAATAAGTCACTGAAGGATGGTGTCCTTGCGGCTGAGTGGAAGGCAGCCCAGGTCGTTCCCATTAAGAAAAATGTGAAGCTGTCACCTGAGGACTTTACCAACTACAGACCCATTTCTTTACTCCCCCTCCTCAGTAAACTCCTAGAAAAACACATCAACAAACATCTTTCCATGTTTATTGAATCTTCCCAATGCTTGGATGAATCACAATCAGGTTTCCGTCCAAAACATAGTACGGAGACTACATTAGTGGAGGTCATAGACAACATCAGAATGGCAGCAGATAAGGGTCAGGCAGTGATATTGGTCCTGCTTGACCTGTCTGCTGCCTTTGACACCATATCTCATCAGGTCCTCATCACCCGACTTGAGGAGATGGGTGTTAGAGGTAAAGCGCTAAGTTGGCTGACTGATTTTCTGACCAACAGGACGCAAACTGTCAATCTTGGTCCCTATAGCTCGTCAACCACCGGTATCAGCAAGGGGTTTCCTCAGGGCTCTTGTTTGAGCCCTACATTGTTTAACATCTATGTAGCCCCCTTGGCTGGATACCTCAGACGGCTTGGGTTTGACCCCATATCCTATGCCGATGATACGCAACTTTTGATGTCTTTCGACAAAGCTAGTCCACTTACCCTGGACTTGTTTTCTGAGGGCATGAAAGGAGTTGCGCATTGGATGAGGGAAAATTTTTTACAACTAAATTCTGATCAATCAGAAATCATGTTGTTTGGAGAGGCAAAACTAAGATGGTCCCCTAGCTGGTGGCCAGAGGAATTGGGTTCTGCCCCGTCCCCTAAAGATGTTGTAAAGAACTTGGGTGTGCGCCTGGACAATGATCTTACTCTTGAAGAACATGTTAACAGTACCGCCAACACCTGCTTCCACACTCTCCGCATGTTGCGTAGGGTTTGCCCCTTTCTTCCTATAACCACCCGTAAATCCTTGGTCCAATCATTGATTATCAGCAGATTGGACTACTGCAATGCTTTGCTAATTGCAGCTAAAGAAAAATCATTACACAAACTGCAGGTGGTTCAGAACACCGCTGCCCGATTAGTAAACAACGCACTTCCCAGGACCCCGTCAGCCCCTCTGCTTCACGACCTCCATTTGCTCCCCATAAAAAAGAGAGTCAGATTCAAAATCGGTTTTTAAATCCCTGCACAACATGGGTCCTGGCTGTTTTGCTCGGAAACTTGTTAGATACACTCCTACAAGATTACTGAGATCCAGCCAACTTGCATACCTGCAAACCCCTCGCATTAAGTTTGCCCGGATGGGAGGTAAGGCGTTCTCCTATCTGGCACCCCGTTATTGGAATCTCCTCCCATTACATCTTCGTCAATGTAACAACCTAGGGGTCTTTAGGAAATTACTGAAAACACATCTTTTCTAATCGCACTTTCCTCAGTGGTCAATCAGCAGTCTAAAGCGCAGAGATACCCCGTATGGGGTGATTCGGGCGCTATATAAAACCCGTAAATAAATAAATAAATAAACCCAGATCTCTTGACTAGGGGTGAATGTTTGATTTGCTCTTCATTCCGTCCATCATCTGTGTGTCTTTTGTTTTCTCGCCCTAAGTGAGCTGGGTAGGTCCAGACGTGGGTCCCAGGCTCACTGTGCCATTGGATTCAAGCTAGCCTGGCTGATGAGGGGTGATGCCCCACTAACAGGTTCTAGCATGCTTGTTTCCGGCCCAAGGAGGACCTGGCTTGGCAGTTCGGGCTTGACTGTTCCCATGAGGCACAGGGTCAAGACTGATTTGCATATGGCTGGGTCTAAACTGGGGTGGCATGGTGAGCAAAAGAACGATGGATTTAACTCAGATCTCTTGACTGGGGGTGAATGTTTGATTTGCTCTGCATTCTGTCCATCATTTGCGTGTCCTACACCCATTGCAATTATCATCAACGTGGACTCTGATTTTCTTCCTTCGCTCACTTGCTCAGTCTAAATGCATTTGTCGGTTAACGTTCATCTCGCAGACATTTCTAGAGACAGATGTTCATCTTTCTCTCTCTGTTCCACAACACTTAGCTAGCACTCCTTCTGGAGTTTTTGACCTTTCCCACATCTCTTCAGTAAAGGGTCACTTTCTATGAGCCCTTGCTTCAGCTCGCAGTCACTAAATACAGTCGTTCACAGTGCAAGAGCTTTTCTATGCTTCTCTCAGAAATGTGTTTCTTAGAAAAAATGTTTACTTATTCCCAAACTTCTACCCTGATATCTCAATAAATCTATCATACTTCATATTTCTTTTCTAATTCCAACATCACCAGCTGAGGTATTTCAGTGACAAGCGCCATCACTGTCAGTGCCACTATTCAGTTTTGCCACTCCAACTCTGAAAGCTTTCAACTTTAAAAGGCTTTAGCAAAGTATGCAGGGGCGGTTTACACCTTCGATAACCTTGTTTGCAGATGGTCCTTTGGAAATGATCTGCCACACTACAAAATGAAACAGTTCCTCATGTTCACGCAGAACTGTGGATTAGAATCATCTCGCTGTAGTAATGCCGCAATAGGACAGGTGGGTTACAGCATCTATTCCTATAAGGTGAGCCCCTACTTCTGAGTTGTTTTTGAACAGGGTTATTTGTATTTATATTCACTTTTATATAATATTATTGTATAACGCATACTGGCTTCATAATGTTTACAGTATTTATACAATCATAGCTGTATTGTATTATATATACACATGTCTTTATTATGATATATATATATATAGCTATATGAGTGAAATATATATATAAATATATATATATACACACACATATATATATGTATCTCTTATCTATATATATATGATAACATTCTGTATCGTCAAAAGGCAGGGACTGCGATGGGCACGTGTTTTGCCCCCAGCCTGGCAAATCTTTTCCTGGGCTGGTGGGAGGAACGCGTGATGTGGGTGGAAACCAATGACAGGTTCACGGAGCACATCCCTATCTGGATCAGGTATATTTACGACGTGTTCCTGATATGGGATGGCCCAGTGGATCTTGCCATGGAGTTCATAAATTAACTTGGGAAGAAGGATTTAAATCTTGCATTCACCCATTCCATCAGTAGCTCATACTGCGAGTTTCTGGATGTTGCAATCAGAAGTGAGGGAGTTAAAATAATCACCAATCTTTTCCGTGAGGAAACGGCTGGAAACACTATACTCCACGCTAATAGCAATCATCCTGCCCCCTTAAAAAACAGCATTCCATTTGGCGAATTCCTTGGGTGTGAAGGAATTACAGCACAAACAAAAACTTTACTACAAACAGTACATCATGACAAAAAGATTTAGACAAAGAGGCTACAAGTATAAGATCATTGAAGCTGCCAGTAAAAAGGCTAAAGGAATCACACGTGATCAAACACTTTTTTCTTCAAGAAAGAAATTGACAGATAAGAGTGGGGCACCGAGATTAATCACATCTTTTAATGTGAGGTCCAACCAGTTGAGAAATGTCATGAGAAGACATTGGGGGCTTTTAGAGACGGATCCCATAACTGGCTCAGATGTGGGAAAAGTACCTTCTATAACCTACAGAAAATCCAAGTCACTAAAAGACCATCTAGTCCATAGTTACCATCAAACACCCAGTACCACCACATGGTTAGGAAAAGCTAAGGGTTTCAGGAAGTGTAACTCCTGCAAAGCCTGCAGACACAGCGTAAATCGAGATAGCTATTTTGTGGGACAAGAAAGAAAAAAGAAATCAATAAATTCATAACATGCACCAGCGATTACAGCATCTATGTCCTAGAGTGCCCGTGTGGGTTAAACTACGTGGGCAGCACAAAATTACAGCTAAAAACACGTGTTCTGCAACATATGAGGGCGGTAACCAATGTTGACTTCAATTATCCTGTCGCAAGACACTTTCAGGAAAAACATCAGAGCAATGCAAATTTACTCAAATTCTACAGCATTGTTACGAGTCACCGAATCTAAGTATATCATAGAGCTCAATACAAAAATCCCCAATGGTATGAACTATGGGAAGGAATTGGCCACACATATAGGTTACAAATGATACAGATAGGAACCACTATCCTTCCGAGTCTCCTGGAATGTTGATCAGCTTTGCTGTTTTAACTTAGTCACTTTTTATGTAAGGGGTTTCTCAAGACATTGTTTTCACACAATGGGTGGGGGATGCTATGGCTGTAAAATGACAGATAATTAGCAATTGCTTGGAGTCCCTTCGTATCTCACTAGGCTTAGTGTAGGAAGTCTTAATATTATGAATAAATAATATTTAGTCCTCCCATGTAAACAGTCTCTTTGTTTCCCCCTTCAGTTTGTTCTTTTTTATTTACTTATGCACCGTATGAATTATGATAACTGTATAAAATTTCACCACAAACAGCAGCATGTCCTGTGCCCTAGCCATATAGACAGTGTGAGAATAGTAGACCTATGAAATAGGATCCAATTGATTGTGTCACACCCCTCGAACTTGGGATGTTTTATAAAATACATTTGAAGTACATATTTATGGTCTTGCCATCAGTTGAACAAGCATAGAAGGAATTACTATGCAGGTACATTACCCTTAACTCATTTATTGTGTATATTTTTTTACTTGTGGCATGATGCATTTTGGGTACATTACCCGCAATAGCCGAAGTTGGTCATGAGGCGTGTGATCCCGATTGGAGCCTATGGATTCTGAATCTGCAGTAATGATTGTTAATTGCAGATTGCACAATGAATTTCATGCCTTGAAAATATGGTAGCGCATGCACAATCAATATATGGAAATGACATTGTATAGTCATGCCGTCATTTGCGCATATTAGCTAGAAAATGTTTATGCCTTGGAAATATGGTAGCGCATGCATAATTAATACATGGAAATAATGTTCTATAATCATGCCGTCATCTGCGCATATCAGCAAGATAACGTTTATGATTCGTTTTTAGGCATACCACAGCTAAATATGCAAAACCCTTGGAGAATGATAAACAATTGGTTTTGACTGTAGGAGCAATCAGAATTGTTGATATCCGGAATATTGTTTGCTAAAACTGCGAAGGAATGAATTGATGGCAATTGTTTTTAGGATTTACAATTGTTTATTAATGTGCTTGCGACACACAAATATTTTTTCACTGTCTATGAAATATGACCCATATTTCTATGGGGAATTGGGCGCAGGTCATCTACTTGACAAAGGCTTCGCCGAAACGCGTCGTACTGTTTGGTTTGTGAGAAAATAAACTTCTATTGGACTCGTCCTATGGTGTGCCGCTGGAAGTTATTTCATAATCCTGAAAGAAGAATTCCGTGTGGGAAATATAATTAGCGGTGCTGTGACCGCTGCTGGCACCAGCGTCGTAAGGAGGGTGAGGGTGAGCGGCTGTTCACAGCGATCTGTGCAGATATATATATATATATATATATATATATATATATATATATATACATGAGAAGAGCTCTGTCGCAAACCTCCAAGATACTGGACAGACGAAACGGACCGAATCTTCTGAGTGCAAGGTATTTATTTAATCCATTAGTGTACCACGCACCGCCTTGACGCGTTTCGGCCCCAAAACAGAGGCCTTGATCACATGACGCTGGCAGTAGAAACCACTGAATGTAAAGTGCAAGTGTTAACATCATGTGACCATCGAGCCAATAGACATAGAAGATGTATAGCATTGTAGCGTAAAATGCTCGGTGGTCAACTTTAGAGCATAAATAAAGACTGGCATGACATTAATTAGTTTAACAACAACTGTGCAAAAACACGCAATAGTGCAAAATTAAGCATGTGCAAAAACGGCAAGTTGCAACAGTCCCCACAGACGGGCCACTAAACATAGAGAATATTTCAACATTATATTGAAGCATAAAATGCATAGTGTGGGACTGTTGAAGATGTTTCAAAAATATCATGTCATTTGATCTAGACAACTTTGCAAAATAAGCAATGGTGCAAATTGAGCAAGTGCAAAATGGGCAAATTGCAATAATCCCCTTAGTGAGGTAACAAGTGCACATGGTCAAAATTACCAGGGTGAAGTCACAACCATGCAGCGTGCATAGTTGAGATCCATTACCCAACCCAGTAAAGCAGAGAACAAGAAATATTGCTTCTAAGCAATCTGCGCCACATACTGGTCATCGTGCAAAGCAATACTGCCCAAAGCAAGTTGTCAGCTTATCATCATGTAAAGACTGTAATAGCAAGTTCCATAGCGATGTCTATAAAATACAAAAGTGACTAATACCCAGGGGCCCCATCTACAGCCATGTGCGCTCTATTTATGTTTCCCCCGAAACTGCTAAAAATACATATAAATACACAGCCTGAGAACATCAAAACCCAGTGGGTCATGGAATTTAGGGCATTCTCCTGTAGATGGCATATCTCTGATCCATCCTTCAACCCATATATATTGCACTTCTGAAAAAGAATTAGAATCAACTGTGTTGCAATAAAAGCAAACCACTAAAAACACTAATAAATATCTATTGCTTCATAAATATCTAAAACGTAACCCATGGACTAAATCCCATGTGTGACTACTAACAGAACTCGACTGTATTGTTGGATAATCTTAAAAACGGATTCTAAGGGTTACAATACCTGATGAAACTGCACAACAGGACTGTGGTTCATATGGTATATGCGCATGGAGCCCTATCAGCCTCTACATCTACTCTGCCCTTAATGGTCACGAACCAGTGATGTGTAATTAAAAAAGAGGTAGTGAAGTGAAGATAAAAAAAACAAGTGATAAAAATGCAGCAGATATGATCATATCACGTATAAAAAGAATGTATGATACGGAGATTGACCATCAGTCTGAGACATAGTGCTAATAATGTAAACTAACTGATAGGATACTGGGCGAATTTAAAGGCAAGTGAAGAGATCCTCACTCGAATTGAGGCCATTCGGAGTTTTAGTGTCTAATTCAAGAATGTACCTGGTCTCAAGTTGTCTGAGCAGGGACTCACGGTCACCCCCACGGTGCAGTCGTGGGACCGTGTCCACCACAAAATAGCTAAAAAAAATCTAGACAACTGCCATGGGTCTCTTTAAAATGCCTAGCAACTGGGTAGGCTGCATCATTGTTGCTGATTGCCCGCATGTGCTGAAGTATATGTTTGTGGACCTGCAACTTGGTGCTTCCAACATATTGCAAACCACACGTACACTCCAGCACATAAGTGGCGTAATCAGTTTTGCAAGTCAGTTTCTTCGATATGGTCACTGGGACATCACTGAATGGAATCGTGTATGTGGCTTTATTCCTGCCCAGTTTACAGGCTTTGCAGGATGCACATTTTATAAAGCCCTTGGAGGTTTGTAACCAGGAATTGCTAGAACTAATCTCTGGACTGCTCTTGACCAGCATATCGCTCATGGAACGAGCCCTACGAAAAGTTATCTCAGGGGATTTAGGCAAGGTGTCACCAATCACTGAATCACTTTGGACCACCGGCCAATTTTTCTTAAAGATCATACGCAATTTGTTATGTTGCCGACTGTACGTGGTTATTAACCTAGGTGGCTCTACAGTGGTTCTAGATGTGACAGGCAGAGTAGTGTGCTCGGTGCTACACCCTAATGTTGATGTGCGAGAAATAGAGTTGGCTTTCTCAATCGCTATGTCAAGCATCCTGGCAGTTTAACCTCTGGATAAAATGCGTTGCCTGCTTTCCAATTGGGCCTCCGCATAATCAGTGTTCACACTGCAGATACGCCTGATATGCAGCATCTCCCCGTAGGGGATACTGCGTATATGATGGTCAGGGTGGAGGCTGGTGGCGTGTAGAACTGTGTTACCCGCTGTAGCCTTGCGATGCAACCTGGTCTCCAAATGATTATCTCTGATGTATACTTCTACATCCAGAAAGTTTATGTATACTTTACTGACATGACCTGTGAATTCAAGGTTAAGGTTGTTCACATTGATTTCCTCAATAAACATATTAGCTGCAGATTCAGACCCTTTCCAAATGAGAAATAAATCATCTATGTAGCGATGCCAGTCTACTATGTGATCGTCCAGAATATGTCCGAACAGGGCCTTGAGGACTTGCTCCTCCCACAGTCCCATGTGTAAACAGGCGTAACTGGGGGAGAAGCAAGCCCCCATCGCCACACCTCTCATTTGTTGGAATACCTGACTCTAAAACAAGAAATAGTTATTATTCAAGTATGTCTGGATCATATCAGCCAGCATTTTGTTGTGTGTCAGCATATGAATCGGTTTGGTCCGTAAATAATATTCCACTGCCCTGATTCCATCCAGATGATGAATGCTGGTGTACAGAGCGGTGACATCAAGCGTTATCAACAGATAATCTTTTTGCCAAATTACAGTTTCATTTTTCTCAGGAAATCCCCCGTGTCCTGTAGATAAGATGGTAAATATCTGACGTGTTCCTGGAGGAAAAAATCAATGTAGCGTGAGGTGTTTTCCATAATACTTTTCTTTGCGGAGATAATAGGTCTCCCAGGAGGTTTATTAGGGTCTTTGTGCACCTTTGGAATCAGATAAAAAACAGTGATAACCAGATGGTTAACTTTGAGGAATTTGAATTCGTCACTGCTAAGCAGACCCGCACTTTTCCAAGATAGTAATTTGGTGTTAAACTCATTCCAGGCCAGATTCACTGTCTGCCAATCACCCCGTCTGTAACACTGGCGGTCATTCAGATAATGGAGTGCCT
The DNA here is from genome assembly GCF_964204655.1 of Triturus cristatus. Taxonomy (NCBI): domain Eukaryota; kingdom Metazoa; phylum Chordata; class Amphibia; order Caudata; family Salamandridae; genus Triturus; species Triturus cristatus. The sequence goes on along the minus strand of NC_140587.1, from coordinate 124,867,064 downwards.
CATCCATATACATAGATCTGGGCCAAAGGACAATGTTGCCCCGCTAGTCCGATTGGCGTATCACCACATTGTTGTTACTTTGTAGCTTTTTCATCAGGTTTCCGTAGCAATTGTTTTGATTGTGACATTTTTGTTGGGCCTGCAGAGTAGATGTATGTAATTTTCTGATTTGGGTAATCACCAGTTTAGTTGTAAATGTCGATGTTGTCATGTACCATAATGGCGTTAAACTTGGACTTGGGGCCGAAACGCGTCATGGCGGTGCGTGGTACACTAATGGTTTAAATAAATACCTTGCACTCAGAAGATTGGGTCCGTTTTGTCTGTCCAGTATCTTGGAGGTTTGCGACGGAGCTCTTCTCATATCACACACCGACACGCTTCTTCGGTGTCAAACGGACCCCTTCTTCGCAAGGGCCGATCGGCAGGAAGCTAGCTTCTGCTAACCCGGAAGCATCTACTGTTCATATATATATATATATATTCACTGAAAAAACCAAAGGTTTCAGGGGTGTTATAGTTAGCTTGACTTTTCACTCGCACAAAACCATTGAAATTCCCCCATTATAGTTAGTTCAGCTAACTATAACTTGCGCGCCCGCAATGCACTGCTGATGACGTCACATATTACATCACTCATGACATGGTCAGTGACATCACTCATGACATCACTGATGAAATCTCAAATGGCATCACTGATGACATCACTGATGACATCATCCTTGTGATAGAGTGGCAGACCTCCTCTCCCACTGATACACACATTCAAAAATAGAAACTAACATTTTCAAAACAATGGACATACCAATACCAGTTACAACAACCTATTCAGTAATTCTAAAATCCACATACACATCCACTCATTCACCAACAGTCCTATACAGTCACTCATACATGTACTCACTCATCATATGTACTCATACACCTATACATCCTGTTACACAACGCCACTCATCCATAGAGTTACTCACACACATAGTCACTCATGCTAATAAAGAATCAAACATCCATTTACTTGCATATACAGTTATACACACACCACCACACTTACTTCTACAGAAACTTACACATACTTAGTCTTTTAAACAATCACTTATAGAAACACATACTTATTCATACAGGAACTCTTTCAATCTCTCACTCTCACATATACTCTCTTATATACACCAATAGTCACATATACTAGTTTAAAACATATGTAGTCACTCATAAAGACACTATTGGGACAGTCATTCACTCACTAACACACCCATGCACACACTCATCCACCCATACAGTCCTGCACACATGCTGTCTTCAACACATACAAACAGTGAGTCACTCATTCATGCACCTATGCACTACGTAATACCCCCCACCGAACCATACAGACACTCAGACACTCATACTGATACTCAAAAAACCAACTAATAACCTATATAGACACTCATGTAGCTACTCACCAACTCATGCAGCCACTTAAACACAAAGTGAGAGACTGATACAGATATTTACATATTTAAACATTACTCACTAATCCATGTATTCACTAAGATACACTCAATCAGTCAGTTATACAATCAATTTTTCAAAAACAAATAATTCATTCAGACACTTATATACCCATTTATTCTTCCATCGACCTTCAGATATACATGTATAAAACATATATAATTTTCAGAAAAACACACATTCACTGGATGATGTCATCAGTGATGTCATTTGAGATGTCATCAGTGATGTCATGAGTGATGTCACTGACCATGTCATGAGTGATGTAATATGTGACGTCATCAGCAGTGCATTGCGGGCGCGCGAGTTATAGTTAGCTGAACTAACTATAACGGGGGAATTTCAATGGTTTTGTACGAGTGAAAAGTCCAGCTAACTATAACGCCCCTGAAACCTATGGTTTTTTCAGTGAATTTCTGAGGTTTTTTAAATGCTAATTCCTAACTATAACGTGCCTGAAACCTATGGTTTTTTCAGTGAAAATATATATATATATATATATATATATATATATATATTCACTGAAAAAACCATAGGTTTCAGGGGCGTTATAGTTAGCTGGACTTTTCACTCGTACAAAACCATTGAAATTCCCCCGTTATAACGTGCCTTCCTCGATGCCTATGTTATAACGCACAGCGCTATGCCATACATATTACAATCTGGGATTCATATCTTTGTCACAGTGCATATGCAACATTACACTCCCCAGCACATATTTTATATTACAACTTTAGAGACTAGTTGGGTTACACAACACTGCCCTGTGCATATTACACTCCAAGGTGCATATCGCATAGCATGAGCTGGGGCCTGTGCTATCTCGCGCTCTCCAATGAATCTGTCATTACGCACAATGTATTGCATATTATATTTCACGCCCCGGTTCATCTTATATCACACTTTTTGGTGCATAGTTTATACCATATACTATATCTAGTTTTCATTTTCAATCGTGCTCTCAGGACTATGTTCTATATAACACTGCGTCCACCTACCCTTTTCACGGACATTACATTTTGCGATAGGGGGTGGAGGATCAGGGAGTGTTTCTGCCAAGTGAGCCCGGAGTCACAGTCACAAACGTCCTCTTCTTCCTGAATAAAAGTGAGATTATGCTGCATACTTGTTCATATTTTAAGTAGTTCGCACAGACACACATTTTAAAAACAATAAAGTTCCTAATACCCACCTTCTCAGAACAGTTAGCTTGCTGCCCCATCCACCTCCTCCCTATCCTCTGTTGTCTGAATCCATGGACTAGCCTCCTCCCTCCTGCCATGCATGGTCTGATGTGCTGCCACTGCCCTCCATTTAGCATGATGTACCAGTCCACTCCTCCTGCCCTCCATTGCCCAATTCTATGGCCCATCATTGACCTCCTGCTTAGCCTCTGTGCTTAGCTTGCTGCCCCTATTCTCCTTCCCCCTGCCCTCTGATGTCTTTGTGCATGCCCCTGCTCCATTCTATTTGCCCACCATGTTCCATGGACCTGCCACTCCCATCTTCTCTGAGTGTTCTGTTGAGCTGCCACTTCCCTCCCACCTGCCCAGCATTGTCAGATGACTGTAACCTGTCCCTGCCACCTCCACCCTGCCTGTCCACATGCCATGCCCCTATCCCCTTCCTCCTGTCGTCCATGGTCCATTTTACTGCCACACCCTTCTGCCCTCCCTGGTCTGTTGTGCTGCAACTGCTCCTCCTGCCTGCCCCGTGCGGTCTGTTGTGAGGCCCCTTCCCCTGAACTCTCTTGTCTGTGCCCAGGTCCTGACCCTCCCTTCTATCCTCCACGGTCCTTTGTGCATGCCCCTGCACCCTCCTTCTTGCCCATCATAGCCATTGTGCTGCCACTAACCCTCCTGCTTGCCATGCATGGTCTTCTGTGGTGCCATGGCCCCTCCCACCTTCCCTGTGTGGTCAGCTAGCTGCCCCTGACCCCCTCCCACCTTCCCTCCATGGTCTGTGTGTATGACATAATAGTCTCATTGTTGCTCTCCATCGTGTGTTTTGTTTCTAGTGCCCATCCTGCCTGACCTCCATGGTCATCTTGCTGCTCCTGCCCTGCCCCCTTGCCCCCAGCCCTCTGTTTCCATGTGCAGACCCCTATTCCCTCCCTCCTGGCTTGTCTGTTCCATTGTAATGCCCCTGATCCATCCCTCCTGCCCTTTATGGTCTGTTATGCTGCAGCTTTCTCTCCTGTCTGTCCATGTAACGCCCTGAACGTCTCAGGATCGTTTAACAGACACGATAATGAGAACGCAACCACTTGTGAAGGTTTAGTTATTTTAATGAAGGCAAAAATAATACAAGGAATAAACAAAGGTTTATAGTCACTGGAATCCTCCAGGCTAAGTACGTTACCAGCCCACAGCACGGATGGCCCTAACCATCCTCTGCATATACGCCGATCCCGGCGTATGCCAACAGAGGGCAGAAATGAAATGTCCGACAATGCCAATCGGTAGGCTGTGAGGGGCACGAAGAGTGTTGGGGAGAATCGAGGAGTCAGGGAAACACCCAGCCGGGGTCTCTACCTGAAGGGAGCAGCCGCTCGTCCTCTTCCTCAGACTGCACCGGGACGCGGAGTCACCTCCTGGTGATGCGTCACCGATACCCCAATCACAAGCAAAGAAGACTGAACCGAGAGCAGCCGCTCGATCGATCCCGTGGACTTCCGAGTCTGTAACGCGGCAAACACCTCCTGGTGTGCGTTACAGCTGGCAGTCCCTGTATCTCTGGTCGGGCTGGGAGTTACGACTCCAACCAGCAAAAGCGCCACTGCGCTTTGACTCAGCCGAGTCAAAAAGCGAAGCTCAATGGTTATCCGGTAGAGCTTCCGGGTCCTTCACAGGTGACGATGGGGCAAGACACGGCCCAGGGAGTAACGACTCGACCTACCTCCGTTCTTGCCTTACTGGAGCACCACTCCGGAACACTGCTCTTCACTAAGCAGGTACGTCGGTGTAAACACAATATCCGACAGCGTTGTACCTTCCGGTTCCTCCCTTTATAGGGCGTGTTTTCCTTGAGTTATATAACAGCTCTCCTGTTTACATAAGGGCGTGTTTTCCTTGAGTTATGTAACAGCTCTCCTGTTTACATAAGGGCGTGTTTCCTTGAGTTATGTAACAGCTCTCCTGTTTACATAAGGGCGTGTTTTCCTTGAGTTATGTAACAGCTCTCCTGTTTACATAAGGGCGTGTTTTCCTTGAGTTATGCAACAGCTCTCCTGTTTACATAACCTCTCAACCGCTAAGCATCCTGGGAGATGTAGTCCGTTTTCGCTGGTTACCGTTTTCCTCCCCTCGCATGACAGGAATTCTTGACAGTACATCCTCCCTCTCAGCGGCTCCCCACGGGTCCAGCGCTGGCAGGAAAACGCCGATGGAACAAGGAGACCAAGCGCGGAGCATGAACCCCTTCAGCCGGTTCCCATGACTGCTCCTCCGGGCCATAGCCTTTCCACGCAACCAGGTACCACAGCTTCCCCCTGCGCCATTTGGACGCCCGTATGCCCGACACTTCATACTCCACCTCCGACTCCACGCATACCGGCCTAGGTGTCCCAGACGGCTTGGAGGGTGCTGGTTTGAGCAATGATACATGAAAGACAGGGTGTATCCGCAATGACTGGGGCAAGCACACCTTCACGTTCACGGGACCCATACACTTGGTAATTCGATAGGGGCCCATGTACTTGGGATGGAACACACTGTTCTTTCGAAACCTCATGTTTCTTGTGGATATCCAGACGTAGTCTCCAGTGCGGTACAGTGGCCCGGGCCTTCTCTTCCTGTCTGCCGCAGCCTTGTATCTTCTCTTGGCCTCTATTAGGACAGCCCTTGAGCGCATCAACGTGTCTTTTATGTGTGCCACCCTGTCCGCTGTGGCGGGAATCCTGTCCTCTCTGAACGGATGTAGAAATGGCAAGAACCTGGGATGTTGGCCATAGTTGCTATAGAACGGAGATGACTGTGTGGAGCTGTGAGTGGCGTTGTTATAGGCTATCTCTGCAACCCATAGCAAGTCGACCCATTCTTCCCTGCCCTGGTCCACAAAACATCGCAGATACTGTTTGAGCGTTTGGTTCAGGCGCTCAGTTTGGCCGTCCGTTTGAGGGTGGTAGCTGGTGGACAGGGCGGTCTTAACATGCAGCGCAGTGCACCAAGTCTTCCAGAATTGCGCAGTAAACTGCGACCCCCGGTCCGACACGATCACCCCAGGTAATCCATGCAGTCGTACCACATTCTTTAGGAGTAGTGACGCCAATTCCCCGGCCGTAGGGACTCTCTTGCAGGGGATGAAGTGCCCCATTTTCGTCAAGTAATCCACCACCACCAGTATTGCCGTCATCCCCTGGTCTACCAGTAGGCCCACCACGAAGTCCAGTGATATGCTATCCCATGGTCTATCCGGGGTCGGAAGTGGATGTAAGAGCCCTTGGGTTCGGCCATGGTCGGCCTTCATGGTAGCACACGTAGGACACTCCTGTCCCCACCTCCTGACATCCGCTCTCATGGTTGGCCACTAGAAATGCCGTCCCATGCTAGCCACCGTTTTTTCAAAGCCCAAATGACCTGCGCATGGAGAGTCATGGCACCAGATGAATGCTTGTTTCCTTAGCCTAGGCGTGGGTATCAATAGGCACCTGCCCTTCAGGGGTATCCCGTCCTTCAGCTGCCATTCTCTGTGACTGAGGAGCCACCTCCGCCATGCGAATGACCTGATCCCTCTCTTTATTCCCCTCAGGAAAGTATCCGGTTGGATAACCCCCAATACCATCCTCGGGGAAATGATGGAATGCTCGGTCGCAGGCAATGGTTCCTTAACTGCAGATTGACGGGACAGGGCGTCCGCCTTCCGGTTTTCCGTCCCCGGCCGATATGTGATGCGGAAGTTGAACCCCGCAAAGAAGATCATCCACCGCAGCTGTCTGGGAGAAAGGTGTCATGTGGCCGTCATGAACTGTAGGTTCCGATGGTCCGTGTACACCGATACCACATGTCTTGCCCCCATCAACCAATGCCTCCATTCGGTGAAGGCGTCCTTGATTGCGAGAAGCTCCTTCTCCGCAATATGGTAGTTGCGTTCGGCGTCGTTGAGTTTGCGGGACATGTACGCAACGGGATGAAGCACCCCTGTGTCGTGGTTGCGTTGGGACAAGATAGCCCCCAGCGCCACATCCGATGCGTCCGCTTCCACCACGTAGGGGAGATCCGGATCGGGGTGAGCCAACACCGGCGCCTTACCAAAGGCGCTTTTCAGGGCCTCAAAGGCTTTGTTCGCTTCAGGGGACCAGACAAACTCCTTGGACTTCCTCAGTAGCTGTGTGATTGGGGCCAACAATCCTGAAAATCCATCTATAAACCGCCTGTAAAAGTTGGCGAAGCCAATGAAACTTTGGACGTCCTTCACGCTTTGGGGCACCGGCCATTCTTTCACCGCCTTGATCTTTCGTTCTGCCATCTCCTGTCCCTCTGGACTCAGCATCACTCCGAGGAATTCCACGGATGTGACGTGGAAGTCACACTTGCTGAGTTTACAAAACAGCATGTTTTCCCTCAGTTTTTGGAGCACAGCTTTGACGTGGTGTACGTGCTCCTCCACACTGGACGAATAGATGAGGATGTCGTCGATATATACGACCACGTAGATATCCAACTCCTCTCTGAATACCTCATTCAAAAAGTACTGAAAGGCTGCCGGGGCGTTGCACAGACCGAACGGCATGACGAGGTACTCAAAAAGGCCGAACCTGGTCTTAAAGGCGGTCTTCCACTCGTCTCCGTCCCTCATGCGCACCAGATGGTATGCCCCTTTCAAATCCAACTTGGTGTAGATACGAGCTTTCTTGACCTGTTCCAGAAGTACACTGATGAGAGGCAAGGGGTACCGATTCTTTACGGTTATCGCATTCAATGCCCTAAAGTCCACACAGGCTCTCAGCTCCCCATTAGCCTTCGGGATGAAGAAGAGTGGCGAGGCGGCCGGAGACTTGGACGGGCGGATGAATCCTAGCTTGAGGAGTTTATCCAGGTACCCCCGGAGATGCACGTTTTCAGGCTCCGTCAGGGCATACAGCCTGCCGCTGGGAACGCTGGCCCCTGGCACCAGGTCGATCTGGCAGTCAAACTGTCTATGTGGTGGTAGCGCTTCCGCCTTCACCTCATCAAATACATCCTCAAAACTGTGATAAGCCTGGGGGAGAGCCACATCTTTTTCTGCCGCTGTAGCCACCGTCTGACTCCCGCTCTCATCTGCGTCAAGGGATTCCGTTCTTATTCCACAATGCAGGATGCAATACGGTGACGTCAGTTCGATGCGATGTGTTGGCCAATCCACAGAGGGGTTGTGTTTCTGTAGCCACGGCAATCCCAATATGACGCCATATTGGGGCGCTCGGATGATGTTAAAATCGATTTGTTCCAAATGGTTCCTCCCACATCTCATCGGAAGGACCCCCGTGTGCTGCCCGATGGGCCCCGTCACCAATCGCCTTCCGTCTACAGCATGGACGTCTTCGGGTACAGCTTTGGGAAGAAGCACTAGCCCTAGCCTGCATGCCTCGTTGTGGTCCATAAACATGCCAGTGGCCCCTGAATCCACCATGGCCACAACGGGTATCCACTGGTCATGCACTCCCACGTGCACCGTGAGAAACAGGTGTCGTTGTCCCTTAGTGACCGAGTTGGAAAGTGAAGGGATGGATGAGTGACTCCGAGATGCCCCTTCTTTGGTCTGGGAGTCCTCTAGTTTTCCGCCGGTACGTCCACCACGGCTGTTACCGACCGGTTGGCCCGATAACGTGACGTCTTCGGTTTGGCAGGGCATTCACGTACGTAGTGGCCTTTTTTGCCACAATATAGGCACAATCCTTGTTTACGGCGTGACTCTTTCTCCGTGGCTGTGAGGCTCGCTCGTATTGCGCCGATGTCCATGGGTTCTCCCTTGGATGCGGTGGCAGTTTCAGGACTTCCCACTGTCACATAGGATGGAAGGGATTTTCCTTTTCTCCCATGATCCCCCTTTCTTTCACTTAGCCTATGTTCCAGCCGTAATACCAGGTTGATAAGGCCCTCACATGTCTTGGGTTGTGGGTCAATATGAGCCACGGCGTCCTTGAGCTCATCGCACAGCCCGTGATGGAAGAGCGCCGTCTGTTTAGCAACAGGCCACTTGGTTTCCGCAACCAGCCTTCGGAACGCGTTGAGATACGGCACCAGGTCGTTGGATCCCTGTCTCAACTCAAGCATTTCACGGTCCGCCGTGTACGAGTCAGCCCTTCTGTCGAAGACCTTCAGGAATTCCTCGCGAAAAGCACCCCAATCACATAAGATGGGGTCGTCCCTGCTCACCAGAGGTACGGCCCATTGTGCCGCGTTTCCAGCCAAATAGGATATAAGGAAAGCCACACGAGCCTGACTCGTGGGGAACGCCCTTGGTTTGCACAATAAATGTAGCGCCACTTGTGTGAGGAATACCTGCACTGTGTTAGGATCCCCACTGTACCTCTCTGGTGTTGCCAAGGGGACGGCTACCGGCATTTCCACTACTACCGCAGGGGTCTGGTTCGTGAGGGAGGTGCTGGGCGTGAGCTGGTCCAATTGGATAGCATCCAGTCTGGCTTTTACATCGGCTGTTTCTTGCCTGGAGGCAGCCAATTCAATTTGCACGTCGCTAAAGCAGCCAGCACATCATCAAGTGTTGCCATGTCTGTTATCGACCGGGAGACAGTTAGTGTTATTAAGGTCGGATATTTTGTAACGCCCTGAACGTCTCAGGATCGTTTAACAGACACGATAATGAGAACGCAACCACTTGTGAAGGTTTAGTTATTTTAATGAAGGCAAAAATAATACAAGGAATAAACAAAGGTTTATAGTCACTGGAATCCTCCAGGCTAAGTACGTTACCAGCCCACAGCACGGATGGTCCTAACCGTCCTCTGCATATACGCCGATCCCGGCGTATGCCAACAGAGGGCAGAAATGAAATGGCCGACAATGCCAATCGGTAGGCTGTGAGGGGCACGAAGAGTGTTGGGGAGAATCGAGGAGTCAGGGAAACACCCAGCCGGGGTCTCTACCTGAAGGGAGCAGCCGCTCGTCCTCTTCCTCAGACTGCACCGGGACGCGGAGTCACCTCCTGGCGATGCGTCACCGATACCCCAATCACAAGCAAAGAAGACTGAACCGAGAGCAGCCGCTCGATCGATCCCGTGGACTTCCGAGTCTGTAACGCGGCAAACACCTCCTGGTGTGCGTTACAGCTGGCAGTCCCTGTATCTCTGGTCGGGCTGGGAGTTACGACTCCAACCAGCAAAAGCGCCAATGCGCTTTGACTCAGCCGAGTCAAAAAGCGAAGCTCAATGGTTATCCGGTAGAGCTTCCGGGTCCTTCACAGGTGACGATGGGGCAAGACACGGCCCAGGGAGTAACGACTCGACCTACCTCCGTTCTTGCCTTACTGGAGCACCACTCCGGAACACTGCTCTTCACTAAGCAGGTACGTCGGTGTAAACACAATATCCGACAGCGTTGTACCTCCCGGTTCCTCCCTTTATAGGGCGTGTTTTCCTTGAGTTATGTAACAGCTCTCCTGTTTACATAAGGGCGTGTTTTCCTTGAGTTATGTAACAGCTCTCCTGTTTACATAAGGGTGTGTTTCCTTGAGTTATGTAACAGCTCTCCTGTTTACATAAGGGCGTGTTTTCCTTGAGTTATGTAACAGCTCTCCTGTTTACATAAGGGCGTGTTTTCCTTGAGTTATGCAACAGCTCTCCTGTTTACATAACCTCTCAACCGCTAAGCATCCTGGGAGATGTAGTCCGTTTTCGCTGGTTACCGTTTTCCTCCCCTCGCATGACAGGAATTCTTGACAGTCCATTATGGTCAGCTAGCCTCTTTTCCCTCTGTTCTCTGTTGTCCATGTGCATGGTCCTGTCCCCTCCCTATTGCTTTCTATGGATTGTTGTGCTGCACTCCCTGATGGTCCTGTAGGGTCAGTTTGGTGCACCTCTCCATGTCCCTCCTGTCCTCTGTTATCCGAGTCCATGTCCCTACCCCAATTCCTCCTGCCTACCATGATCCAATGTACCATACTTGCAAACATTTTGAACTTGGTAAGAGGGAGATTTTGAAAAAAAACTGGGGTATTGATTTTCCCCTTTGAGTTACATTAAAAAAGAGGAGATTGTAGACAGGAGACAGATCAAGTAAAGCCCATTTGAGCTTAAAAACATTGGACGTTTCCTGGCTGAAACGGGTCTGTTGGCATGTATGGTTGTACTACCACTGCCTCTTCCTTCTGCCCACAATGGTCTATTATATTGCCACAGCCTCTCTTGCCAGTCCTGTATTGTTGGTTTGTTGCCCCTGCCCCCCTTTCCACTGCCCTCCATAGCCTGTTGTGCTGCCACTGCCCTTCCTGCCCACCCAGTGTGGTCAAATTGTTGCCTCTGCACTCTCCTACCTGCCTTCAATTTTCAGAGTCCGTGCCCCTGGCCTCTGCCTCTCAACAGTATCCCAATGAACAACTAGATTGCTAACATTCTATATTTATTACAAAAGTGTGGAACGCCTGACGTCATCTTGATGTAATCAAATCTGTAATACCTAGAGTATTTCCTTTAGAAATTACATATATGAGAGGGTCTTATTTGCATCAAAATTATGGTTAGTGCTCTAAAAAACTAAAATGAGGACATATTTTCTGAGTTTTCAAATAGCGACAAAGAACTTTTAAATTATTTTTAATCTTTATGTTTTTTTATCCAGTTGACCACTTGATTAAATGTTGCACCCAGGGGAGAGGATGTGGTGTTACTTCCAGAGCTGCAGACTTTGCAACTGGGGAACCAGGTTGGAGTTTCTGCACCAGCTCAACATTCTGTGATTCTGGTCAAATTACTTAATCTCCCAATGTCTACAACCAAAATGAATTTGATCTTGTGTGATGTAACCAATGCTCATGTAAAGCACTCCAATACCTGACAAGTCTGCACTATATAAAACTGCAAATACACAAAAAATAAGTGTTTTGCACACTTCTGTCATTGGGCTACATGTGGGCTACGTCTGGGTGATATTTGTGCTGCATTTGGGCTCTTTTGTCTCTGGTGGCCATCTTGGGAGATTTATTTGTTATGAAGTTTACTAATTTCCTCATTTACTGCAGTCTCCTCAGTAGGAAATGCTTTCAGTTTTTTACTTTGATTCCATCAAGAAGGTATTCAGATATGTCACACATTTGCCATGAATTCTGAATGTTAGCACTCCAGTTGCTCATTAGATCACTGTAGTAAAGCTACTGCTCACCACGGAAGTCTGCTGCTGGTATTAAAAGTGTATGTTACAGTCTGCATGTCAGAATATTTTTATGAAATAGAAGAGAATTTGAGAAGTCAAAATGTGCCCTAATTTTTCTTTCTGCAGAACTATTCATAATTTCTATGGGAAAATGAACCCCCTCATTTTGTTCCATTGTAAATTAAATGTTTTAAGTGTTCCCGTTTTCCTCCCCTCGCATGACAGGAATTCTTGACAGTCCATTATGGTCAGCTAGCCTCTTTTCCCTCTGTTCTCTGTTGTCCATGTGCATGGTCCTGTCCCCTCCCTATTGGATTCCATGGATTGTTGTGCTGCACTCCCTGATGGTCCTGTAGGGTCAGTTTGGTGCACCTCTCCATGTCCCTCCTGTCCTCTGTTATCCGAGTCCATGTCCCTACCCCAATTCCTCCTGCCTACCGTGATCCAATGTACCATACTTGCAAACATTTTGAACTTGGTAAGAGGGAGATTTTGAAAAAAAACTGGGGTATTGATTTTCCCCTTTGAGTTACATTAAAAAAGAGGAGATTGTAGACAGGAGACAGATCAAGTAAAGCCCATTTGAGCTTAAAAACATTGGACGTTTCCTGGCTGAAACGGGTCTGTTGGCATGTATGGTTGTACTACCACTGCCTCTTCCTTCTGCCCACAATGGTCTATTATATTGCCACAGCCTCTCTTGCCAGTCCTGTATTGTTGGTTTGTTGCCCCTGTCCCCCTTTCCACTGCCCTCCATAGCCTGTTGTGCTGCCACTGCCCTTCCTGCCCACCCAGTGTGGTCAAATTGTTGCCTCTGCACTCTCCTACCTGCCTTCAATTTTCAGAGTCCGTGCCCCTGGCCTCTGCCTCTCAACAGTATCCCAATGAACAACTAGATTGCTAACATTCTATATTTATTACAAAAGTGTGGAACGCCTGACGTCATCTTGATGTAATCAAATCTGTAATACCTAGAGTATTTCCTTTAGAAATTACATATATGAGAGGGTCTTATTTGCATCAAAATTATGGTTAGTGCTCTAAAAAACTAAAATGAGGACATATTTTCTGAGTTTTCAAATAGCGACAAAGAACTTTTAAATTATTTTTAATCTTTATGTTTTTTTATCCAGTTGACCACTTGATTAAATGTTGCACCCAGGGGAGAGGATGTGGTGTTACTTCCAGAGCTGCAGACTTTGCAACTGGGGAACCAGGTTGGAGTTTCTGCACCAGCTCAACATTCTGTGATTCTGGTCAAATTACTTAATCTCCCCATGTCTACAACCAAAATGAATTTGATCTTGTGTGATGTAACCAATGCTCATGTAAAGCACTCCAATACCTGACAAGTCTGCACTATATAAAACTGCAAATACACAAAAAATAAGTGTTTTGCACACTTCTGTCATTGGGCTACATGTGGGCTACGTCTGGGTGATATTTGTGCTGCATTTGGGCTCTTTTGTCTCTGGTGGCCATCTTGGGAGATTTATTTGTTATGAAGTTTACTAATTTCCTCATTTACTGCAGTCTCCTCAGTAGGAAATGCTTTCAGTTTTTTACTTTGATTCCATCAAGAAGGTATTCAGATATGTCACACATTTGCCATGAATTCTGAATGTTAGCACTCCAGTTGCTCATTAGATCACTGTAGTAAAGCTACTGCTCACCACGGAAGTCTGCTGCTGGTATTAAAAGTGTATGTTACAGTCTGCATGTCAGAATATTTTTATGAAATAGAAGAGAATTTGAGAAGTCAAAATGTGCCCTAATTTTTCTTTCTGCAGAACTATTCATAATTTCTATGGGAAAATGAACCCCCTCATTTTGTTCCATTGTAAATTAAATGTTTTAAGTGTTACCACTTTATTCCAATCAAGATGGCTTCCGGTGTGCCATACTTTTGTCATAAGTAAGACTGTTAGCGCTCTAGTTGTTCGTTAGAACACTCTGGGACATTCTGTCATTGGGCTATACTTGGGCTACATCTCGGTGATATTTGGGCTACATTTGGGCTCTTTTGTCTCTGGTGGCCATTTTGGGAGACTTATTTGTTATGATGTTTCCTAATTTCCTCATTTACTACAGTCTCCTCAGTAGGAAAAACTTTCAGTTTTTTACTTTGATTCCATCAAGAAGGCATTCAGATGTGTCACACATTTGCCATAAATTCAGAATGTTAGCACTCTAGTTGCTTATTAGATCACTGTAGTAAAGCTACTGCTCACCAGGGAAGTCTGCTGCTGGTATTGAAAGTGCATGTTTCAGTCTGCATGTCAGAATTTTTTAATGAAATAGAATAGGATTTGAGAAGTCACTCAAAATGTGCCCTAATTTTTCTTTCTGCAGCACTAATCATACTTTCTATGGCAAAATGAACCCCCTCATTTCGTTCCTTTTTAAATTAAATGTTTTAAGAGTTACCACTTTATTCCAACCAAGATGGCTTCAGGTGTGCCATACTTTTGTCATAAGTAGGACTGTTAGCGCTCTAGTTGTTCTTTAGAACACTCTGGGAAGCTGCAGTAGAACACAAAAGAATCAACTGACAGTCTCTGCCCTTGTTGGATGTACATGTTTTACTGAGAATGTCAGACTTCATTCTCCCATGACTGAGAAAGATAATGTGAATTTACAGAAAATATGCTCTCAGTTTAGCTTATAGATCACCTTCCAAACCTCTGTGGGAAAAGCATGAGAAAATAGATTTCTCTCAAACATGATTCATGATATCACAGCAGAAGGCTTTTTCACATGGTAAAATCACCTTAGAACACACCACAATTCCTAAAATGAGTATGGTACCATCAACAAATGATTTATAATGTAACTAAAGTCTTAAAACCTTCTATTAACTGCAAGGCTTTTTAATGAGGTGCTACCATGTATATTGGTCCCAAGATGGCTGCCAACACTTCTTGGATGAAGTGCTGACAGCCAATCAGATCTCACGATGAGATGCGTGGTTAGGCTCCGCCCAGATATATATATGATTTTACTTTTGATTTTCTCAGGAACTACTGAACAGATTGACTCCAGATATGCAAAAGGCACATCCCTGACCTGAGGACTACCTCTTTGCCAAATTTAAAGTAATTCTGTTCAGCCGTTTGGGCTGTACCTTGGACTAAAGGTCCCTATGGAAAATTGCATGGGAAAAACACGTTTTGGGACCCCCCTTTTTTCTCAGCCCCCGCTTGACGAATCCCCCCGAGACTTTCAGGGTACGAGCGGAGCGGAGCGCCCCACCTATTTTAAAAATTTTGCGAGGATTCGTCAATCGGCGCCAAAGTTATTTCAAATAGAATGTTGCGGATTTCCTATGGAAACACGGTCCTAACTATAACTATCTACTGGCGACCGCCAGTAGATAATATATATATATATATATATATATATATATGAACCAACAACAAATGTCCCTATTTAGGAACACACACGGGGCACTCTCGGGTTCTGTACTGCTTGCTTTATTACACCAAGCATGACGCGTTTCGTCTGGCACGACTTTTTCAAATGCTGTTCGGTGAACACAGTAATCTCCGGTGTAACGATCTTTAAAAATTACACTACTAAAGACTGTGAAGCAAAGGGAAACATACTCCAAGATGGCGGCAAGAAAACATCAGAATGCCTGAGCTGCTAGAAGAGTCTGTCCTCATTGAACATTATGTGGGAGGGGCTCAAAGTGGTGTTTAAAAGATCGTTACACCGGAGATTACTGTGTTCACCGAACAGCATTTGAAAAAGTCGTGCCAGACGAAACGCGTCATGCTTGGTGTAATAAAGCAAGCAGTACAGAACCCGAGAGTGCCCCGTGTGTGTTCCTAAATAGGGACATTTGTTGTTGGTTCATTTTCACGTGCATGCCACTTGCACGAAGGAGGCACCCGTCGCATAAGGAGTTCGGCAGCAGTGTGGCGTTTGCTTGGATACATTGGATGTGTGTTGCCTGAACCGCCGTGGCCAGTTCTGAAACACTGATCGACTTGCAGTTGATTCATGACAACATGAAGGAGCTTAGATTACTCAAATCGGCGCTCTGAGGTGTAGAAGAAAGTGATGGCAGACAAACGGTCGACGAGGGGGTCTGATTAATGGAACATCTCTGCTCCGTGTAACACCACAAGAGAGAACTGAGGAGAAATGTTTTCCTAATTCCCATTACTCAATGGAGGCTTACAAGTAAGGAGAATAACTTTAAAAATTACACTACTAAAGACTGTGAAGCAAAGGGAAACATACTCCAAGATGGCGGCAAGAAAACATCAGAATGCCTGAGCTGCTAGAAGAGTCCGTCCTCATTGAACATTATGTGGGAGGGGCTCAAAGTGGTGTTTAAAAGATCGTTACACCGGAGATTACTGTGTTCACCGAACAGCATTTGAAAAAGTCGTGCCAGACGAAACGCGTCATGCTTGGTGTAATAAAGCAAGCAGTACAGAACCCGAGAGTGCCCCGTGTGTGTTCCTAAATAGGGACATTTGCTGTTGGTTCATTTTCACGTGCATGCCACTTGCACGAAGGAGGCACCCGTCGCATAAGGAGTTCGGCAGCAGTGTGGCGTTTGCTTGGATACATTGGATGTGTGTTGCCTGAACCGCCGTGGCCAGTTCTGAAACACTGATCGACTTGCAGTTGATTCATGACAACATGAAGGAGCTTAGATTACTCAAATCGGCGCTCTGAGGTGTAGAAGAAAGTGATGGCAGACAAACGGTCGACGAGGGGGTCTGATTAATGGAACATCTCTGCTCCGTGTAACACCACAAGAGAGAACTGAGGAGAAATGTTTTCCTAATTCCCATTACTCAATGGAGGCTTACAAGTAAGGAGAATAACTTTAAAAATTACACTACTAAAGACTGTGAAGCAAAGGGAAACATACTCCAAGATGGCGGCAAGAAAACATCAGAATGCCTGAGCTGCTAGAAGAGTCCGTCCTCATTGAACATTATGTGGGAGGGGCTCAAAGTGGTGTTTAAAAGATCGTTACACCGGAGATTACTGTGTTCACCGAACAGCATTTGAAAAAGTCGTGCCAGACGAAACGCGTCATGCTTGGTGTAATAAAGCAAGCAGTACAGAACCCGAGAGTGTCCCGTGTGTGTTCCTAAATAGGGACATTTGTTGTTGGTTCATTTTCACGTGCATGCCACTTGCACGAAGGAGGCACCCGTCGCATAAGGAGTTCGGCAGCAGTGTGGCGTTTGCTTGGATACATTGGATGTGTGTTGCCTGAACCGCCGTGGCCAGTTCTGAAACACTGATCGACTTGCAGTTGATTCATGACAACATGAAGGAGCTTAGATTACTCAAATCGGCGCTCTGAGGTGTAGAAGAAAGTGATGGCAGACAAACGGTCGACGAGGGGGTCTGATTAATGGAACATCTCTGCTCCGTGTAACACCACAAGAGAGAACTGAGGAGAAATGTTTTCCTAATTCCCATTACTCAATGGAGGCTTACAAGTAAGGAGAATAACTTTAAAAATTACACTACTAAAGACTGTGAAGCAAAGGGAAACATACTCCAAGATGGCAGCAAGAAAACATCAGAATGCCTGAGCTGCTAGAAGAGTCCGTCCTCATTGAACATTATGTGGGAGGGGCTCAAAGTGGTGTTTAAAAGATCGTTACACCGGAGATTACTGTGTTCACCGAACAGCATTTGAAAAAGTTGTGCCAGACGAAACGCGTCATGCTTGGTGTAATAAAGCAAGCAGTACAGAACCCGAGAGTGCCCCGTGTGTGTTCCTAAATAGGGACATTTGTTGTTGGTTCATTTTCACGTGCATGCCACTTGCACGAAGGAGGCACCCGTCGCATAAGGAGTTCGGCAGCAGTGTGGCGTTTGCTTGGATACATTGGATGTGTGTTGCCTGAACCGCCGTGGCCAGTTCTGAAACACTGATCGACTTGCAGTTGATTCATGACAACATGAAGGAGCTTAGATTACTCAAATCGGCGCTCTGAGGTGTAGAAGAAAGTGATGGCAGACAAACGGTCGACGAGGGGGTCTGATTAATGGAACATCTCTGCTCCGTGTAACACCACAAGAGAGAACTGAGGAGAAATGTTTTCCTAATTCCCATTACTCAATGGAGGCTTACAAGTAAGGAGAATAACTTTAAAAATTACACTACTAAAGACTGTGAAGCAAAGGGAAACATACTCCAAGATGGCGGCAAGAAAACATCAGAATGCCTGAGCTGCTAGAAGAGTCCGTCCTCATTGAACATTATGTGGGAGGGGCTCAAAGTGGTGTTTAAAAGATCGTTACACCGGAGATTACTGTGTTCACCGAACAGCATTTGAAAAAGTCGTGCCAGACGAAACGCGTCATGCTTGGTGTAATAAAGCAAGCAGTACAGAACCCGAGAGTGCCCCGTGTGTGTTCCTAAATAGGGACATTTGTTGTTGGTTCATTTTCACGTGCATGCCACTTGCACGAAGGAGGCACCCGTCGCATAAGGAGTTCGGCAGCAGTGTGGCGTTTGCTTGGATACATTGGATGTGTGTTGCCTGAACCGCCGTGGCCAGTTCTGAAACACTGATCGACTTGCAGTTGATTCATGACAACATGAAGGAGCTTAGATTACTCAAATCGGCGCTCTGAGGTGTAGAAGAAAGTGATGGCAGACAAACGGTCGACGAGGGGGTCTGATTAATGGAACATCTCTGCTCCGTGTAACACCACAAGAGAGAACTGAGGAGAAATGTTTTCCTAATTCCCATTACTCAATGGAGGCTTACAAGTAAGGAGAATAACTTTAAAAATTACACTACTAAAGACTGTGAAGCAAAGGGAAACATACTCCAAGATGGCGGCAAGAAAACATCAGAATGCCTGAGCTGCTAGAAGAGTCCGTCCTCATTGAACATTATGTGGGAGGGGCTCAAAGTGGTGTTTAAAAGATCGTTACACCGGAGATTACTGTGTTCACCGAACAGCATTTGAAAAAGTCGTGCCAGACGAAACGCGTCATGCTTGGTGTAATAAAGCAAGCAGTACAGAACCCGAGAGTGCCCCGTGTGTGTTCCTAAATAGGGACATTTGCTGTTGGTTCATTTTCACGTGCATGCCACTTGCACGAAGGAGGCACCCGTCGCATAAGGAGTTCGGCAGCAGTGTGGCGTTTGCTTGGATACATTGGATGTGTGTTGCCTGAACCGCCGTGGCCAGTTCTGAAACACTGATCGACTTGCAGTTGATTCATGACAACATGAAGGAGCTTAGATTACTCAAATCGGCGCTCTGAGGTGTAGAAGAAAGTGATGGCAGACAAACGGTCGACGAGGGGGTCTGATTAATGGAACATCTCTGCTCCGTGTAACACCACAAGAGAGAACTGAGGAGAAATGTTTTCCTAATTCCCATTACTCAATGGAGGCTTACAAGTAAGGAGAATAACTTTAAAAATTACACTACTAAAGACTGTGAAGCAAAGGGAAACATACTCCAAGATGGCGGCAAGAAAACATCAGAATGCCTGAGCTGCTAGAAGAGTCCGTCCTCATTGAACATTATGTGGGAGGGGCTCAAAGTGGTGTTTAAAAGATCGTTACACCGGAGATTACTGTGTTCACCGAACAGCATTTGAAAAAGTCGTGCCAGACGAAACGCGTCATGCTTGGTGTAATAAAGCAAGCAGTACAGAACCCGAGAGTGTCCCGTGTGTGTTCCTAAATAGGGACATTTGTTGTTGGTTCATTTTCACGTGCATGCCACTTGCACGAAGGAGGCACCCGTCGCATAAGGAGTTCGGCAGCAGTGTGGCGTTTGCTTGGATACATTGGATGTGTGTTGCCTGAACCGCCGTGGCCAGTTCTGAAACACTGATCGACTTGCAGTTGATTCATGACAACATGAAGGAGCTTAGATTACTCAAATCGGCGCTCTGAGGTGTAGAAGAAAGTGATGGCAGACAAACGGTCGACGAGGGGGTCTGATTAATGGAACATCTCTGCTCCGTGTAACACCACAAGAGAGAACTGAGGAGAAATGTTTTCCTAATTCCCATTACTCAATGGAGGCTTACAAGTAAGGAGAATAACTTTAAAAATTACACTACTAAAGACTGTGAAGCAAAGGGAAACATACTCCAAGATGGCAGCAAGAAAACATCAGAATGCCTGAGCTGCTAGAAGAGTCCGTCCTCATTGAACATTATGTGGGAGGGGCTCAAAGTGGTGTTTAAAAGATCGTTACACCGGAGATTACTGTGTTCACCGAACAGCATTTGAAAAAGTTGTGCCAGACGAAACGCGTCATGCTTGGTGTAATAAAGCAAGCAGTACAGAACCCGAGAGTGCCCCGTGTGTGTTCCTAAATAGGGACATTTGTTGTTGGTTCATTTTCACGTGCATGCCACTTGCACGAAGGAGGCACCCGTCGCATAAGGAGTTCGGCAGCAGTGTGGCGTTTGCTTGGATACATTGGATGTGTGTTGCCTGAACCGCCGTGGCCAGTTCTGAAACACTGATCGACTTGCAGTTGATTCATGACAACATGAAGGAGCTTAGATTACTCAAATCGGCGCTCTGAGGTGTAGAAGAAAGTGATGGCAGACAAACGGTCGACGAGGGGGTCTGATTAATGGAACATCTCTGCTCCGTGTAACACCACAAGAGAGAACTGAGGAGAAATGTTTTCCTAATTCCCATTACTCAATGGAGGCTTACAAGTAAGGAGAATAACTTTAAAAATTACACTACTAAAGACTGTGAAGCAAAGGGAAACATACTCCAAGATGGCGGCAAGAAAACATCAGAATGCCTGAGCTGCTAGAAGAGTCCGTCCTCATTGAACATTATGTGGGAGGGGCTCAAAGTGGTGTTTAAAAGATCGTTACACCGGAGATTACTGTGTTCACCGAACAGCATTTGAAAAAGTCGTGCCAGACGAAACGCGTCATGCTTGGTGTAATAAAGCAAGCAGTACAGAACCCGAGAGTGCCCCGTGTGTGTTCCTAAATAGGGACATTTGTTGTTGGTTCATTTTCACGTGCATGCCACTTGCACGAAGGAGGCACCCGTCGCATAAGGAGTTCGGCAGCAGTGTGGCGTTTGCTTGGATACATTGGATGTGTGTTGCCTGAACCGCCGTGGCCAGTTCTGAAACACTGATCGACTTGCAGTTGATTCATGACAACATGAAGGAGCTTAGATTACTCAAATCGGCGCTCTGAGGTGTAGAAGAAAGTGATGGCAGACAAACGGTCGACGAGGGGGTCTGATTAATGGAACATCTCTGCTCCGTGTAACACCACAAGAGAGAACTGAGGAGAAATGTTTTCCTAATTCCCATTACTCAATGGAGGCTTACAAGTAAGGAGAATAACTTTAAAAATTACACTACTAAAGACTGTGAAGCAAAGGGAAACATACTCCAAGATGGCGGCAAGAAAACATCAGAATGCCTGAGCTGCTAGAAGAGTCCGTCCTCATTGAACATTATGTGGGAGGGGCTCAAAGTGGTGTTTAAAAGATCGTTACACCGGAGATTACTGTGTTCACCGAACAGCATTTGAAAAAGTCGTGCCAGACGAAACGCGTCATGCTTGGTGTAATAAAGCAAGCAGTACAGAACCCGAGAGTGCCCCGTGTGTGTTCCTAAATAGGGACATTTGTTGTTGGTTCATTTTCACGTGCATGCCACTTGCACGAAGGAGGCACCCGTCGCATAAGGAGTTCGGCAGCAGTGTGGCGTTTGCTTGGATACATATATATATATATATATATATATATATATATATATATATATATATATATATATATATATATATATATATATATATATCCATCAACAAAGGTGCCTGCTAAGGAAGAGTCCACGACCGGTGAGTATTCAGCTGCAAAATCTTTATTGAAGGCACTGCAAACAGGGAAACCTGATGACATCGACGGTAAAAACTTGCTCCCGACGCGTTTCGTGCTCGATAGCACTTAATCATGGGCTGCAATGTTCAAAGTTCAGGAAGGCGGCAGAACGCAATTTATGGCATCTGTAATTGACGAGGATCCCGCCTCAGTGGGCGTGGCCACAACCAGTGGCATCATGGATCATGTAGTCTCCTGTGTCACCCCAGTGGGCTGCATGCCGCTTCCCAAACAAATAATGAAAATAAATCCCAAGTGGGTTGAGTCTGTCAGTCTTCCAATGCTGCAACGGACTTCTCCTTCAATAAACAGCCACCAGTTTCCTTTCGCTGGAAGGTCGGGTGACGCTCCAACAGGTCTGCTTACACAGCAGGGCTCTTCCGCGGTCCAGGCGGAACCGCAATACATCCATCAACAAAGGTGCCTGCTAAGGAAGAGCCCACGACCGGTGAGTATTCAGCTGCAAAATCTTTATTGAAGGCACTGCAAACAGGGAAACCTGATGACATCGACGGTAAAAACTTGCTCCCGACGCGTTTCGTGCTCGATAGCACTTAATCATGGGCTGCAATGTTCAAAGTTCAGGAAGGCGGCAGAACGCAATTTATGGCATCTGTAATTGACGAGGATCCCGCCTCAGTGGGCGTGGCCACAACCAGTGGCATCATGGATCGTGTAGTCTCCTGTGTCACCCCAGTGGGCTGCATGCCGCTTCCCAAACAAATAATGAAAATAAATCCCAAGTGGGTTGAGTCTGTCAGTCTTCCAATGCTGCAACGGACTTCTCCTTCAATAAACAGCCACCAGTTTCCTTTCGCTGGAAGGTCGGGTGACGCTCCAACAGGTCTGCTTACACAGCAGGGCTCTTCCGCGGTCCAGGCGGAACCGCAATACATCCATCAACAAAGGTGCCTGCTAAGGAAGAGCCCACGACCGGTAAAGCTACTGCTCACCAGGGAAGTCTGCTGCTGGTATTGAAAGTGCATGTTTCAGTCTGCATGTCAGAATTTTTTAATGAAATAGAATAGGATTTGAGAAGTCACTCAAAATGTGCCCTAATTTTTCTTTCTGCAGCACTAATCATACTTTCTATGGCAAAATGAACCCCCTCATTTTGTTCCTTTTTAAATTAAATGTTTTAAGAGTTACCACTTTATTCCAACCAAGATGGCTTCAGGTGTGCCATACTTTTGTCATAAGTAGGACTGTTAGCGCTCTAGTTGTTCTTTAGAACACTCTGGTAAGCTGCAGTAGAACACAAAGGAATCAACTGACAGTCTCTGCCCTTGTTGGATGTACATGTTTTACTGAGAATGTCAGACTTCATTCTCCCATGACTGAGAAAGATAATGTGAATTTACAGAAAATATGCTCTCAGTTTAGTTTATAGATCACCTTCCAAACCTCTGTGGGAAAAGCATGAGAAAATAGTTTTCTCTCAAACATGATTCATGATATCACAGCAGAAGGCTTTTTCACATGGTAAAATCACCTTAGAACACACCACAATTCCTAAAATGAGTATGGTACCATCAACAAATGATTTATAATGTAACTAAAGTCTTAAAACCTTCTATTAACTGCAAGGCTTTTTAATGAGGTGCTACCATGTATATTGGTCCCAAGATGGCTGCCAACACTTCTTGGATGAAGTGCTGACAGCCAATCAGATCTCACGATGGTTAGGCTCCGCCCAGATATATATGATTTTACTTTTGATTTTCTCAGGAACTACTGAACAGATTGACTCCAGATATGCAAAAGGCACATCCCTGACCTGAGGACTACCTCTTTGCCAAATTTAAAGTAATTCTGTTCAGCCGTTTGGGCTGTACCTTGGACTAAAGGTCCCTATGGAAAATTGCATGGGAAAAACACGTTTTGGGACCCCCCTTTTTTCTCAGCCCCCGCTTGACGAATCCCTCCGAGACTTTCAGGGTACGAGCGGAGCGGAGCGCCCCATCTATTTTGAAAATTTCGCGAGGATTCGTCAATCGGCGCCAAAGTTATTTCAAATAGAATGTTGCGGATTTCCTATGGAAACACGGTCCTAACTATAACTATCTACTGGCGACCGCCAGTAGATAATATATATATATATATATATATATATATATATATATATTGCTTGCTCCTCCTAGATGCCTTCTTAAACCCGCACTCTTCGAGCGTATGCCAGGTCCAGCGGTGGCAAAACCGCTTAAATCTCCTGCTCCACTCAACAACAGTAAGGACCAGCACTCACGTTGGTGTAAACCCTGATCAGGATTTATTAACGTGCACTAAAATATGAAACAGACGCGTTTCAGCCTGAGCCTTCGTCAGTGTCGACAGGCGCCTGCAAAGCAAACAAACATATAGTCATGTTAACAAAATCATTCTGTATATACATCAAGAGGGAGCAATTAATCACATTCCTATTTTTTCACACTCGTTTTACCATGTCTCTTTCGGGTTTCTTTACTCCTAATGGTGGATCACATAGGGATTCTATTTCATTTATTGTCAACCGGCCCTTATCAATTCAATATGTGACATTCCATTTAGCCCATGATGGACAACAAGACATCTCCAATGGCATGTTTTACACTCTTTATACCGCCCTGGATGGGCTTAAATGGAAGATTACTGACCGCATCATGTTTAACCCCCATATGTGAATCCAAATTATGATAGTGGTGCTATGTCTTATCTGATGCCTCTGTCCTTCTGTCTTGAACTCCATATATATCCTCACACTGTGCTCTATTTATAAGTGTGTTACCAGCTCCTCTCCCCCGTTCAAACCTCGTGGGGACTTCGTCTGGAGATCAATAGTAACACCGGGATTGTTGCCATTGTTGGAACTTTGACGATGCCCCATGGGCGGAAACTGAAACTGTGTGTTCTTACAGCGGAGCCCGAGTACCCTTGGCAGTTGCCCGGTGGAGCTGTCCTGTGCAGCTATAGATGAGTCTGGCTCTGGTTCACCCCTCAGCCGTCACCTACCCGGCCGGACAACGGACATTGTTTTTCACGGTTTCTTCTTGATCTTATCTTTCTTTCACTTCTGTCTGCTCTGACTGCTTTCCCCCTGAAGGACATTCCCCTTTCCAGTCTGACTGACTCTAACGGCATTCCTCTCCCGTTTACCTTCCCCCTCCCCTACCTTCCATTCCCCACAAAGACGCTTGTTCTTGGCTATGCTACACGCTAATAACTTATATTATTATGTAATCTCTTTTTTTTTCTCTCTTTAGCCTATCCTTGTAACTGCAACTGTAACTGTAACTGATGTAAATTTTGTAACCTGTAATCCCGTTGATCCTCATGTAAAGCGCTCTGATACCTCCGGGTCTAGCCAGCGCTATATAAAACTCTGCAAATAAAAAAAAATATATATATATATATATATATATATATATATATATATATATATATATATATATATATATATATATATATATATATATATATATATATCTTGATTCCAGGCGACGGAACTTCTTCTCCCTGTCTCCTCCCCTGATGTCATTATGTACACAATCTAAGCAGAAAAATTGGAGGAGTACCCTATTACTGCTGTGATACATATATATATATATATATATATATATATATATATATATATATATATATCCACGAACTCCTCGTAAGTTTTCTCAGTCCTTCGAACACAAAGGAGCGTAGACCACATCAAATTGGCGATGGAATGCGTTTATTTTCCCCTCAGTACAGCGATGTAGCAGCCATTACGCGTTTCAGCCCCGGAGGGCCTTGATCACATGACGCGCTCGTCATCAGTCACATGATTTTTAAACTATTTTTTTCTTATTGCTTTTTTTGTAATTTAAAGTGCAAGTGTGCTTCAAAGTGACAGTGCTTTATACCACGTTAATACAATATCAACAATGCGTTAGCTTTCTGACATTCCCCGGTGTCAGTATTTAAAACACTCACATGATAACATCAAGGGTTTGAATACCTTTTCAGGGGCAGAAAATGTCAATTCAGTGCAAAAGTCGCAATTCAGTGCAAACAGAATTAAATCCTAGTGCAAATGACATTGAGTTGAACTGTGCAAACATTGCAAATTAAAAACAAATTGCCCGCAAATAGTTTCTTTACTTATGATCATAGCTTAAATGCCATGTAAAGTAACTAGATGGAAACCCAGCTTAGTATGGTGTTGGATGGCATAAATGGATAGTCAAATTGTTTAAAATGAAGATTTAATATACAAGCTTTTAAAATTAATTAAAAGAAATGTATTTTTGTGCCTAAACAATTTTTGCTTCGTGAGAATGTTTTACGGGATTTAGTCTAGATTAGTCATTCTTCTGGTAGTTAATTTAGATGGATGTAGACTTGTCAAGGCATTGCTGATCACCCAAATAAGAGTGTTTAAGAAATGTGTTAAGTGCAAAGCAGCTATTTATTATAAATAAATAAATAGTATGCTAAAAGAAATGGATTTATTTAAAAACATGTCATGATTAAATAACTACCATAATGGTTTTATTAATCTGAGATCCTGGAGAACAGCTGTCAAGAAGGCCTGTTAACATGGTCAATTATATAGTTGAATAAAAAATAACTGTTGTAATTGAGTTAAACAGGCCATTGTTGGAACTAGAGAAATGTATGGAGGTCTTCAGTCATGTTCAGACCTCCTGGGTGTTTAGAATCTAGTTCCAAAATGTATCTGGTTTCAAGTCTGCGCAGAGATTTTTCCCTCTCACCACCTCTTTTAGAGATAGGAATGGCATCAATAATAAAAAAAGTTAAAAACTTGGGGTCTGATTGATGCTTATCCTTGAAGTTGCGAGCTACTGGATATGATTGATCAGCGTGTTTGATTGCCCGAATATGCTGTAAGATTCTTTTGTGTCCCTGAAGTTTTGTGCTGCCCACATATTTTAAACCACAGGGACACAGAAGAACATACACCACATGATCTGTTTTACATGTGAGGGCTTTATCAATTTTGATTACCTGTGTCTTGAAGGGTGTGGTGTAAAATGTAGTGTTAACACCGTTCTGACATGCCTTACAGGTTTTGCATTTGGTGAAACCTAGTCTACTGGAGAGCCAACTGGATGTTGGTTTGTCAACTGGGTTGTTTTGAACTAGTGTGTCTTTCATTGAAGGAGCTTTGCTGTATGTGATAGATGGTTTAATGGGTAACACATGGCCTATTACTGGATCATTAAGTAGGATAGGCCAATTCCTTCTAATAATCTGGTAAATCTCTTTTTCCTGATTATTAAAGCCCAAAATTATCCTGAAATTCCCCCTTGGGGGAATAGTGTTGGGAGATAGGGGGTCTGATTCAGTAAGCAGCGGTTTGGTCTGGAGCAAATGCGCCCTAGTGTGTTTCATGCTTTTCTGAATAGCTTTTTCAACGCATTTGTGAGAGTAACCCCTCTCTAAGAACCTGTTTTTACTTGCTTGCTGTGCTGCTGACAAGTCAATTGGATTACTACAGATTCTCCGCAACTTAACCATCTCACCATAAGGGATACTTTGGATTAGGTGTTGGGGGTGGGCACTAGACGCATGTAGTACAGAATTTCCCGCTGTCGGTTTTCTGTGTATTTTAGTTACCAGTGACCCTTCTTTGATGTAGACTTCCACATCAAGAAAAATGACTTTGTCAGAATTTATATCAGCCGTGAATTCAAGATTAAGATCATTGATGTTCAAAGACTTAATGAATTCCTCAGCTTCAGTTACTGTGCCATCCCACACAACAAAGAGATCATCTATATATCTCAGCCAGAGTTTTACCTTGTTACGGAGAGTGGACTCATGTTGGCTCTTGAGGACCAGCTCCTCCCACCAGCCCATGTGTAAGCAGGCATAGCTGGGGGAAAAGCTGGCCCCCATAGCCACTCTGCGAATCTGTTGGAACAAAGAACTCTGAAAGAGAAAGATACTGTTGTGCAAACAGTATTCAATCATTTGAACCAGCATCTTGTTATGTCGATCTTGTTCTGGGGGTCTTTTGTTGAGGTAAAATTGCACAGCCCTTAACCCATCTTGGTGATTGATACTGGTATATAGTGACGTAATGTCCATTGTCATGAGTAAAAATTGTTCTTGCCAAACAAAGTCATTGATTTTTAGGAGGAAGTCACTGGTATCTCTGAGGTAGAACGGTAGACCCTGCACAAATTCTTGCAAAAAATAGTCTATGTACTGAGATGTCTTTTCCATAAGACGATTGCGTGCAGAGATTATGGATCTTCCTGGAGGTCGAACTGGGTCTTTGTGTAGTTTGGGTAGAAAGTATATGACTGGTGTCGTAGGTGTGTCATTTTTGAGGAATTTGTATTCATCAGCTGAAATGAGTCCCGCACTTTTCCATGATAGGAGCTTCGTGTACTACAGATTGTATGTTGTTTTCAGACTCAAATTGTCACTACGACCATAGCATCTGCGGTCTGAGAGTTGTCTCATGGCCTCTTCGATGTAATGTGTTTTCTCCCAAATTACCAAGTTACCACCTTTGTCAGCATTCCGAATTATCAAATCCGAATTAGATTTAAGTTTTTTCATTAGTTGATGATATTGAATATCAGATTTGCTCATTTTGTATTTAGATGTTTTCTGTATTTTGACATTCAGGGATTTAATGCTCACCGTAATCTGTTCATTAAAGATGTCAATTGCATCTCGCATGGCTATTGGGGTGAAAGTAGATTTCGGTTTGAATGGTGTTGTTAACTTGGACTGATTCCCAGCAGAGTTGGCAATGTCACTTATGATCGGAATCATGTCTGGTTGAGAGATCGTTTGAGCCAGGTCTTCCATAACTCTAAGGATGGGTGTTGGACCTGGCCCATCTGGCAGGTCCGCCCCTGAAGTTTTTATGCTATATGTAACCTGGGGATGGTGATTCCCCCTCTGAGTGAGTGTGAGGAGAGAGCGACCTCCCCTTCCATAGGAATACATGGGGAATGGATGAGTCCTCAGTAGTTCCCGGTGCGTAGGGTGTGCAGGGTCAAGTCTGGTATGTATGAACTCGTGAGGTTGAATGCTGCGCAACGGTATATGAGGTATGAGTGTGTCTAGTGTAGAAGTCCCCCTTTTTGGAAGTTGGCATATTTGTGGAATATGTGCCTGGCGTATGATTGGCCGGGGCTGGCTGGTGAGCCTGACTCCCAGGGTCTGGGAGGGTCTGCCCGGTGGTGAATGGAGTGTTTAGCATACTGATGTGAGGGGAGGAGTGAGCCTGGGTCTGCTTGTGGATTGACCGTCTGGTTTGAGTGTCATGAATGAGGCTGGGTTTTCCCCAGACACTGCTGGCTCCACCCCCTGGGGCGCGGCTGACGTTCCTAGCCTGGCCAGTGTAAAGAATCCCCCATAACCAGTTCCAGCTGGTTCTCCCCCTGCCTGCCCCTTCAGACCAAGAATGTGTGTATAAAAAGGGTGCTGTGACACTCTGGAGGGGTTCTTGTTCTCCAACTTGAATCTACCCGGAGCTGCTGCTGCTGGGGCTCAGGGGTGGCGTGCCTCCCTGGGCCCTGCCCTACTCCTCGACTGGGGATGGCCCTTTCCCTTCCTTGGCGCTGCTGGGCCCCCCCTGAGGTCCTGGACTACCGATGGACTTTGGTAACCTGCATCTAGCGCTGGGGGAGCGCTGTCCCTTCTGCCCAGCGCCTGGAAGCGCTGTTCCCTGCCCCCTACCGCTTTGGGGTCCTTCACTCCGGCACAAGCGCTGGTAGCGCTATATTCAACAAGCCGGTGCTCACCCGGCGTCTGCCCTGTGCTACCAGGCTTCGATACCCCCAGCGAGAGCCTACCTCGCTTTATTCCCTGCCCTTGTGCCTTCCGAGGAAGCCCACTCCTCGTCAATCCCCCCCGAGTTCACCGCCGCCGCCCGGGACCCTAGTGACGTCATCCCCGGGCCGCGCTGGTATTGGCTGCCAGCCCGGGATTCCCCTCTAGCGTCATTTCCCAGGCCGCGCCGTGATTGGCTGCCGGCCCGGGGGAAAGAGGAGAGGTTGTCCGAAGAAGAACGACGAAGCAGGAGCGGCGGGAGCTCACTCCGCGCTCCTGCGATACCCCCGTGAAGCTGCTGACCTTCCCCGGGGCTCCCAAGAGAGAGAGAGCCCTGGAGCACAAGGAGAAGGCTGGCGCAGCGAAGGAGACCGGCGCACCAAAACCGGTGAGTGCTGCGGCGAGCCACAGGGAGGAGGGGCGTCGGGACACGTTGTCGGTGTCCGCCCCCCCCCTCGAGTAAATCTCTGGTTGTGCCCCGAGGCCCGGGAGGCCTCCCACGAAGCCGAGTCCCCCGAGAGGGACTCCGCGTGCCCCCCCCAATGGTCTGAGCCCTGCGAGGCTCCACCTGTGGCCTTTGCCCCCAGAGCCCCGAGAGGCTCCACCGTGCCATTGCCCCCAGAGCCCCGAGAGGCTCCACCGTGCCATTGCCCCCAGAGCCCGAGTGGTTCCACCCGTTGGCACCCTTTTTCCCCAGGGCCGGTTAGGCTCCCACGAGGTCCCTCAGTGGCCCAGCACTTAGTGGGCCACTGCTACGTTTAGCTTTGCCCCGGGCTCCCTGCCATGAACATCGAGTCTCTTGGGCACCTTGCCCCAGAAAGGCCCGCTGGCCTGTGGATTGCTACGGACTAAGTCTAATGTGATCCCTACAAGTATTCTGTGTTGCACCTCTACGGGTGCTCCTGTTGTTGTGTACCTTGTCCTATTTCCCCCCCCCCTGAATACCAGACGTCTCCTGTACGATTCCTGGCAGTGGTCCCTTGGCCCTGTGCTGTACCTTCTTCCCCGAAGCCCCTACCCGTGCCCCTGGCACCTTGTACGATGTGTGTTCCTATGTGTCCTGCTTAAATACAGAGACTATTTTTCATATATATATTTGGTGTGGAGTTCCTTTTGTGGGAGGCCCGGGAGGTTGTTGTTGGTGGGTGCGTGCGCAAATGCTTCACATGTCCTCCGAGATAGGCCTGGCTGCCCGCGCCGCGTTACCTAGAGGGCGAGCAGGGGTCGACCTTTCATAGGAGTGGCGGTCTCTGACTGGCTGTGGCGCAAGCCCTGGCCGGCCGGGGGTCCCATTTCCTACAATGGGCATGTCAGATCCTGTGAGGTTAAAGGGAGGCGAAGTTGGTTGATCTTGTGTCATACTCTCACTTTGTGGTGGTGTGTCAGGTTTCTTATTAATCAGATGGAATTTTTTGAGTTTTAATTTCCGTATTCCTTTAAAGAAATCTATTCTGGTCGAGGCATAGTTGAATTGATTTTTGGGACAATATGAAAGCCCCAAAGATAAGATCTTTTTTTCTGATTCATTTAAATGGATACTGGAAAGATTTACAACAGTATTGTTGTGCGCACTTAGTTCTTTTGCGGTTTGCGCTTTCATTTCCTTTGATTTTGCCTTCTTTGATTTCCATTGTCTTGCTTTTCGCCTCTCCCTTCTTTTGATGGTGTTGGTCTTTCCTGTTGCATCTGTTGGTGGTTCCGTGGGCGAAGCGTTTGACGTCGTTCCACGCATATATATATATATATATATATATGCAAAGAAAAGAGTTTAACCGCTAGAACGAACCCTGCACTCTCATTGAAAAACTAGACAGAGACAAGGCTGTATATATGCTGAAACTGGCATTGATAGCCTAACACGTTCGACTTTCTCCATTCTTGATCACTGGCAGGCACTAAGGAATACAACAAAAGAGCTAAGGAATACAACAAAAGAGCTAAAAAACACCACTTGGTTAACATGTCTTTTTGTTGGCTGCTCAGGTGAGTACATACCACAATGCATTCTGGAACCGGTGGTTTATAAGCATACTTTCTTCCCCATGTGGGTGCTGTATTCTAACAATTTTCATCACAGTCTTATCTCAAAGCAGCTTATAAATGACATCTGATGTTCCGTTGCAATCTTTTTAAACTTCCAAAGCAAAAGACCCATTTTGCTTTCTGTAGCGGTGCTGGGTGCTGGTTTCATGGCTGGCCCATCATAATATGCAAAGAAAAGAGTTTGTCCTCTAGAACGAAGCCTACAGTTATGTCATTTGAGATGTCATCAGTGATGTCATCAGTGATGTCACTGACCATGTCCTGAGTGATGTAATATGTGAATTCATAAGCAGGGCATTGCGGGGGGGGCGAGTTATAGTTAGCTCGGCTTGCTATAGTTCCTGAATCTCTCTGGATTTGTACGAGTGAAATGTCAGCCTAACTATAACGTCCCTGTAACCTTTGTTTTTGCAGTAAATTTCTAAGGTTTAAAAAAATTCTATTTCCTAACTATTCCATCCCTGTAAACTTCGTTTTTTAAACGCTAGTTTCTAACTATGCCTACAGAGGTAGGACACGTGATGAAAGAAGAAATAAAGCACAGAAAGAAAAAAAAGGAAATGCACAAAGAAGCAACAGAAGTCCACAAAGACGAAGAAAAGTGCAGGAAGAAGAAGAGATGTGCAGTAAGATCCAACAGAGGAGCATAAAGTCCTCCGGTGCCCACAACTTTTTCAGACGGGTACTGGTGGTAACTGACTCTGACTAACCAGGCCTAGAGCCAGTGCTATGCCAAAAGACACTTAGAATACAGTGAAAACACCTACATAGGGAACACTATGCGTTGGGGTACCCTGTGATTAGCATGACCTCCTCTGTAAGTTCCTAGTACATAATAGGGCAGGGGGATTAAACTACCTCTTAAAACGCACCACGGGGCGTGTTTGCACACTGGGGAAGGGAGGGGGTCCTGAGGTTACATGTGTGCAAACACGCCCTGTGGCCGTTTTAAGTTGTGGGATAAAGTCCCTTTGAATCCTGAGGGTCCCTGGGGTCCAACTAGCCCACCAGGTACCTCTAGTAAGCACCACAGAGCTGCGTTGCAGAGTGGTGTAAAAAGGGGCATGGCCTAGACCACCTCTCTGCAACGCAGCGCAGTGGCGCTTACTGGAAGTACCTGGTGGTCTAGTTGGCCCCCAGGGGCCCTCAGGATTGAAGGGGAATTAATTCCCCAACTTAAAATGTGCCACAGGGTGTGCTTGCACACATGTCACCTCAGGCCCCGCCCCCTCTCTTCACCACAGTGCAAACGCACCCCGTGGCGCGTTTTGAGTTGGGTGATAAAGTCCCCTTGAATACTGAGAGTCCCTGGAGTCCAACAATCCCACGAGGTACCGCCAGTAAGCGCCACAGAGCTGCATTGCAGAAAGGTGTAAAAAGGGGCATGGCCTCTGAACACCTCTCTGCAACGCAGCTCCCTGGCGCATAGTGGAGGTACCTGGTGGGCTAGTTGGCCCCCAGGGACCCTCCGTATTCAAGGGGAATTAATTCCCCAACTTACAACTTGGAGGCTCCCCACCCATTTAAAAAACAAGCCCCGGGGGGTGGCGGTCCCTGGAGCTGTGGGGGGCTGTGTGCCTCCCGCAAATATTTTTAGAAAGCCCCGGGGCCCGCACATATATTTTTGAGATGCCCCCGGGACTTGGCCCACCCGGGGGCTAATTAATAACGAAGCGCGGGAGCCCATAGCGCAGGATTTGCGCCGCTGCTGCGTCACAAAAGTGACACAACGGCGGCGTAAATGAGGCGCAAGTCAAACATAAATCTGCCCCATTGTGTAGTGTTCAGAGGTTATATTAACTCCTTCATGAAATATGATTGCTATAGTTGTGAAAGTTCTTTTTGAGTTGGAAATTTGTGCAGCTTTAAAGTTTGTAATTTCAGTTCCTAACTTAGGGGCTGAATACGATGGCGGGCGGACTAGGTCCGCCCGCCATCATAGCGGTGTTTGGGACCGCCCACCAGACAAACGGCCGTCCCACCACTGCGATTATGATGCGCCCGCCAAACTGTCGGTGCATCCAGGGCTTTTAACAATGCGGGCGGTGCTGCTGGCTGCAGCACCGTACGCAATGTTAAAAGTGCTTGCACTGCATTTCACCGCAAGACGTGGCAGGTACCATGCGGTGCCTGCCACTTGGTGCATGAAAATGCAGGGGGGTACCATGGGTACCCCCCAGTGCAGCGACACCCCCCCAAGCAAGGGGGCCTGCAACGGGACCCCAAACCCAATCCCTGCCAGCCTTTCGATGGCAGCAAGGCCTTTCCTATACCCACATCAGAATTTGGTGGGAGGTGCCTGCTAGGCACCGCCACCATATTAGGGGCCCTGCACCGTCTGCCAGGCAATCGGTGTAATTGCCTTTGGCGGTGAAGTGACTGAAGGACTTTGTGTTTGCTGTGGTACCCACCGCGATCCTAATTTGATGGTGGGTAAAACGCTTGGTAATGGCGGAAGGACCCCCACCATTGGCCCGGCGGTGGCAGTCCTTCCTCCATCATAATGACCCCCTAAGTACCATCCACTCTGCATCATTGTAGCAGACTATCAGACGCGCCTCCTCCCTGAACACCTTCAGGAAGACCCTCAAGACCTGGCTCTTTGGCGGACCCCCCCACCACCCCCCCCCCCCTCAGCGCCTTGAGACTCTCACGGGTGAGTAGCGCGCTTAACATTCCCTGATTGATTGATTGATCATTTATTTTCCATACATCTGCAGAAACAACGCTGACCTAAGTTCTGATTTACAGTTTGAACAGGTCATATCTTGATGAGCGTTTTTAGTTAAATTTTCAAACGGCACAGCTTCACAATCTGGTAATGTCAAGTAGAGGAATCGTTCTGAATTGATTTCAGTTCTAGACGTAAGTTCACATTCTTCACAGTTATGGATCCATTTATAAGTTAAGCCAAAAATTTCATTAATATTCACATCTTCTTCATCTAATAGTCTTAGCATCACCATTAGAAATTGTTGAGCATCCTGCTGAAGATTTTGAGAGAACACTACTGATCCAATACATTCATCAGTGGGTTTTCTTATTCCAGTAGCAGAATGTATAATACTTCTATCACTTCTTAATTTTTCAAGTAAACTACACAGTTGTGAAGACATTGTTCTTTAATAGAATAAGTCAAATGAGGCAAATGATATAAGCCATTTAACACTACATTAGCATAACAGTTCACTCCAGATTTATTATTAAAGTGATAACCTTGTATTTCCTCCTTGTGCTCTTGTTTTCTTTTCTTTCCCCCTTGTTGATTTTCTTTTTGTTCATCTTTCTGTTCAACTGTGATAGACTCTTCAGATATTTTTCACTTTGGAAGCAGTGTTGCTTTTTGAACCACTGAATACTGGCCTAAATGAGGTGCATTTTGAGCTCTCAACCGATTATACTCTGTTACACAGCTTGTATCAGCACTTACTTTCTTCTCATTAAAATCAATGAGAAATAAACCTTGACAGTTTTCTAATTCCCGACAAAGCAACATATGACATTCCATCTTTGAATAAACTACTACCAATATTAACAAGACCTGTATCTACACTTAAACCTTGCGATTTATTAACAGTTGCTGCATACGCTAAAGACACTGGGAACTGCTTTCGCTGGACATACAAGTCTTTCATAAGTAGGAAATGTGCAACACACCTACCAATCTGCTTAATTTCAGCAATATCATGACATTTTATGGCAAAGTATTCCACATCTTTTCTGTTTAGATAATTAACAAACTTCCTAACTTTACTCATTGGACCATTCACTAGACCTTCTTAAACATTTAAATTACGAAGTAAGATACATGACAATTTTTACAGATACGTAACTGTTTTTCTACACCTGCAGTTTTCGACACAGACTTTTCTAAACTATCCAATTTTGATTGCAGTTTTTCTGTTAGTAGCACTGTAAGTCCTTGATGTTTCATTTTGTCATTTACTCTAATTTCTACAAACATTTCTTCTTCCCGTTGCAATAACTGTTTATTGAATTTACTACACTCCTCGAGTTGCATCAAGCAAACAATAGACTTCTCTTCTCTAACAAAATTGAACATTACTTCAGCAGCTGAAATATTACTTGGAAACAAATTTTTGATGAGACAGGTTTGTAATACTGTCTTTCTCTCTTTTGTGAGGACTCCCACTCTTATCTCCTTTAGTATACCTGCATAATGCATATATGATACTTGGCGCATATTTTGGGTTAACTCTTTGTGTTCAAAGTTTTCCCAAATGTTTACATTCCAATGCTTCCTAGTGAATTCCTTGTTTCATTATGTAGTAGTTTCTTGGATACAGGTAGTCCTTTTACGAGAGTTAGTTGAGGCAGGTCTCCAAAGACTATTGAGTGTTTTCCTCCAAAAAAGTATGTCATGGTCAGTTTATAATATTTGCTGTATTCTTAAAAGTATAAAAGCTACCATTAGGTTAGACACCATGCTGACTTCATCAGTAATTAGTAGCTTTAATTTCTTAAGTACTCTAGCCACTTCATGACAACCATCACCAGATCATTTGTTGTATTGAAATTTGTTGTCATGTGCAACAAGCAGCATTAAGAGTCAATGAAGTCTAACTCCTTTAAAATTATGAGCAGCTAAGCCTGTTGGTGCAGTGACTAAACACAATAAATTGGAACCCCTTCTCTTCTGTAGGTAACATGTACTTTAATCAAGAAGCTTTTTCCAGTTCCAGCTTGACCACTTATGTACAATAGAACTGGTTTATATGTAGAACATGCACACTTTTTAGGTCGAGCATAGCGCAGCGTGCATGCGCTGCACTGCGAGGCTTCTTGTAATTACTCTGGGTGGGCCTGACTCCTCCCACGCATTGGGTTGGCTTTTGCGTGTGTCTTTTTGAAATCAAAGCCTGCAATGCTAAAGGTGGATGCATATCCCACCTCTTCTGAAAGGTTCACTCCCACGGCGCTTTGCCGCATGAGCGAGCAGTGGTGCGCAGGGTGGCAGCTGCAGTGCCTCCTTGTCTCCCCTGCACCTCTCCCCCTTGGCTCCCTGTGCCCACCCCCACCACTCCTCTTGAGCTGCTTGTTATTTCCACCCTCCCAACTGTGAAGCGTTGGCCGCTTCATAGTGTTTTATTTTAAATTTTATGGATGGGTTGTGCTGGGGTGACAATGGAAGACAGCAGCAGCAACCTTCAGAATGGCACAGGAGTAAACTCTGCCTTTTGTTCCAGCGTTGCATTACAGTTTATTACAGTTTATTACTTGTTTTTGTGATCTGCCTTCTTGTGGTCACATGACTCTGCACTACAGTGGGCATCTCAGGTCTGTGCGCTCAAACACATTGGAAATGCCCTTTCTCCCAGCACAGATGTCTCCTGTGCTCAAATGCCTTGCGCAGTACCCAGAGCTTGACAGGCTGCCCCTTCCAAGGAGCCTGCGAGGAATCCTCCTAAAAAGTAGGTCTCGCATCTATGCGAGTTTAAGCTATTGGCATTATCATTAACAATGTCAATGGCTTGGACTCGCATAGGTGCGAGACGTATTGCAGTGCAAATGCTTGTAGTTGGTGTTACAGTTCCTGTGCACAGTTTTTACAGTCCCACGGCAATAGCACTGTCCCGAAAATGACTCCCCCAATGGCTCTGAAGGCATGATTAACCCCTACTGTGCTGCACTCCCCGCACGTTCATCTGTAGCTGAGGCGATGCAGGGTTTGTATTTTTGAAGGCACCGGGCTACAAAGGGCCGCGCTCCTGTGTGATTTTTTTTTAGTCAGCAAGAGCATTTTCACCATTTAGCTCTTCAAAAACTATTGCACAAGACCGGAGGGGCTATGGTATATGGTGAGTGGGCAGTGCATGTGTTTTTAAAGTACACTGGAGGTTTGGTAATGTGCACAGTATAAGAAAGTTCAACCATTTCTGAACAAAAGATTTTCAAAGTAAAATCTAAATTCTACAGTGGTATGTGGAAAAAAGCCATGTTCATTTTCTAGTGCTTCAGTTTAATGTTGTTTTTGTATTACTTTCCCGAAAAACCGTAGCATGTTTTATATTCCGTGTGCTTTCGTTATTGTTCAGTAGCACTGGCGTGGCAGTAGATATGCAGATTCCTTTGCCACGTGTTACTTAGAGTCAACACATGTGAAATGTACAGCCTTTATGTGTTTTACATTTTTTGTTGCATTCTTTTAATTTTTTTATTGTTTTGTTTTGGATCAAAACAAATGCAGCAAACGTGTCCTATTTATTGACAAATTGTGAACATTATGCAAACACCGTTAGGTAAAATACATATAGGATCATAGTCTGTGAAAATGCTTTCCTTTGGCTCTTCTCAATAAAATATGACTAAATCCAACAGTTTCTAAATCATGCCTGCCAATAAAAGTGTAATGAAAATATATCTGATGAGACGTCAATAAATTAGTTTATAAATCACAACCTGCCTTTCTTTCTGCACTCCAACAACAAGCTAAAACAAGAATTATTAACTGCCAATTTCTGGTAAAAAACACAATTTACTTTGCTTCTGGAATGCTAGTTTTCAGACAACCCCCAACAGTTCTTCAAAGACACATGCATATTCTAATCAAAAAGCATTATAGAATCAGTTGGTTAGACTTCTGATAACTTGCAAACTTCCATATTAAAAGGCGATCTCAAAACCACCACGAAAGGACTCAAAATATATTGAAATGTGCTGGCTAAAATCCTAACATTACAGTGAAGTCAACGCTTAAACAGTTTTCCAAAACTTAAGTAGACTGATAGTCTGAGGGTTGTGAGAGTAGTCATCTGTGAGTGCTCTCAGTCATGATAATTTGCCACAAACCTTAATATCGTTAAGAGCTAATGTAATATAATGAATAATGTGCAGCATAGCAAACACTTATAAGGTCTCAAAGGCGAGACCTATTGCATTGCAAATGCTTGTTATTCTCTTGGTGAACCTCATGTTCTACTTTACCTTTAACCTATTCAAAAATGTCTTTTTGATCTGCATTCAATTGCTGCAATAGTAGTTCTTGAGCCATAATTTCCCGTCTGACATGCTCCATTGCATTCTCCACCCCATTCATAGCTAATTCTGCTTCATTTTCAATGATGGGCTGTCCAAGAGGATCTTCACTTCAGGTTCCGAACTTTGACTGCTCTGAGAACTCTTTCTTGTTATCTCAGCAACTATTGTTTCTTCTTGTTCAATCTCATCTCTGTATATTTGAAGATACACTAGAAACACATAGCACTTAATGCTGTCTTTGACAGCATTGAAAGAGTCTTCATAACAGTCAAATTCTCTAAGTAGCTCACTTTCAGCTCACCATGGCTTAAACAACTGTAACAAGGCTAAATAGAAAAACTCAGTTTTGTCTGGAGTTTGGCAACTTAGCTTTCGAGGGTTGATTCAATTTCCTTTGTTATGTCTCACCAAACATCCTTTGCATCCAGCCACAGCAAATTTCCCTTAATCTATGTTTTCAATGACATTACTTCTGAAAGTATAATGTTAAAGTATTTCATAAAGACACATGCTTTCCAGATGATGACTTCTTCTTGGATAGTATGTATCCAGCATGTTACTCTTCACAATATCTGTACTGTGTGGCTCAAATTCTGCAAGATATTGTATTTTAGGAAAACACTTCGGTACTCCGTTACGAGTCTTAGCAAGCCCTAAACTCACCCATAGAACTCCTCTAGATTTAGAAAACAAACTAGCTGAGCTTAACCGGTCTCTACATTCATAGGAGCCTATCTTTCTGTGAGAAACCATTTTCAAACTAAAACTGTACAATTTCTTTGTAAGACTCTTTTCTGCTGAAATATCCTCTCACATCTCTTTGATCTCAGTTTTCTCTGACTTTGTTATATAAGATGTAACATACTGAGCAACAGCAAATGAGTTGTCTGCAACAAACTGCACATCCATGTTTGCATTCCACATCTTCAGAATCACAGGATTGTAGTCAATATTGTACTTGGAGGCCTCTATTCTTCTTAGGTTGTATGTATTTTTTAGTGATTTCCTTGTTAGTGTATGTCTGACTGCCGACAAAAAGCTGTTGATTCATCTTTGTGAGATGACAGGGCGCGTGAATCCAAAACGACATCTTGTATGACATTTCCCTTCTGCTCTGTATCTTAACTGACAGTCTTATCTGAATCAATGATTTTGGAATTCTAGAACTTGTAGTCTTAAAATGTTTTCACTTCTCTTCTTTGGGATTGAGCAAGTTAAATACTTCTCAATAAAAGACAACACAGACTCATCACTGTCTGTTCCAAACTTTGGGACATCTTTTACCCACAACAGCATGTGCATATGGAGAGCACTCCAGAGAGTGCAACAGTAGGGAAAGTGTTGGATAGCATAAGGGTAAAAATGACTATTCCCACTCCAGAGAGTGCAACAGTAGGGAAGGTGTTGGATAGGGTAGGGGTAAAAATTACTATTTTCACTCCAGAGAGTGCAACAGTAGGGAAATTGTTGGATAGCGGAGGGGTACAAATTACTATTCCCACTCCAGTGAGTGCAACAGTAGGGAAAGTGTTGTATAAAGAAGGGGTAAACATTACTATTCCCACTCCAGTGAGTGCAACAGTAGGGACAGTGTTGGATAGGGTAGGGGTACAAATTCCTATTCCCACTTCAAAGAGTGCAACAGTAGGGAAAGTGTTGGATAGCATAGTGGTAAAAATTACTATTCCCACTCCAGAGAGTGTAACAGTAGGGAAAGTGTTGAACAACAGAGGGTTTAAATTAACATACCTATCAATTACATAATTATTAAAATTAAATAACCAATTAATAATTAATTAATAATAAATTAATTATAAATACTCATAAATACATTTTAATAACTACTTTATTGTAATTAAATTACTTCCCACCCTATTCCCCTCTAAACTAACAACCCGCTCCTAAAAAACGCAATTTATATAATTATCAATTAATACAAATTAATAACCAATTTGTTTATTAAGAATAAATTAATTATAAATGCTAATACATAAATATTAATAATTACTTTATTATAATTAAATTACTTCTCACCCTATTCCCCTATAAACCCACAACCCGCTCCTAAAAAATAACACAATTAATACAATTATCTAAAAAGTAATTCATAACCAATTAATAATTAATCAATAATAAATGAATTATAAATACTAATACATATTAATGATGTTATTATAAATGAATTACT
The DNA here is from genome assembly GCF_964204655.1 of Triturus cristatus. Classification (NCBI taxonomy): domain Eukaryota; kingdom Metazoa; phylum Chordata; class Amphibia; order Caudata; family Salamandridae; genus Triturus; species Triturus cristatus. The sequence goes on along the minus strand of NC_140587.1, from coordinate 124,826,388 downwards.
TCCCACCCTATTCCCCTATAAACCCACAACACCCACAACCCGCTCCTAAAATAAATAACACAATTTATATAATTATCTATTAATTTATTATGATTAATGAATAACAAATTAATAATTAATTAATAATAAATTAATTATAAATACTAAGAAACAAATATTAATAATTACTTTTTTACAATTAAATTACTTCCCACCCTATTCCCCTCTAAACCCACAACCCGCTCCTAAAAAAATAACACAATGTATATAATCTATTAATTAATTAATATTAATTATTAACCAATTAATAATGAATTAATAGTTAATTATAAATAATAATGAATAATACATTTATAAATACATTTTTATAAGTAAAGTACTTCCCACCCTATTCCCCTATAAACCCACAACCCGCTACAGAACTAAAATACCCAAAAATTTATTTACATAAAAGTATTTACTGCAAAAAATGTAACACATACATAAACAAAACTACACTTATACCCAAAAATTACATCACATACTGTTAACACACATACTAAAATACCGAACACTAATATAAACATCGATATTATTAACAACAATATTTTTACAAATGATATTGCTGTCTTCGATATGTAAAAAAACGATATTTCTTACCTTACTGTCGATATTAAATGTAAAAATGTAAATCCATATTTGTGAAGCGCGAACTACTCACCCTTACGGGTCTCAAGGCACTGAGGGGTGTCGTGGAAATTAAGTGAGCTATTGGCCAGAGTCACATGGTGCTGAGCTGACCTGCCGCTGGAGCTGGGGATCGAACCGTGTGCTCCTAAGTCAGCTGCCCTGGCCGCTGGACCACACCTCTCTGTACCATGATATTCTTGCAGCCGATATTCTTGACCTACGATATTTAAAACTTGATATTATGGTAGGTCGAAATTAAAAACTCGATATTCTGTCCACCATCCATGTCATCAGAGAGTAAGGAGTTTTTCACCTGGGACAGTACTGAGGTTTTTAGCCACTCTAGGCATGACTTTCCAACACTGTAAGATGTCACCACCCCAGAGTGTTCTCGGTGTATGTAGCGTTGGTCAGGCTTCTGGATACTAAACCCTTTTGTGGTACCCCTGAATCCTGACTGACACCTATTTGTGTTGATAGGCCAAACCAACCATCCCTTCCAATTGGGGTCTGATTAATTTTAAGTATGTAAGATGGTATCTAATGTATCCTCACTGCGTGATGTATAATTTTGCCAACCCTAAATGCGTGAAAGCAAGGGGATCCACTGTATATTTAAGTCCTTGACCTTGGCTAGCTCAAGACAGAAAGTCTGTTGATCTGTGTCATTCAGGAAGATAATCTGATTCGGTATGAGACACACTCTAAATAAGTTAGCATATTTTTCTTTGCATGTGTAGGTGCAAGCTTATAATAATAAGAGGTCAGGTCTGATGTGTTAAACCCAGAAAAATAAGCAAACTTTTTTGCACATGTTTGTGAACAACCTTTCGGTGGTGCTGAGCAATGTTCCCATTGATGATGAGAAAAAATGGTATGTGGGATACTTGCTTTGAGCAAGAAATTATTACCATAGTGTTGGTAACAAAACATGATATCAAAATCAGACATATCAGCATACAATTCATCACTTGAAAATGCAGCAGATTGTTCTAAATCAGACTGCATAGTATTCATAGTTTCAAAGTCCCAATCATCAGAGAAAGTACTGGAGGTGATGATATCACTTGAGGAAACTTTAAACAAGTGTGTTATTTTTAAAAGCTCAGTAGGACCATATACACCATATGAAACTCTGTACCAAACTATTCCTTTTGGAACCGGAACTGCTGTAATATTCACTAAGGACAGGTCTCTCTGTTCATGATGTGATGAGGCATACAGTTTCAGGACCAAGTTCACATTTTGTGCTGCAGAGTGTTCTGGGCGATAATGTCAATTCAGGAGCAGGAAAAAGACAATTAGCCAGAGGACTAGGGGCCATATTATCAAGATCAGCGTTAAAATTATCGCCACTTTAGCGGCAGGAAACTGCTGCTAAAGCGGCGATAATGGGTTTGATAATATGCCCTTGTGAATTCCCATAGAAGCCCATGTTCTGGTATGAACATGGGCTACTATGGGAATTCACAAGGGCATATTATCAAGCCCATTATCGCCGCTTTAGCGGCAGTTTCCTGCCGCTAAAGCGGCGATAATTTTAACGCTGATCTTGATAATATGGCCCTAGGAACAGTAGATCAATTGCAATCCAGAACTGTAGCCAGCGAGAAACAATGTAAGTCTTTTTCAGCTAGAGGTTGAAATCATGAAGTTGTTGTTTGTGGGGAAACAGGAGCTGGCAGTGACTCAGGTTAACTTGGATCCAAAGAAAAAGTATCAAAATCGATAAAGTAGCCAGACTCAGTTCGATCTATCTTTGGTAGCTCAGTAGGTTTTGTAGAACTGACAGATGTCTCCTGTAGAGGCATATTTACATAGATGTATGTATTAGGCCGAATTGAGATCTGGGTTTCGTTTATGTTTTGATGCTGTTCAGTTTCAGCAGGCATGAGTTCCATTCCATTGTTGGTCACTCCTTCTCTTCGTATGGTAGAATTTTCAAATGTTAATAATCTTTCTGTCTGAACTTCCTGCATGGTAGTGAGAGGAGATCGGCGGCTACCTAGAAGCCCAGGCAGGTCTACTATTCAGTATAGGTCACATAGGGCCATACTATTTACCGATTCATAAATACCAAATTTTACCGATTCGGTATTTATGAATCGGTAAATAGTATGTAGGTAAATAATCGGTAATTATTACCGATTGGGTAAATATCGGTATTTATGAATCGGTATTAACCGAATCGGTAATAATGCATCCCTTCCCATTCATTCCTATGGGCCTGGAGGCCCATAGGAATGAATGGGAAGCCAGTTACTATTACCGATTCGGTAAATACCGAATCGGTAATAAGGGAGGCATTATCATGGGTGGCAGGGTGTCACATTGACACCCTATTGCACCCCTGATTCGTGCATGTGTGCACATGTGGCGCACATAATGGCACTTTACAAATAGCACAAAAATGCTTTTTGAAAGGTATTCGTCATTTACCATCAACTTGTAGTTGGTGGTAAATAACGAATCCAGACACCAATAATGCACTCACTTGAGTGCCCCCTACAGAGCATTTCTGGATTCGGTAATTTACCGACCAAATACAAGTTGATGGTAAATGACGAATACCTTTCAAAAAGCATTTTTGTGCTATTTGTAAAGTGCCATTATGTGCGCCACATGTGCACACATGCACGAATCAGGGGTGCAATAGGGTGTCAATGTGACACCCTGCCACCCATGATAATGCCTCCCTTATTACCGATTCGGTATTTACCGAATCGGTAATAGTAACTGGCTTCCCATTCATTCCTATCAGGGTTTTTAGTTCTGCCAGCTGTGCCACACAATCTCCCAGAGATTGCGTCTGCGTATTGCAAGGATGGAACTTGCCATTCCACATACGCCCCTTCACAATTGCACATGCAGCGCTGTATTGCTGTTTAATTCCTAGTGCAGGCTGAGCATATCCGTCAGTGTAAGCGATGTATTCATACTGATCTAGAGGCATTATTTCATTTGGGATAGGATATTCTTTTTCGTACTGCAGAAATGCTTGTGTTTTTATTGTAGAATCAAATTTGTAGTCTATATCTGTTGCAGTGAGAGAATTAGCCCATTGTATCCATCGTGGATGCAGTTCTTTCTCGTTTGGAACACTTGCTTTGGTAACAGCCTCTTAGGTTGGTACTGGAGTCATGATAATTATGTGTTTTACCTGAGCTAGTGCTCTTTCTCTCACTACAGCAGTCTGTACTACTGTCAGTATCTTTTCTGTGGATGCAAAACGCATTTCAACTTTTGTGTACAAATGAGATTTGTATGCAATGGGTACAGTTTCGCCATGATTGAAGGTCAGGTAAGTATACCCTGATTGACCTGCGACTGCAAGAATCACCAAATTTGTAGTGTTTACACGTGTGTGTAAGTGTTTGGAAGTTATCATGTCAGCTTGTATGGAACGTAGAATTTTTATGAGTTTCTGTGTCCAATGTTGGACTGAAATACCAGGTCTGATTAGGTCGTAGAAAGGTTTCACCTTTTCTGAGTAATTCAAAATTTATAATCTGCCGAAATGTAGGAATCCTAAAATGGATTGAAAACATTTTAGAGTTTTCAGAGGTTGGAGCAGTGCACATTCTTCAAAAAAAATTAGCTGCCAGGCTTTTTCCTTCACTTGAGAGCTCATATCCCAAAATAGGACATTGAGGTAAGCAATTTTAGATTTTTTGAACTTACATTTGTAGCCCTCAGCAGTGAACCCCAGAATTAGGTTGTTCACCCTGTGCAAGTGGATCCAATAATTCATTGTCTGTCATATACATATCATTTACATAGGACAATGCCTCCTCATCACAATTTTGCAGTAACTCTGACACTCTTGCTGAGAACAGCCTGGGTCTCTTCTTGTACCCTTGGGGCAGTCTAAAAAAATTGACGTTAAGAGCCTAGGGCCAAACATGCTGTCAAAAATCTGCTTTCAGGTGCTATATTTTGGCAAAAGAATCCATTTGAGATTTTTAGTGTTGTTTTGTATTTCTTGCGCACCATATTATTTATTAAAGCGGCATTGTGTTCATTCTGTACTGCAAATGTTTTTGTGTATGTGTTCAAATGCTTGTAGTCTAAAACTAGACCGTATGAATTGACGGGTTTCATTACGTGCAACAAAGGATTATTCATGGAAGAGGTGTAGTTTTGAATCACACCTTCATACTCAAATTGATCTAAGATCTCCATGACTTGTTTCTTGGCGTCATGTTTTATTGGGTATTGCCTCTGTGGTGTAGGAGTAGTTTTCACTGGGATATCATGGTGAGGTAACTCAGCATTACACCCAACATGATTGTGGTTTAATGCTGGAGCTAGAGCTACTGCCCGTTCCTGCATGTATGTATGTTTTAGTGATTCTGGAACGAGATCAAAGAATGTTGGTAATATTACGTCTTTCCCTTTAGGGCAGTCCATAACGAACTCAGGCGGCCAATGTTTTTCAGCCAACAATCGATAAAGTAGCCAGACTCAGTTCGATCTATCTTTGGTAGCTCAGTAGGTATTGTAGAACTGACAGATGTCTCCTGTAGAGGCATATTTACATAGATGTCGGTATTAGGCCGAATTGAGATCTGGGTTTCGTTTATGTTTTGATGCTGTTCAGTTTCAGCAGGCATGAGTTCCATTCCATTGTTGGTCACTCCTTCTCTTCGTATGGTAGAATTTTCAAATGTTAATAATCTTTCTGTCTGAACTTCCTGCATGGTAGTGAGAGGAGATCGGCGGCTACCTAGAAGCCCAGGCAGGTCTACTATTCAGTATAGGTCACATAGGGCCATATGTAGGTAACATACTATTTACCGATTCATAAATACCAAATTTTACCGATTCGGTATTTATGAATCGGTAAATAGTATGTAGGTAAATAATCGGTAATTATTACCGATTGGGTAAATATCGGTATTTATGAATCGGTATTAACCGAATCGGTAATAATGCATCCCTTCCCATTCATTCCTATGGGCCTGGAGGCCCATAGGAATGAATGGGAAGCCAGTTACTATTACCGATTCGGTAAATACCGAATCGGTAATAAGGGAGGCATTATCATGGGTGGCAGGGTGTCACATTGGCACCCTATTGCACCCCTGATTCGTGCATGTGTGCACATGTGGCGCACATAATGGCACTTTACAAATAGCACAAAAATGCTTTTTGAAAGGTATTCGTCATTTACCATCAACTTGTAGTTGGTGGTAAATAACGAATCCAGACACCAATAATGCACTCACTTGAGTGCCCCCTACAGAGCATTTCTGGATTCGGTAATTTACCGAATCGGTATTTTACCGATTTCTTAAAATTCCGATTCGGTAAATACCGAATCCAGAAATCAGCCACCTACATCTCAAGTGCCTCAATACCGGTCGGTAACGGGATATTTACCGAATTTCGGCCGTTACCGACCGGTATTTGGCTACCTACATGAGGCCCATAGTGTGGTTTGATCAGAACAGTTGTGACAAATCTCTTTTCTTTCTTGCTGGCAAGAGACAGAAGAAGTACTGTTCTTGTTCCTTCGACAGCCAGGACAGGTACAGGGGCTCTGTAAGACGGCCCAAATTATTTTTGTCCACAATATTTTCTCTCACCAGGTCCCCAAACTTCGGGACCAATGCAGGGGTTAGCCGGAACAGCTTTCACTTCCCCAGTGGCGGTGCATTTTACTAGGACGTTGCTTTGTAATGCCTGGAATTCATTGAGTTTCTGTAAAATAGCCAAGCGATCATTGATGTCAAATGGTTTTTCATCCACCTCTGCGCTGCCACAATCAAGGTTAGGTACCCACATTTTAGTCCCAAACAGGACTTCATATAGTGTATGGCCCCCTAGGGAACTTCTTGGCATGTTATTAAGTGCCCTGTGGACCCCGGTCTAGTATCCTTGCTGTTAAGGATTGCTTTAAGTCCTAGTTTTTCCTTTCACAATCGAATTTCCCTCTAGATAATGTGGAGAGCAGTACTGTAAGACCACATCCAAACTTCCCATGGCTTCTTTGTCAGCCTGAGAGATAAACATAGGCCCACGGGTGGAAAATAATATGCCAATTGCTTATGTCCCTATAAAGACTCACAAATCCTTTATAACAGTTCAGGCATCAGCTGAGGCCAAATCTGAAGAAATCTAGAGCATGAATCGACTGCCACCAAAATTTACTTGTAAGCCCCATTAGATTCTAAGGGGCCGCAGTGGTCTAAATAGGCACATGCGAGAGGTCTGTCAGAAATTATTAATGGTGTTTGTGACGGACGTGCTACGGTGAAACCCTTCATTTGTTGAAAGATTTCGCACTTAATGACAAAGCCCATGGTCTGTTTAGTGAGACCTGGCCACCAATAATAATGTTTCTGTAGAGAAACAGTTGCAGTAATGCCTACACATGCTGAAACCAGACCCTCATGTGCAGCTAGAATTAATCCTAATCTGCAATCCATATTTGGTATTACTCATATAGAATATTTTGCACATCTAACTTGTAGGAGAACTTGAGTGGAAAACCTTTTGGCAAGACTGAGCTGCTGTGCATAGCGTTCACATTATCATTATCTGTCCGTCTAATCTCGTATTAGAATGAGTGATTGCAGCAATGGCAGCAGTTCTCACTGTCACCTTGGTGGCTTCATCAGCCAGTGAATTCCCTTCAACATGCACGCCAACATGCTGATGACTCATAGTGTGAATGACATGAGCCCATGCAAGCCAATTTTCAGTTCTGCCACTTGTTCCCACAACAACTTGTGTTTTATTGTGCAACCTTTGGAATCCCTAAACCCATTCTGTCCCCAATAGTGAAGATAGTCATTGCATGACTGGACACAGTAAAACTAATCGCACACATGGAGTGTAGGGAATTCCTGATCCGTATTTTTCAGTGCCAGTATCAGGGTTTTTAGTTCTGCCAGCTGTGCCACACAATCTCCCAGAGATTGCGTCTGCGTATTGCAAGGATGGAACTTGCCATTCCACATACGCCCCTTCACAATTGCACATGCAGCGCTGTATTGCTGTTTAATTCCTAGTGCAGGCTGAGCATATCCGTCAGTGTAAGCGATGTATTCATACTGATCTAGAGGCATTATTTCATTTGGGATAGGATATTCTTTTTCGTACTGCAGAAATGCTTGTGTTTTTATTGTAGAATCAAATTTGTAGTCTATATCTGTTGCAGTGAGAGAATTAGCCCATTGTATCCATCGTGGATGCAGTTCTTTCTCGTTTGGAACACTTGCTTTGGTAACAGCCTCTTAGGTTGGTACTGGAGTCATGATAATTATGTGTTTTACCTGAGCTAGTGCTCTTTCTCTCACTACAGCAGTCTGTACTACTGTCAGTATCTTTTCTGTGGATGCAAAACGCATTTCAACTTTTGTGTACAAATGAGATTTGTATGCAATGGGTACAGTTTCGCCATGATTGAAGGTCAGGTAAGTATACCCTGATTGACCTGCGACTGCAAGAATCACCAAATTTGTAGTGTTTACACGTGTGTGTAAGTGTTTGGAAGTTATCATGTCAGCTTGTATGGAACGTAGAATTTTTATGAGTTTCTGTGTCCAATGTTGGACTGAAATACCAGGTCTGATTAGGTCGTAGAAAGGTTTCACCTTTTCTGAGTAATTCAAAATTTATAATCTGCCGAAATGTAGGAATCCTAAAATGGATTGAAAACATTTTAGAGTTTTCAGAGGTTGGAGCAGTGCACATTCTTCAAAAAAAATTAGCTGCCAGGCTTTTTCCTTCACTTGAGAGCTCATATCCCAAAATAGGACATTGAGGTAAGCAATTTTAGATTTTTTGAACTTACATTTGTAGCCCTCAGCAGTGAACCCCAGAATTAGGTTGTTCACCCTGTGCAAGTGGATCCAATAATTCATTGTCTGTCATATACATATCATTTACATAGGACAATGCCTCCTCATCACAATTTTGCAGTAACTCTGACACTCTTGCTGAGAACAGCCTGGGTCTCTTCTTGTACCCTTGGGGCAGTCTAAAAAAATTGACGTTAAGAGCCTAGGGCCAAACATGCTGTCAAAAATCTGCTTTCAGGTGCTATATTTTGGCAAAAGAATCCATTTGAGATTTTTAGTGTTGTTTTGTATTTCTTGCGCACCATATTATTTATTAAAGCGGCATTGTGTTCATTCTGTACTGCAAATGTTTTTGTGTATGTGTTCAAATGCTTGTAGTCTAAAACTAGACCGTATGAATTGACGGGTTTCATTACGTGCAACAAAGGATTATTCATGGAAGAGGTGTAGTTTTGAATCACACCTTCATACTCAAATTGATCTAAGATCTCCATGACTTGTTTCTTGGCGTCATGTTTTAGTGGGTATTGCCTCTGTGGTGTAGGAGTAGTTTTCACTGGGATATCATGGTGAGGTAACTCAGCATTACACCCAACATGATTGTGGTTTAATGCTGGAGCTAGAGCTACTGCCCGTTCCTGCATGTATGTATGTTTTAGTGATTCTGGAACGAGATCAAAGAATGTTGGTAATATTACGTCTTTCCCTTTAGGGCAGTCCATAACGAACTCAGGCGGCCAATGTTTTTCAGCCAACAGGATGTGATATCCATATGTTAGGTTCTCCCAAAAGAGACCTTTCACTTTCTTTGGTAGAGCGTAATCTTGTGTAAATGATGTCGTACACTTACACTTGTATCAGGTATTTCCACTGTGATATGTTCATTCAACACTGCTGCCACCAGAAATTCCATCAGGGTCTAGAGAAATATTACCCCCTCCATTTGGAGTGTAATCTCGTGTGAACGATGTGGGACACTTACCCTTGTATCAGTTGTTTCCACCGTGATATGTTCATTCAACACTGCTGTCACCAGAAATTCCATCAGGTTCTGGCGAGCTATTGTTACTTCTGCTGCGCTGTCTAGCATCGTCAGAGCCCATTCCCCATTCAATAATCGAGTCCTCGGTATCCTGGGAATTTCTTATTTAAAGTCCAGCTACTTTCTTCTTTTTAAATTAAAGTTTAGATTTGGGTTTATCTTCTTGTTTGATAATGTAGTCTGAAGTTTCGATTTGGGTTTATCTTCTTGTTTGATAATGTAAACTGAAGTGCCATGTGTGTCTCTTGGCTTATCTCGCTCTTCTGATCTGCGTTTTGACCATTATCCCTCTCCGAGTTTTTGGATGAACCTTGAAAGGAACAAGAGGAACGTGTATCAGTATCCTGATACCTGTCAGGCTTTTTAATATTGTCACTGTTTCTTAAATTATTATTTTCTATCAGAGGGCTCCTGCTGAGGACGCCCACCCCGTGATCTTGAGGCATTCTGCTTATTATTTTTTGATTGTTTGTTATCCCATTTCTTTTTAGAAGAATCAGGTGCTTGCTTCCAGTTACCCATTAATTGTGGTTTCACAGGTCTAGCTCCCGAATTATCTCTAAAAAGTGAATCATAGGTATCTTCGATAATTTTAAGTAGTTCTCCCTCCTGTTGTGTAGGAGTGCATTCCCTTAGGCGTTGGTGTATAGCCACTGCTGCTGCCTCCGCATTTATGTTAGCTAACATAATTGTGGCTACTTGGGCCAAATTGCCTATCAATTTCATCCCCAAGTCCAGGGCAAGTTCTGCTCATTCAGTACTCATTCTGTATTTGTTTCAATACTTCTGGTATGACCGCTATTGAAGGGGTACCATGAGTTCTAGTGTAAAGTGCAGCGCAAACTGTACCCCAAGTGGTACAATCCTCTATCGGGTAGCTATTCCCATTGGCATGCAAAATTTCAGTAGTCTATGTTTTTCTTGCGGGCCCATGTGGGGAAACACTGCCTCAAGCTGTGCTATTTTCTGTAATATCCAGAACGTCATTTGCTCACGTATAGTGGGCATTCTTCCCATAATCACGTTCAGCGTTTGTGGGGTGATTTATGTTGCAGTCCATTGTGGCTGACCAGCTTGAGTGTCCCTTGTAGGTTGAATTGTACATTTTTTGTATTGCAAACTGTGTAAGATTTCTGTATTGCTTTATTATTTCTTTGGAAAGTGGACGCAAGTCTGCTGCTGGAAAAGTATCAATTTCTGGATGCAGTGTGTAAGCAGCTAGGACTGGCCAAGTCGCTCCGTCTCTGCTAAACAGACCAAGTCTCACTTTTTCTTTGGTATGGGGAGGACGCCTTTAAACCAGTTTACATGTTTCTGATGATTTAACAGGACTTCAATGTCCTCGTATGGATTGTATTAATCAGGTGTCTCATCTGGAACGTAAGTATGAAACAAATGTGTGTGTGCATCTGCAGGCGGTAATTTAATCCTAGAATAGAATACCTCCGTCCTGAATGCCTTGTGTGCCTCACTCACAAAGGTAACAGTCCCACCCAATGCTGGGACTCCATAATCTAATAATTTCATAGTAAGTGCATGTCTGCAATTTTCTGAAATGTTAAGAGCACCCTTCTGTTCTTCTTCCTCTGCATTTGCAGTGCCATCTTGGACAGACATTGCGAAAGGAATTTTAAGGAAATAGAGATAAGGTTTTGCACAGTATGGAGAACTATAATCCTTCAAGCTTGAACAGGCCTACAGCCAATACATCGGATATGCCTACTCATCTGCGGTGGATTTTTCCCTTCCTGCTCCAGACATCTCTGGGTAGATATGAGTAGGGGTCTCTGAGAAAGCACAACTGAACTTCTCAGATTTTACCATTAAATAGGAGCCAAACCAATGTTGGCGGCACCGTGTCGTGTAGTTCCTATAAATCTACATAGGATCTGTGCATTTAGACAACATTAACTATTGGATTGGTGTCCAGACTGATTCCAGACACACCCAAAGGATATGTGAGCCTGTAGCCCAGCTAGCTCACAGTGCCACTATAAGCCCCCCTACCTTCCCAAGAAGCAAATCATTTCTAGCAACTATCGAACATGACAACCCTGAACCCTCAGGGATCATCGAAACAGTACAGCACTTTTCGCTCAGTCCCTCATGCTCAATTAGTCCCAGAGAGATACATAGAATAAACAGGATGTCCGTAAATTGGTTAATTTTACCTGACAGTACGCTACCGGCTGAAAATCAGCTGACCCGGTTTAAACCGAGTATTGCTGAATTTTAACATGTGCACCACTTGCCCAATTGAGGGAGCCAAAGCAGTACAAAACAGAGCTGTACTGAAAACTGCAATCTGAAAGAAGCAAACAGCGGTTAACAATATGAGTCACCCCCATTAAATTAGGGGAGATACATTGGTTGGCAAGGTTGGTGGGCGGGGTCAGGTCCTATTGTAATGGGTGTGTGACTATGTCTTTCCCCACACAACTCACAAGACTGCAGATGGAGAAGATGACGACCGCCATTGCTCCAAGACCCAACAGGTAAGTTCTGCAAGGGAGCTGTTTTATGGGGAAAGGTGGTGGGGCCACGTTCAGAGACGGTGGTGCATTAATTGACCTACACTAACGTCACGCACCCTCTCCTGTTTGGATTTCATATTGTCTCCTAAATAATGAGCTCAGAAAAAGTCAATGCTAATGTTGCGCTCCTGGTCCTCAGCACTTGCATCACTGCAGGACATAGTTTAGAAAAACAATTTGGAGAAATCATGCAAGGTAAGGGCAGTCTCATGCTTACATAATGAACCAAGCGCTCTTTCATATTACTCTAGATTATATTAGGCTATTTTGTGGAGTTTGGTGGTCATACGTACTGTGATATCTGAAGCTATTGTGCAGCTATCTAGGGTCTTCGCACGGAGGGTGAGTCGGATTTAGAGAGACAGCCTTGTTCCAGGAGCCTGTGAACTTGGGGGCCAACATTTGTGGTCCGATCATTGTGGAAACAAATGTGCATCCACGCTACTCATTGGTGATCATAAACAGCCGGAGAAGTGTTCTTCCGCTGTGCCAGCATGTTTTGCCCAGTCAGATAGCTTGGCGAGTGGATGAGCATCCTGCATAGATCTTGGTGAGGACACATCAAATTAGCTAGCAGAGGAGGACTGGCCAATGTGGAAATTTTGAGTTTTTGAGGCAGACCACTGCCTCTAAAAGTCCAAGTCAGTCATGTCAGTTACTGGCAGACAACAGTGCCGCATTTCTAACACAGGTGCATGAAAATTGCCTAGATGCAATTAGTATACAGAACATAACATATTATCCCAAAAGGCCAGCATATCGGTGACGGACAGGGTCTACTCTGCCTTTCACCATTCTGAGGTCGATAAAATTATTACTATTTACGAGAGCGTCCCTCCGTCCTTTAAGTGGTATTAGTATTATTTTCAAATATTGTAATGAGGATGGGGGTCATGATGATTATCGATAATAATATTTACGTCATTAATCGGCCAGATGCACTCACCTGATGCTATGACACAAGAAAGGAGGCTGCACGTGCACCTGAACATAAATTGAGAAGAATCACAGGTAGGACAGGAGTGCTGCGGGCTCAGCCGCATTTCAAGAATGGGCAATGCATTTAATTTTGAAATGTCTGCTCCTGTTCCCTCTGAACGCATTTCCCTCTCTGCTCACACACTGCCCTTGCCCTAACTGCTCACAAGTTTCTGCTAGTGATCGTGGAAAGTGGTGCAGTGTAAAGGTTGTCTGGAATCCCAGCAAGCAAGTGTGTCAGATTAGCATGGGGGTTTGCTGTGAATAAAACTGAAAATGTGGCAAACAGTGCATTTTAAAACACATTGTCCATGACATTTTGCTAAAAAGTCATATTTTGTAAAGGAGGACTCCTGATATATTTAACTATCCCTAATTGTCTCCTCTGCTATGTCTCTGGCATCCTTATTTTCAACCCACTTTTAAACATGACACTACTAGAAAGGTCACACACTTTGATTTTGCAATGCACAGGCATACCTTCTCTTCCTATCTCCTTTCTCCTTTCTCCTTTCTAAGGTGTTGCTGCTTAAGAATATTTTTTAACCAAGAGTCATAATAAATAATATTGTCAAATTATTATGCTCAGGACCACTATAATTTTGCTCCAAGGGATGACTAAACCGGCAGGGTGGAAAAAAGTATTTCTATGGCAAGAAAAGGCAAATTATTCTGCACATTTAGTTTTAGTATTATCTAATGGTCTGCGATAATTTACTTGTGAATATGACCTGTTAAATACTGACACATGCACAATTTGGTACAGTAAGTGCTGAATTCCACATATTAGCCCCCATTTTCTAATTGAAAACTTGAACAACCGTAGTTTGTCAGTATTTACCGGGTGTGGTTAATATCTCACCACCATCCAACCAACGTTTCATACGACGCAAACTCGACTTGAAGGTATGGGAGCGCTTTACATGAGCACCAGTTACATTACACAATGTACACCAGACTCCAATACTCACCTCCAGTGCCATATTGCAACCTTCTTTGGTGGTCTTTTCCCCTGAGTGTCTTCAGAGGGCAAGCTAGCTTGACCAGGTGTGTGGATACTGTCTGACCAGGATCGCATGTTGCGTCCCAAGTGTATTTGCTAGCAAACATCCCCTCCGTACGGGCGGGCACCTGGATTCCCCATCGTTTTACCAGGGCACATTTGTGCGTAATTGCTGTATTTTATGCGTGTGGCACGTTCAGGGAAATCAATAGTAAAAACAGCTGGTTCACGGTACTGAGTACATACTGTAACCCATGCCACCCCAACAGCGCTTAAATCCCAAACTCGAACCAGACAGCCTGCTCCCTCCTCCCCTCCAATCCCTGAGAGAAGGCCCCTCACACTATTATTATTATTATTATTAATATATTTATAAAGCGCGACAGCTACTTCCAACGGAAGTGTCCCGGCGCTAGCGTCCTACAAGCACAAGAGATAGAGCAAGGAGCGGCATGCGCCAGTCTCTAAGGTAATCTGAATAGCCAGGTCTTCAAAGCCTTTCTAAACGGGAGTTCCTTGTCAATCAGTCTAAGATCGTTAGGTAGAGTGTTCCATAACATAGCCGTTTTCACGGAAAACGCACGTCCACCTGTCCTCGACTTTCTGAACCTTGGGGTAATCAGAAGATTTTGATTGCAGGATCTAAGCGTTCTTGGTGGAAGATATTTCTGCAGTCTCTGTTTCAGATACCGAGGGCCTGCCCCTCTAGTTGCTTTATGAGCCAACACGATGGCTTTAAACTGCACTCTTTTCGCTACAGGCAGCCAATGAAGGCTTTCCAAGTGAGGCGAAATGTGATACCGTAAAGGCACATTCCTCAAAAGTCTGGCCGCGGCGTTTTGGATACGCTGCAGCCTTCTCATCAGGTAATCCGGGAGGCCAATGTACAAACTGTTAGCATAGTCAAGTTGGGAAGTGATGAGGGCGTGTACCACTGCCTTCCTACAGTTCATAGGAAGGAAACGTAAAAATCTTCGTAGTGTCTTCAGTCTCCAAAAACATAGAGAGGAGATATGCGTGATTTGTGCCTTGCCAGACAGTTGCGAGTCAAACCTGACCCCTAAGTTCCTTGCCCCCGGTACCGGTATCGGAGGTGGATTCAATTCTACTGGCCACCACAACTCCGTCCGTGGAGGAGTAGGTTGATTAAAAAATAGGACCTCAGTCTTATCAGTATTTAATTTAAGACAATTTTCAGTCATCCAGGTAGAGATGTTTAGTAGGCATTGTTTAAAATTAATGAAAGCTGTGTCATCATGTTCCTTGAAAGAGAAGATTAGCTGTGTGTCGTCTGCATAGGAGACAACTCGCACACCCCATTTCTCAATGATTGCAGCAAGGGGCGCAAGATAAACATTAAAGAGCGTCGGACTAAGTGCCGAGCCCTGTGGCACCCCCTGCGCCAAAGATCTAGAGCTAGAAACATGTGGGTGTAAAACAACCTGTTGAGACCTGCTTTCCAGGAAAGATTGAAACCAATTCAACACGGACCCCGTCACTCCTATCCCAAGTAATCTATTTAGGAGGATCTTGTGGGAGACCGTGTCAAACGCTGCCGATAAGTCCAATAGTACCAGCAAAGCACAGCTACCTTGATCAACGGTTTCACGGATCGATTCAGAGACTTCCAGTAGGGCAGTTTCCGTGCTGTAACCAGCCCTAAATCCTGATTGTGAGACATGTAAATGATTGTTAGATTCAAGGAAGTCTGAGAGTTGTCTCTGGACTTCCTTTTCCAGGACTTTTGCGGGGGCTGGCAATAGGGAGATAGGCCTAAAATGTTTCAGTTCCGAGGGGTCTGCATCCTCTTTTTTAAGGATGGGGCGGACCAATGCCTTTTTCCAATCAGATGGGAAGATACCAGTTTCCAAGGAGGAATTCCATAACGCGTTCAAGGTATCATTCAGAAGAGGTGCTAAAAGTTTAAAGATTCTGGCCGGACAAGGGTCAAGGGGAGAGCCAGACTTGATTTTCAAAAGTTCCGCCAGAGAGGCTGCCTTCTCAAATCTGCGAAAAGTTGACCAGTTATCTACTGTACTGATCGGAGGTATCTCCTGATTTTCAGTTAATGGAAAGGTGGAATAGATGGTCAGAATTTTATCCTGAAAAAAGACGGCAGAGAGGGTGAAATGGTACTCTTTAAGGCCTGAGGTTTCAGGAAGCCCTCTACTATCCTGAAAATCTCTCTGGATGGATTGTCCGCATTCAGGAATTGTTTAGCCATATACTCTCTCATCACCTTACGTTTTAGTGCATGGAATTCTTTTAGGGCTGCCTTATATGCTACTTTAGCAGTGGGTTCATATTTCTTTCTCCAGACTCGCTCGAGTCTCTTACATCGGCTCTTTCCACTACGGAGCTCCGTGTTAAACCAAGGTGCTGATGGTTTATTCCTGACCACTTTGCATGATTTAATTGGAGCCGATTTATCTAAGGCTGCCGTAATCCATGCACTAACAAGGGAGGTATCCAAATTAGGATTCCCAGACAATTTGGGGGAGGTATTAAGTAGTTCATCACTCATAGATTGAGGCGTAACTTTCTTCCAATTTCTCCTGTACTCTGTCACAGGCCTGCTGAGGTTGCACTCACACTTCAGACTCAACTTAAACTGGACCATCATATGGTCAGACCATGTAACGGGAAGCAATTCTTCCATCTTTAGAAGAGGATCACTGGTGAAGAGAAGGTCTAAGGTATGGCCTGCAGAATGGGTGGGGGTCAATACTTTTTGCGCTAAGTTCAAACTCTTTAGGGAGTCTTCTAATTGATTGGCTAGAGGACAGCTTGCATTGTCCATATGAACATTAAAATCACCCAACACGGTGAAGTTAGAATAACGTATGGACAGGTTAGCAATGCAATCACATAGCGCTGTCCAGTAGGTGGCCAATGTATTCGGGGGTCTGTAAACCAGTAATCCTGCCGAAGATCTGTTGGAAAATTTAATATGGAAAGCCATGGCTTCAATAGGTCCCAGGCCTTCAATTTTCATATGAGTCATATCCCATTCTTCCCTTAGAATTATTGCAAGCCCTCCTCCTAACCTATTGTCTGCCCTATATACATTGACCAACCTATAGCCTATCGGGACCGCTAAGTAGATATCCAGGTTTGAGCATTCTCTCAGCCACGTCTCTGTCAAGAATAGTAGGTCCCACTTGTGAATCTCCAATAGTAGCCAGATGTCCGTAGCGTGTTTAGGGAGGGATCTACAATTAATCAGGCCGGCCTTGATCAGCTGGCCGTGCCTCGGGCTTTTGAGGGGCCATCACAAGGCCGTACCACCTCCCTTTCATGGATCATAACCTCCTTCCTGACGCAACTATTTAGCTCATACTTACAAGTCTCACAGTGAAACCTGGCATATCCTCTGCCTATAGATGATGTAGTGTCAGGAGCAAAACACATAGGCGCGACACAATGAGGCTGTGAGAGTGCGAGCAATTGGTCTCTCGTCCAGGACCTAATCAGCTGGGGAGGGGGTCGGGCAGCATTACTGGCACTGAGCACGGTCCGAGCGCGGACGGGCGCAGACGGGCTTGAATTAGGCGCGCCTTTGGCGCGCCAGCGGCGCGCCCGCTGCGCGCGACCGCGCCAGTGCCACAGAAATAGTCTTCCTGGCACAACTAGACCGCCCACCAGACTTCCCACCAAAATGGCCGCCGCAAGTTGGAGGAGCCCGATTTCACAGGAAGAGCGCCTGTTCGGGACTAAGAATGGTTGCGAGTAGGTTGCGAATCAACCCATGCAATTACTCCTGCCCCAGTGCCTTTACATTAAATACATAGATGATTTAAGTTGTTTGTTCTCTGACAGCAGCACAGATGGGAGGAAGGCAGGCTTGAGGAATATATATATATAGGTAGGTAGTTGTAGTAAGGACCTTGTTTCTATTCAAAAAGTGTTTTTTTCATTTTGCCAATATCTTAAGCGCCGTTTGACGAATCTTTGCGTAATATCAAAACTAATGGCCCGCTCAGGTCAGCTCCTGTCTTGAAAGTTTCGATGTGATTCGTCAAACGGGGGCTGAGAAAAAATAGGGTCCCAAAACGCTTTTTCCCCATATTAATTTCCGTAGGAAACTTTAGACAAGGCTACAGCCAGAACTGCTGAAAGGAATTACACCAAATTTTGCAAAAAGGTAGCTCTTGGTTCACAAAGCGCCCTTTTTCTCAAATGGTGTAAATCCGTTCAGTAGTTTTTTTAATATTAAAGGAAAAAGAAATGTATATATCTGGGCGGAGCATAACCACACATCTCATTGTGAGATCTGATTGGCTGTCAGCACTTCATCCAAGAAGTGCTGGCAGCCATCTTGGGACCAATATACATGATAGCACACCATTAAAATGCATTTTAGTGAATGGAA
Organism: Triturus cristatus; assembly: GCF_964204655.1. Classification (NCBI taxonomy): domain Eukaryota; kingdom Metazoa; phylum Chordata; class Amphibia; order Caudata; family Salamandridae; genus Triturus; species Triturus cristatus. Next base: position 124,808,003 of record NC_140587.1, on the reverse strand, counting down.
GGTTTTGAGGGTCACCAGAAGGAGAACGTATAAAGGGTGATAAGACTTTAGTTACATTATAAATAATTTGTTGATGGTACCATACTAATGTTAGGAATTGTGGTGTGTTCGAAGGTGATTTTACCCTGTGAAAAAGCCTTCTGCTGGGATATCATGAATCATGTTTGAGAGAAAACTATTTTCTCATACTTTACCCATAGAGGTTTGGAAGGTGAAATAGAAGCTAAAATGAGAGCATATTTTCTGTAAATTCACATTATCTTTCTCAGTCATGTGAGAATGAAGTCTGACATTCTCAGTAAAACATGTACTTCCAACAAGGGCAGAGACTGTCAGTTGATTCCCTTGTGTTCTACTGCAGTTTCCCAGAGTGTTCTAAAGAACAACTAGAGTGCTAACAGTCTTACTTATGACAAAAGTATGGCACACCTGAAGCCATCATGATTGGAATAAAGTGGTAACACTTAACAACATTTAGTTTAAAAAAGGAACAAAATGAGGGGGTTCATTTTGTCATAGAAATTATGATTAGTGCTGCAGAAAGAAAAATAAGGGCACATTTTGAGTGACTTCTCAAATCCTCTCCTATTTCATTAAAAACTTCTGACATGCAGACTGAAACCAGTGTTGCCAGATTTTGAGACCCATCCTAAGCCCAAAGCCGCTCAAGTATAATCCCAAATCCAACCCAACACAGACCCGTTTCAGTCCAAAAACCAGCCCAAAGTAGCAAGTCTCAAATTATGCAGAAATAGTCATCGGAAACAATTTTAAGGACAAATATACATTCTATTCAATATACAGATAGTGGGAGGGAGTTAACTGGGCACCTGCCTTAATGCTACTCATTTTTAATACCAGTTTGTCATCTGCATATTACATGATGTGCTTTGCAGGAGACACATTAACCTTCTACACTACTTTGATTCAGATCTGGGACTACACAAAGCAGAGATCTCTCAGACATATACTTTAACCTCCAGAGTTCTAACCAATTATTATTCACTGATATTTACTGGGCATCTCTGCAGATGTTTTAGCCCCATAAAATATTAGAAACCGCAGACTTTGCAACCAATTAAACATAACAGATGTAGTACCATGCTTCTCCTTGTTGCCAATTTCTTTATGGCAGGGTTTTAAAAACAATTTTAGTACTATTTGTTGAGCCCCACATTTTGCATTGGGATTGTGCCACTTTTGCAGCACAAGCCTAAAGCACAATTTGTTAAATCTCATAATGTGCTCAATGCATTCATGATATAACTAATAAAAACAAATGTGTGGGATCTTAACTTTGCGTGATGTCACTTACTGTGATACCACACATTGTGACATCATGGGCTGTGACGGCACACGCCATGAGGTCACTTGCATACTGACTAACTAGGTTACTGACTAACTAGGTTATTCCCCCCACGTGCTGAAGCTGTAACTTCAATGCCTTCTATTTTAGGAAGGAATAATTTGACCAAAACACAATACCTGCTTTACAATTTTTTTAAAAAACTACCAACCATTATTTTCAATATTATAAAAAATACAATTTACATATTTTCTCTTTAATGATTTGGAAAAATTAACACACGCGTCCCATGGAAAAAGGCACTAAAAACACAGCCACACATGCATTCCACAGGCCTTCCCATTTGCCCCACTGAAAAGAAATAGACATAGTTCCCTGAGAGTAGGCGGAGCACGGGCACGTCTGTGGACTGAGCACTTGAGCAGCAAATGGCAATGCAGGAGCCATGGCCCAGCACCTAGATTCCTGAGCTTTGCGCGTGTATTGCAGGAGAGAGAGGCAGCTGGGGGCTTGGGAATGCGAGAAGAGTGTGTATTTTGACAGCAGCGAGAGACTGTGAAGCGAGACTACTCGAGAACGAGTTAGATGCTTGCAGGTGGAGTTTGTGACTGACTCCATGTATAGCGTATCTCTGTGAGGAGAGTTTGTAACAGTGGATGTGCACAGGGGCTGTGGGGTAGGTGTATCGAGAGACTGCCGGGAGAGAAAATGAAAGGACAGAGACAACTGGAAAAATTGTGTGGCAGAGGATAATATGGGGACGGAGTTATGACCTGGGATTCTGGGAACGACGCACATTGGTCAGTGCACACCCTCTCCTCTGTGGCTTCATGAATCTCAACCTAGACAAGGTAAAAAATGAAGTATCACTTACTTAGATTAGGGGCCGTGCAGCAGGATCTAGTCAGTCAACCGAACCGGGCATCCTGGTCCACTCCTGGCGTCCTCCTGATTCCTGAAGTTGAAGGCAGCTGCCAGCTAGGCCAGCTACTCAAGGACAGGGAGGGATTGAAGGCTGGGGTCGGGCCGCGACTTGCTGTGGCAGCAGACAGTAGAGTGGGTGCACACAGACACACATGCAGGCAGGCCAGCCAGCCCAGGTCAGGCAGACAGCAGCCCAGTGCACACGTGCGGTGCCATGCGTGGCGAACTGGTAACAACTCCTCCAGTCCAGAGTCCAGACGTTGACGAGAGGATTAACCAAGTGTTGTGGTGGTGGTAAACCAACACTCACTGCTGTGGGGAGGAGCCAAGATGGCGACCGGAGCAGACGCTTCATCCTGATTCCTATCCTCGCCGATTTTCGAGGTGCAACGTGCGCGACGACGCGCTGACCGCGCCGCCGCTTTCCCGGAGTCTGAGCCCGCCCGGATGCCGGAGCTCTTGGTGCCTTTGTTCTCCGCGCTGGACCCCTGCTCCATTTTGGCCTTGGTCGGCCCCCTGGAAGCTCCGCAGTCACTGGACCCCCGGCGCAAATCAGAGCCCCGCGGCCCCGATCCCGCCTCACACCACGGACTGTCGCCAGACGAGCCGGGGGAGAGACGCCCGGACACCTCCTTCACCTTTCACCTGACGGGCTGGAGCTATAGGGTAAGCCCCGGTGTGGCGGGTCTCCTGCCCCGCTCTGTGGCCCGCGCTGTGGAAGGCTGCAGACCCCCTTCTTCTATTGCCTAGTCGGCTGCAAAGAGAGTCCGAGAGAGGGGAAGCGACTGTTGGCTTTCACCTGTTGCGGCGCAGACCTGCGGGGAATTGCCTCCTTGTTACGACCCCCCCCCTGGCCACTGTACCGTTCAGCGGTAAAACATGGCGTTGATTGCCTGCTCGCTGCTGGGGGGTGATGCTCCGGTCTCGCCCGCTGCCTGCTTCGCCCTCCCTCTACCAGACTCCAGCTCCACAGCGCCGTCCCGGATTGCTGCCGATGTGGGGGCGCAGCTTCCGCTGACATGCGGCTCCGTTCTGGCTGCCCTGCGGGACTTTCGTCTGCAATTGTGTGTTGGCTTGCAAACGCTGAGTGAGCGGTTCGACTCCATACTGTCGGCTGCGGGTCGTGAGCGCCCCGTTTGTTCTCAACAAGACGTGGGTCTGCCAGTGCTTCTGTCCTCTTGCGGGGACGCAACGACTGGGTATAACCGTGCTGCACTGGTGTCTGCATCTGGCTTTCCCGGCACCCAGGATCAATCGATCTCCTGCTCAATTGTGGACACTTTGTTTCCCCGTTCATTGCTGCCTGCTTTGTTGTTGCCTGCCTCACCGCGCCCGCAAGAGTATCCAGCTGAGCGACACCTGACGTCCTCGAGGAACTGTTCACGGTGGCCTACGGCTTCTTTTATGTGGAACTCCTGTACTTTACAGGCCAGGTCTGGATTTTATATGGTGCACAAGGGGACCTCAATAGATGATCGGCGGCCATTTTGTGACTCTACTTCTCCATCTTCTCCCAAGCGGCCATATTGTCTTTGTTTGCACGGGCTGCGGGGCCTTCATGTGGGGGCTAGTCTAATCTTACGCCCGCGATCGGGCCAGGGCTAGATTGCTTTCTATCACCATGGTTTCACGGATGGGCTGGACTGGGACTGGAACTGTCTGCATAGGTTGTGCGCACTCGTCGCGATTTGTCTGCCTTCCTTATATTGTTGTGACACGTTATCTTCACACGACCGCCTTTGGGTGTAGTGGGTTCTCAGTGTGTGGAGACGTAGTTGGCCGGTGGTTTCGGGCGCTCCGAGGTTACGTGGGCTCCTCCCCGCTTTCTTCTTTGTTTTCTTATTTTCTTTCCTTTATTCCTACTTTCTCTCTTGTCTATATTTCGGGTTCATTGGGCGACAGGCACTATGCTGGGGGGGGGGCAGGCCGTAGCCTCCGCATTGGTGTAGGGTGGGGGGGTAATTAACTGTTTCTTTTTAGTTCTATGGGCCTTTTTCTTCTATGTCTCTGCGCTATCCTTGTTTCCGATTCGGGGTCCGGGTGTGGGGTGGATTGAGTGGGGGCGGCTTTGGAGGGGTGCGTATTTACTCATGTGACTATCCTGTTATATAACTGCAACGCCTCACTGTCTGAGATTTTCTATGGCCGTTTCTAATGATGCTGCTGCTCTCCTGTGTGATGAAGCCATCTTGCGGACTCGAATCTCCTTGGTTCTATTCTCTACTGACTTTTTTCCTCGATAAAATTATTTTGAAAACCTTAAAATTAACCTTTACTTCTCCTTCCCCTGGTGTCAAGGATCTCTCCAGTGTATAACTCCTGAATCGTTGCTAATCTTGACCATTGATGCACAGGGGATGTAATGTTTGTCTCAGTGCTTAACCGTTTTGTGGCCGGCCTGATGGTTGTAGGCCCGTATTTGTTCTTTTAATATGCACAAATAAAGGTTTTTAAAAAAAAAAAAAAAAAAAAAAAAAAAAACACTCACTGCTGTGCTTTCACACTAGTGTGTGCCAGTGCCACACTAGAGTCGAGTCTCTCCGAGTGCCGAGTCCGACCTCGTGTGTGAGACCCCGTCCGCACCACGGCTTCGCCTGGTGGGGGGGGGGGCACTCAGAGCGGGACTCAGTCACCAACACCAACTTGTTTGGTCCCTACCCTGCCCTGGCCTTTTGCCTCCTTCAGCCGCGGGATCAATGCGGATTATTACAGGCCAGCCTTAGCATAAGCCTTAGGCAGCGTGCAAAGCACAAGTCGCAACTTGAACTAAAGAAAAGACTTATCCTGTGCTATTTTCCTGCCAGGCAGCTGACCAGCCGCAGGGTCCAGGGGCTAGGCCTGTCTGCGCAGCGCAGGCATAGCCTAGGCTATGATTCTGAGTGAATATCACTACTCACTGTCGTTCCCGACTGAGGCAGCTGAGTCTGAGGGTGCACTGCAGTACAGTGTACTATCTGGATGACGGGTGAGGTGACTGACTGGACGGGGCACCAGACCAGACCACAGAGAGGAGAGGTCCGGAGCAAGCCAGCCTGCTGTGGCCTGCAGCTCCGAGGGCTTGCCTGAGTGACCACGTCCGTGACACATGTCCACTCCGACTCCGCCCGTGCCGAAAGGGAGAGCGGCGCGCGTGGTCACCCAGCATTATAAGGAACCTCGCGGGTGCTGGGCGAAAATTATGCCGAGGGCCGTCATTAGTAGCGCTCTCGTGCACTACAAGATTGACGGCCCTGGGGACCCACATATCGGCCCGCACACACTACTACCAAACTAGGTGGTGGTGATCTGGTGGTGCAGCGCTGTGAATGTGCAAGTGTTGCAGGTGCGCTTGGCTGCACTTACAAAATTTCACGTGCAGTCTGCCTGCAGCCAGCCGCCTCATGTGTCACTCCTCGTGTGATGGGAGGGTAGAGGGTGGGTGGGGTCATGTGCGCACAGGCAAACCCTGGTGGGTCCTCCTCCAATGATTTGCACTGTGCTGCACTGATGTTAGCGCGCGCTGCACGCTCATTTGCCAATGGACCTTATGCGCCACTGTGGTAGACGCACGCCACGGACTCATCGTGGTTGGCGCCCGCCCCAGCCAGTAAACAGGCTTAATACCATCCCAAAAAGTAGTCCCCTGCCAGGCATGGGTTTTTGCCACACATTTGGGAAAAATGTCGCCCAATTGTGCGGGAAAAAGCCCAATCTGGCAACACTGACTGAAACAGGCACTTTCAATACCAGCAGCAGACTTCCCTGGTGAGCAGTAGCTTCACTACAGTGATCTAATGAGCAACTAGAGTGCCAACATTCAGAATTTATGGCAAATGTGTGACACATCTGAATGCCTTCTTGATGGAATCAAAGTAAAAAACTGAAAGTATTTCCTACTGAGGAGACTGTATTGAATGAGGAAATTAGGAAACTTCATAACAAATAAGTCTCCCAAGATGGCCACCAGAGACAAAAGAGCCCAAATGTAGCACATATATCACCCAGATGTAGCCCATGTATAACCCAATGACAGAATGTCCCAGAGTGTTCTAAAGAACAACTAGAGCGCTAACAGTCTTACTTCTGACAAAAGTATGGCACACCTGAAGCCATCTTGATTGGAATAAACTGGTAACACTTAAAACATTTGATTGAAAAAGGAGAACAGAATGAGGGGTTCATTTTGCCATAGAAATTATGATTAGTGCTGAAGAAAGAAAAATTAGGGCACATTTCGAGTGACTTCTCAAATCCTCTTCTATTTCAATAAAAGAACTGAAAGCATTTCCTACTGAGAAGACTGCAGTAAATGAGGAAATTAGGAAACTTCATGGCAAATAAATACCCCAAGATGGCCACCAGAGACAAAACAGCCCAAATATAGCACAAATATCACCCAGATGTAGCCCACATATAGCCTAATGACAGAAGTATGCAAAACACTTTGTATTTTTTGTTTTTTTGCCGTTTTATATTGTGCTGACTAGTCAGATATTGGAGTGCTTTACATGAGTATTGGTTACATCACACAATGACAAATTCATTTTGGTTGTTGACATGGGGTGATTAAGTGATTTGACCAGAATCGCAGAATGTCGAGCTGAAGCAGAAACTCCAACCTGGTTCCCCAGTTGCAAAGTCTGGAAGTAACCCCACATCCTCTCCCCTAAGTGCAACATTTATTCAAGTGGTCAACTGGATAAAAACATAAAGATAACAAATAATTTAAAAGTGCTTCGTCGCTATTTAAAAACTCAGAAAATATGTACTCATTTTAGTTTTTTAGAGCACTGACCATAATTTCAATGCAAATAAGAACCTCTCATTTCTGTAATATCTGAAGGAAATGCTCTAGGTATTACACTTTTGTAATACATATAGAATGTTAGCAATCTAGTTGTTCATTTGGAAACTGTTGAGAGGCAGAGGCCAGGGGCACGGACTCAGAAAATTGAAGGCAGGTAGGAGGGTGCAGAGGCAACAATTTGACCACACTGGGCAGGCAGGAAGGGCAGTGGCAGCACAACAGACTATGGAGGGCAGTGGAAAGGGGGGCAGGGGGAATAAACCAACAATGCAGGACAGGCAAGGGAGGCTGTTGCAATATGATAGACCATTGTGGGCAGAAGGAAGAGGCAGTGGTAGTACAACCATACATGCCAACAGACCCGATTCATTCAGGAAATGCCCAATGTTTTTAAGCCCAAATGGGCTTTATTTGATCTGTCTCCTGTCTACAATCTCCTCTTTTTCAATGTAAGTCAATGGGGAAAATCAATACCCCAGTTATTTGTTTTCAAAATCTCCCTCTCACCAAGTTCAAAATGTTAGCAAGTATGGTACATTGGATCATGGAAGGCAGGAGGAATTGGGGTAGGGACATGGTCTCGGATAACAGAGGGCAGGAGGGACATGGACAGGTGCACCAAACTGACCTTACAGGGCAGGCATCAGGGTTTGCAGCAGCATAATACACCACACAAGGCATGCAGGACGGGAGTGCAGCACAACAATCCATGGAAAGCAATAGAGAGGGGACAGGACCATGCACATGGACAACAGAGAACAGAGAGGAAAGAGGCAATGGCAGCTAGCTGACCATAATGGACAGACAGGAGAGAAAGCTTCAGCATAATCAAACATAAAGGGCAGGAGGGAGGGATCAGGGCCAATACAATGGAACAGACAAGCCAGGAGGGAGGGAATAGGGGTATGCACATGGTAAACAGAGGGCAGAGGGCAAGGGGGCAGGGCAGGAGCAGCAAGCTGACCATGGAGGTCAGGTAGGATGGGCACTAGAAGCAAGACACACCATGGGGAGCAACAGTGAGACTATAATGGTATACACACAGACCATGGAGGGGGTCAGGGGCAGCTAGTTGATCACACAGGGAAGGTGGGAGGGGCCTTGGCAGCACAGAAGACCATACATGGCAAGGAGGGGGCGGGGCATGCACAAAGAACCAGGGAGGATAGAAGGGAGGAGTAGGAGCTGGGCACAGACAAGAGAGTTCAGGGGAAGGGGCCTCACAACAGACCATGCGGGACAGGCAGGAAGAGCAGTTGCAGCACAACAGACCAGGGAGGGCAGAAGGGCATGGCAGTAAAATGGACCATGGAGGACAGGAGGAAGGGGATAGGGGCATGGAACGTGAACAGGCAGGGTGTAGGTGGCAGGCACAGGTTACAGTCATCTGACAATGCAAGGCAGGTGGGAGGGGAGTGGCAGCTCAACAGAACACTCAGAGTAGATAGGAGGAGCAGGTCCATGAAACATAGTGGGTAAAAAGGATGGAGCAGGGGCATGCACACAGATATCGGTAGGCAGGGGGAAGGGAGTAGGGGCAGCAAGCTAAGCACAAAGGCTAAGCAGGAGGTCACTGATGGGGCATAGAATTGGGCAATTGAGAGCAGGAGGAGTGGACTGGGACATCATGCTAAATGGAGGACAGTGGCAGCACATCAGCCCATGCATGGCAGGAGGGAGGAGGCTAGTGCATGGATTCAGACAACAGAGGATAGGGAGGAGGTGGATGGGCAGCAAGCTAACTATTCAGAGAAGGCAGGAAGGCCTGTGGCAGAACAACGGCCACATAGGACAGTAATGAGGGAGCAGGGGCCTGGACTTGGACAATGGATGGCAAGAAGGAGGGGAGGCAGGGGCAGCAAGCTTGGGTGGGGGCGCACAATCCCAGGCCAGGCCCTGCTTCCATCCCCCCACCATCCACTGAGATAGGCATCTTACTTAACGTTAAAAAAAACTAGAAATTCGCTGAAAAGAAACAAAGAATACAGGAACGTTATAGTTAGACTCCGATTTCACTTGTACAAAACCAGTGAAATTCAGCAGTTATAGTTACCTGAGCTAACTATAACTTATGCCCCCACAATGCACTTCTTATGACGTCAGACATTGCATCATTCATGACATGGTCAGTGACATCACTCATGACATCTCAAATGAGCTGTGAATGGAAGGGAACTATAATCGCTAGAACTTTATTTAGGAATAGTGTGTGTATATTAACACACCTTTTTTAATTTTCTTTCATGTAAGAACCATTACAATACGCAACGTGCCCAGATCAATATGGCCGATAGCTTTTCACTTTAAAGTAATGTGTAGTCCATTGCTTATGTTGATTTTTGCAATCCTAAGTATGTTTATTGTGATCAATTCATGTTGGCGAACATACAGGTACGGCGGTCAAGGGGCAAGATATGCTGAAATGACATTGTGTGTATATCAACACTTGTTTTCTTTTCTTTATTATATAAATTCCTGAATTTTTACATCGTGACCAGGCCAATATGGCTGCCAGTTTTTTGGATTAAAGTAATATGTAGTCCTTTGTTAATGTTGACAACTGGAGGCATTTGTACATTTAAATAAGGAAGCTACAATGACGTCTTGTATCGTTATCAAGGTTCGGATGAGCCAAAATGGGTGGATCGCATCCTTTGCAGATAAAATACTTCCAAACTACAACCTGATTGCTGATTCCTTCCTTGTAAGAGTGAGAGGAGATTGAATACATATATATAAAATTCACTGAGAAAACCACAGGTTTCAGGGACTTTATATTTCGAAATTAGCACTTTCTACGGACAAGATCAATATCTCTGTTACTTCATACAGAGATGTTGATCGAGATGATAAGGTACTGCTTGACAAGTAACTTTTTTTACTTTGATAGAAAAGTGTACAAACAGACACAGGGAACTGCAATGGGCACCTGCTTCACCCCCAGCTATGCGAATTTGTTCATGGGCTGGTGGGAGGAGCAGGTGTCCAGTTGCTGTGACATGTATGGAGAACAGATTGCATTTTGGACAAGATTCGTTGACGATATATTCTTAATTTGGAAAGGTGATTAATCAACTGCTACAGCATTTATATCATCTTTGAACAATAACATCTTAAACATAGAACTCACCTCACAGATGAGTAGGACTATGATTGTCTTTTTGGATGTGGAGGTATCAGTGCAAGGTAATCACTTAGTGACAAAACTTCATAGGAAAGAGACTGCGGGCAACAGTCTACCATGTCCCACCAGTGCTCATCCATACAGTCTTATTCAAAGTATCCCCTAAAGGGTACATATTCGCGCTAAGAGGAATAGCAGTACAGATCAAGAATTCATGTTGGAAAAAGCAGAAATGTGCAAAAGGTTTCAAGCCCGGGTTACACAAAGAAAGTAATTCAAGTGGCAGTAGATAAAGGAGACAAGTTACAGAGATCTGTTCTATTGATCCCTAAACAAGGGGAAGACGCTCAAGCTGAGAACCAAAATAGGTTCATAACTACTTACTCTAGCCAGGCGTATAAAGTAAGAAAGATATTGAACCGCAATTGGCACATCCTAAAAACAGATGCAGTTCTGGATAAATATCTACACGAACCCCCACAAATAAAGTTCAGGAAAGGGAGATCTCTCAAAGAGTACAACATGATGCATGCTGTATGCACTGCAAGGCGTGTGTGAGCAGCAAAAACTGTACTAAAATAAGGGTACCGAACAGCAGCAGAGATTTTGAAATTAAGGGGAGCTATGATTGTAACACTGAATTCTGTGTATATTGTTTGATCTGCCCCTGTAAAAAGTTTTACATTGGCAGCGCAATACACAGAGTCAGAAAAAGAATTTTAGAGCATAAACGAGCAATACGTCATAATAACGAGCAGTATCCTGTAGCTCATCATTTCAAAGCTCTCCATGGCCAAAATGACGAACTTTTATCATTTGTAGTTTTGGATGCGGTACTACCACAGGAGAGAGGTGGTGCTAGGGAGAATTTTAGAATCAAAATACATCATTAATTTTGAGACACCGGTCCCTGTGGGTTTGAATTTTAGTGAACAGCTAGCTATACACTTGGGGTAACTTGGGGCAGGGATATTAAGGTATTAGTATAATGCAAGCTGGTGAAGATTCATAAATATCACAAATATAGAATGGATTATGTAATATATTGACTGTGGTATTGATGGATCGTTATGACAATGAAATCATGTATTAAATGTTTTTAAGTGTATATAGGGTTTTATGTATTATTATTTTTTGATGTTTTTCCGTCTTTTGTAAACAGGACTTCGTACACACTGTTGATAGCTGAATAAATTAATAACATGGCGCTTGGATAAGTCATAAATGACGAAGAGTGCAAACAATGTTTTTCATTTATCAAACTCGTCGAATAGGGGATCACACATGGCCATGGCCGTAGGCCCACTTGGGCTGGACTAAGTTTAGCAAAACAGAGCTACATTATATGTTGAAAGGCCCACTAGGGCAGGACTGTTCTGCATTGGTATTCAACGAAGTTTCGCTTGTGGATATGTTTAAGTACATATATAAACATGCTTTCGTCTGCACTCGCAATATGCCGCAAGTCGTTATGAAATCATATCTGATTCCTTATGTGCATTTTTCATTTGCCATAGAATATAGGCATACGAACTGTTTATATTTATACTATATCAAACGTGTAAATTGAAACGGCAGTGAGAATTGTTTGCACTTGCACTTTATGAAATGAATTGAACCATTATAAGATGGCGCTTTTTTGTTTTCTGCCAGTTTTGTACTAGTCCACTTTCTATGTTTAATCACTACTGAATTTATACGGAAGTGAAACAATGCTTGCCTCACCATGACCAAGCCGTAAAGGTGAAACGCGTCGGCAGGAGGCTATCTGTAATGCAATAAATAGCATTTAGCACCTTGGAGCATCCTGAATCTTCTTTCTGTGTCCAAAGAATAAGCTGTTGGCATATATATATATGACATATGACTCTTATAACACTTAGGCCCACTTGAGTACCCGCACTTAGCATACATAGCAACATGAATTCAAATGCACTCGCGCAAAATAGTTAAACCATGGGCACTAACACGTAAAGGCTGCAATAGATGCGCTTCATCGAATGTTCCCCAGTCAGTGATGATGGAATACCTGGTTTCTTGCATTTTACCCGTGCCACATGGCAACCACAGTGGTTTTCAGGAACATATACTTGTGTTATGTCATCTAATTATAGAACTAGTTCCTATCACTGATACGTCTTGGGAGACTATCATAACACCGTTTTCCACACATTGACAATGCCTCTATTTTTGCCCACACTTGCTTACCTCTTAACACACTGCGCATCACTGGAGTTACAGAATGCTGGGCCATCTGCACTGTTATATAGAGCACTAGTCTTTTGGCTATGTCTGTCTTTTAAGTTTGCTTGTCATTTTTGCGCCTAGTCATCGGCTGATGACAAGATGTTTTTACTGCATGCTGCAAAATTGCCACGTTTTTGCCATTTTACTGAAGTTTGCTTGTCATTTTTGCGCCTAGTCATCGGCTGATGACATGATGTTTTTGCAACATGCTGCAAAATTGCCACGTTTTTGCCATGTCACAATAAACATAGAAAAGTCACTAATAGATACTATAAAAACAATGTCCATTTTCAAAGCGCGCTATGAGATCACAAGTTGGTCCTTCTGGAATGCTGGGACCCGAGGAGGGTGGCATACATTCCAGCGGAGCGTGCCGGCTTTCAATATCTTAAACTAAATGTCAATCAAATACGCTCTCGTAAAGAATGCAGGCAGAACACAGTGTAGACGTTTCCAAGTTTAATCCACACAACGTGTTTCGGCAGAAGCCTTGATCACGTGTGAAAATGCACAACAGAACAGGTACTGATAAAGTTTTTCTCTCTGCACATCTCCATAATACAAAAATAAACATAGGACTATGTTTGCACTTTGGTCCACCAATCTCTGGCAGCCATTTTGGAATGGTCCCTCAGGCCTTCAAGAATGGGCCAGACCCGAGGAAGCAAACTGCTACACAGGAACAGGGAGATGTCAATGGCTCCCACATGGACTATTGGGCGTAAAGACTCCTGTACACTGAGGCCAGAAACCCTAAACCTGGTGCCACTAGGAGATTGGTAGTGCCTCAGTTATATAAGGAGTTTCTACTCTCTATAGCTTATGTCATCCATCTAGCTGGGCATCTGGGCCAGACTAAAACTTGAGACATATTGGTCACCCACTTCTATTGGCCTCAGATGTCCCAAAAAGTGAAGGAGTTTGTAAGCTCCTGTGTCACCTGTCAAACCAGTGGCAAGACAGGAGGACACCCAAAGGTCCCCCTAATTCCACTACTAGTGGGTGGTGTACACTTTGAAAGGGTAGGAGTAGATATAGTGGGTCCATCTGAGCCTCCCACAGCCTCAGGAAACAAGTCCATACTAGTAGTAGTGGGTCATGCTACTAGGTATCCTGAAGCTATCACCCTTAGGACTACTACAACCCCTGTGGTGTCTTTACCAGGGTAGGGCTACCTAAGGAGGTAGTATCAGATTGAGATCCCAACTTCATCTTTGCCTTTCTAAAACACATGTGGGATGAGTGTGGGGTGATCTACAAGTTCACAACACCTTACCAACCACAAACCAATGGCCTTGTTGAAAGATTTAACAAGACATTGAAAAGTATAATAATGGGATTCTCTCTAAAGCTCAAAAGGAGACCCTTCCTTCTTTTTACCTACAGAGGCGTGCCTCAGAAGGGAGTAGGGTTTCACCCTTTGAACTTCTGTGTGGCCACCCTGTGAGGGGACCACTCTGTCTTGAGAGGGAATGATGGGAGAGACCCCATCATGTACCAAAGCAAGATATGGTGGACTATGTACTAGGCCTTAGTTCCAGGATGGCAGAGTACATGCATCCAAACACCTTGAGGCCAGCCAGGTGCTCCAGAAGCTCTGGTATGACCAAAACGCTGCACTGGTAGAAGGTGATGGGACAGAATACAGAAGTTATTAATATCGTTTGTAAAAATATAGTTGTTAAAATCTCGATTTTAAATTATAGTTATGTTTTTTAGTATATATTTTAAATGTATATGACATTATTGTTTTATTTAATTATTGTTTATGTTTCTAACTATATTAGTTAAATGTTTCGTAGTTATGAAATTGTATTTAATTAAATGTTGTATTTTTTAGTTCTGTAGTGGGTTGTGGATTTATAGGTCAATAGGGTGGGAAGTAATTCAATTATAATAAATTAATTATTATTTTTTTATTAATAATATTTATTTAATTGATATTTACTTTTGCGAATTGTATTATGAATTGTTTTTAGGTAAATGTTTTTGGGGGTTCCTGCATTTATAGGGGTTAAGAGTGGGACGTAATTTATTTTCAATTAATTAATGATTAGTTGTTAATTAATAATAATTAATTAATTGATAATTAAGTAGGTTAATTGTGCAATAAAATTTTAGGTATTTAGGTATGGGTTGTGGTGTGATAGGGGTAAAGGGTGGGAAGTAATTTATGTTTTAATAATTAATTATTACTTCTTAATTAATATTAATTGATAATTAATATTGTTAATTGTTCAATTCAATTGTTTAGTGTTTGGGTTGTAGGGGTTATAGGTGTAAAAGTGGGGAGCAAATTATTTTCCATTTATTAATTACTTATGAAATACTAATAATTATTTAATTGGAAATTCATTAATTTTATTGTGTTATTAATTTTTTTGTTTGTTCAATTTTAGAAGTGTGTTGTGGGTTGTGTAGGGGCATGGGATGGGAAGTAAATTGATTTAACATTTTTAATATGAAATATATTTACATTTTTTATTCAACATATTTTTTAATGTATTTATTGTTTTTAAATAATTTTCATTTCATTTATGATCTTTTACTTGATTTTAATGTTGCACTAACTGGAATGGGAGTAGTAAATGTTACCCCTCCTCAATCCAACACTTTCCCTACTGTTGCACTGACTGGAGTGGGAATAATAAATTTTCCCCCTCCGCAATCTAACACTTTCCTTACTGCTGCACTGACTGGAGTGGGAATATTTCATTTTTACCCTCCGTAATCCAAAACTTTCCCTACTGTTCCACTGAGTGAAGTGGGAATATTAAATTTTTCCCCTCCGCAATCCAACACTTTCCCTACAGTTGCACTGACTGGAGTGGGAATATAATTTTTTTCCCCTCCACAATCTAACACTTTCCCTACATTTGCAGTGACTGGAGCGGGAATATTGCATTTTTGCCCTCTGCCATCCACACACTTTAACTACTATTGCACTGACTGGAGTGACAATAGTACATTTTACCCCTCCACAATCCAACACTTTCCCTACTGTTGCACTGACTGGAGTGGGAATATTTATTTTTTGTTAGTTTTAATATTTATTGTTGTGCTAATTGTTCTGGGAATAGTACATTTTTGCATTTTCTGAATGTTATATTCTAATTAATTTTATATTTATTGTAGTTAGAGTAGTTCATTTTATTTTTGTGTGATGTAAATAATTGTTTGATTTTTGTGTTGTGTTTGGTGGGAGTAGTTATTTTTATATTTATTTAGTATAAAAATGTTTTTTGTATAGTGGCAAATTTATATGTATAATTTTTAATAATTTATGTTATGTCTTAATTCATATAATTATGTGTTTGATTCATTATAATAATCCTATTTAAAAATGTCAATATTTTTGTTTGTGTTTTTTGATAAACAGTTTTATTGATTTTAAGCAAAATAAAAATACCGGCAATACAGTACAGCTCATTGAGGATAAAATCCCACATTTGATTAGGTGGCAAACCATGATGAATCATGATCCCCAGAGGTCCCAAGTGGTACCCACAGTTGATCCAGCAAAACATTATCAAGCTACCTGGCCCAACCATTTGCCCCAGACCTTACGGTAATTCTTTGGACAGCCTCTTGCCTCATATGGGGGCTTCTCTTGTGTGGCACACCAGTCAACATCCTGGCGCCACTTCTTGACGCTAGGCGGAATAGGGCATTTCCAATTGGCCGCACTGCCTTGCTTAGCTAGGATCATCGCTGTATTAATGAACAGTTTTTCATTCCCGAACCCGTCCATCCCGTCCGTGATCCCCAGGAGCGTATGTAGTGGGACATGTGGGACCTCCCAACCCAAGACCTCAGTAAGCTCCTGCTCTATACACCCCCAGAATTGTGCCAAGAGGTGACATGTCCAAACCATGTGGAAGAAGTCTGCCTGGTCCTTGCTGCATCATGTACAGGAGGCAGTTGGGTAAAGGCTGGCCCTGTTGAGGTGAGCGGGGGTTAAATAGGCTGCATGCAAATAGTACAGTTGGATTAGGCAGAGCCTGGCTAATCCAGTAACCATCTTAGGCACCATCAGTGCATCCCTCCAATCCTCCCCCACCAGTTGACCCACACAACCCTCCCAAAGGGTTCTAATCCGTTCTAGTGTGGTCAGGGTGTTGTTGGTTAATGAGCGATAAATGCGGGAGATACCCCCTTCCCCAGGTTCCCCATCATGGTTTGCGCCTCGGGTGGGCTGTATTCCGATAGCGTTGTGCCGGCTGGTATGTGTGAGAGAAGAGCGAGGCATAGCTGTAGGTATTTATAAAATTGTGACGGGTGCAAGGAGTGCCTGGATTGCAGATCTTGGAAGGAGCGTATGTGACCGCTGGTCCACACATCCCCGAGCTAGGAGATCGCAATAAGATCTCGAGTCCGACCATCCCCCATTAAACCAATCATGCAACGTGAGTAGGCAGGTCGCCAAATAATATAAGTATAAGTTGGTCATTTTCATGCCCCCATCAAAGAGTGGGATCCGGCAGCGAGCTAAAGCTAAACAGGGTCGTCGGCCGCCCCAGAATCAAAGGTCTTCTCAAAGCCTATGAGGAGAAGTGCCAGATAAGGGGTTAGTAAATGGCGGTGTGCTACGTCCAGGTGGAGACGACAGAGGCAGTGTCTGGTTCCCCGCATAGGCATGAACCTGCATTGGTCGAAGTGGAAGTTTGGTGAGATAGGGCTTCAATCGCTGGACGAGGACCACAGCAAATATTTTAACCTCCGTATTTATAAGGGAGATTGGGCTGCAATCAGCACAATTGGACGGTGGTGGTTGCATTTTAAGGAGAACAACAATGGTGGCCACATCTGTCTCAGAGGGAAAGGAGCCCTTCTCAAGGGTTTCAGCGAAGAGATCGGAGAGGTGTGGGATAAGGATCTCCCGAAATGCAGCGTAGTACTCCTGAGGGAGACCATCTGGACCCGGGGTTTTGCCCGGCGAGGTGTGCGTCATTGATCTCCTCTCGTGTAATGGGGAGGTCCAAGTCAGCAGTCTCAGTTGTGCTAAGGTGGGGGAGGCGGAGTTGACCTCGGTTGAGTAGTTCCAAAAGAGAGGTGTCTGGGCGCTGTATTGAGTATAGCTCGCGATAGTGGGAGGTAAAGGCCCGGGCCATTGCCAGGGGGAAACAATGTGCCATGTCATCCAGGTCTACAACCTCTGGGATGATGCGATTGGCCATAGGATACGTGGCTAGTCTGTGAAGGATTTTCCCATTCTTGTCACCCCAGACATATATCCATGGATCTCCACAGGAGCTTGGCAGCGTCCAAGGAGAGCTGCTTGATTTCACTCCTCAGGCGTGTGAGTTGCCTTTCTTGAGTCTTGTCTCAATCCTTGGGAGGGCATTGTTCGAGAAGCAACACTTGGAGCTCCCGCTCTGTCTGGGCTTGTCGCTTGAGTTTAAGCTGGCCTTTGGCAAAGCCATGGATGGTGGCTTTGCTCGGCTCCCAGGGAGTATCAGGAGAGGGGACAGAGCCGGTATTGGCAAGGAAATATTTCTGAAGTTTCGCCCCAATTGTTTTTCTAAACTCTTTGTCCTGGAGGAATCCCACATTCAACCGCCAAGTCAGGTGTGCCGAGTTAGGGGGTTCCCCAATGCTTAGAAGTACCGGTGAGTGATCCGAGATGCCTCTGGGAAGGATGCGGATATCTCTGATCGTTTGGAAGTCAGTGGGGGGGACAAAAATGATGTCTATCCGTGTGTGGGTACGGTGTGCAGCTGATGTATGAGTGAATTGTCTACTCTGCGGGTGTCAGATTCTCCAGGGGTCGCACAAGCCCAAGGAGTCTACCCAGTTAGCCAAACGCTTGGCGTCCTTGATACTTGCAGCGTACGGTGTGCCTGCAGTGTCGAGGTGGGGATTGAGAATTGCATTGAAGTCATCCCCGATTATTGTTGCACCTAGAGGTAGGGATGCAATGAGGCCGGGTGCGTGTTCAAGAGTTGGTGTGAGCATCGATGGGGGTGAGTATATAGAGACGAGGTTAAGAGGCTTACCCGCTAACGTACCAGATAGGGCCACAAAGCCTCCCTGGGGGTCGTGAGTGGCCTGCATGAGCACGAAGGGGAGAGTACGCTGTATGATGATTGCTACCCCCAGAGAACCCCTGTCAAATCTGGAGTGCCAGACTCTGTTGTACCAATACCTCGCTAGAAAGGGGCAATGGTTGCCCAGGAGATGAGTCTCTTGGAGTAGGAGGATGTCAGCTGCCAGGTGTTGGGCAAAGCGTAGGACTGCCATCCGTTTAACCCCATCAAGAAGCCCATTAACGTTCCAGGATAGTACAAGGAGGGGGAGAGTCCATTGTCACTCTTACTCGTCATGATGGGTGCAGGTGGGAGCGGAGGGCCACAAGACCCGGATTGGCTGTTGGTACAACAGGGATCTGGTATGAATACAGGACAGTAATTGTGACAGGAGATCGTAAGCTGTGTGTGGGACACAATCTCAACAACAGGTCAATGGTCCTGAGCCCCATTCCCTCCCCCCTTCCCCCACCTTATACTTCAGGAACAGAAGCATCTGTCGTCCCAATTAGATAAGTAAAGAACCAAACTAAAACGTTCGAGTTGGATTGCGTGGAGGACCCCTCCTTACATATGGATGCACTTTATCTCGGCAGAAACAAGAACCCTCCATATGCGCCCTGTATGACTAAACAGTGAGGCTGTGACACCAGTCAAGTTTGTCCTAGCAGGCGCGACAGGCTGTGAGGAACCCAGAGGCAACAGGGCAATGCAGACGTTCCCGGTAGAGCGTACCACAGTCCAGCATGGCTAATGAAAGCGGGTCGCCATGGGGAGCGTGAGGTGCCCAGGGGTGCACAAACTCCCGGGCATGGGACGACCCCTCCTCCAGCATTGGATGTGAGAGTGTTGCCTGGTGATGCATGGAGGACCACAGCTAGACATCGCGCTGCTTGACTGGTGGGCAGCATTGACCCTTTCCTATCAGTCACCACCCTACATAGGGCGTCAGATTGTCGGGCTTCAGGAGAGGTCCGACTCCACGGCAGCCAATTCCAGGGTACCCAATGGGAGATGTTCTCCGAGTGAGTTTCCAGCAGAGCGGTTTCTTTGGTGGAGTGGGGCTCCCGGGAGGCTGGGAGTGCTCCTATGCTCACGGGCGGCCAGGCTCAGTGATCTGGATGCCTCCCTGTGTGGCTGACGCCCCCTGCGGAACTGTGTATGCCTCCTGCGCTGCTGTTTGGGGGATCGAGGCCGCGAGGTCTGGGAGCCCGTGGGCACAGGGGAAGAGTTCGGCCGGGGCCCAAGGGGGCGCTCCTCCGTCAACCAAGTCCAGGCAGCCTGCGGCATGTCAAAGAACTGTGATTTTCCCTGAAAGATGACGCGGAGGTGGGCCGGAAAAAGGAGTCGTATTGAAGGCCAAGAGCGTGCATGTTCTTCTTGATGTCTATGTAGGAGTGTCGTTGGTCCTGTACCTCCTTGGTGTAGTCAGAGAACACAATTACGGTGTGGTTTTGGAATTCTAGAGGTCCCAGGGACCGTGCCTCATGCAGGATAGCATCCCGGTCCTTAAAGTTGAGGATCTGGGCTATTTTGAGACGGTGCGGGGCTCCAGGCAGTGGTTTAGGTGCGAGGGACTGATGGGCTCTCTCCACCGCAAACCATGCTGAAAGGGTGTCCTTGGGAATCCGTGAGGAGAGCCAGGTTTCGATGAAGGTGGACATCTGTTCCTTTGCGGTTCCCTCCAGAAATCCCACAAGGCGGAGAGTGTTGCGGCACAAGCGGTTTTCGGCATCCTCTGCTCACCTGTGGAGGTTCTTGGTGTGAGATTGTAAGCAGGTCACTTGTTCTTTCAAGTGATGAACACCGTCCTCCACCGTGGAGAGACGAGATTCGGCTCCCGTGATATGGGCTGTGAAGTTGCGCAGGTCCTGTCAGCTAAGAGACACGGCCACCTGGTCCTCTCCAATCTTCCCCTCCACTGAAGCCTGGGACACGCTGATTGCCTGCAAGATGGCAGCCAAGTCCATGCCCTGGAGAGAAGGGCTTCCCTCGGTTTGCCCCGGAGGATCATGGTCAGCCATGGTCAATTGGTCGATCTTCGTCTGCATGTGGGTGGCAGAAGACTTAGGGCCCGATCCTTCCCCATGGCGAGTGTTGGTGAAAGTACCGGCGGGGGGCCAGGAGCAGGGTGATTTCAATGCAGGTCCCTGCAGGTTGAGCCAAGGTGAGCACCTCAGGCTTCAAGCGAAAGTCTGTAGGGGTCTGAGACCCAGGGCCCCAGAGCGTGCGCCCCTCCCAGGAGCCGCGGAGGTGGACTCTGCTGTGGGTCAGAACCCCCTAGGGCGAGTGCTGATGTCCAGAGCCAACCGGGGTCAGGGGAAACCCCACTGCCTCAAGGCGCCGAGTTGTGGGCTAGAGTCATACCCACCATGCTGTGTTCGGGATCGTGCTCTTCAATGGGCGGTGGCGAGGCAAAGTTCTCCCGGGGCCAAGGTCCAACAGAGCACGCAGAGAGAAAGCGCTCACCAATGCTGTTGGAGGATCATTACATGCCCGAGTGGAGGCCGCCACACCGAGCAGCTGATGGTCGCGCCACGTATTCCAGGTCCCAACGGCCCGGCAATCTTGGGGCTGCTTGCCAGGACTCTCCCCGGCAGCACAAGGTGATGTAAATATGGGCCTCAGATGCTGCCCAGCCTGTCGCAGATGGCAGAGACACTACGGGAGTGGATCTGGGAGGGCAGCGAGGCCTCCAGAGTCCTACTGTGAGAATGGGATGAAGGAGGGGGGAAGAGAAAGTGTCTGGAAGCCCCTTTTCTGGGTCGCCTGCTGCCGGATTAGTGCAGCCGAGCTCTCCACTACCGTCCTGCCGTGACTCGGCCCTGGGATTGCAACAGGCCATGGGCCTCACGCAGGACAGCTCCCCTCGTTGTCACGCCAGCGCCCCCAGCAGACACCGGGCCCTGGAGGGGTTCCGCTCCACCATCTTCCGGAGTGCCACAGTTGCGGTCACCCGTCCGAGGGGCACTGCCAGCAGTCACGCTCACATTTGGGCTCTGCGGGCCAGGCCAAGCCCCGGGCCGTCCCTGGTAGCAGGAGGATCACGTTCAGGGAGGGAGGGGCCCAGTCACCAAGCCTGCCCCGTTGCCCGAGGCGGCAGCCGAATCCTCAGTGCTACTCCCTCGTGGCCACCGGCAACAGTACGTTGGGGGCCCCACAGCGACCTCAGGAACACGGCCCGGGAAGGGCACCTCACCCAGGTAGACGTTCCGCTCTGGATCGCTGGGGTGCAGGAGTCGTCCTGGATCTCGCTACCACCATGTGAGCCACTGGGTCCACTGGTCACCATGCAGGATTCCCCAGGACGTGGGTTGGCTGGATCTGCCATTGGCCCCACCACTATGGGCACAGGTCAGGGCTCTGGGATGCAGGGAGCGGGTGCCACCATTTTGGGCATGGCGATGCGAAAGTTGGATGGCGCTCGTGCACCGCTTATTACTCGCAGCCTTTTTTGCCACAGACAGGTGGCTCAGGTTGTGGCAGCGAACTGGGTGCAGAATGTGGGGTTAGATGGCTGCCGATTCTGGTGGATCTTGGTGCGGATGACAGAGGGGTTTGGAGCACTCTTAGAGTGCAACTGCCATCTTGACATTCCAAGCCATGCCCCATTTGTAAGTCATTTATAATTAAATACAAAAAATACTTCTTTACTTTTTATTTTTATTTAAATTGGTTTCATATTATGTTTTGGGTATATTTAAATATGTATACATATATTTTTGATAATTTTATATTATTTATGATTTTTTAAAATATATTATTATTTAAAATATTAGTTTATTCATATATGTATGTTTATATATACATACATACATAAATATTACCTACTGGCGGTCGCCAGTAGGTAGTTATAGTTAGGACCACGTTTCCATAGGAAAACCTCAACATTCTATTTTGAATAACTTTGGCGCCGGTCGACGAATCCTCGCGAATTTCTCAAAATAGGTGGGGCGCTACGCTCCGCTCCTACCCTGAAAGTCTCGGGGGGATCCGTCAAGCGGGGGCTGAGATAAAAGGGGGGTCCCAAAACGCGTTTTTCCCATGCATTTTTCCATAGGACCTTTAGAACGAGCTACAGCCCGAACGGCTGAACAGAATTACTCAAAATTTGGCAGAGAGGTAGTCCCTAGGTCAAGGAAGTGCCTTTTGTAGGTTTGGTGTAAATCTGTTCAGTAGATTCTGAGAAAATAGCCTTTAAATCAATATATATATCTGAGCCAGCTTACGGTACGCTTACCGTACGCTTACGGTAAGCGTACGGTGGCGTGCGCGAGCGCGATTCTGATTGGCTCTTAGATCTTAGTAAACATTCGAATCGGCCGAAACCAGGAAGCGGCGGCCGCCATTTTGTGTATTTCACTCTGAAAAAAAAGAGTGAAAACAAGGAAAGGGGGCAATGAGGAGAGTTACAGACCCCCTAACAATTGTAAGGGGGTCAAAGATGGACAGAAAAGTACAAAAAAAATATTTATTGATTTTAAAAAAAATCACGGGGTACGCGTACGGTAAGCTTACGGTAAGCGTACGGTAAAAAAAATAAAAATAAATAAATGAAAAGCAGATTTAAGAGTTTAGAAATTAGGGAGCTCTAAAAAGAGCTGTTGTGTTTATGGAGTCATTTTTTTAGTGGTACCTACAAGTAAGTACCGATGCAGAGTCTAAGGTTCAAGAGGAAGACTCTGTTCCCTTCATCATTGAAGTGCACACCATCTCCTCTATAAATGTCTTGCATGTCGTAACGCAAGTTGTTGTGGTAAATGGCACCCATACCATAGTCACGGAGGAAAGCAGAAACAGATTTGTTGACGTGCTTTCTTGCTTTGTCAATCTGTGGACAGAAATGATTGGACCAGTTCCATTTTTGCCTTTGGCATATGTTGGAAAACACAAAGGCAGTTTTAGGGAAAAGTGAAAACAGTTGTGCAAAGGTGTCCTTCATAAGCATTTCCAGACCTACCCCAGTCAAAGTGCCTAGGTCATTGCCACCACAGTGCACTATTATGAGGTCAGGGTGTTGGATTTGCATGAAGGATTTCACCAATGGCATCAATTGGTGCCACTTTAACCCTCTCTGACCAATCCATTTAATGTCTACATTTGGCAAAGCAAGGTCTCTCACCATATCTGTTTTCTCTGCAAACTTTTCACTCCAGAAGACATAGCTGTGCCCTACAATCCACACTGTGAACATCTTCAAAGGAGATCTGGATGCACTCAGGAGGTGTCTTTCAGTAGAATGGCAATATGAAAAGAAAGACAGTTTGGAAATGGAGGCATACATATTTTTTTCAAAACAAAAAGAACTGATTGGCTGTTTCATACCATTCCAGAATAAAAACTAGGCTGTATGTGTAAATTAATAGAAGCATGTTTTGTATTGGTACAAAAAAATGTGTAACCAAAGAACAGTACTATGGATTTGCTGTTAGGTTTGAAAAGTCAAGCACTCTTGCTCTGTGGAATTGAAACATTGTGTGTCGAACTTCTGACCTAACTGAACACAGCAGTGTTCCATGAGCTGTTGCTATGGTAGCAGGCAGAAGTCAAGTTGGGGGAAGGGTACTAGGCAGAAGTCAAGTTGGGGGAAGGGTACTTTTGGAAAAGGGTTGGTTTTCAACCAATAGAAATGTGTGATTACATTTGAAAAAAAGGGGGAAGCACTGAGATTTGAAACTTACATGTATATGTGTGGAAAAATAGAGGGAAAGTTTGCCATTATCTGGTTCTGCTGAGAGGAGAGAGGTGAACACAACAGAGATCCTGGCTCTGATAATCTGCTGTTTGAGTGTCACATTTCTTTCACAACTAACTAATTTTAAAGGTGAGTTTACAGTTTGAGAGGGTATGTATGTGGTAACTTAAGAAATGAATAATAGAAATGGGAATTGTTTTTGTTGTAGTTACACATGGTGGTTTCATAATGTGTCAGTGTGTAAAAGTGATTTACACTTGCCCCTGAAAAAAAAAAGAGCAGTAAGTGTGCTTTCAAATTGGCAAAGAAATTTCGTTTTGGGACTAATGTGAAAATATGACTCTGTGTGCATAGAAGAATTATAGGCAGAGATTTATTGCGTCTTGCTCTGGTGATTTCACAGTTGCATTAGATGGAAAGGGGGAGCGAATTTTTGGGGGAATAAGCAGAGGGTTAGCACACACCCATGTCCTTGCCGTGTATAGTCATGCACAGTATTTACAAGCCAGTGGGGTTTTCAGGTTTAAGTCTGTAATGCAAATACATTCAGCATCACTAAGGCTGGTTGCCCTTGGTGGAGTGTAGGCAGTCACAGAGAATGCACATGGTGGTGGTCTGAAAAAAAAACAGCTTGGACACGTGCAATTAAATAAATCAAAAATAGTGGTTTCATAATGTGTCAGTCTGTAAAAGTGATTTCCAATTGTTAAAAGAGGCAAAAATATTTTTTGGAAAAAAATGTAAATATGTGTACTGTATTATAAATTGTTATAAAAATATTAATACTTTTTTCTTTTTTTTCAGATCGATATAGAAAATTTTTGAAAACTACAACCATTTTAAAAACTATTTTTTAAAAAAACAAATGAATAAATATTTTTTTGAGTGAGTATGGTAAGTCAATGTAATGTGATAAATGATTTTTAGTGTTTTTTTTAAAAAAAATAAAAAAGGTACGCTTACCGTACGCGTACGGTAAAAAAAAAATAAAAAAAAGTTTTTAAAAACATATGTAAAAAAAAGATGAAAGATAAGGTTGGCTCTTAAAAGAGCCGTTGTGTTCATGCAGGGACAGAGGAAAGAAAGATTGGGAATATTAGACGGTACGACAAGTGTGCTGATCTATTTTATTGTTCACTAGGGAAATACTGGACTCCCTATAAGTAATTAGATCGTGACAAGTGGCGCACCGTACTTCAACCCTCGCAAACCGAGGGTTAATTTCCAGAGGGCCAGCAAAAGGAGATTCTCCCCCCACAGATGAAGGGCTCACCTGACCTGCAGAAGAAGGAGTCTGCCCTGCAGATGATGGTCCAGGCTGAGCTGCTGTGGATGTACTGGCTCGTCTTTCTGAAGAGTTACCTCCAAAAAGATGACCATGTGTCCTTTTGTGTACATCCTTGAGGTGTCTGATCATGGTATGATTCCCAAAGGAATACTTCCTGTCAGGATTACCTCTAGAAAGTACACGCTGACACAGCCTGCAAGTAACTAAGGGTGCATTCACCTTTTGCTGGCCTTCTGGAAAAGTAAAATAATCCCAAACATAAGAAGGCTTTACTTTCCTCGCTCTCTGCCTCAAGACAGTGCTGCTGGTGCTAGCCTCACTCTCAGAAGGGCTCTGCTGTTCTGCCATCGTATCCCAAAGACAAACCAGCTCCTTCTTCCAAGGGATCACAAGCAGAAATGAGGGGAATGGGTGTGGTGTAGGAGAGTTCTAGAACTGAAAGTAGTTTCCACCAATCAAAAGTTGTGTTTCATGATCACATGACCTACCGTACGCTTACGGTACGCTTACGGAGCGCTTACGGCAAAAAGTACGCGTGCGCGTAAAAAAGACACGCGCTTGCGCGCATGCGCATAACAGTCATTTCCCGGCACTTCCGCGTAACGTGCGCGTGTTGCGTAAGCGCGCACGCGTCCCACGCGCAGTACGCGCGGCTACGCAAAGTACGTAACTATACGCAAGCAGCGTAGATAGATTACGGACGTTGCGTAAACCGTACGCTTACCGTGAGCTTACGGTACGCGTACTATAAAAAAAAAAAAAAAAAAAAAAAAAAAAAATCTGGAAATAAATTTTACATGTTTATTTTAAAAAATATATATAAAAAAAATATTTAAGGATTTTAAAAATTTAAGCATAGTCTTTATAAAAGATAAGAAAATTAAATTAAAAATATGTTTGAAAAAAATGAAGAATAAAAAAAAAAAATAGCATTTAAAAAACCTTGCAAATTCACTGAAAAAACCATGGGTTTCACACACGTTATAGTTAGGAATTAGCATTTAAAAAACCTTGCAAATTCACTGAAAAAACCATGGGTTTCACACACGTTATAGTTAGGAATTAGCATTTAAAAAACCTTAGAAATTCACTGAAAAAACCATAGGTTTCACACACGTTATAGTTAGGAATTAGCATTTAAAAAACCTTAGAAATTCAGTGAAAAAACCATAGGTTTCACACATGTTATAGTTAGCTGGACATTTTACTCGTAAAAAACCAATGAAATTGCCCCGTTATAGTTAGTTCAGCTAACTATAACTCGCGCGCCCGCAATGCACTGCTGATGACGTCACATATTACATCACTCATGACATGGTCAGTGACATCACTCATGACATCACTGATGACATCTCAAATGACATCACTGATGACCTCACTGATGACATCATCCTTGTGATAGAGTGGCAGACCTCCTCTCACCTTAATATAAGCTTTGATACACACATTCAAAAATAGAGACTAAAAATTTCAAAACAATGGACATACCAATACCAGTTACAACAACCTCTTCAGTAATTCTAAGATCCACATACACATCCACTCATTCACCAACAGTCCTATACAGTCACTCATACATGTACTCACTCATCATATGTACTCATACATCTATACATCCTGTTACACAATGCCACTCATCCATAGAGTTACTCACACACATAGTCACTCATGCTAATAAAGAATAAAACATACATTTACTTGCATATACAGTAATACACACACCACCATACTTACTTCTACGGAAACTTACACATACTTAGTCTTTTAAACAATCACTTATAGAAACACATACTTATTCATACAGGAACTCTTTCAATCTCTCCCTCTCACATATACTCACATATATACACCAATAGTCACATATACTAGTTTAAAACATATGTAGTTACTCCTGAAGACACTATTGAGACAGTCATTCACTCACTAACACACCCATACACACACTCATCCACCCATACAGTCCTGCACACATGCTGTCTTCAACACATACAAACAGTGAGTCACTCATTCATGCATCTATGCACTACGTAATACCCCCCACCGTACCATACAGACACTCAGACTGATACTCAAAAAAACAACTAATAACCTATATAGACACCCATGTAGCTACTCACCAACCCATGCAGCCACTTATACACAAAGTGAGAGATACACTTAATCAGTCAGTTACACAATCAATTTTTCAAAAACAAATCATCCATTTAGACACTTATATACCCATTTATTCTTCCATCGACCTTGAGATATACATATATAAAACATATTTAATTTTCAGAAAAACACACATTCACTGGATGATGTCATCAGTGAGGTCATCAGTGATGTCATTTGAGATGTCATCAGTGATGTCATGAGTGATGTCACTGACCATGTCATGAGTGATGTAATATGTGACGTCATCAGCAGTGCATTGCGGGCGCGCGAGTTATAGTTAGCTGAACTAACTATAACGGGGCAATTTCATTGGTTTTTTACGAGTAAAATGTCCAGCTAACTATAACATGTGTGAAACCTATGGTTTTTTCACTGAATATATATATGCTTATATTTTTAAAAGTACGTTTTCTTGTTAAAACCATTCAAAGATTGCGGGAACCGGAAACTCAGCAGATTAGCGGAAGCCGCTGTGCCGTTTTGTCAACTCCCGTCCACGAGCTACGAAACCAAACAAGGGGCTGCGAGACGGGAGAGCCGGTAGGTGGACGGACAAAGCAAGGACAAGGGATCCTGTGAAGTGGTGAGAACAGGTGATATCAGGGTACAGGCTAGTGCCACGTTTCCTCCTGCTGAGAGGGTTCGTGTCACCCCGCCTGCTCTCCTATGCACCACTGCACTACTGCACCACTGTGCGCCATATTGGGTTCAAGCTTGTAGTATCAGTGGTGTGGTGACTTGATTTGGGTTACAGGAGTGGATAAACACCATTTGTGACTCTGCTTCGTGGCTGTAATTATGTGGATGCTCATGACTCTCATGACTCACTTGTTATAGGGTACACAGCATTAGAACAGACTAGCAGACCAGTGGAGTTAGTACAATTGTACAGTACCATACCGGGTTTGCCACTGGCAGGCCGAAACAAATGAGCCAGCAAAATCGGTATTGCTCAGCTAGACAACCACAGTTCCCCCTCCAATTGTATGTTTTCTGTGTGCTGTTTGCAGAGCCGTATCAGTCACTGACCTAACCTGACCTGAGCTGCTGCCATCTGCACTTACAAAGTCCCGAGGAGCTCCACGAGGGCCCATGAGCAGCCACGAGCAGTCTGTGAGACGGGCGATACAGGGCAGACAGATTAACTTGCCTTCCGACTGTTGGACCATAACCACTCTCCTCTCCCTCAGCAGCGTCCCGCATTCTCCCACTGTAACATGGCATCTTCCATCATTTGTGTTATTGTTGAATTTGCCGCCACTGTCAAAAAGTAATTGGAGTCATTAGTGGGTGCCAAGGGTCGGTTGGTGCAGCGGCATTTTCTGTTTGCAAGCTCACAAGCTAAAATTATTTTCTGGTGATGCTGTCCAGGTACCTGCGTTGAGGGCGCTCAATTGCTCCATCAGGATCATCTGCAGAATCTCCAGGGTCCACATTAGGGCCAGCTAGTCACTCCTCTGATCATGCTAGTCCCCTCTACATACTAAAACTATCAGGTGAAGGAAAACCCAGGGTCACCTTTTACACCTGAAATCCTATCCCACTGTGATGTTGATGTTTTTGAAGGGCGTGAGGGGCATAGTGGTAAAGGATAAGGTCCCGGGAGTGGCCTCCTGTGTAGCTGGTGAGCAGGAGGTGGGTGCTTGCCCAGTTCTTTCTGAGCTGACGGATCCACATTTTCCTAAGTTATTCTATCAGAATACTGGGGAAATATCCTCAATACCTCCATTAACACAGTCCACTGATGAGTGTGCTTTACCGTTAGAAGCAGAAGATACATAGATGGAAATGGACATGCCCTTGGAAAATGTCAAGGCTCCATCTGAAATAAACTCTGCTAAAAAGTTGTTGTTTGTACCTGTAGGGCCGGTAACCTTGGTCTAAAATTCTAGCCCTTTGAGCAACGCAGATCATTTTCCTGGTCATCATTCCCTTAAAATGACTCCCCACATGTCACAGACTGTAGACTGCAGTCCTGGACCTGGGGATTTGAAGGATTATACCATGCCGGACATTGCCATTCCGTTGGAAAAAAACATAGCATTGGAGGCCAACTTTAAAACGCTAGGCACCAGGGAGAGTTGGTACAGAGACTGTAATTGGATACTCACGCTAGTTGCTCCCATATGTCAACTCTGTACAGTAGCACCCCCTCTAGTGTGTCTCGTGTGCATTCATTAGATTTGTCAAATCTGGAAGCATCAGAGACGTCGCCAGATAAAGGGATACATGATTTTTTGCAAATACTAAACTTAACAAGTAGTAGACTGAGGGGAGGGGCAACTTTGAGATACTTTAGA
The DNA here is from genome assembly GCF_964204655.1 of Triturus cristatus. NCBI lineage: Eukaryota > Metazoa > Chordata > Amphibia > Caudata > Salamandridae > Triturus > Triturus cristatus. The sequence continues at coordinate 124,778,150 of NC_140587.1, read as the reverse complement.
GAGGATTCTCTCGTTAATGTTATACTTGTTGGAGAAAACCACTATTAATTCGGATCATATACTGGATGTGCTTTCACCAATTTTAATGGGGGTTCAGAAGCTCCATTCCGTCAATCCCATGCATGCCAGATAGGCATTGGGGTGTCTGGGTTGGGAATCCAGGTTGCAGTTCCGGAAGATAAGGGGGTCACCTCCTCTTCACTGACTAGAGGTATTCCCACGGTAAGCCCTGCTCCTAAAAACATTGGACAGGGGATGGCTCGTACATCAGTCTGGAGGGTAACACAAATGTAACCGCACCTATGAATCCATTACAGGTGTACCCTATTTTAAAAAAATGAACACTAACATGTCCTGCACTACTGATTTATTAATCAATACTTCCTCGATAAACGGCCCATAGATAGTTAGATACTGTTTCCCCTGGGAAAGACACGCCTTTGAAAGAAAGTTAGGAATTAAAAGGTCGGAGGGAGAAATAGAACAGGATTCAGGGCATTCCAAGGTATTAGCCCAAAAAGTTCAGGTTTCCTATGGTACTTGAGGAGCCAGACATTTCAAACCTGCCTCAAAGTAGGAATGATCCCAGGCCTCCATTCTGTGACGACAGCCAAAACATGGGGCGCTCTGAGATAAATCCCCCCGTCCCACTTCTATGGAATATGGAAGGGATTAGGGAGTTGGAAGGGCAGAAAGATAGAGGGATACACAAATTTAATGAGGGGGGAGCTGAAAATACATGGGAGAATTTCAAAGTACATATCTACCTGGAAGTAGTGCACCGAGGAATCAGGAAAGTCCATAATTCAGTGAACTTAAGAGCACAATCTTATCCTGCTGTGTCAGATTTCGGTCAAGCCGTGGACAACGTCCCCTCTATCCCTCCTGGCCGGGGTACTCTCCCAGTACGGATTGATCCCGGCCAAGGGAGGTTTCTGTAAGGGAGTCCCGGCCTTGCTTCTCGTACAAGGCAGATGTCAGTATTGGGGTCTGATGTAAGGTTAAGCAATAATATAAGCGCTGGACATAGTTCCGGGCAAGTAACTAATATTTTGACCTTTGCTTCCCTGTTTGATACAGAATCAGTTCTATTTAACAGAAGCTCCTTGCTGCAGTTGCCATCAGAAATAGAGGACTTAAGATTAGTAATAAGCAAAGATATTGAGCTGGTTTATCTAGATTGTAGTAGTGGTGCCCCAAACACTAGAGTCACATTTAGTTCAGGGATAATTGCAATGCTAGTGCTGGCTAACGTTGATTATTTTAGGAAAAGAGGGCTTAGATGTGTTTCCATATGTGGACCCTTTCTTGGCCATGCTTAAATCCCACAGGAAAGACCGCCAGGAGCTAGGAAATACGCTTTCCAATATAAAGGTTGTCAGAAATCTGAAAGATATTAAAATTTTGGTGGGTAGCTCCTCAGGAAAAAGAGAGGTTAACATTATAGGACCTAAGGTTCAAAGAGCCATCAAACACATAGGGGATGAAGAAATGGCCCAGTGGAATTGGGTAGCTGGCTCGCTGAATGGCATAAAAGAAAATCATGAAACTCCTCTTGCTCCAGAGTTAGCCCATTGGGAAAAATCTTGCCTTGGAACCTAGCGGGTGTCGGTAAATCCAACCTTAAGTTAAACTCCTTATTAGTACATGATCCTAAAATAATTTGTCTTCAGGAAACATGGAGCTGCATTGATTTCAATTTTGAGAACTTTTTGGTATTTTGTTGTGCAGCAAAACTTTCAATTAAAGGCCCTGCAAGTGGTGGCTTAGCTATTTTACTTAGCTGCACCATAAATTGGGATCCTGTGGTTTTTCTCCATTTTTCTAAGTTTTGTATGGGTTTGAAACTTAGGTTGGGTAATGGGATACGAGGTCAGCATGTATTCCTCCTCTAGGTAAATGTATATATTCTGCCAGGGAGAGCAACTGATTCACTGGTTGAATCTATTTTCTCCTTTGTGCATAAAACAAGTATCTCTGAAGAGCGCGCTTTGATATTGATGGTAGGTTATTTTAATGCTAAACTCTCAAACTGTTCTTGTATGGCCTTTTCTATCCCTGAGTTGGAGGACGCATGATCTATTCCTGAATCTTCATTGCCTGACCATATTAGGTCAGATAGGCGGAGCTTGCTGTTCTCGCATAATCTAAGAATGTGTGATTTTTTAATATTGAATGGCAGATTCCCTGATGATTCTCCTGCCTCTTTTACCTTTCATGGTCCACGCGGGCACACACTGATTGACTATATGGTGGTATCCTATCAACTCTTCGGTGCATGTACGCAATTTAAGGTACTGCCAACAAACATGAGTGATCATGAAGTTCTGTCAGTGGATGTCAACATGGAACTCGAGTTGCTGGAACCTTGAAATCGTAGGGATGATAGCATTTTATATAACAGAATTAATGGGCGTGCTTTTTGGTCTAATAAAAACCTCCCATGCTTTGGGAGGATTGTCGAAAAGGCGTATCCTGGCCCTAGTCAGGAAAATCCCATCTCCAGGTTCGAGTAGATATTGGCCCTAATTAGATCGTGCTGAAGGAAAAATCAAGTTAGCGGCAGCAATCCTTTAGTGGCTAAATCATGGGAGGTAAAAAAACCAAATCGAGAGACCAACGGCCTAATAAGGGAACAATTTGAGCAGTCTTCAATGTCCACACAAAGAGAAATTAATAGATTAAAAAAGGCAAGAAAAAGAAAACTGGCATCGGAGCGCAGAGGGGTGGAAGATGCAAATTAGATAAAACTTAGAGAAGCTGCACAGTCCGGTGATACTCGTAAATATTGGGCTTTAAAAGCCAAATTGTATGATGGCAGAATTAAGGCAAAAACCAGTTTAATTTCTGATGTAGAATGGATCGTATATGTTTCTCAGCTATATGCATTAAATCCCTTGGCTGGGTTGATTACAAATTTTGCCCTTGGGGACCAACAATGTGTAATGAAATAGATGGTTTCATTAAAGGGGCAAGGTACTCAAGTGCGATGGACCCCGATGACGTACCAATTGCTATAGTTAAACAGGACGGCGCAACATGGGCGCAATTCTTGTGTCTGGTATTCTCTTACTGAAATGCACATGGGATTATTCCATCATCCTGGAAGGGAAGTATTATGGTCCCATTATATAAAAAGGGACCAAAAATTCCCCTGCTAGCTTTAGGCAGATCGCATTATTGGATGGGACCCTTTCTTTGGGAGACTTTTGACAAGTAAGTGCTCCAGTAGCGACCACACAGACCAATGCAGAGGTAAGGCCATCTTTCAGGCATCTGCAATTAGTAGACTTTATAATCATTGTGGGAAAAGACACTTTGCACAGTTTTTAAAATTAAAATTCCTCCAGAAATTAGTTATGCTTGTGAAACAGTAGAAGAACAGCAGTGAGATAATTTTGAGAAAGTGGAGGGGCGTATTTAGTGCCAAATGTGTAATCTGAGTCGTGCAGTCTCAATTGTGGAGATTCGGCTCGAGCTTGGGCTACTTTTCTCTTACGTGTTCTTTATGGCTGCGTGCTTAAAATAGAGCAATGCATTATTGAACAGTGTCGAGAACCCTTTACGGGTAGCAATGTGTGCATAAATTGTTGACACCCTGAAGGGAAAAAGTGTTCTCTTCAGGAATTATGAGAAAACTGTACATTTGTTTGATTTTGAGAATAGCTGTATGGACATTCTTTCTAAACAAGTTTTGAAAACTTGAATTTAAAAACTATTTACGATGTCTCGCAAAAGAGATACTGCACTGTGTGCAGCCCATTCTAATAATGACTTCATAGCGGGGAGTAGTATTTATAAACGGCCTCAATCCTATGTTACATGGAATCTCCCCCATGGAGTGTGCAGAACAATCTTGTTGCTCCGGTTGAATTTGCTTCCCTTATGAACTTTAACAGGAGCTTGGGAAAGTCTTCCTAGGCAGGGAAGACTCTGTCACCCATGTGGAACCTGTTTGCAGGACTTAAATCTTGTCTTATTTGTCTGTCCCCTACTGCAACCTTTACAACGTCGATATCTTAGACCTTTTTTCCTAAAGTATAACATTGCCACAGCTGAAGAGGCCCGAAATTGTCTTCTGGCCGCCCTCTGAACCAGTTTGCTTTGAAAAAAATGTAATATATTTTAGAGAAGAAACAGTTTGCTCCGTTTAGTTGCAGTAGGATGCTTAGGTTTCCTCCAGAGCAAATTCTAATTAATTTTATTAGTGGTACTTTCGGGTTGCTTTTGTCAGAAGGTTGTAATTGTCAGAGAGTTAATCATATGGCATGTTGTATATTAACTATGTTATGGTTGCACTTTAGTTTGGTGCTAGAGTTGAGTGCTTGCACATTTATCTCTTTGTTTGTTGCTATGAATATCGTCATGTACAATTGAATATTTATTAGCCAGGAAAATTGTATCTATTAGGCCTTGTGCATGTAAATGGAATAAGTAGCAGAATTTCTTTTTTCTTTATTTGTTCTGGTGGATTTTGTTATTTTCTATCATGTTCAAGCACTCACAATTTTTTGTCATCCTTTAGGCGGTTAGTTGCTGTGTACTGTATACCAAAATTTAGATTTTTTTTAATCCCTTTGTATTGTCTCCTTAAGTCTTGTTCAATTAAATGTATAATTCGAACATATCTTTAGCATCCTCGTAAACGCACAGTTGAAGTCGTCTAAGAATCTAATGGTATAACTCTCTTTGTCCATCCCTTGTTATTTGAAAGGATTCAGAAATTGATTCTGCACTCATTTTGCACTTCTTTGCAACTAACATGCAATTATGAATTTTGTAATATTTTATGAAAACTGATTTTTTGATGCTTTGCGATTTTATTACCTTGTTTTAAATGTTGGTTGATTAGGTAAATTGGATACATGTTTTTATGTGGATCTCTGTGGAGCTCCAAATCATAATACAAATTGAATAGAATTGTTAAAATATACATTTAAAATATTGTATTATTATAAATTAATGTGCATATTTAATATATGTTTATTTTAATATTTCAAATATTTATATATTTAAAAGTCGATATTTAATACAGCTATATATTTGTAAACAATATTTCTTTTCCGATATTTTTGGATTTAGGTTTTTAAACAGTCAGTCGATATTTTTGTATTCTATGTTTTTTCCTCGAAAGTTTTTCAGTACATATTTTATTCCTCAATATTCTGTCAGTGAACCAACTACTTCTGTTTCCGTAGATCCATAAAAACCTGGCTTTTCAACCAATAATTTTTGCCGTTGTACCTCCTTAGTCTGTCTCACTGCCGTCTCGGCGCCGGGAAACCCTTTTTGGGTAGCTGTTGCGCCTTATAAATTTAATTTAGTTAAAAAAAGAAAAGTGAACCCTGGTAGAAATCCAAGCAGGGCAACAGGTTTGGGTTTGGAGCCTGTGGCACCAAGGGCCCTCAAGACGAAATGGAGTGGCCCTTACCCTATGCTAGAGAAAAAGACTGAGGTCACCTAATTGGTGGATCTTGGCAGTAGCAGGTCCCCCAAGAGGGTGATAAATGGAACTGGAGACAGCTCGCCTATCAAAACAAAAACCTATCACCAGTCTGACCAAGTCAAGGAAAGCATCAAAGCTAAAGTCAACAAAATGCTGGAGTTGGGGGTCATTGAGCCTTCTGAGAGTCCCAGGGCCAGCCTAGTAGTCCTAGTCCCCAAACCTCATCCACCGGGTGGAAAGAGAGGAATGAGGTTTAGTGTGGACTACAGAAGCCTCAATGCTGTCACCAAGACAGATGTGCACCCAATCCCCAGAGCTGATGAATTGATAGATAAGTTAGGGGCTGCCAAATACTTTAGTGCCTTTGACTTACCTACAGGGTAACTGGCCCATTGGCCTGACCCCTGCAGCAAAAGAAAATACAGCACTCTCCACTACTGATGGGCACTTCCAGTTCAATGGGATGCCCTTTGGTCTAAACAATGCTCATGCTACCTCCCAAAGGTTGGTGAATCAAGTCTTTGCTGGGTTGGAAGGGTTTAGTGTGGCTTATCTTGATGATATTGCTGTGTTTAGCTCTTCCTAGCAGGATCACCTGGTCCAATTGTGGAAGGTTTTACAGGCCCTGCAAATGGCAGGCCTAACTATCAAGGCATCCTAATTCCAGATAGAGCAAGGAACTGTTGTGTACTTTGGTCACCTTGCTAATGGAGGTCAGGTCTAACCCATTCAACCCAAATTCCAGACCATTTTGGTTTGGGAGGCTCCAACAACCCAGACCCAAGTCAGGGCATTCCTTGGCTTGACTGGGTACTATAGGAGGTTTATGAAGGGATATGGGTTCATTGTGACACCCCTCAGAGAACTGTATACTGGATAGTTGGCTGCCAAAAGGCTTTTGACACCCTAAAAGAGGCAATGTGCTCTGCACCTATTTTCAAGGCTCCAGATTACTCAAAGCAGTTCATTGTGCAGACTGATGCCTCTGAGCTAGGGATAGGAGTGGTCCTATCCCAGACAAATGATGATGAACAGGACCAACCTGTTGCTTTCATAAGCACTCCCCAGAGAACAGTGTTGGAGTGCAATTGAGAGGGAGGTCTTTGCTGTGGTTTGGTCCCTAAATAAGCTGAGACCATGCCTGTTTGGTACTCACTTCCCAGATCAAACTGACCACAGACCTCATAGATGGCTAATGCAGATGAAAGGAGAAAACCCAAAACATTTGAGTTGGTCCATATCCCTACAGGGAATGGACTTTACAGTGAAACATAGACTTGGGACTGCCCATGCCAATGCACATCGCCTCTCTAGATTTTTCCACTTAGACAATAAAGTCTCTCTTTGGAAATGTTAGTCTCACCCTCTTTCATTTGGGTGTGTGTGTGCGTGTGTGTGTAGGTAAGTGACTCTTTTTGCATGATTACCTCCCACTTTTTGCCTGATCTCTGATGCAACCAGACTTGATGTGCCCTGGGTTCCTGCCAATTAGGTTCCCAGAGCATGTGTTCTTTCCCAAAACTGTACCTTTGTACCCACAATTGGCACATCTCTGACCACACGTAAGCCCTTTGTAAAAGGTACCATGGGTACCAAGGGCACTGTGACCAGAGAAGGCCTCTGAGGGTTGTAGCATTTACTAGGACACACGCAAAGGCCCTGTACCTTAACAACCACACATTGCCATTGTAGGCTGCGGGTTTTGGTGCAGAAAATGTGAAAGAGTCGACATGGCACACATTCCTATGTGCCATGCCTACTCCCCACTGCCTGAGGCCAAGGTAAGCCACCCTTCTAGCAGTGTGCACTAGCCATCAGGTGATGAGACAGTGACATAAGCCCTGTACTCCTACAGTGTCTAAGTCCATTTGTAGACATTTTAAGTGTAGTCAAGCCTTTTTTGGGGCTATTTGTGGTAGTTCGCGCTTAGGCCCCTGTAACTTTTGTAACACAAAAAGTTATGCATGTCAAATTTGGGTCATTTTCTTCCAACATCATGGTATCCAGGATTTGTAGATCTCCCTGGAGGGGACCCAGAAATGAGCCAAAATACAACAAAATTTTGTTTTGTTTTTTGAAAAATGGGTAAAAGTGCTGCAAATGAAAGTGTCTGTTTTTCCCCTGAAAATGGTATCAACAAAGGGTTTGTGGGGCTGAAATCACCATTTTCTCAGCTTTCAGGGACTGACAGACTTTTGTCAGAAACCCAACATCTTGTACACAGTTTTGGCATTTTACTGGGACATTGCCTACTTTTGCTATTTTTTGTGCTTTTAACCTTCTTTCAGTTAATGGTAGAAATGAGTATGAAAGCAATAATTGATCCTGGAAAGCTATACATTTTAGAAAAGTAGACAAAATGTAGAATTCCGCAAAGGGTCATTTGTGTGATCCTTCAAGATTTCTTTATCGAAACTAACTGTTGATAATAGAAAAAATTGAAAATGAGTTGAAAAATACACCCATTTGTGCCAACGTTTTCACCTGTAACTTCTTCTAATTATGACAGATGTTTGAAAGCAATATACCGTTACATTTTCTGGACCTTTCTGGTTGTGGATATATATAGGCCTTGTAAGTTCACCAAGAACCCAACGAACCCAGAACCAATAACTGAGCAGCATCTTTCAGTGTTCTTTTTATTATGTACCATGTATATGGCAATTCATTTGGGGAAATATATACACACCTATGTATTTCTGAAATTGGAACAAAATATAGAGTTTAGAAACAGAAGCTATTTGCATATTTTAGAAATTGTGAGTACCCATCATAGCATGAGAATTATAGGACATTTTTCAAAGTGACTTCGTTTTCACACATTGTCTTTTATTTGAAAGGCAGAAAAGCATCAAAAGTCAATATGTAATACCAGTTGCTCTACAATTCTGTTTTACCCTAAGTCTCCCGATAAAATTGGTACCCCACCTGTGTGGGTAGGCCAAGTGCCCGCGACAGGGAGCAGCTCAAAACGTGGACACACTTCATTTTTATAGTGAAAAACTGACTCTTTTTTTTGCAAAGTGCCTAGCTGTTGAATTTGATCCCTAGCTCTGCTGGCACCTCGGGAAACCTAGCAAACCTACACATTTTTTTAAACTAGACACCCACGGGAATTCAGGATGGGGAGACTTGTCTAGCTCTCACCAGCTTCTGTTACCCAGAATCCCTTGCATACCTCAAACTTTGATGGAAAAACCACATTTTCCTCACATTTCTGTGGTGGAAAGTTTTGGAATCTGCGTGGATCCACAAAATTCCACCCACCCCACACTTCCTAAAGTCTTCCGAGAAAAATAGTACCTCACTTGTGTGGGTGGGTCAAGTACCCGCGACAGGCAAGGGGCCAAAACGTACTGTGGAGACATCAAAATTACCTATCACAAAACTACCTGGTTTTGCAAGGAGGGGGAACCTGGATTTTTGGCCCCGGGCTCAGCAGCCATCTAGGTAAACCTACCAACCTCACACATTTCTGAAAACTAGACGCCCTGGGGAGTCCAGTGAGGTATGGGTTTCTAGTGGGCTTTCTGCCCCCCAGGAGGGGCAGATTGGGGGCTACTACCCACAAGAAGGGACAGAAAGACTGTCATTTTGCGGTGGGGGCATTGGCATGCCCATAATGGACAGCCCCCACCCCTAATTCAAATTAGAAACAAAAAACTGGTATCTAGTGGGCTTTCTGCCCCACGGGGGGCAGATTGGAGATTCCTGCACCCATCTGCCCCCAGGGGGGGCAGAAAGACTGAATTTACCAAAATGAATATGGGGGTAGCAAAGGGGCCGCTCCCCCCTCCCTGGTGCCTAGTGGGTGGATCACTGCTTGGGGCTCGCCCCGCTTGGGGATCGCTCTCCTGGGGTGATCCCCAAGCAGGGATTCTTCTCTTTATATCACTCCTGACTTTCTACGTGCTCAAGGGGCTGAGATAGCCCCCTGAGCAAGTAGAAAGTGAAACTAAAATGAGCCCCTTGGCTCATTTCCGTTTCGGTTTCACTAAATATTATGTCAGCGCGACGTGCGCACTGATCGTCATTTCAGGGAAACTAGGGGAGCAGCCTTGGGAGCTGGGGAAGAGCTTCCCCAGCTGTTGGGGAATCCCTCGGTGCCCGCACCGAGGGATTCCCTGTGCCATGTACATGGACAGCCGGGGTTTGTCCGACGCACATGAGCACTGGTGCGTCCGACGGCTGGGGGCCATCCGACGCACTGAAGGGATTAAACCCACGCTGATGCCAGTGTGGGATTTAATGTCAAATGCACTGAGAGGGCATCTTAGAGATGCCCCCTGAAAAACAACCAGCCCTGGTGTGGTTCCTCAATGTTTGCTCGCCATTTGCCACCGCTAGACAGGTTTCTGGACCTCCACTGCTCTCTGGGATCAGAAAAAAAGCCCATCTTGGGCAGAAGTGTCATGCCTTCTCCCCCATGATGGGCTGGGCAAACAAAGAGGAAGCTTCAAAGGCCAGCCGCCTTTGTGAGCCGTGCCTGACTTTTGCTGCCCCCAGCAACTGTCTCCCACAGGTTCTGGGGCAGGAGAATCAGCAGAAAAACCAAGCTAGGAGGAGAGGTGTGCCCACCTTTGCTAATGGCACTCCTCAGGTGGGGAGGCGAGGTGAGGCACACATCTCAGTCCCCCTCATTTGGAAGATGAGGGGATCCAACCAGTGAGGAAGAGGCTCCCACCCCCTCCCGGAGGGTGGCATATTAGGGGGTGCACCCAACCAAGGAAGGGACTTGTTGTTCCCAACCTGCACAACCCTTTAAATGCCCCTAAATCTAATATTTTGGGGCAACCCCAAACCTTGTCTCCTCAGATTTGAGAAAGAAAGAAAAAGGACCAAAGAGCTGTGCTGACCCAGGAAGAAAAGGACACCTACTGCTTTGGCCCCAGCCCTACCGGCCTGTCCTGACTCCGACCTGCCTATAGTGAGGAAACTAGCATGTCCAGCAGCTCCCAGAGCCTGGAGGACCTGCCATGCACTCACCTTACACACTCTGTCTCCTGTGAGCCCCGGATTTCCTCAAGAAAGACTACAAGACCAAAATCCGGATTCAGGTGACACAGCGAATCTGCACCACTCTGCACCCACCACCGCAGTTCGAGTGCCTAGCACCACAAGGAGCTCTCCCTGGCGATCCTGACCTGAGATCTGGTGATTCCCAACCACCCTCAAGCTTAAAGACGATGCCTGCAGCCTCAACCTGAAGAGTCCCCCCGATCGCGACCGGAGCTGGAAAGAAAACCCTATGCCAGAAGTCACACCTGCACCCGATGCTCCACGGCCTTGGGTGGCCCAACTGACGGTGTCCAGGCATCCCCAAGATCCTAACTTTCCTCTTCAGCTGGTGGTCACCTTCAGGAAGCCTTTCTGCCCGAGCCTGCAGCAACTTATACGAACCGAAGGCCTCCATTGAAAAGTACAGGGTCGAAAATTTCTTTTCGGCACCCTGCACCCAGCTGCCCCAGTGCCACTGGTGATGCAGCTCCTGTGCTGGTCGTTGGCCCCTGCAGTGCTGACATTAACCCCAGGAGCTTTGCTCCCATACCCACGTGGCCTGCTCGTCAGCAGTCCCTAACCAAAGGCCTCCTTAACCCCATTGGCTAACATTGGGACCCTGCACTCTGCAACCGGCGCCCCAGTGCCACTGGTGGTGCAACTCGAGTGCCCATCTAGACCATGGGGAACCTTGGTCCTAACCCCCAAAACTCTCACTCGTAAGTTGTGTACTAACCTGAGAAACCACTAACACCTTTCCTCCCAAAGGAACTCATGTTAAGAGATTTTGGGCCTAAAATGTTCTGTCTTGAACTGATGTTTGTATGGAGAAAGGAGAACTAAACTGTAAAGTACAAAAAGTCTTACTTACCGTGTATTTTAAGAACCACTAGGTGTGGTATCTAGACATACCACCCCAGTACTAATAGTAATCCAAAAGTAACTAAAAAGTATTTCTGAAAGTAATTACGGTGTAATTCAAACTGCATTTTAAAGTGATACAAATCTATAACAACTACAATCCATCCTCAATTGCATTTCTATGTAAAGGTTTACAATTAAAAGTATACCTTACCTACCTGTACCAAGTCTTGCTTGGTTCTAGAAATATAATACAAATATACCTTTTTTATTAGTCTGGATTCTGTCTTTGCATGTGTGCCATCAGTCTTGATTGAGTGAACACAATAAATGCTTAACGCACCCTCTGGAAAAGCCTAACTGCTCGCCCACAGTACCACAAAGAGAGCTGTTTCTACTCACCTAATTTAGCCTTTGCTATACCTGTGGGGACTCCCTGGACTCTGTGCACACTAAACCGTACTTTGGTATAGTATAGACAGAGCTAGCTTCCTACATCCATGGTACCAATTCTATCGGTGTCAAGACTGGTTTCTATGATGGCGTCAATTACCTCGATAGGACAAGCCACTACTCAATCACATCACCAACCTTCTATGGTGATGACCCTCTCTCTTCTGTATTGGGAATTATGGAGACATTGCAACCGCGAGCTTCACCAAAACCATTTTAATCTTTGGTGCCAAGCTTCGTAAAAGAAACATTTTACACCCCAGCCACTTTAAAATTGGCCAGTCTGCATCTCCTTGAAAAGCCTGCTCAACAAGATCCTTTATTTCTATGCCAGCAGCCCAAACTGGACAGGTCTATAGCCTCTACAGAGCGCAAGAATCATTCATCGGTAGAGACAAAAGGATAGATGCTGTGGGTAGAAAAGTCTGAGGAACAGCGGATTTAATCCTCACATCAGCAAGTGATTATGCTGCTCCTGGCAGGTGTCTGAACTCTGTTCAGAGGGACATGGGGCTAGCAGGCCTTACTGGGCCAAACCATGGGGATCAAGGCATTTCACTCATTATTTTCCAAGGCCCTTCCTTCTATAAATCCTGAGCAGCTGGGCCAAGTACCCCTTCAGCACTTGACTCTCAGTGGTAGTGCAGATTGGGCAGTCCAAGGCTTCACAGTGGAGGGTAGACCCAGGGGGGTGGACACAGGTCCACAGCTCAAAATACAATCATCAGCAGCAATAAATGACTGTTCAGTAAAATACTTATTTTTATATAAAAAAAAAGTGTATTTATATACCAAAGCAAATTAAATATGACATTCACAAACAATACACACAGTCCCCTTAGATCAGGGTTCTAAAGTTTTATTGATGGTTTCCTGAGTGCCATTCTCCTCTCTATAGCAGCAGTGGCTATTCCCCATTCACTATAGGCATCATTTAGGTTAGTAGTCTGAGTCTCAGGAGTCCCACTCCATCTCTTTTTTTTAATGTCAAACGTGTTCCAGCGCCAAGCACTATATGGCTGGCAAATTCCCCTAGGGCCACCCGGCCTGTAAATCAGTCCTAACCACACCGGCATGACCTGAGCGATTGAAATCTCCAGGCAAACTCCCTTCGCTGGTGCGGAAACTGCAGGGGCTGCCTCCAGTAAGTTGCTTCCTCGTAAACTCAGAAGAGGGAGTGGCTGAGTGTGCTCTGCTTCCTCATACATGGTCCTGTGGAGGCTGCGTTCTTGGTACTGCTCTGATGCTTGTACATTTCTTTGGATTCTCCCAATACAGGGGCAGGATTCTGATTCTTCTTGTGCTGGTCCTCCGTCAGGGTTTGGGGCCACATAGGTCATCACGGCGGCCTCCTCCCCCAACCCTGAGACAACCTCAACCAGACCACACTTATTGCTGTGTCTTGGTGACTCTCTCCCCCCAGTGTATGAGGTCGACATCCTCATATTGTACACAGGCAATGGCCTGCTTGGCACTGCAGCAATCTTCGTGGTGGCCCCACCTGGCATCCAGGATTGCCAAATTTAATCTACATGCGGGAAACAACCCGATCGGTGCAGCAGCCATCTTCTCACACCTCATTATATGGATCAAATTGCCTGGCTCTCCCTCTAGACCAAACTCCCTCCAATGCTCTCACAGTGCATACTGGTAAGGGCAGGCAGGCAAGAACTGGTGATCCAGGCTCATGGGACAGATTGTCTTGGATTGCCAGAGTGATATCCCCTCACTCAGTTGGGAGACTTGCAGGCCTTGACCCCCAGTCCTGGTCTCAGACAGATGTTCCAGAGCTTCTCCTTCTTGCACAGTCTGACTGGCTGCTTCACTGCTGACAATTTGAGGGGCCTCAAGTTCCCCTTCTTGGAGTCCATATTCAGAAATCAAATGTGATTTAGAGTTTGAGTCTTTGAAGTTTATGTTGGGGACCTGCTTCCTTTAGAAGTGCTGTCTCCTCTGACCTGCCCTTCCTTCAGAAAGAAGTCTGTCACAGCAGAAGCGACTCTAAATCTGATAGCCTCACAACACAGGCAATGGGAGTGATGTTCACACCTGGATGTCAGCCACAGTGATATATATGTCTCCAAAGGCTAGCCCAGGGCCTCATCCCTTCTTTTTATTATTCTCATATCAGCCCCATCTCCTTCCTGAGAGTTGCCCAGCCGTTCCCTTTGAAGTTTACTGAAGAGCCTGACTCTCCCTTTCTCCAGTGTATCCTACCCAGCTCACAGGAATGCAGCAATCCATAAATCTGAATGGGAGGATTCCAACACCTTCTTTTGTTCATCTGGTAAGCCCTGAGCCCTGCAAAATGGAACCCAGAATCTTCCATGTATTGTTCCAGTCACAGACATCTAGCACATGCATATAACACACACGTACTGCGCAGCACTTATCTCCAAACCGATATAGACCAAGGGTGATTTAAGCACATATCAGCAGAACTTTAAGTGAGTGAGCCTGTAGGCCTCATCGCACGAAAACAGATACAAATAGGCCTGTTCTCTTCTACTGATCACTACACTGTATTCTGTCACCACCACACTTGTGCTGCTTGAATCCAGGCAAAGGCAGTAGAGTCTTTCACCACTCTAATGGTAGTGCTTTAGGCACATGATCCGTGATCGCCCACTTCTTCGAGCTAAAGGCAGTGCATGTATCTCTTAGGCCTTTCAACCCAACCTTATCCACAAATACACTTCTAATACAGATAGACAAACAATCACCAGGTACTATTTAAACAAGCAGGAAGGAAGACATTTCAATATGCTTTTCCTCTACTGCACTGAAACTGTCAGTTCAAACGATCCTATTGACCAGGATCCTGATAGCTCTGATTTGGCCGAAGCAATGGTGATTTCCAGAGCTTTAAAGCCCACAAGAAACTGCCATTTAACCACAATATAAGGTCCAGGATGGGAGGGAGAATACTTCATGTACAATCTTTGAATTTGGCTGCTTGGGTCTTGAAGCCATATAAAATGGACACGTAAATTTACGATCAGACTGTATGAAAATTTTCAAGGGAGTGCTCCTAAGGAGGGTAAGAACTAAAAGAAAAAAAGTCAAAAAGAAAGGGATGATAAATAAAGATAGAAAAGGAGTGAAATAAAGGAAAGGAAATGATGGAAGAAAAACAAGTAGCCTGGAAGGTTTGACGTGAATATGGAAGAGAAAGGAAAGAAGAAAGAGAGAGGAGTGAAGAAAGGACGGAAGAAAGGGTTGAAGAAAAGGATGTAGGAAAAAAGGAAAAGGAATTAAGATGTAGAAAAGGTAGAAAACAAAACGAAATTAGATGGGAAAAGAAAAAGAAAGCAGAGGAAAGAAAGAAACGGAGCGTCAACAATAGGAAGCAAAAAGTGAGATGAAAGAAGAAAAAATCTGAAAAAAGTAAAAGAAAGAAATAGGAAGAAAGAAAAAGAGAAATAATCAGAGCCAAGAAAGGAAGAAAAGCACAAAAAGAAAAAAGAAAGACATTGGAGCAGAAAATATAAACAAAGGAAGGCAGGGAAACAGAAGAATAGACATGAGAAAGAAAGAAAAAGAAGTAAAAGAAGCAAAAGGAGAGAAAAGGAGTGAAGGAAGAAAAAAATATGAAAGGCAAAGAAGACGCAAAGAAAGAAGAAATAAGAGAGTGTAAAGAAGAAAGTTGAAACTGAAAAAAGACTAATGAAAGATATGCAAGAGTAGTAGAGGAAAAAGGAGAAGAAAGAAGGCAAAGTAGAGAAAGACAAGCACGAGCAAAAAAAGAGAAAGGAAGAAAAGACAGAAAAAAGAGAAAGGCAAAGCAAAAATAAAGAACCGAAAATGGAAAGGAATAGAGGATTAAAGACATGTGAAGAAAAAGAAAAAATGAGAGAAAGCAAGAATAAATCAAGATGGAAAGAAAAGTCAGACAGCAAAAGATAGAAAAAGAAGAAAAGGGAAAGGAAGGAAGGAAGTAGAGAAAGGGAAAAAAAGAAAGAAGTCGAGAAAGATAACAAAAAAAAGACCATTTACAGAAGAGAAAGCCCTGCACTGTGATCTTGCTTAGCATCACGGGATGAGCCGTACAATCTTTTAAAGTGGTTGTTTAGCAAAATAGAAGCTGCATATTCTCAAACCAGCTGACAGGTAAGTTATGCGAGATCTATACTAATGCAGGCTGCGAGAAACTAGTTGCTCTCAATCGACTTGTTGGAGACTCTAGTGAAGATAATCAGGTATTTGTTAAGTTTGCAGGGGCCACAAATGGAAAGGCAGTCCAGAATCAGACCTTCTCCTGATGAATTATGCTCTGCTTCAAGCAATGGTGCACCCTGGCCAAAAGGGATCCTCTTGAGCGTCTTATAGCTTATTTCACTAGATCACACGCCGCAACTACTGCCCTAGATCGGGGCATTTCAAAATAATACATGTGACAAACAGCCATGTCAGCATCGGCCCTTACTTTTAGCGACACTACTGCATTGATTCACAATTCGTTAGGGAGGGAATCTTTACACTCTCTTTTCTGCAGGACCCTTGTAAAATTCCCTCCTCAGACTTACCTCCTTGGAATGTCGCAAAACACTTGCAGTTTACCACCCTGTTCAAAAGGATGGTAAGCCACTCGCAAACGGGAAGGGGTCACCAGGGGACCCCTTCCCCTTTGTGAATGGATACCTCCCTGTGTGCATCCACAGGGCACAGAGGCACAGGATTCCTCTCCGCCAGGGTTTTCATATAGGATAAACCGCCGTGAAAACCCTGGCGGGTAGGAAACTCCTAACATGCTTGGCAGAACCTTAGCAGTCGCACCAAGCATATTGACGTCCTACACCGCCGCAACACTGCCAGGGAATGACGGTTCCCTGGCAGCTCGGAGGGGCTGTGGTTATCCCACCGCTCAACTCATAATAGGGCGGTGGGGAGACCACCATTGCCACGAACCTGGTGGTCCTCGGTCCGTCAGACTCCTAATCAGCTAAGTAACGAATCTGCAGTTAGAGTATCGACCGGAAATAGCCTTACCGGAAGTAAGTAACGCATTGTTTGTTGCTTTAAATCCATTGATTCCTAGGCCACGAGAGTTTATTGTACGGGGCTCAGACATTCCTACCGGCCAGGACTAGGATTTGCGTTGCCTTTTTGAAAATGTTAGCAGAAGGATATATTTTGTTTGTAATATGCAGTATCGCTTTTAAACTTGTTATTTACTCTCTACAGGTTCCCCCAGCAAAAGAGGCGATCGTACCAGAGCAGGTAAGGACACTGACCTGTTTAAATAACGGTTCCGGTCCCCTACAGTAAAATATGTGCAGTCTTGATTTGAGGAAATTATTTATATCCTTATTTTCTACGTGTGTTCTAAAGAAAGGGGTTTGTGTGAACGTGTTACGCCTACTTGCGACAGTTGGGGTAGAGAGTACAGAGTAAAGCAACACTGGGAGGAAACTAGTACGTCTAATATTCTACAGTTTATGTTATTGAAAACTGTTGAACCATGTCCTCTTCTGTTGTAAACTGTTCCAACTCTAAAGTACGCTGTTTGCACTGTTGGAAATTTAAATAGATGAGTGTTCGGTGCCATTGGGTTCTCTCTGGTATTAATAAAGTGTAGAAACTCTCTGTACGTGTGCGAGATCCTGGAACATACCTTTTCCGAAAATGTATTTTCCAATTAACCATGAAATGGTAAAACAATGCCTGACAAGTTTCACTGTTTTAATTTAACTAATTCCCTGCTTACATCGTACATTTGTCTAATACACCACTTAGAGAAGAGCTTACATAATAAAGCAGAAAGCGTGCCCCAGTCCTGGGATTTAGCTCTCTGCAGCACACTTGTTTTTCACTCCATGAATACAAAGTGAAGCTTGTAATGTGTGAGCTGTTCCGCTCTGCTCGCTGTAGCATTTTTAACATTTTGTGTTGTTTCTTGGTAATTTTCTTGCCTGTCCCCGCTGGAGCTTCAAATACTACTTTTCGTGCTCTCGCTTAAAGTGTTGTATCAAAAGACTTCCGGCTCTCGGTCTCGGCTCCCTGCTTAATTTCTGGTCTGAAACCTTGGAAATGACCCAAACTTCAACCAGTGAGGTCAAGGTGCTCTGAACCCTACTTACCCCGAGGCCGCCCTAGTACAGAATGGTATTGCATGTCTTGTGTGCTGGGAGTCTCCTCTGAGTTCTGGTGAGTTTCCGTATTGCGGCTCCAAGTGTCGGATTGGGATCACAATTAGGCACGGGCACCCCTTAAATAAGTGGTCCAAATTCCCAGATTCCACCTATTTATAAAACAGCATTTGGCTAGTCTCATTGGGCTCCTTTTTAGAGAAATGTTTGATAAATTACATATTTTAAAGCTCTTCTCAATCAATCAATCAGGGATTTTTGAAGCGCGCTACTCACCTGTGAGGGTCTCAAGGCACTGGGGAGGTGGGGGGGGGGGGGGTTATCGTGCAGCTCCCTCTCATCCAAAGAACCAGGTCTTGAGGCTCTTCCTGAATGCTTGCAGAGTGGGGGCTCGTCTGATGCTGAGCTGGAGTTTGTTCCAGGTCTTTGCCAGTATGAAGGAGTAGGCTGTTCCTCCTGTTCAGGCTCTGCGGATGCGAGCGATTTCGGCCAGGGCGAGGTCTGCAGTCTTCTCTTGGGTGCGTAGAAAGAAACACTTTCATTGAGGTATTGGGGTCCGGTGTTGTGGAGGGATTTGTAGGCTTGAGTGAGCAGCTTGAAGGACACTCTCTTCTCGACAGGGAGCCAATGGAGGTCCCGTAGCTGTTGGGTGATGTGGGCTTGTTGTGGGATGTCGAGGACGAGTCTGGCACATGCAAAAACAACAGATTATGGACAGAATGCAGAACAATGTCATACATTCACCCCAGTACAAAGATCTGGGCCTAAATCGATCGTTTTTTTGCTCACCATCACGTTCCAGTTTGAACCCAGCCATATGCAAATCAGTCTTGACCCTGTGCCCCATGGGAACAGTCCAGCCCGAACTGCCAAGCCAGGTCCTCCCTGGACTGGAAACAAGCATCCTAGGACCGGTTTCGGGGTTTCACCCCTCTTCAGCCAGGATAGCTTGATTCCAGTGGCATTGAGAGCACGGGACCCATGTCTGGGCATACCCTTCCCACTCGGGGTGACAAATGCAAAAACAACAGTTGATGGACAGAATGCAGAACAATTTCATACATTCACCCCAGTACAGAGATCTGGGCCTAAATCCATTGTTTTTTTGCTCACTATTCTGTTCCAGTTTGAACCCAGCAATATGCAAATCAGTCTTGACCCTGTGCCTCATGGGAACAGTCCAGCCCGAACTGCCAAGCCAGGTCCTCCCTGGACTGGAAACAAGCATCCTAGGACCGGTTTCGGGGTTTCACCCCTCTTCAGCCAGGATAGCTTGATTCCAGTGGCATGGAGAGCACAGGACTCACGTCTGAGCATACCCTTCCCACTCGGGGTGACAAATGCAAAAACAACAGTTGATGGACAGAATGCAGAACAATGTCATACATTCACCCCAGTACAGAGATCTGGGCCTAAATCCATAGTTTTTTTGCTCACCATGCCGTTCCAGTTTGAACCCAGCCATATGCAAATCAGTCTTGACCCTGTGCCTCATGAGATCAGTCCAGCCCGAACTGCCAAGCCAGGTCCTCCCTGGACTGGAAACAAGCATCCTAGGACCGGTTTCGGGGTTTCACCCCTCTTCAGCCAGGATAGCTTGACTCCAGTGGCATTGAGAGCACGGGACCCACGTCTGGGCATACCCTTCCCAGGACGAGTCTGGCAGCGTTGTTCTAGATGGTCTGGAGTTTGCAAAGTAGGGATTTGTTGACTCCGGTTTTGAGGCTGTTTCCGTAATCCAATCTGCTGGTTATGAGTGCATGGTGGTAGCCTTTCTTGGTTCGTGGGGGTCCATTTGAAGGTTTTGCAGAGTATGCGGAGGGTGTAGAAGCACGTGGAGGAGAAAGCATTGATCAGTCGGGTCATGGTGTGGGAGGAGCCGAGTATGATGCCAAGGTTGCAGGCATGGTCAGTGGGAGTGGGAGGGTTGCCGAGGGCGGTGCACCACCAGGTGTTGTCCCAAGTGTAGAGGGTAGATCTGAGGACAAGGACTTCTGTTTTTTCCGAGTTGAGCTTCAGGCAGCTGCTGCTCATCCAGGATGCGACGTCTTTCATTCCTTTCTGGAAGCTGAGTCTGGTGGTGTTGGGTGCCTTGGTGAGGGAGAGGATGAGTTGGGTGTCGTCGGTGTAGGATACTATGCTTTCTGACAATGGCGGTGAGGGGGGCCATGTAGATGTTGAAAAGCATGGGCCTGAGCGATGATCCTTGGGGTACTCCACAACTGAGCTCTATGGTTTCGGAGAGGAAGGGCGGGAGTCTAATTCTTTGGGTTTGGCAGGTGAGGAATGAGCAGATCCAGTGTAGGCCAGTTCCCTGTATGCCGGCATCGTGGAGTCTGGCGGTGAGTGTGTGGTGGGAGACCGTGCCAAAGGCTGCTATAGACGGTGTCATAGAGCCAAAAACATTGGTGAAAGCTAAAAGCATTACCTTTTGGCTGGGAGAGTGAGGTGAAATAAAGTGACCGAAAGGCCACAACTCACCATGTGGCTTTTTTAACCAGCATTACTGGTATTTTAATGTCCTGGTCGTAGGAAAATGAAGAAAATCGCCTAATGCTGGTATTTTCTCCTCTGATCAATTTGTACTTCAAACTATAAACATAAGGTGAACAGAGTTTAAAATGTGGTCGAAATCTGCTTTAATGATCCATGACAGATAGTTAAAAATTAAACAAAGGCAGAAAACCCCTGTCAAGAAGGACATATTTATAATTGTATAGAGAATCCTCTTTTATTATTATTCCAGCCTTTGCAGACTCTTAAAATATGAGCAAACAGCAGATTATTTTGTATTCAATTTTAGCGTGAACTCAGCCCAAGCGCAGCTATTATATGAGCACCAGTCACATTACAGAATATCAAATTAATTATTATTTTAGGCATTGGGCAATTAAGTCATTTGCACAGAATCACAGAATGTTTAGCTGAGGCTGGGACTCAAACCTATTTCCAAATTCAGCTGCTCTGACCCTAACGTTACATCCCCTCAAGTGTTCTCTCTGAGAAAGATGCTGCACAGCGAAGCCTATGCAAACATACCCCCCACCACCAAGGCCTGAAAGACTCTGGCGCTGAGGTGCCAACAGGGGGCCCCTTCACTTACTCTTTCATCTCCCCAGCCAAGTATAGCCTCAGGGCGATGACCTAGGGGTGAAGTAAAGCACAGAGCTAATGCTGCTCCAGGGGAGCTGCGGTGATAATGGCCCAAATGCCGCATAACCTGCTCCCAGCCAGGCGCCTCAGTATAACAGCACAGCAGGGAAGTGAGACACTGCTTCTGAGCGCCTGCCCTGGCCCCAAGGGGGCCAAGCTAAAATCTGCAGTGGCCAAAATACTGACAGAGTGGCGTTGCTGCAAGCTACCGCCTACAAGCCTGCCTGCACATGATGCTGGCTCCACATTACAGTGGCTGGGCCGGGGAAGAGGCCATAAGGCTCTGTGGGCCGGTTGATAGAGCTAACTGAAACCGGCCTTCCCAATCCGATGCTGTCTGCTCCAAATGACTGGACCCGGGTTTACACAGGTGGAGTCTCTGGGTGCTGCGCTGGTATAAACTCTTGACTCAATCGTCGGTCCACCATAAGACTGTAGGGACACAATTGGAGTAGGATGGCTGCCATTCATTTTTAACTTAATCTCACAGATAGAAGAGGGATGATGACAACGCATGAAGGTGAATGAGTGTATGGGAATGCACAAAATTGATTAACACTGCCCTCACACACCGCAAGCTGTGTCATGCTTCATCATAGAGCTGCTAACACACCTCCGCGCCAACCCAACGCTGGAGGTGGAGCAATAGGGAGGGGAAAACAATACAACATACAGTGTGGGATCACAGGTGAGGAATGGTGCAGAAATAGTGATATAAAACTGGTAACAGGGAGTCCTTATCAACATTGTAATTCTAGGTACCCTTTCCAGATTTAAAACAAAAAGTGGATGCTAGGTTGGGGAGTTTATGATGAGATGCCAACCCCTCCACTCTGCAGAAGTGTCAACATGTTTCAGCCGGCTAAAACTAATCCCCCGGCTTTCCTCAGGACTCTCACCACTGTGATCCCTGGGGGCTCACCCTCCCTTCTTTAAATTAAAAGTAAAGGGGATGTCACCTTTAGTAGAGCCCCTCGCTCTTGGAGAGGAACCTGTAAAGTGATTAAAAAACATAGAACAAGTGATGTGTAGAGTGAAGTGCCCTACATACAATGTTTAATAAAAATGAAAATGGTGCATTAACCCCACTCACTCCTAACCTTCAGCTGAATTATATGAGTACAACCCCTCCCCCCAAAAAAATTCTGGGTGGGGGTGGTTTTCTTTCAGTTTTGTAACATTCAAACTTATCTCGCTCAGTCGCGCTTTTGACAAATACACAAGCACTCTGTCACATGATTATAGCAGTGCTTACTCTCAGATTTTCTGAGGTAAAGGATTAGATAAAAATGCACATGGACATCGAAAAAATACTCAGAGGACACCACATTCAACCTTCACCTGTTAATCATGAAACTTACTGAGTTTATTAAATGTTTAAACACGAACTGGCGGGGGAGTGAGAACAGCACCCTATTAGCACTCTCTGTAGGGAAATAAGAAATGTTTAAAAGTCATGGAGAGTGTTTTCGCTCCAAGTCTAGCAGGGCTGTATATGCCTGCCTTTGAGGACCAGTACATCTTCACGCATGGAGGTCCCTGGTTCCATCATATCAAATTCTGGAGGCGTTTTATTGATGATGTCCTTTTGATATGGAGAATCATTGGATAATTTCCTGATTTGGCTCAATCATAGGAATCCCTTACTCCTCTTTTAATCAATTTGGTGCATTCCCACACACTCATTCACCTTCACGCGTTGTCATTATCCCTCTTCTATATGTGAGATTAAATTACTGAGCGGGAGGTCAAAGAGGGTTCTCTATCCTCTCACCCCTCTTTTTCGTGTGTGTAGCAATTCATTTTTAACTCCCACAACCACTAAGCCAACATGGCAATACCAAGTCAAGATATAGCTCAATGTTCGATGCAGAGGGAGAAAACTCCCTTTGTGTCAGTGCAGATGTTACTTCGGCAGTTTGTTCTTGCAGAAAAAAATAATTTGCCAAGTGGCAACATCAAACATTGCAGCCGCTCGACCAACGATCACTGCCTTCTGTGGAGCTATTGCAGCAGAGACTCCATAGGAGGTTACAGAGACCCCACATGCATGGTGGGAAACTCTGAATTTAGTAGATGATCCTCTCCTAGGGGTGCATAGCCATTGATGGGCTGCCCGCAAGAAACTCAATGACCTGTATGTCACCACAGTAATTAGTGACAATCTCCATTCGATTTGTATGCTTTGAATGCATACCCTCTGTTGTGTAGATTTGTACAGCGCATTATCACCTGAGAAGGTTGCCTGGGCCTGAGCAGCTGTGTGTCTAGTTACACCTAGGACCTAGTGGGACTACTTACTGGTTTACCGTGTTGAAAAGAAGTGTATTGTGGTTGGAACTGAGATTAGTGTCAAAATAAAGGAATGCTAATGTAAAAGTGTTTCTGAGGGATACTTCCAGATATAGATTTCCTGCCTTAGAATAACCCCCATGCACTGGATATGGAGAAGGTTTTAGTAGTGCTCCTGCTCACCACTAGGTGCTCTCATGGAGCCCCATGCTGGCACTGTATTACCCTGAAAGTGTTTGAAGCAGAGCCACATATATGTATCACCAATTCATTCTGATGTCACTCATTACACAGCTATTAGCAAACAAATCATTATCTTTTTGGATCAGATACTGATCCTGTGCCAGATCAGGGTGCACCCCAGGATATTGGTGATGACTACGATGATCTGCACTCCCCTCATTACATTGATGATGCCATATACATTAATATATAAAATGCCAGTGGGTTTGACACATCCACTGACGCACAGCTCAACTCGTTACATGGGTCATCGATGGATGAAAGTGCCTTGTTTGTACTGCTAGTTTAAATGGTATCTAACATACTAGAATACAGCTGTCTTCTACAGCCAAAGCTGGCAACATCTTGCTCTGATTTCTTTGTTGAAACAGTTTTTACCTGCCTGCTAGCAGTCAGGTAACCAGACTTCATAAACCAGTACCTAGTGATGCAGATTTTTCTCACAAAGCACCCTACTTTGCAAACCCTTATTGGTCAGGCCTCAAGGAATAAGGTGAACCCAAATGTGTTTCCTACCAATCCTTTGACCAGGAAACCCACAAATATTGATGCCTGTGGCAGATGTGTTTTCCTCTGTGGGCTTGGCTCTGCGGGATTTAACCATAGTCTGACTATTGCGCCGATAAACACATGCCCTTTGGGACATGGCCATCATGATTTTGCCAGTAGTCCCAGATGACGTTAGGGCTTCTCTGGTTCAGACCATACATAATGGCTATGACACTGCCAAGTATGGTATCTGTGCCTGTATGGATACTGCTGATAGCATTGGTGGGACCTTTGGACACCAGTGTTGGCCTTCAAATACATGCCTGGATGAGGTCCATTGATTCTGTGGCGATATACAGCTATGATAATTGTTATGCTCTTTTCTGGGTGTTGCCTCTTTGGAGAGAAGGTGGATTCTGCTTTCAATCAATCAATTAATCAATCAATCAGGAATATTTTGAGCGCACTACTTACCCGTGAGGGTCTCAAAGTACTGGGGGAGGGGGAGATAGTGGCAGCTCTGTGGTCATCGGAAGAGCCAGGTCTTGAGATCTTTTCTGAATAGTTGCAGTGTCGGGCTTCATCTGATCCGGAGGGGGGTGTAGGAGAGTAGGATCTGCTTCACATGTTTACCCCCACTTTTTGCTGGTGTTTCACTGTTTTTCGACTTTAGTCTGGCTGGGACCCTGCTAGTCAGGGCTCCAGCCTAGCTGCTTCCTCTCTAAAAATGATTCCATGTACTTTAGGTACAGTTCAGATTGGATCTGAGGTACCCTTATAAGTCCCTAGTATATGGTATACTATGTACCCAGGGCATAGGTACCCCAGAGGCCTACCAGGGGCTGAAGCATGTATTATGCCACCCCTGGAAAGCCACCCAAAATGACACCACAGGTCTTCTACTGCAGCCTGTGTAAGGTGGTGCATGCACCCCTTACTGTGATATAGGTTACCTATATCACTATACATATACACACATATAAACCTATAAGTCACTCCCATTGCAGGCCTTATCAATCCTGAAGGCAGAGTGCTTGGTTCTTATGTGAGAGGGCTCGGCTGCATGAGCAGAGCCCCTCCGCAGAGTTCGGAGACCCTTCTCTGATGCTGTTTGTAGTGCAGCCTGACCATATACTCTTAAGTGCATTATAACCAAACGGTAAATGCTAACTTTGGACTGGCTGCACGGAAACATGTTGTGTTTGGTATCAAACACCTTGGAATCATACCCCCACACCAGTAACTGGTGTGGGAGTATGATCTCACCCTTCTAGAGGGAGAGACATGACAGCACTGGTATACCCGGTAGAAACTTAATAAAGCCCTGGCATCACAAAATGGATGCTGCAGCCACAAACACAGGCCTGGCCTCCTGCTGCTGACCGAAACTCCAGCAGGGGAGGCCTGGACAATAGGTTTCCTGTCACAGGGAGGTGTAACCACCTCCCAGACAGGCTTATGTGTATTGGGCTGGGTGGGAGCACTCTCTGAGTGCTTTGAAGTCCTGACCTCGGGGCACATTTGGTGTCCCTGTGCATAATCCTGGACCTTCGACGCTCTGCTCAAGACCAGAGGACTGAAGAAATCTCCCTTGGGGTCAAGGAGTGACTCCCCTGCTTGGCAGGCACCAACGAAGCAATTTGCCGGTCTGCATTTCCGAAGCTCCCGCCTAACTCTGAAGTATTTGCAGCCCAGGAAGAGGATTTCCAGACATCACAGAGGCCGACCCGAGTCCCCAGCAAAGCTGAGACCCACAGCCCTCGTGAGTAACGTGGAACCAGAACTCCTGGTCACCGTGCATTTCTGCAAGTGCATTGACTTCTTGGCGTCTCTTGAAGTCGTGCTAGGGCTGACTTGTAGCCCCTACCTTGAGCACTAAATCTACTGAAGATTGTCAGCCTGGTCATTCTAAGTGACCCGTGGGCCACCATTTTGTGTTTCATCTCAAGGTCTCTTCGCGATCCCTGGTCTGTTGACTGGTGGGTCCCTGAGGGGGTAACTTTGTATTTCCTTGGGCTTCCCTGGTTGCTCCAGATGTGCCCTGACTCCCAACCAAGTGGTGAGTCCCACAGACCTTGCTGGTCTGCACCGAAGCATCTTTCTTGTTTCTGCGTGGGTTGCTGTTACCAAGGCTTGTTGTGTCCAATCTGGGCACCGACACTTCAGCACTCAACATCCTTTGTGGGACAGCTCGAATCCAGCTCCTGATTGTCCTCGACGCCTCCTGGTCCTCGTGGCTGAAGAGTCAAGCTTCTCCTTTTTCACCTGAAATCACCCAACATCGGTGGGCATCTGCTTATCGCCTTCCTGGTCACTGGCTAGTGACTCAGACTCTGTCCCCTCTGCTTTCAGGTTCTTCTCATCTTCAATCCAGGCTTGGATCTCTTCTGACACTTTGCATCTTCACAGCAGCAGCACTTCTTGGCCAGCTCCCATTTAAATCAACGACGCGACCCGACACCAAAATACACCTATGTACCCAGCTTCCCTGGGTGAGGTAACACAAGTACTCCGGTGCTCCCGTGGGTGCTACCCCTAGAACTTCCTAAGTCCAAGAGGGTTTCGTCCTGACTCATTTCTAAGTGTCCCTAATCTTTAAAAATCCCCATAGAAGCTAACGGGAGCTCGCGGCTGTGTTCACACACTGCACATGGCCCCCGTGGGTCCCCTGTGTCACTACCTTGGGTGGTTCCTTGGGGTCCCAGTGATTCTACAGGCTCTAGGCCTTGTGTCTAGTTAAGTCGTGGTTCTTATACCACTATTTTAGTATATGGTGTGGCTCGCCCCTAGGGCCTGACGTGTATTTGTGCTATTTTAATGTGATTATTGAAGTGTAACTTATGTGTTTTGACCTCTAGTCTCATAAAGAGACTAGGAGGGTGTGTTTAGTAATAAATACATATATTTTATATATATACCTGGTGTGGATATCTTTCATTTAGTGACTCAAGAGATTATAGACTGGTAAAACAAGCTGCTTTCCATTCCTTCAAGACTTAGCCTGAAGGCTGCTCTCCATAGCTACCACTAGGATAGCTTTCAATAAAGGTTGTCTTTAACCTATAACCAATAAGGGGTTGTTTGAACTGATACAAGGTGCCCACTATAACTAGTGGACTGCATATATCAGGCCAACTTCTCACAGGGGGGTTCATTCCAAGTCGTGGCCGCGATGTAGGAGAAGGATCTGCAACCCACTCTGGCCCTGTGGATGCGGAGGACCGTGGCTAGATTGGCGGAGTGGTGGTTTCTCTTTAGGGGGCGTGGAAAGAGATTCTTTCATTGAGGTATTGGGGTCCGGTGTTATGGAGGGCTTTATAGGTATGTGTGAGCAGTTTGAAGGTTATTCTTTTTTTGACAGGGAGCCAGTGGAGGTCGCGGAGGGGATGGGTGCTGTGGTCATGTCATGGGATGCTGCGGACGAGTCTGACTGCGGCGTTCTGGACTGTCTGGAGTTTGCTGAGAAGAGTTTTGTTGATTCTGGCGTAGAACGTGTTTCCGTAGTCCAGTCTGCTGGTGATGAGTGCGTGGGTGATGGTCTTCCTGGAGTCGGGTGGGATCCATTTGAAGGTCTTGCCAAGTATGCGGAGGGTGTTGAAACATGTGGAGGACACGGCTTTGATCTGGCGGTTCATGGTGAGTGAGGAGTTGAGTATGATGCAGAGGTTGTGAGCGTGGTCTGTAGGGCCAGAGGGTTTCCGAGGGTAGGGGGCCACCAGGTGTTGTCCCATGAGGAGGGAGTGGACTCGAGGATGAGGACTTCCATTTCCTCTGAGTTGAGCTACAGGCAGCTGCTGCTTATCCAGGATGCAACGTCCTTCATCCCTTTATGGAAATTGGCCTGGTGATATTAGGTTCCTTGGTGAGGGAGAGGATGAGCTGGGTTTCATTAGCGTATGATTCTATGTTGAGTCTGTGTTTTCTGACGATTGTTACAAGGGGGACCATGTAGATGTTGAAGAGCGTGTGACTGAGGATGGATCCTAGGGGTACTCCGCATCTGACCTCTGTGTGTTCAGAGAGGAAGGGTGGGAGTCTTTTTCTTTGAGTTCTGCCTGAGAGAAAAGATTGAATCCAGTCTAAGGCAGTTCCCTGGATGCCGGCGTCGTGGAGTCTGGCAGCTAGTGTGTGTGGAGAGAAGGTGTCGAAGGCTGCTGAGAGGTCTCTGAGGATGAGGACTGCAGTGTGGCCTTGATCAAGAAGGGTGCGAATGGCGTCAGTGGCGGCTATGAGGTTGGTCTTGGTGCTGTGGTTGCTGCAGAATCTGGATTGAAAGGAGTCGAGGATTTTGTTGATTTCTGTGAAGGGCGTTAGCTGGGTGTAGACGAGTTTCTCGATGACTTTGGCGGCAAAGGTGAGAAGAGAGATGAGTCTGTAGTTCTTGCTTTGAAACACTTTATGGACAGCAAAACTAAAACGCATTCTTTGAGGCTGTCGACCCGTGGCAAACAATTTCTGCACCAGTTCTGGAAATATATTCGCTGGTGCACAGGGCTGGTGTATAGGTAGAGGCCGCATACCCAGCAAATGATTCAGCCAAGTCCTTTTGGGATCGCAGATGCTAAACCAACTGGCAACACATGGGTCAGTAAGGGCGCCAGTATACCAACTCCTCTTCCGAAACAGCCAATAAGATACTTAAGTTTGAATTCAGCAGCCCATGTATAGCCAGTGGGGTGGCTGGATTGAGCACTTTCTCCAATGATGACAATCTACCAAATCTGGCAGATAAGTTTGAGGAGGATGGCTTAGTATATGGTGTGCACTCTCAGGAGTAATGCATCTTGCACTATTTCAGCCTTCCCTTATGGTGATTGTAGTGGTTTTTGATAACCTTTGAAAGCTCTCAAAGGGGTAACTGTGCATAGCAGCCTTCAGGCTTATCTTGGAGGAGTGTAAAGGGACTTATTTAACCCCATTTAATCAACAGTATCGATTAGATAAAAAAAAGTATGACACAGTGTTTTATACAAATACTTCTATTTATTACACAACATAAACACTGACACATTGGTATATCTCCTTCCCAGAGATATTAACAATATACACAAGAATAAACACTAGACTCCATAGGGAGACTAAACCACATATTAAGAAAGTGGAATGCGAACTGCAAAGGAGAAAGGGACTTGGAGTAGAATACTCAGAGGAGCTGGGGAAACAAGGATCCACCAAAGGTAAGTACCCAGGAGCCCCACGGAGGCTGTGTGCAGAGTGGAAACACAGCTGCGTGACCAATGGAAGTCAATGGAGAAGTTGCGGTTTCAGTTTTAAAAAAAGAAGGACCCTTCCCAGAGGACCCCGAAGAAACCCTTTGGAGGACAGAATATTGGAGAGCACCCCACCCTTGGATGTCCCAGGAACCAGTTTACCTGCACCAGGAAAGCCAGATGCATAGGAGTGAATGGATGTGGGAACCTGACGTAGACGACAATGGAAGACTTCGAAGAAGATGTTTCTGAAGAAGCCTGTGAAGGAGGACGGTGAAATCCAAGAGTGGGTTCTTGAAGAGAGGAACCTGCAAGTGATTGCACCGGATTCTTATTTTTAAATCTCACTAAGAATTCTCGGCTGACTGGACCGTTGTTACCTGCTGAAAAGTGTAAAGGGGAGAAAATCAATACATTCTAACTAAAACACAGTAAGTACCAATCAACTTAGACTCGGAAAAGATCCCTCAAGTTTAGGAGTTTTATTACAAAGCCCAAAAATAATTGGACAGACAAACACCTCATAACAAGGTTAAAGAAATACATGGGCACTAATACAAAGTTCATCCTACGCACCAGTCTGATCCGGTGAAACATAAAAAGAATAAGCAACTCCAGATATATTAAACAAGCAATAACTGCTCCAACATCCAAATTAGTATTCATTAGTGGCTGTAAAAGAAATCCAGTAATCTGACCCTACACTATCACTAAAGTGACATCCCTACTTAGCATTTCCCAGGCAAGATCAAGAAAAGGTGTCAGCTCGTGAAGACTTAAGAAGTACACTCACGTTGTAAGGGTCAGTAGCCAAAGCTACTAAGTTCATTCTAAGTCTCCTTCCTCAGTATCAAACCTTTCCTTCTACCCTCTAACGGCTCTCTGCTAGCTCATCCCTCGGGGCACTGTCACTAATACAAAATGTACAATTTGCAGAACACGCCCTGAAACACCATCTCCGACCAGGCACCTCTCATAGGTAATTTTCCACCAAAACTTGTACTTCGTCCAGCAACGGTTGAAGTGTCCTTGGGTCTCAGGCTTCTCCTAATTATCGACATTCCAGGATACTTTTTTGCGGACCTCCTCCCTACCTAACTCCTAAGACAAAAGGTGTCAGTCTAACTAACGAGAACGGTGTCCTTGCACCTGCAACAGAAGCATGAGAACAAAACAATCGTGCACGCACATGAATTTCGCTGACTACCTCCAAATGAGAGCTCTACCAGGGAAGATACACTTCAGGCCTTCATAATTCAGCTAACATAAGAAATACGAATGGGCCTTTCATAGCAAAACGTGAACATTCATTTAGGCCTTTCCACATCAAGAATTACACGCATTAATAAATGTTGCATCTGCAAGCACTACATTTCCTTACATTAAAGCACAATTAATCATTTCTACATATGCAGGCTTTATTATGGTACACGTTTAGATCTAATGTATTACATTACACATGAGCTATTACATTAAGCATTTGCAATAAACAACAAAAGTTACACAATTACATTTAAATGCCATTTTACTTTCTCGAATGGCACAAACTAATTTTCTATCATTACTCTTACACATTTCGTTATTACTTTGACATTTCTAATGATCAGCTTTTAGTAGAACACAAGAATATATGCGGGTGCAAACTATCCATGATTATGATTTGCCCCTACAATTTTTGAAATATCATGACGCTCTATCACAAGCATAGGGTACAGAGTCCATGCCACTCGGAGGTGACCAGGAGGCATGGAAGCACAATGGCCACCGATTTTGAGAATCTCAGGAGTGAAGACGGTGACCTTGTCGTTGCAACGGTGAGGAACAAGTGATGCTGAAGAAGACCAGGAGCCATGTATGAGCTGTCCCACATTGGTTGTCGGTGTCTAGGTGGTCAGTTTCTGGGGCAGCACCAACAAGCCTTGGTAGCCGCAAATGGCGTGGAAAGTGAAAAGATGCAAACATTGGGACTAGCAAGATCTAAGGGTCTCACCAGGAACAGGAGTGTCAGAGCAGGCTGCAAGCATGCAGGGTAGCCCACTGAAGCAAAGGAAGACTCTCGAGAGGACCCACAGGCCCAAGGCTCAGGAGTTGCAAGATGGCCTCAGCTGCTCACCAAAGTTGGAGGCCCACGGTGCAAGGGATACAGCAAGCAATCTGATCTTCAGAGGATTAGGTGCTGGAGGGTAGAGCTTTTGTAGCCCAACGATATCTGGAGTGCAGAGTCAACAAGCCTTGGCAATGGCAAATCAACACGCTGCACAGGGGTTTGGTCCCAGCGGCTCAGACGAGAGAACTGTCCACAAAATTGCTGAGAAGACATTTGAGGCCTCAAGGGAGCTGCAGAACCACTACCTGTGTTGCTGGGCCTTGGAAAGTCCGTAGGACGACAGGAGCAGCAGACCGATCAGCTTTGTTAGCGGTGCCTGTAGATGCAGGGGAGGAACTCCAAGGGAGATTACTTCCAATGTACTTGATGCCCACAGGCCTTCTGGAGAACCTGGATGAAGCACAGATGATGCAGAAGACTTAAAGAAAATTAAGACCAGGAGCTGTAGGAGTTTCCTTGATGCAGTCACGGTTCCAGTCGAAGTCCGATGAAGTCTGAGTGTCCAGATAGTTGAAGAGTGTCTTGGTTTAGAAGGTGAGTCTTGTTCCATGACAGATCTGAGGACCCACCTACAGGGGATCCCTTAAGTCCCCTAGGGAAATTGTTGAAACTGCTCAGGGGGTTCTTCCCAGAGAATGGGCAGGACAGAGGGGAGGATACTTCCCTGTCCTTCGTCCAGTTTTGCGCCAGAGCGAAACAAAGGGTTTCTGAACTGGCTCAAACTGGAGTACGCAAGGAGGGCACTAAGTGTGCCCTCCAAAGCACTTTTAAGGCGCTGAAAAGCACCCTCATTGCAGATCAATACACTAAATCCTGTCTAGGATGTGGTCACACCTCTCTATGACAGGAAATCTATTGTTCTACCCCTGCTCGGGTTCAGCTCAGCAGCAGGAGGGCAGAATCGTGTCTGTGATCTGTAGCAGGACTAGCTTGCTGGCAGAACCTGAAAGGCTGTCACTGAGAGTACAGGGGAGTCCCTTAAGGAGCTCCCCCAGTACATGCGATCATACTTTCAGCAATGGAATTTGTGTTGGGGTATGATTCCAACATGTTTGATACCAAACATGACCAGGTTCGAGGCAGCCATTTTATAATTAGACATCTCGTAATGACTGATATCCACTATATACCTGAAATTGGCTGACTGCACTTACAAAGCCTGGAGAATTGGGTTTGCAGTGGTGTCCTGCTCATGCAGTGGCATCCTCACACTTGTAATTAAGCACCCTGCCCTCGGGACTGCCAGGGCTTCCATAGGGGTGAATTATAGGTTTTAAGTGAAGTGACCTCAGATATAAGGAAACTTATCTCTGTTGTGAGAGGTGCAAGCACCATCTCACACAGGCTGCAATGGAAGGCCTGTAGTCAGAGTTTAAGTGGATACCCCTGGGTGGCACATTTCACTCTGCAGCCCATGATAGACCCCTGGTGTATCTATGTCCTGGGCAAGTTAGTACCATATTCCATGTACATCAGTAACCAACTGTGGATGTACCAAAGTACTTACCAGAGTCAATTTAGGGGAGAGAGCACAGTTGCTAGGGTCCTGATTAGCAGGATCCCAGCAGGCTGCAGTCAAAAGCACACTGAGACCAGGCAAAAGGTGAGGGGTAACTATGAAAGCGGTAAACAGACATAATATTGAATTCAAAATATCGACAGGACAGAATATCGAGTTTTTAATATAGAATGGACAGAATATCGAATTGCCAAAATAAAGTGGTGAAGAATATCGAAAATCAGGTAAGAAATAAAATATCGATTTAAATAATATAGAAGTAAGTAATATCGACAGTCATAATATAGTTGTTAAAAATATCGAATTTTTTTATAGTGTTTTAAGTGTTAGTATATGTGTTAAAAGTATGTATAAATTTTGGAATGTATGTTTGAATATTTTTAAAGTAATGAATTTTATGTTATTTAATTTTTGTGTAATTTAATTCCGTAGCGGGTTGTGGGTTTATAGGGGATTAGGGTGGGAAGTAATTTAATTATAGTACATTAAATAATAATTTTTAGGAATTATTAATATTTTTAATTTAATTTTGCGTTTTACTTCTGTAGCGGGTTGTGGGTTTATAGGGGAATAGGGTGGGAAGTAATTTAATTGTTATTAGGTAATTATTAATTGGTATTGAAAATTAATTGGTTGTTGATTAATTATTAATTGGTAAATAATTTGTATTAATTGGTAATTAATTAGTATTAATTGTTTAATTGATAATTATGTTAATTGTATTCATTTATTATTTGTAGCAGGTTGTGGGTTTATAGGGGAATATGGTGGGAATTAATTTAATTGCAAATAATTAATTTTTTAAATAATTTTTGTATATTGCTAATTCCTTTATTCTTAATTAATTATTAATTGGTATTAATTTTATTTATTAATGTTTGGTATTGAAAATTAATTGGTTGTTAATTAATTATTAATAGGTTATTAATTAAAACATACATTGGTATTTATAATAAATTAATTATTAAATTTTGTGTGATTGGTAATTAATTTTAATATTTTTATTTGGTAATAATAATTTATTTGTTTTTAATAAAATATTAAATTATTATTTTCCCTACTATTGCACTCACTGGAGTGGGAATAGTAATTTTTATCCCTACGCTATCCAACGCTTTCCCTACTATTGCACTCACTGGAGTGGGAATAATAATTTTTACCCCTACGGTATCCAACGCTTACCCTAGAGTTGCACTCACTGGAGTGGGAATAGTAAATTTTACCCTCCCGCTATCCAACGCTTTCCCTACTGTTGCACTCTCTGGAGTGGGAATAGTAATTTTTACCCCTACGCTATCCAACGCTTTACCTACTGTTGCACTCTTTGGAGTGGGAATAGTAATTTTTACCCCTTCGCTATCCAACGCTTTCCCTACTGTTGCACTCTTTGGTGTGGGAATAGTAATTTTTACCCTCCCGCTATCCAACGCTTTCCCTACTGTTGCACTCTCTGGAGTGGGAATAGTAATTTTTACCCCTACGCTATCCAACGCTTGCCCTACAGTTGCACTCACTGGAGTGGGAATAGTAATTTTTACCCCTACGCTATCCAACGCTTTCCCTACTGTTGCACTCTTTGGAGTGGGAATAGTAATTTTTACCCCTACGCTATCCAACGCTTTCCCTACTGTTGCACTCTCTGGAGTGGGAATAGTAATTTTTACCCCTACGCTATCCAACGCTTTCCCTACTGTTGCACTCTTTGGAGTGGGAATAGTAATTTTTACCCCTACGCCATCTGACGTTTTCCCTACTGTTGCACTCACTGGAGTGGGAATAGTAAATTTTGCCCTCCCGCTATCTAACGCTTTCCCTACTGTTGCACTCTCTGAAGTGGGAATAGTAATTTTTACCCCTACGCTATCCAACGCTTTCCCTACTGTTGCACTCTCTGGAGTGGGAATAGTAATTTTTAGCCCTACTCTATCCAACGCTTTCCCTACTGTTGCACTCTATGAAGTGGGAATAGTAATTTTTACCCCTACGTTATCCAATGCTTTCCCTACTGTTGAACTCACTGGAGTGGGAATAGTAATTTTTACCCTCCCGCTATTCAACGCTTTCCCTACTGTTGCACTCTCTGGAGTGTGAATATTAATTTTTACCCCTACGCTATCCAATGCTTTCCCTATTATTACACTGTCTGGAGTGGGAATACTAATTTTTACCCTCCCACTATCCAACGCTTTCCCTACTGTTGCACTCTCTGGAGTGGGAATAGTAATTTTTACCCTTCCGCTATCCAACGTTTTCCCTACTATTGCACTTACTGGAGTGGTAATAGTAAATTTTACCCGCCCGCTATCCTACGCAAAAAATATTGCATTTTTTAAATAAATATTACGTTAATATATATGGGTATTATTCTATTTTTTTTACTTACATTAATTATTTATTAATTTTAAAGTAATTTAAGTATTTTTAAGTATGTTTCAGTTAATTATGTGTTTTATTTCATTAATTTTACATTAATTTTAAGACATTTAAAAAAATTCGATATTGTGACTAACTATATTTTTTTACAACGATATTTAGGATTCCATATTTTTGTACTTACCTGTTTGGAGATAGGGCTTCGATATTTTGGCATTCTATATTTTTCCCTTGATATTTTGGCAATTCGATATTCTTCTTCTCGATATTTCCTCAGTGATCCATGAAAGCAGATCTTACTTTCTGTCTCTTGCACATTATTTGAATCAGTTGCACCCTTCCTTTTCTTTCTTTCTCCTCCAATATTCCTCCTATTCATAATGATTCTCAGCATAGCATCTGTCCATCCTTCTGCAGGAGGTATGACTGCTCCTCTTGTGTGGGGCCATAGAGAAGCTACTGGATTAATACAAAGTTGGCTGAAAAAGTATGCGGGCCTCAGGATTACCTTGGAACTCTGACCCCTGAAAAAGGGCTAAAATCCAAAGGCTCACTTTGGTTCAGATCCAACATGCTCTGGTCCGGGAGACATTGCATGGTGTGCTGCTTGGACTCACAGCCATTTGTCTATGTTTGAAGGTGGCCACGAGCATTATCAATTTGTTTTCATCCTTGGCAACAGCAGCACCTCTTGGCTGTTCATGAAAATCATTGGCGAGATCCAAGACACCTAAAGTACAGAATTGTTCCTCACCAGTAAAAAGTCTGACACTGTCTGACTGTAATCACGATATTTCAGGCTTGATCCTCAATCCAGGTGAGGGTGGCTCTGGGACTTCTTGTCCTTGTGCATACTCCTTATCAACTATGCGAGTTCTGAATTGGGATATGAAATCCGAGTAGCCAAGCATCAAGGCCACCTTCCTAAGACCACTCACCTCTCAAGATCTATGTTGGTGGCTAACTGATCACAGTTTGTTCTGCGACAGGCCACTCTCCCTTTCCCACCCAGAGTGGACTTTGGTGATGGACACATCACTACTGGGCTGGGGGGAGGTCACCTGTGGGAGGTGGAGATCAGTGGACTATGGGGCATAACAGCAACACCCGGCGATGATTATCGCTCAGCGCTCTTAGTATGAGGATAATTATCGCCGGGTAACGTGGATTTTTATCGCTGAGATAGCGTGCTATTAGCAACGCTTATCTCCTCAGCGATAAAAATCCTCACGCTAACTGCCTAACGTGAGATTATCGCTGGAAACCCAGCAATAATCTCACGCAATGTGGCGTTAGCTTGCTGATAGGGATTCACAAACTTAGTCATGATATCCACCCTCCATAGGAAATCATGGCTAAGTCAGTCCTGAAGCAGGCGTAAGGAAAGTAGCGATAACAGGGGTTATCGCTACTTTTCTTGACGCTATGCTTCATAGCGTGGGGCTTGATGATAGGAGAAATGTCGCTTAGCGACATTTCTCCTGTCATGTTAGGTCAGGAACGCCCACTTTACATCTCATTAGAGATGCAAAGTGGGCGTAAACAATCCCCATGCTAAAGCAAGGTTTCACGTGTTAGCGTGGCCTTGTTAATTAGGCGATAAAATTATCGCCGCTTTTTGGCAGAAAACAGCCGCAAAAGCGGCGATAATTTTTTAACGCCTGCTTGTAAATATGCTCCTATGTTCTCCAGTGGATGGCTCACTCCATATACACCTACTGGTGCTACGGGCCATTTGTCTGTTACTGAAGGACTTTCTGCCAACCATTAAAGGGAAGCTGGTAGAGGTTCTCACAGTCAATACCACCATCCTGTGGTACTGCTGTGAGAAGAGCAGAGTGGGGTCCTGTGCCAGTAGGCTTTGCGCCTCTGCAGATGGCTAGAGTGCCAGGGCATCTTTATGGTTAGAAACTACCTCTCAGGGCCCTTGAAAGCCAAAACAGACAAACTAAGCAGTCATCATCTGGCAGATCATGAGTGCCATCTATCTCTGAAGGTGGCATATGGAGTCTTGCACCACTGGGAGATTCCTGGCTAGATATTTTCACCACAGTCGAGAACACACAGTGTCAAAAGTTTTGAACATTGCAAAAGACACACTTGTTCCCCTAAACCATTTGTGATGCCACAATGGTACCTTAGCTCGGTCTTGACATTACTCACATGCATGCCTTCTGAGCCATTGGGTAGCTGCTCGCTGCATCTCCTGACCTTGAAGACTATTTCCCTCATTGCGATAATGTCATAGCATTGTATGAGTGAACAGCAAGCACTGTCAGATTAATCACTGTAGACCAAATTTTTTCTGGAAAAATTGATGCTGAGGACTTTTACCAAAAGTCATAACTCCCTTCCATGTTGGGCAACCCATCCCCATTGTTTTTTATTTCACCAATCCCTCAAAAAAGAGGACAGACTATATTGTTGAGACCCGAATCAGCTTTTAGCTTTTACATAAATTGGACTAAGGACTAGCTTCTTGTGGAGTTCTTCAGAGCTAAAATGGGAAAAGCTGTGCAGACG
The DNA here is from genome assembly GCF_964204655.1 of Triturus cristatus. Lineage (NCBI taxonomy): Eukaryota > Metazoa > Chordata > Amphibia > Caudata > Salamandridae > Triturus > Triturus cristatus. Next base: position 124,740,394 of record NC_140587.1, on the reverse strand, counting down.
AGTACCTTGATGAGGTGGATAGTCCTCTCTATTAAGATCTGCCATACATTGGCCAGGAAGCAATCCCTGGAATGTCTGAGGGCCCTTTCCACCAGGACCAAGGCTGCTATTACTGTGATGGTCTTGATAACTGCCAGACTGCAACATATGTGTGGGTGCATACAATCACAAAGCATTACTGCCTTGGTAGCCAGGACTGGCAAGATGGTCACTTCACCCGCTTAGTTGTTCAAGACTTTTTGGTATGAGCCCAATACACAGGTCTTACATTTTTAGAAGTATGGTTTTGGTATTTATGCTAAGGTGAGGATTCTGCTGTTAGAAGTATACATCAGAAGAGCAAGTTACTCACCTTTGGTAATGCTCTTTCTGGTGGATACTCTAAAGCAAATTTTCTCTCTGCCCTCACACCTCCCTATTCTTCAGAGAGGTCTCTTTTTAACATTTGCAAAGGTCCCACGTTAGTAGTCATCACATAGTTACAAACAATTGTTTACTTTCCACGTCTGAGAATGCGGAAAGGCAAAAGACAAGGAACTAAAGTCAGCTAGCAGGGGTGGTTCTAATATGCATATGGAATCAGCACAGGGCAACACAATTTCAGCCCTTGTGGCACTTCTACAAAATTCTCCTCATCGAGTCTGGTGCCTGGGGGGTGTTGTTATGTTTTCTAACCTAGACTGAGGTAGCAAAGCAACCTTTTGCCTATATTTGTATTACCTTGCTCTGCATAACAGTTCTAGGAATTACCTTATACCCAGCTATGTGCTGAACACATGTTGATTGGGTTCCTTGAAACTATCCTCATTTATTATGCATGAGAATTCTAAGCATCATATCTTAATCCCCTGCACATGACGTACATAACAGGATTAACATACTCTGCACAAAAATAATCGCTATCTTCATCCTTGTGTGCAGGGCTACTTTGCATAATTACAATAAATGATTCAGGTTAATTTACATAATCGCATCATAAACATATCGCTTTAGGTAGAACTCCCAGGGCTACATTTTTTATATAAAAGAACCGCACCTTCACTAGGTAACGAGAGGAGATGCTTCAATGCACGGAGGTACCTGCCGCTGAAACTTCAACACGCAGTGGTCTGACATCCCTTCTGGGGCGTCCAATTATGACCAAGACGAGGTCCTTCATTCTCTCCCATCAGGTAATGGGGTTGGTTCTTTCCTAGTGGATTCTTGGCTTTACATCCACATACTTGCTAGGTACACTTAGGTGCACTTAGGTAGGGTCCGCATCGTAGGAGTACGCAAACATTAAAGTTTTTATCTATGCCTGCATATATTTATTGCTTTAGCACCATGGTGGAAATGTATTTACTGTTCACTCTTCTAGTGATTGTAACCTCTTAGGTTTGCTTCTGGCTACTGATTATTGCAGCACATATGTTTTATACTAGAATGGCGCTGGTTCAATAAATACTTATTGAAAAAGTCCCCAACATTTATTCTGTGTATCTTTCTGAGACTAAGTGAGCATGATTGACTGAGCGAAAAGCACTGTACTGTTTCCGCGATCCCTGAAGGGTCAAGGGTTGTCACGTTCAGTGGTTGCCAGAAGCAATTTGCTCCTTGGTAAGGTTAAGGGGCTTCCTGATAGATCTTTTATGGGGTAATAAACGTAAAAGAGTGAGGCTGACAGCCCTACGGAGAAGTTGGGGAAGGGGGGGCTTGAGGTCCCATGCTTGGAGCTCTATTTTATGGCATCCCAACTGCAACATGCGGTACATTGGCTGGATGCTGAAAGTAATTGGGAGACTGATCTGTTGGCAGGTACACATGTTGAGCATACCCTGCCACAAATCTTAATGTGTGGGGGCGTCCTCCGTCCCTGATATGTCTTAATCCGACCGGTCGCTCATGTGTGGGATGTGGTAGTCAGGAGAGTAGTGCGGTACGCCCCATAGGCTCTGGACATGCCGATTTGGGCAATATGTCCGTTTGCCCAAATCGTGGATTCTATGTCTGTACGACATTGGAGAGAGGGTGGTTGCCGAACGTTGAGAGACCTATATGCGGATGGTAGATTCATTATCCGAGAGGAGGCATTTGAGACCTTCGGACTAGAACCAGGGCAATTTCTACAATACGGGAAAATATCAAGCGTGACCCGTGAAATATGGCAGGGATTCCCAGCGAAACCGCTCACCACCAATATATTGTCGGTAATGCTCTATATGGCACAAGGCAAAAGATTAATTTCACGCCTATACAGAGCGCTAAGAGATGACCTACCACACACAACACTACAGGTAAAGAATAGATGGGATGCCGTGCTGGAAGAACCATTATCAGATAAGGAATGGGAAAAAGTTCAGGAAGGGGTACACACAGTCAGCTTCAACACCCATTTCAAGCTCCTCCCACACAATATTATACATCAGGTATACCTTACTCCAGCCACTTTGCACACAATTTATCCAACGTGAAGCAGTGAGTGCCCGAGATGTAAAGCTCAAGCAGCAGATTTCCTATATATAGTTTGGGCGTGTAAGCAATTGAGTCCGTAATGGGACACTATAATCACAAGTGTACATAGTGCGACTGGCTGGATGATTCCCAAGAATGCCCGACAGGTACTGTTGGGTCTTCTACCAACGCCCAAAAACAAAAAACTAAGCAGAAGATTTATCACATTGGGATTAGTAATAGCAAAACGGCACATAGCAAAAAGCTGGCTCAGGGCCCGGCCACCAAAGTTAGAGGACTGTATGAGAGATATGAATGAATGGGCGACTACCGAAAAAATGTGAATGAAAGCAGTGCGAACGGACGTTAAAGTAGAGGAGGATCTAATGTCATAGTCCCAGATGTTAGTAGACCTCAATGAAAAACAAGATGATGGTACTCAGGCCATGGATAATGAAATGGGGAATACTATGGGATGGCAAAATCAGGACTGATAGAAGACGTGCAGCGGAATCAACCCTGATTGTTGGGGTGCAAAGAAAAGACACATTTGGACTTGATTGTGTGGTATATACCGAAGGTAGGAAATGGGCGAGAGAAGGGGTTGGGTTGGCATTACCTATATAGGCAGCATACAGTGCATAATATGTTAACGACGTAGGACGAAATAAGTTAATAACGCAGGAAAAAGGGGAAAAAAGAATGTGTTCCTAAGGTCAATCCTTTTTTGCAATTTGTGGTTCGGATCTCCCAGCAAAGGGATGATTTATGTAACAGAATATTTGAGTATGTCGGATGTTACATGATAACACAAATGCCAATAGAGTTAATTTTTTTAAAAAAAGGCTAAGGGGCTTATTGTGGCACCCTTGAGCTAGCTGGTCTATAGGCCAGCATATCCTGCAGGGGTGTCCAGAACCAGTCTTGGCACCAAGCCCTTAGTTTATGTTGTCCAACAAACGTGCAGATCCTATGTATTTTTAGGAACTACACAAGGTATGGAATATGCAGTTAGTTATAGCATCCATCAGAAAGCGCGTTTCCGAACGTAAGTAATTTGTTTGTCTGGGATATGTCTGCATGGCTATCATCATAGTTGTTTTTTCTTCGTAGCTCCTCCCAGAGGATTTCTTCCTATGAGACTGTGGAAATTTAGCCGACGATCGGTAAACAAAGCAGACGCAAGTAAGTAATGTGAATTTGTTTTAAAAATGGAGTCCTTTAGAATACACTGTAAACACACAATGCTTAGTGTTTGTTTGCTTTTCGCAAATAATTGAAATTCCTATTTTGGTCTAAAAGAACTCTGAAGAATGGGTCTTCTGGCTCCCTACATTGTATTGCTCCATAGTGGCTGTTGGATCTGTAGATAATAATGCTAGTGGTGCAGTACTGGGTAAATAAATTGCCATGAGCAAAGAATTACCTCTAACATTTATATTTCATGGTGTCTGATGGAGACATCTAGCCGCAGATCCCTTCAATTTCCCAGGCATCAGACTGGATCCGGAAGACTTTTTTTTTAGCAGTACCCATGTGCACCTGTAGGTGTCATTGGTCGGCTCCAACGTTGTTGGCGTCGTCTTCACCATTGTGACCTCCACGTCACATATAGAGGTGCCACATCGGCATGCTGACGCCAGTTATTTTCTTTCCACACCAGTTAGCGCAGACCTGTGAAGAGAGCGACCCTCTCTCACTTTTTGACAGGCTTTTATTCATGTTTTTGTCAAACCTTTTTGGTGTGTTCAGATATCCAAGAAGACTTCTTGATTCAAGCCATGCGGCACCTGTCACTGTGCTATGTCGGTAACGGATCCACACCTGGTTTGTCTTTGGTGCCTGGAGCGTGAATGCTACTCGAAATTGTGCTCTGACTGACAGGCCATGGCTCCGAATGATTTGAGGGAGCGGTTCCTACAGATACTTGCACCCCGGCACTCGGCACTTCGTTGTATGCACCGTAGGTGTCGTTCTTTGCCCGGTCGAGAGTAAGGTCCGGGCACCAATCTGGGAACGCAAAGTCTTCATCCTCCCACTCAAAGTCTTTGAGGCGTTCAGGTAAGAAGCATGAAAATACACAAGAAGTTGAAGCGTGCTTTGACTTCTTATCAATCGACTGATGAGACGGAGGAGTCTCTGTATTCTAGGCCTTGTCCAGCTGATCTTGCTCCTGGCTCGGCTCAGCACTTCCCTGCCTTCCCGGGAGCCGGAGCCATCCCTGCTCAGTTAAAAAGACTTCTGTGATGCCACATGTCTCATTTTGGGCGACCTGACCCTACTGGCTTGCCTTCAGGCCCAGTAGGCTCAGAGGGGGTTCCATCAGGTTCTGCGCTGGCGGTTCCGGGCCCGGCATTGATGACCCTCATGGATCTAGTCCGATGCCAGTCATGCCACTGCAATCTTGCCTGGTGCCAGCCCCCACTCCAAGACTCCTAACAGCACCTGTGCCCACTGGTGGCGCCAGCCCCATTCTCATCCCTGATGACCCAGAGCTGAATCGGAGCCTACTATCACCGATTACAGCGCCCACAGAACCCTTTAGTTCTAGGTCAATTTTGCAGCCTTCTTCTGAAGGGCTAGGAATGGAGGAAGATTGGGAGGGGTCACTAGACCGTTTACAAGACCAGCCAGAGCAAGAAATGGACTAGTATGAGGAAATAGGTGGAGCAAGTTGACTGGAAAGCTCTCCAGATTCTGGTCTGCTTTCTCCCCCTACCGTGGCTAGGGATAAAGGAGCTTCATTAGAATATGGTGGTGCAAAGGGCAGCTGAGGTCCTATGCCTTCAGCTCTCTTCTTTGGCAGTCAAGACGAACATCTTGACAGAGGTCCTACAACCGGCTGCTCCTCAGCGGAATCACTCTTGTCTTTCATGAGGCCTTCACTGATGTCCTACTGGGAGCCTGGTCCAAGCCCTGCACAGGGGCTCCTGTGAATAGGACAATCACCCGTTACCATAGCCTTGCACTGGGCAACCCAAATTCCTTCACCAACCACCCTACTACCAAGAGCTTGATGATTAAAGACTCTGCATCACAGGGCGCGATCTTTTCCGCATCCTCGACAGAGAATCCAAGAGGCTAGATAGTTGGGGCAAGAAATTATTTTATTACGCCAGCCTTGCATTGAAATAGGTGAACACCACATGCCTATTGGGCCATTACTTCCACTTCCTGTGGGAAATGGTTGGGCAAGTGCTGTCACAGGTCCCGGAGGAGGCCCGAGACATCCTCTCCCAAGCGGTATCAAACCGAGAGATGCGACATTCCTTGTGTGCTTGACACTACCGACTCGCTGAGTAGTGCGATTACATCAACGTTGGCTGTTCGACACCATGCCTGGCTGAGAACTTCAGGCTTTTCTGGGGGTGCCCAGGCTTCCCTCAGGGACAACATCTTTGATGGCATCCGTCCTTCGGAGATAAATTAGACATGGCCCTGGAGCGTTTTAAGGACCCAAAGGCTACCGATAAGTTCTTGGGCCTCAGTGGCCAAATGTTCCCCGTATGCTTTTCACCCCTTTCGTGACTACGGAGGAGGCTTTCAGCCACACAAGCTGTACCCCAGCCACAAGACCATTCAAGTTCAGCAGCTTATGAGCAGCCGTCGGTGCGGCTCGTACTGACCCTGGGAGTTGATCGGGCAGAGGTCAGGTCATTCCACTCCACCCTCCTCACCCGGAACACTTAGGCTCCAAACCCTCCTAGTCATTTCCTTCGAGATCATGGGCGGCCAGTTGGTGGCAGGATCAGCCATCACCTCCACTATTGGCAAAACATCACGTCGGACCGATGGGTTCTTCAGATAGTCCAAAATACCCCCTCCCCTTTAAGCCCACCCCTCCCTCCATACCTCCAACTTTTGACCGGCTGACGGAGGATCACCTAACTTTGCTCCAGGAGGAATTCATAACTCTCTTGGCCAAGGAAGCCATCGAGAGTGTTTTGGCACCAGAAGTAGACTGTGGTTGTTATTCCCGCTACTTTCTGGTCCCGAAAAAGGACAAAGGCCTTCGTTCTATCTAAGATCTACAAGCCCTCAAGTACTTACTCTAAAAGAAAAACTTCATGATGCTCACTCTAGCTCAGAGCATGTCTGCCCTGGACCTAGACTGGATGGTAGGGTTGGACTTGCAGGAAGCTTATTTTTACTTTCCGTCCTGCCTGCAAATCAACGCAATCTGTGGTTTATAGTAGGCCATGAGCACTTTTACTTAACCATGCTCCCCTTTGGCCTTACTAGCGCCCCTCTGGTGTTCACCGCGGTGATGGTCGCGGTCGCAGTTCATCTGTGCAGATTGGGGGTGCCAGTCTTCCCCTATCTCGACAACTGGCTGTTGAAGGCGTGCTCACCCCAGGCTGTCGTCTCACTCCTCCAGACTGCGGGGAACCTCCTGCACTCTCTGAGGTTCACTATCAATGTGCTGAAGTCACACTTGACTCCCTCTCAAACCATCCCTTTCATCTGACCTGTTCTGGACACAGTGCAGTTTGGTGCTTATCCTCCCGAATGACAAGTGCAGGTTTTTGAGGCTCTGATAAATATGTTTCAGCCTCTATCCTGGATTTCGGTGATAATGACACTGAGGTTTCTGGGCCTCATGACCTCCTGCATCCTGCTTGTGACACATGCCTGATGGCATTTGCAGGCTATGCAGTGGAACCTGGAGTTCCAGTTGTGCAGCATTAGGGGAATCTCTCTCACATGGTCCAGAACATAGAGGGACCAGCACAGGACCTGCAGTGGTGGCTGACCAAATGTGATTCTGTCAAAGGAATACCACTCTCCCATCCCAACAAGATCATATAGCAGTGACAGATTAATCAATTCTGGGATGGGGCAGCCATCAGCGAGTGGTGGAGATCAGAGGCCTATGGTCTCTGGCGGAATCCGGACTCCACATAAACTCGTTGGAGCTCCGAGCGATTCACTTGGCGTTGAAAGCCTTTCTTCCTTCAATCAAAGGAAAGTTGGTTGAAGAGTTCACTGACCTCACCACCGCCATGTGGTACTGCAACAAACAGGGCGGGTGGAGTCGTGACCCTTTGTCAAGAGGCCCTGCATCTCTGGACATGGCTGGAACAGCAGAGCATATGCCTGGGTAGTTCAGTACCTGGCAGATTCTCTGAACGCTAGGGCGAACAACCCCAGCCATTGATCTACAGCGGATCACAAATGGTGTCTCCATCCAGAGGTGGCACTAAGTCTCTTTCAGCAGTGGGAGACCCTTGGTTAAATCTGGTCGCCTCCGCAGCGAATGCGCAATGTCAGCAGTTTTGTGCGTTGGAGTTTACCAAGGTGCCTCTTGCTCAGAGACACTTTTCGTCTCGAGTGGAGTTCAGGCCTACTTTCTGCCTTTCCGCCCATACCACTCCTGCCTGGAGTGCTCAAGAAGATTAGGAGCGACCGGGCCGAAGTCATTCTTGTGGCGCTGGACTGTGCACAGAGTCTGATATCCCAAGCTTCTCAAATTGAGCATCGATCCTCTGATCAGGAAGCCCCTTCACAAGTATCTTCTGTCGCAGCAGCATGGGAGGGTCCTCCACCCGAACCTGTCAACTTTACACTGTAAGAGGCTGACTTGGTATATAGTGCTCACTTATGTAAGTGTAGCACCCTGCACTAATCCAGACAATCCTTATGGTAATTTTAGTGGTTTTAGACAACCTTAGAAAGCTCTCTAAGTGGTAGCTGTGGAGAGCAGCCTTCAGGCTTAGTCCAGAAGGAATGTAAAGCAGCTTGCTTGACCAGTACTTAATCTTATGGTGTAGGTTAAGTGAAAAACAATCACAGAGTGTAGTTATAAAAATATGTATTTTATTACAAACACTCAATAACACATTGTATACAAACACAATACACACACTACTTAGGAAATAGAGCACGTAAGTAGCACAAATACACAAAGGTCTCCAGGGAGAGACCAAACGATGTATCCACTAAATTAGAGAAATTCGAACCACGACTCATTCAAGAATGGACCCAGAGGACGTAGAAGAGCCGGGGACCCAAGGATCCACCTGAGGTGAGTATCTAGGAACCCCACAGAGGTCATGTGCTCAGCGGGAACACGACAGCGTGCTCAATGTTAGTCAATAGTTAAGTTGTGGTTGCAGTTTTAACCCCTTCGCTGCGGGGGTAATTCCCCCACGGTGCGGGGGGGTCCGAGGCGCCGCTGTGCTCGTGGGTGGGCTGCGGCCGTTATGACGAGCTCAGCTTGTCATGAGCACAGCTCCACTGTGACTCATGACGAGCTGAGCTCGTCATGAGCATGGAAGGAGTTAAAGAAAAACGAGCCTTCCCAGCGGACCCTGAAGAAATCCTGTGGACAATGGAAGGTTGGAGAGTCACCCCACCAGTGGGTACCCAGGAACCAGGATACCTACACCAGGAAAGCCGGGTGTATAGATGTCAAGTGACGTCTGAAAGTGCCGTAGACCACAATGAAGGACTTCAGGAAAGATGCCGCTGGAGAAGAAGACAAAGGAGTCTGGTGGAACCCAGAGGTGGATTCAGGGTGAGAAGGACCTGCAAGCAGACGGGAAAAGTCTATACCACTCAGGAGTGACCAAGAGGCACAGAAGATGAATGCCCACCAATGTCGGAGATGCTGGAGAGGCTGACGTGCCCTCGAAGTTGCTGCTGTGCGGACCAGGCGACACTGTATAAGACTAAGAGCCATTTACGAGCTGTCACACGTCGGATGTCGAGAGCCAAGGGTTCAGTGTTCGGCAGGGACACCAACAAGCCTTGGCAGCAGCAAACAAAGTTGTCGACTAAAAAGGTGCAGTGTCCAGACCAGCAAGGTCCAAGTGACTCACCATGAGCAAGTATGTCGGAGCAGACCCTGAGCAAGCGGGGTAGCCACTGGAGCCAAAGAAGACCCTCAAGAGGACCTCAAGAGGACCTCATGCAGCTCATCAATTAAGAAGGCCCACTGTGAAGGAAGTGGTGAGAGCAAGATCTTGGCTGCAGGAGTTGCTCGAAGTTGGACCTTCTTGGAGCCCGGAGACCTCTGGAGGAGAGAGCCAACAAGCCTTTGCAACAGGAAGTCAACACGGTGCCCGTGGTTCTGTTCCAGCAGTTCTGACGAGGGATACTAGCCTCAAACTCGGTATGAAGACAGTGCAGGCTTTGAGGGAGTTGTAGAAGCACCACCTCTGTTGCTGAGCTTTTAGGAGTCCGTGGGAGCCCAGGATGAACAGACCTGTCTGCTGCACTGCAGTGCCTGCAGATGCAGGGGAGTGACTCCTTCACCCCAAGGGAGATTCCTTTTGGTGTCTTGGATGTCAAAAAGCCTGGTGAAGAACCTATATGGAGCACGGGCACAGACATTGCAGAAGACAAGCAAGACTACGAGAATAGGAGAAGCAGGAATCTTCCACGGTGCAGTTTCGGTTCCCAAAGCGAAGTCCAGCAAAGTCCAGAGTGTGCAGACGGTAGAAGTTAAAGTGGTATGTGATCTGAATCTTGTCCAACGACGAATCTAGGGACCCACCCACAGTTAAGTAAACCCTTAAGTACGGCCCTCATTTGTACATCTTCCCACCCCTGAGCAGAACTTCTTTGCATATTCATTTAACCCCTATGCATGTCAGACCTATACGTCTACTTGAACTTCATTAGTGCCTCTCCTGTTTATCTACACCCTTTGAAGAGACTGGGCATTGTTAATAGTCTTATCTCCGAAAATCTGCATGGGTACATCAATCCCTCCTATCCACTGCCCTGAGAGCGTTACATAGATCTATCCACCTCTCTCTCAAAAGGCAGAAGGGCCCCATATATGCCTACAAAGGGCACCAGTGTAAAGTTACAGCACCTAAATACTTGCATCATTAGTATTTTACTCCACAGCAGATAGCTAAATTCGGTGGGAGGGTCTGAATTAAATGTGTGAGATGTGGTACTTTATTAGCTGACTTCTTACACATGGCTTGGTCATGCCCAGCGCTTACAATGTACCTGCAGGAATCTTTTCATAGCATGGCAGTTGTCCTGGATGTCACCATCGAGCCCTCGCCCAAAGCTTACAGAGTTAATATATGCACACTACTTATTGTCGGCAGTGCTAGCAGTCTCTATACCCCAAGGCAAGCAGTGGTAATATAGGCACACTGCTCATTGTCAGCAGTGCTAGCAGTACCTATTCCCCAAGGCTTGCAGTGTTAATATTTTGCACACTGCTCATTGTTGGCAGTGCTAGCAGTAGCTATACCAAAGGCTTGCCGTGTTGAATGTGCACACTACTCATCGTCGGCAGTGCTAGCAGTAGCTATACCAAAGGCTTGCCGTGTTGAATGTGCACACTACTCATCGTCGGCAGTGCTAGCAGTAGCTATACCAAAGGCATGCCGTGTTGAATATGCACACTGCTCACCGTCGGCAGTGCTAGCAGTAGCTATACCAAAGGCTTGCCGTGTTGAATGTGCACACTACTCATCGTCGGCAGTGCTAGCAGTAGCTATACCAAAGGCTTGCCGTGTTGAATGTGCACACTACTCATCGTCGGCCGTGCTAGCAGTAGCTATACCAGCAAAGCTTGCAGTGTTAATATTTTGCATGCGGCTCATTGTGTAGTTACAGTAGTTAAATATCAGCCATGCCGTCAAGTTGATTGTCTACGAAAATGAAAAATAAAATGCTTTTGTGAAAGGAAGAGGTGCTGATCAGTGGAGAATGGCTTAAAGAGGAACAGAAAGGAAACAATCATGTTCAGAGAGTGAATGTCATTGGTTTGACTCTGGGAAGTTATTTACCTTGCTCTTTCCAGCACCTCCATGTTGGCAAACTCCCAGTTCCCATGTGATTTGGTTCTCGGTTGTGCTGCTTTATTAACTTAAAAATGGTGAGAATGTATACGATTAGCCAGGGGAGGGCCACTGTCTAAACACAAAAAACAGCTTTTTATTAATCACATAGGTGAAACCTATTGCATTTACCAAATACTTGTTATTTAGAATCTTCTCACATCCCTTACTGTTGATGATGAAACATTGTGTCCGTATCCATAAGCATTGGTAATAAGTTTACAATAGGGTATGCACATCTGGGAAGGGGCGTTGGATGGGGAGGGGAGGGTGGGGTGTTGTGGGCACATGTTGCAATGGGACAGACGCCCTAGAGCGCGGGTACTCATAGTACGGCCCGCAGGCCGCCAGTGCCCCGGCAAGCCTTCCTTGGCGGCCCGCGGACCTTGCAGGCTACATACCTCTGTTTTTTTATATCGCCGGTTGCAGCAGCGCGGAGCTATGGGGGCCGGGCGATTCTTTTAAAAACCATTCACTTGTTAATAAGGCTTTGTTGTATTTCACCTCTTCTCAGCGCCCCTGCATCTCCACTCTGATTGAGTGGAGATGCAGGGGCGCTTTTGAGTGGAGATTCAGGGGCGCTAAGAAGAGGTGAAATTCAACAAAGCCTCATTAACAAGTGAATGGTCTTTAAAAGACCTGTGAAGTACTTGGGTGCGGCGGCTGTGTGTGTTCCAGGGAAGCTGTCTCTGCGCGGGGTGAGGTGACAGGGACAGCAGGGTGAGGTGGGGGGCAGCAGCTAGTGAGAGCAGCGGGTGAGTTTACAGCGGAAGGAAGACGGAGTGCGACAGAGGGAGGGAGAGAGAGAGGGAGAGGGAGACAGACAAGGAGACAGAGGGAGAGGAAGGGAGAGGGAGGGAGAAAGAGAGGGAGGGAGAACAGAGGGAGAGGGAGGGAGGGAGACACAGATAGAGGGAGACAAACAGAGTGACTGAGACAGGGAGACAGAGAGAGAGAGAGAGACAGAGAGAGAGGGAGGGTGACAGAGAGGGACGGAGACAGAGAGAAAGGGAGACAAACTGATTGAGAGAGATAGAGAGAGGGAGGGAGACGGGGAGAGGGAGGGAGACAGAGAGAGGGAGAGGGAGGGAGAGAGAGGGAGGGAGACAGAGAGAGGGAGGGAGAGAGAGAGAGAGAAAGAGAGAGAGGGAGGGATACAGAGAAGGGGAGGGAGGGAGACAGAGGGAGGGAGACAGAGAGGGAGGGAGACAAACACAGTGAGTGAGACAGAGGGAGAGAGAGAGATAGAGGGAGGGAGAGACGGAGTGAGACAGGGAGAGGGACGGAGAGAGGGAGAGGGAGGGAGACAGAGAGAGAGGGAGACAAACAGAGTGAGTGAGACAGAAGGAGGGAGACAGAGAGAGAGGGAGGGAGACAAGAGGGAGGGAGACAGAGGGAGAGAGACGGAGGGAGGGAGGGAGACAAAAGGAGAGGGAGGGAGAACGAGAGAGAGGGAGACAAACAGAGTGAGTGAGACAGAGGGAGGGAGAGAGACAGAGAGAGGGAGGGAGGGAGACAAGAGGGAGGGGGACAGAGGGAGGGAGACGGAGGGAGGGAGAGGGAGGGAGGGAGACAGAGAGAGAGGGAGACAGAGAGAGAGGGAGACAGAGAGAGGGAGACAGAGAGAGGGAGACAGAGAGAGGGAGACAGAGAGAGGGAGGGAGACAGAGAGAGAGGGAGACAAACAGAGTGAGTGAGACAGAGGGAGGGAGGGAGACAGAGAGAGAGGGAGGGAGACAGAGGGAGGGAGACAGAGACAGACAAGAGCGAGACAGACAAGAGGGAAGGAGACAAGAGGGAAGGAGACAAGAGGGAAGGAGACAAGAGAGAGGGAGACAAGAGGGAGGGAGACAGGAAGGGAGACAGAGACAGGGAGACAGAGGGAGGGAGAGGGAGGGAGACGGAGAGAGAGGGAGGGAGGGAGAGGGTGAGGGAGACACAGAGAGAGAGATAGATAGAGATAGATAGAGAGAGAGGGAGACAGAGAGAGGGAGAGTGATAGAGAGAGAGAGTGATAGAGGGAGGGAGACAGAGCGAGAGATAGATAGATAGATAGATAGATAGATAGATAGATAGATAGATAGATAGATAGATAGATAGATAGATAGATAGATAGATAGATAGATAGAGGTGTGTGAATGCCGGGTCTGGTGGCTCAGTGGACGAAGGCGTCCGCTGCAGGGGCCTGTGTTCAACCTCATGGTCACAGTTTTTTTTTGCTCTAGCCCCGCCCCCTCCCCCACTACCCCCGCCCCCACCGGTGCGGCCCTCGGCCACAAACCACACTGTAAATTTGGCCCCCGAGAGAAAGTTTGTGAGTACCCATGCCCTAGAGAATGTGGGTGCTATAGAAATCAGAGCTCTCCAGTTGTTCCAGTCTGTACACAATAACTAGAGAGCCGAAAGGGGTGAGTATAAGGCTGCTTAATGGATGGCACTGCTATGTAGGACCCTCAATAGTGAACATCATGATAGCAACCCTAGATACCTTGTTGTCCTTTGTCTTGGCAAAATGCATTCACGCAAACCAAGTCCCACCTTCACTGACTGTTCTTGCCCCGTGATTTAAATGGTTTAAACGCGGACACGTATAACAACTATCTTACCATTTATATCGCGTGATTACTTGTCCTAAAGGCATTGCCCTGGGGCAGTTAGGAAAGAAACCTTTGTTTATACACTTGTATGCTGTCTCGGTTATGCAGACATGCCTGTCAACATTTTCTTTCCTTCTTTCAGATTCCGCTGCGGAAATGAGCCATCACTTACAACAACGTAAGTACTAACCACTTTTTTTAATGCCATTTTTTTTTAATGAGTTTTTATTTAGCGCGGACTTTACCCGAAGGTGTCAGAGCGCTTCACAATAGGAACAGTAATGATACATAAGGAGAAAAATTACAAGTGAGCATGTTACAAAATAAAATGTTACGTTACATGAGGCAATAGTGACAATTGTGCAAGTATCAAGAGCAAACAAAATACAAGAGGTAGCAAACGATACGTTACAAAAGGAAAAAGTGACGTGTACAGGTTACAAGAGCATACAAAGTACACGTAGAGGTAAAAAAATTGCAATAAATTGCAGACACTCAAAACACTAAAACAAAGGTTACGTTACATGAGGCAGTGGTGGCCGTTGTGCATGTATCACAAGCAAAAAAAATACAAGAGGTAGCAAACGCTACGTTACAAAAGGAAAGGTGACATATGTGCATGTTACAAAATAGTACAAAGTACAAGTAGGGGTATAATACTGCACTAAATGGCAGACACTCAAAACACAAAAACACACTGGGAAGGCACTTCTGTAGGCATGGAGAACAGAATTTCCTATAATGGAAGGACTTCCTTCAGAAAATAGAGGGCGTGATTTAAATTTGGAAGTGTCTTTGAATGAGGAGAGCTTTGAGGTCAGTTTTGAAGGCCTGGGAAAAGGTGGTGGTCCGGAGCTGAGGTGGAAGTGAGTTCCAGATTCTCACCGCGTTGCCTGAAAAGGATTGGGCCATCGATCTTTCCTTCTTGAAAGTGGGAGATTCAAGCAATAAATGTTCTGCATTACGTGATGGTCTGGAGCCTCCAGAGAGTTTCAGTTTATTCGCCAGGTAGCGAGGTGAGGAGGAGTGCAAGGCTTTGTGGGTGATACAGGCAGTCTTGTAGATAGATCTTGCCTCTATGGGAAGCCAACGGAGGGTGGATAAAATGGGTGTGATGTGGTCGCTTCTTTTGGCCCCATATATGAAACGAGCTGCTGAATGGAGAACAGACTTCAGGGGGGACAGGTGGGATTTGGGGAGGCCAGTAAGAAGAGAATTGCAGTAGTCCAATCTGGAGAGAACCAGCAATTGGACCAGGGTTTTAAGGTCGTGCTCCGGGAAGAAGCAACAAATCCCCCAAAGAAGGCACAGTTGGTATCGAGGAGACTTTGCAATGGAATCAATGTAGGAGAGTAGATTGAGTTTTCTGTCGAGTATGACACCAGGGGATTTTGCGCTCTCGACAATGATTGGTTTATTGTTCAGTAGATTAATCTGATCCATCCATGATTTCACTGGGGGAGGAGAAAGTGAGGAGGAGATGAGGAGGAATTCAGTTTTGGAGGGATTCAGGATCAGTTTACATCCAGTTTTGAATGGAGTCGAGAGTAGAGCTTAGGAAGGAGAGATCGTGAGAGGCCACCTTAAGGTAGATTTGACTGTCGTCCGCATATAGATGATAGTGGATCCCGGATTTACTCAGGAGATTTCCCAACGGTTCTAAATAGAGATTGAACAGTGTGGGTGCAAGTATAGAGCCTTGAGGAACACCTTAACCGGCCGCTAATGGAGATGAAAGACTGTTCGCTATTTTGATCATATGCTTTTTGATGACCTTCATCTGTAGGTAATTTACATCGTCTAAATATAGCCCTGAAGAAGTTCTTTTCTTAAGAACGAATCGCGTTGGCTGATTTCTCGTTTTATGAAAAAAATATATATAAGAATAAAAGGAACTTTAAGGACTTACTATCAAGTTTGGACTCTTTACTGGTGCACCTTCCTGACTCAGCTTGATGTCCACTTGGAGTTTAGAGCCGACAACGAGCTGAACATTTGTGTTGTTTGTGTTGTTTCTGCTGCCCTCCGTCTTACATCAATTACTATTTTTGAGACTGTCCTCTTGTTTCACCTATATCCAAAAGGGTTTAGCATGTAAAATGTGTACTTATTTAACATAGTGTATGATTTAGGTCTTCAAAAAATTGAAGACAGAGTATGAATCTCTGATGTAAAAAGGGACAGAAAGTGATACCATTCTAGTAGCTTAATTGCACAAACTGTAGGAAAGAAGGATCTACTCTCATGGTTACCCCCACTTTCTGCTTGATGTCAGTATGATTTTGACATAGTCTGCTGCGATCCTGCTAATCAGGACCACAGCAACTGTGCTTTCTCCCTTCAATTGACATGGTAAGTACTTTGGTACCTTCACAATTGGCTACTGGTGTTCCCTTAAAATTCACTAATATATGGTACTAAGGTACCCAGGGCATAGGTACACTAATGGTCTCCCATGGGCTGCAGCATGTATAATGCCACCCATGGGTATCTCCTTAAACTGTGACAACAGGCCTGCCATTGCTGCCTGTGTGAGTTGGTGCATGCACCTCTCACAACAGATGTACATTTACTTATATCTGAGGTCACTGCACTTAACCCCTTCGCTGCTAGGCCTTTTTACCCCCTGTGCTAAGCCTTTTTTTGGCTTTTTGGGGCAGTTTGTGCTTAAGGCCTTTGTAACTTTTTGTCCACATAAGGTATCAAAGTCAAATTTGTGTAATGTTTGTCCAGCACCCTGAGGATTCTAAAGGGACCCAGGGTTTGTGGATTCTCCTGGAGGAGACTAATGGGCATATTATCAAGCAAGGCGTTAATATTATTGCCGCTTTAGTGGCAGAAAACTGCCGCTAAAGCAGTGATAATGGGCTTGATAATTTGCCGCAGAGAATTCCAATAGAAGTCTATGTTGACACCAGAACATGGGCTTCTATGGGAATTCTCAAAGGCATATTATCAAGCCCATTATCGCCGCTTTAGCGGCAGTTTTCTGCCACTAAAGCGGCGATAATTTTAACACCGTTTCTTGATAATATGCCCCCCAGAAATTAGGCAAAATACAGCTTATTTTTTATTTATTTTTCTAAATGCAAAACAATTCCTGCAGAACAAAGCATCTGCTTTGTTCCTTGCAAATGGCATGAGCAAAGGGTTTGTGGTGATGAATCACCATCTTCTCAGCTTTCAGGGACAGGCAGACTTTTGTCAGAAAACCAACATTTTCTATACAGTTTTGTCATTTTACTGGGACAAAGTCTATTTTTCCTATTTTTTGTGCTTTCAACCTCCTTCCAGTTAGTTGTAGAAATGGGTGTGAAACTAATAATGGATCCCAGAAAGCTATACATTTCTGTAAACTAGACAAAATTCTGAATTTGTGTAGATCCTTCAAGGTTTACCTATAGAAAGTAACAGTTGAAAATTGAAAATATTGAAATTAAGTTTAAAAAACAAACATTTTTCCCAACGTTTTCACCTGTAACTGCTTCAAAATATGACAGATTCTTTAAAGCAATATACCGTTACATTCACTAGACCCTTCAGGTTGTCGAGATATAAAGGACTTGTAGGTTCACCAGGAACCCGAGGAACCCAGAGCCAATAACTGAGCTGCGTCATGCAATGGTTTTTCATTGTGTACCAGGTACATCGCAATTCATTTGGTACCAAGAAGACCAATATATTTCTGAAACAGGAACAAAATATAAAGTTTTAGAAGCAGTGGTTTTTTGCACATCTACAAAATTGTCGGTACCCATACAAACATGTGAATTAGAGGTCATTTTTCAAACTGACTTCTTTTTTTACAAATTGTCTTACATTTGGAAGGCAGAAATGCAAAGAAAGTCAATCATTAATAACAGTTGTTTTCCTATTCTAAGTCTCCCGATAAAAATGCTACCTAACTTGTGTGGGTAGGCTTACAACAGTCACATCAACAGACAGCGACATTCAAGGGCCCATCACTTTCATACGTCCACATGACTGACACAGCAATGACACCGCTGGTGGTTGACATAGTGTGTGCAGTGGTGTTTGGCTAGAAGAGTGTGTAATGACCAGCAGCAAGTCACTACTCAAACACTGCCAGCCAAATGCAAGTCCACCCACACAGCCAGCCAAGCTCCAGCCCACCCACACCGCCAGCCAAGCACCAGCCCAAGCACACCGCCGGCCAATCTCCAGCCGACGCACACTGCCAGCTAAGCGCCAGTCCATGCACACCGCCAGCAAAGCGCCAGTCCATGCTTGGGGACAGATAGGCTTAAAAACATATGGCTGATCTACCCCCAAAGAGGGTAAAAACAGCCACAATATTCACCCCATAAAGGGGAGCGACTCTTGCCCAAGGGGTCGCTCCCCAACAACACAAAAACAATCCCTGGCGTCTAATTGGTTCTGCCTCCCAGATGGGCTTAAAAATATAAGGCCGATAAGGGGCAGAAACAGCCAAAATATACACCCCATAAAGGGGAGTGACCCTTGACCAAGGGGCTGCTCCCCAACAACACTAAAACAATCCATGGTGTCTAATGGCTTCTCCCCCCTTGGGGGACAAATGGGCCTAAAATCATAAGGCTGATCTGCCATCAAGGGGGGTAGAAATGGCCAAAATAAATGCTCCCTAAAGGGGAGTGACCCTTCCCCAAGGGGCCGCTCCCGACAAACATAGTTCCACTCCCTGGTAGGCTAGTGAGCACACAATAAAAAAAACTTTATTTGAGCTAATCCCCCTGCCCCCGGGGGGGCACAAACGGTCAAAATAAATGCTCCCCAAAGGAGAGCGACCGTTGCCTAAGGGGCCACACTGCAAAAACATATTTTTAAAAAAAATCCCTGGTGGCCAAGTGGGTACACAACTAAATTAATTATTTTTTTGGGGCCGATCTGCCACCCCAGTGGGGCCAGAACAAATTGCTCCCCAAAGGGGAACGATTCTTGCCCAAGGGGCTGCTCCCTGAAACACAAGGCACTTACTTAAAACAAAAAAAATCCCTGGTGTCTAGTGGGCATTACTGCTGCATGATCACGCCCCATGCGCAATCTTGTAGCAGGAATGCTGAAAGGAGACATCGGAGGAAAGAAAAACCCTTTCCATACCTCCGATGCCTCTTTTATAAATCCCCCCACTCTCCCCGACGAGAAACTCACCTCTTTTCCTTGGACGTGGTGGAAGCAAATGGCTTCCAGCGTGTCCCATTGCATCCTATGACTTCGGTGGGCGCTGCACCAGCGCTTCCCCATGAGTGGGTGCCAGGACGGCCTGGAGCCGTCCGGCGCACACGCCCACTGTGACTTCGGACAGCTCCCGGCCGTCCGATGCATGAAAAGGGTAAAAACATATAAGTCAACTCTATGGCAGGCTACTTAGTCCTGAGGGCAGGGTGCTTGGTTATAAGTGTGAGGGTGCCCCTGCAAGAGCAGGACAGCCCTAGAACACTCGGAGTTGATTTTCCAGGCTTTGTAAGTGAAGTCAGTCATTTTTGGCCATATAGTGGACATCAGTCATTATGGGATGTCTAAACCAATCAATCAATCAGGGAATTGTGAACGCGCTGAGGGTCTCAAGGTGCTGAGGGGTGTGGGGGTGTTTCCGCAGATCTGTTTAGCAGAAGAGCCAGGTCTTAAGGGTCTTCCTAAAGGTGTTCAGGGAGGGGTCGCGTCTGATGTCTGCCGGTAGCTCGTTCCAGGTTTTGGCTGCAATGTGAGAGAAGGATATTCTGCCTGCTCTGGCTCTGTGGATGCGTGGGGTTTCGGCCAGTGCGAGGTTGGAAGATCGGAGGTTTCTTTTGGGTACATGGAAGTTGATTCTGTCGTTGAGGTATTTGGGTCTGTTGTTGTGTAGGCATTTGTAGGCATGAGTGAGGATCTTGAAAGTGACTCTTTTCTCCACGGGGAGCCAGTGGAGACTTCGTAGGTGTTGGCTGATGTGTTCGTGTCGGGGGATGCTGAGGACGAGTCTGGCGGCGGTATTCTGTATTGTCTGGAGTTTGCGGAGTAGGGACTTGTTGAGCCGGCGTAGAGTGCGTTTCCAAAGTCCAGTCTGCTGGTGATGAGTGGGTGGGTGACTGTCTTCCTTGTCTCAGGGGAGATCCACTTGAAGGTCTTGCGGAGGATGCGGAGGGTGTTGAAGCAGCTGGAGGTGATGGCGTTGACCTGTCGGTTCATGGTGAGTGATGAGTCGAGTACGATGCCGAGGTTCTTGGCGTAGTCTGAGGGGGTAGGTGGGCTTCTGAGGGCGGTCGGCCTCAGGTGCTGTCCCATGCAGAAGGGGTGGTACCGAGGACGAGGACTTCTGCCTTCTCGACGTCGAGCTTCAGGCAGCTGTTGGTCATCCAGACTGTGATGTCTTGCATTCTTTTCTGGGAGTTGAGTTTGGCAGTGGTGGGGTCTTTGGTGAGGGAGAGGATGAGCTGGGTGTCGTCGGCATAGGATATGATGTTGAGGCCATGTTGTCGGACGATGGCTGCGAGGGGGGCCATGTAGATGTTGAAGAGGGTGGGGCTCAGGGATGAACCCTGTGGGACTCCGCAAGTGATTTTCATGGATTCAGAGATGAAGGGTGGGAGTCTTATCCTTTGGCTTCTTCCGGTGAGGAATGATCGGATCCAGTCCAGGGCTGTTCCTTATATGCCTGCGTCGTGTAGTCTGGCGACTAGTGTGCGGTGGGAGACGGTGTCGAAGGCCGCTGATAGGTCGAGTAGGATGAGGGCTCCGGAGTGGCCTTGGTCCAGGAGGGTGCGGATGTCATCTGTGGCGGCGAGTAGGGTGGTCTCTGTGCTGTGGTTGCTTCGGAATCCGGATTGGGACTGGTCGAGGATGGCGTTCTCTTCAATGAAACGTGTCAGTTTCCTGTTGACTGTTTTCTCTGCAACTTTGGCTGCGAAGAGGAGGAGCGAGATGGGCCGATAGTTCTTGAGGTAGGTAGGGTCAGCTGTGGGCTTCTTGAGCAGGGGTCTGACTTCTGCGCGCTTCCAGTCATTTGGGAAGGTGCCTGTTTTGAAGGTGATGTTAATGGTGTGTTGTTGTTTGGGTGCGATGGCGGCCGCGGCTCTGTGGTAAATGTGAGGGGGGCAGGGGGCGGTGGGGTCCCCCGAGTGGATGTTTTGCATGTCCAAGGCAGTGTCTTCGGCCGTGATTGGTGTCCAGTTGGAGATGGTGGGATGGCTGGTGTTTCTGGGGGGGCCATCTGTGGCACCTGGTGGATGGTCGATGAAGTTGTCATAGAGGTTTTTGATCTTGAGGTGGAAATAGGTTCCAAGCTTCTCGCAGAGGTCTTGTCTGTGGCTTCGCTGCATGGGTTGTTGAATTCTTGAATGACACTGTAAAGTTATTTGGAGTTGGTGGAGTAGGCCAGGATTTTGTTGTGGATGAAGTTCCTCTTGGTGGCTCTGATAGGGTTGTGGTAGTCCGCCATGGCGTCCTTGTAAGTGGTGTGGTTTTTGGTTGTCTTGGTGTTTCTCCAGTTCTTCTCCAGGCGTCTGCAGGTGCGTCTGACTTCTTGGAGAGCGGTGATGAACCAGGCGGCTTTCCTGGGGCGTTGTCTGTCGGGGTTGCGTAGGGGGGGAGCTTGTCTGCGCAGTTGGAGATCCAGGTGTGGAGTTCTCTGGCTGCGTCGTTTGTCTCGGGTGAGGGTGGAGTTAAGTTGCTCGTCGGTAACCTTGCTCCAGTTCCTTTGTAGTGGGCGTAGGGCTGGTTTGGGTGCCTTGGGTTTGTTGATGGCTAAGTGTATGCAGTGTTGGTCGGTCCATGGTGGCTGCGTTGTGTGGCTGAATTGGAGGGTGTTTCCTGCCGCAAAGATGGGGTCGAGGGTGTTTCCTGCTCTGTGGGTCGGTGTGTTGACGAGTTGTTTAAGTCAGATGCTGGCGAGGTTGTCACGAAGGGTAGTGGAGTTGGGGTCGCTGGGGTTGTTGAGGTGGAAGTTCAGGTCTCCAATGAGTATGTAATTTGTTGGAGCGATGGCGTGGGTGCGATGAAGTTGGTGATGGTAATGGCGAAGGGTGTTCAGGGGTCTGTAGAGGAGGGCTCCTCGGAGTGTGGCTTTGGGGGTGGTCTGGATATGGAAGTACAGGTGTTTGGCAGAGGAGAAGGTTTCACTGGAGGTGGTGAGGCGGAGGGTGCTCTTGTGGGCAATGACGAGGCCCCCTCCTGGGTGGTTGGGGCGGTCTTTTCTCTGGATCTTGTATCCGTCTGGGATGGCGGTGCTGATGTCGGGGGTGGAGGATGCATTGGTCCAGGTCTCTGTGAAGAAGGCAATGTCGGGCGAGAGAGAGTCGAGTAGGTTCCAGATTTCCATGGCGTGTGTGTCTGTGTACGGAGTGTACGTTGAGGAGGATGTATTTTAGGGTGTCGCCGGTGCTGGCGTCGGCGCTGTTGGAGGCCGGGATGGCGGTGAGGGTCTGGCGGCAGTGGAGGCAGAAGAACTGGCCGCGTGTGCGGCCACCATTAAGTAGGGGAGGTGGGAGGGAGGAGAGGCTGGGAGGCAGTAGCGGGGAAATTCCAGGGGGGAATTCCGGGGCGGAATTCCCAGGGGGAATTCCAGGAGGGAGGGGCCGCAGGTGCAGCAGCGAAAGGCGAAAGGAACAGGCAGGCACGAGAAAATAAAAACAGTGGTGGAATTAGAGCAAGACACAGATGGGCACAATAACAGTGCACAACACGGAAAAATTAAGAACAAAAATGGCTGAGAAAGGTTACGGTGGTTGCAGGCAGTCTGGTCCTAGTTGGAGCGGGCAGCAGGCGTAGGAGCAGGTAGCAGCCTCGAACCTCCCAAGGTGGAGGACGGGGTCTGGAGGCAAGAGACGGCACAGCGGAGCTGCGGGGAGAGAATGGACCTAGACCAAGGGTCGGAGGTCTTACTCGTGCTCCCCCGCAGCGGCCGCCATTAGGTAGGGGAGGTGGGAGGGAGGAGAAGCTGGGAGGCGGGAGTGGGGGAATTCTGGGGGGAGGAACCACAGGGGCAGCAGCGGCAAAAGGCAAAAGGAATAGGCAGGCACGAGAAAATAAAAACAGTGGTGGAATTAGAGCAAGACACAGATGGGCACAATAACAGTGGCACAACAGGGAAAAATTAAGAAAAGAAAACGGCTGAGAAAGGTGACAGTGGTTGCAGGCAGTCTGGTCCCAGTTGGAGCTGGCAGCATGTGCAGGAGCAGGCAGTAGCTACGAACCGCCCAAGGACAAAGTCGGGGTCTGGAGGCAAGAGACGGCACAGTGGAGCTGCGGGGAGAGAGTGGACCTAGACTGACTATATTGTGGCTGTAGAACCCGGTCATGTTTGGTATCAAACATGTTGGAATCATACCCCAACACCGATTCCAGTGTAGGAAGTATGATCCCGTGTATGGGGGGGCTCCTCAGGGCATCCCCTGGACTCCCGGTAACAGCTTTTCAGGTTCTGCAAGCAAGCTAGTGATACTTTCGACCACAGACACAATTCTGCCTTCCTGCTGCGGAGCAGAGGAAGATAGAACAATAGGTTTCCTGTCACAGGGAGTTGTGACCACCTTCTAGACAGGACTTAGGGCCAGATATAGATAAATTCAATTTAGCGAGTCCTTAATAGGGATTTTTACCGAATCGCTATTAAGGACTCGCTAAATGGAATGTGGATAAAAATCGCAAAGATATTTGCGATTCCTTAATATTCCTTAATTGCTAATCGCAAATTGAGATTCGCAATCAAGGATTACCATCCCATTCATTCCTATGGGCCAAGAGGCCCATAGGAATGAATTGGATTTACGCCCGCAATTTGAGAGTAACCAAGAGGCACTCGTAAATTCCGGACGCAATTTCAAGGGTGCAAGGGTTCCAAAAGGAAACCCTGTTGCACCCCTGAAATGTGCATGTGTGAACATCTGGCGCACATACATGCCCTAAGGGCATGAATGTGTGCCACATGGCACTTTTAAAAAAGCAAAAAAGTGCTTTTTTAAAGGAAATCGCTAATTACCACCAACTTGAAGTTGGTGGTAATTAGTAATTCCTTAAGGCCAAAGTGCACTTTCTTTTGTGCTACTTACATTGCATATAAGGAATCGCAATTTGCGATTCCTTAAATGCAATCGCAAAATAAGGAATCACAATTTTTGCGATTCCTTATTTTGCGAGTAGGTTTAATCTTACCTACATTGCTCAAAGCCAAATTGCGATTGCAAAAGCTGAAATTCTGAAAATATCGGCGTTTGCGGTCGCTATTTGGCTTTCTACATCTGGCCCTTAGTGGGGTGTGGATGCTTGCCAGCGTCACCAGACTGCTGTGAAGGGCACATTTGGAGCCCTCCTTGCAAACTCCAGTTTGAACCAGTTCAGGAACGCTTAGTTCACGCTCTGGTGAAAAACTGGATAAAGGGCACAGGAGTATCCTCCTCTCTTTCCAGTCCCTCCTCTGGGATGGACCCAAAGTCGTTTCAATCCTTTCCTTAGGGTATTTAACGGCTACCCTTTAGGTGGGTCCTCAGATTCATTGTGGTAAAAGACTCAACCCAGAAACTATGTCACTCTTCAATTGCCTGGTCACTTTGTTGTCTGTGCTTCATCCAGGTTCTTCAATAGACCTGTCAGCATCTAGGACACCCAAAGTAATCTCCCTTGGAGTGAAGGAGTCACTCCCCTGCATCTGCATGCACCTCAATGAAGCTGACCGGTCTGCTGATCCTGTTGTTATTCAGACTTACTGTGGCTCAGCAATACGGGTGGTGGTTCTGCAACTCTCTCGAGGCCTCACCTGTCCTCCCTATAATTTTGGGGTCAGTATCTCTTGTTGGAACCTCTGGGACAGAACTTCTGTGCACTGTGTCGACTTGCCGGTTCAAAGGCTTTTTGGCTTTGCACTCCAGAGATCTTCAGGCTACAAGACTCTCCAGCAGATCACTTCCTGAAGACCAGCGTCCTTACCACAGTCCTTGTATCGTGGCCCTCCATCTTTGGTGAGCTGACTAAGGTCCTCTTGTGACTTCTGTACCCTTGGCCTGTGGGTCCTTTTGAGGGTCTTTTTTTCTTTCAGTGTGCTCCTTCTGCTGCTTGCATATCCCTTGGACTTTGCTGGTCCCAACATTGCTCCTTTTTGATCTTCCGTGCTGGTTCTGGCTACCAAGGCTTGTCAGTGCTCCCATGGACACCGACCCCCTAGTCATTTCCATCCAACGTGAGACAGCTCGTGCAAGGCTCCTGGTTTTCCTCAGCTTTGTCTGGTCCTCACAGCTCCAGTGACAAGGTCACCACAGACTCTCCTGAACCTTCTAGCATCGGTGGGCATTGTGTTTCCGTGCCCCCTGGTCACCTTCGAGTGGTATAGACTCTGTCCCCTCTGCTTGCAGGTTCTTTACTTCCAGATTTCACTCTTGGATTGCACAAGACTCCTTGGCATTTTTCTTCAGAGGCATCTTCATCGAAGTCTCCCACTGCTGTCTATAGCAGGTTCTGACATCACTTCAGCCCTTTGAACCCGCGTTCCCTGGTGGAGGTATCCTGGTTCTTGGGGCATTTATGGGTGGGGTGGCTCTCCAACCGTCTATCTTCCAAAGGGTTTCTTCAAAGTCCTACGGGAAGAGTACTTCTTTAAAATTGCAACTGTGACTTCTCCATTGACGTCCATTGGACATGCTGCTGTGTTTCCACTCTGCACACAGCCTCCGTGGGGTTCATGGGCACTTACCTTGGGTGGTTCCTCATTTTATCGGCTTCTTTAGGTCTTCTGGTCCGAGTCCTATTCTGCTTGGCAATTTCCATTCCACTTTATTAGTATATGGTTTGGTCTCTCACTGGAGACCATTGTATTTTGTGCCACTTACCTGATGCATTCTAAGCATTCTCATGTATTGCGTTGATGTCTCTGGGTAGGAGATATACCAATGTGTTAGTGATAGTGTATGTCAGAAATAAGGCCTAGCTTTATAAACACTGTGTGGTTTCTTTTCATCTAACCTGCACTACAGATTAAAGTTGGTAAAATGAGCTGCTTTACACTCCTTCAAGGTAAGCCTGAAGGCTGCTGTCTACAGCTACCACATTGACAGCTTTATGGTTATCAAAGGCCACTAAAATCACCATAAGGTTTGTCTGGATTAGTACAAAGTGTATCACTTAAATAAGTGTGCACCATATACTAAGCCAGCCTCCTACAACTACTCAAAGAGTTGTAACCTATAATCTTGGTCTGCCTATAATAGCAACCTATGCCACGATTCACAGGCACATAACAACAGACTTGCATTCTGAATCAGCAATATCCTCATGTTAGTGTGTTGGGGGCATGAATGTTTTTAAGTTGAAGCTTGGAAAATATCACTTATAATAAATGCCACTAAATGTAGTGCTACAATCTAATGCTCTATAGTGAAACGACTCCACAAAAATATACTTTTAAATATTTTAACATCATTATATGTTTGTGTGGTATTTGTTGTACGATTTACATTGGAATTATGTAATCAGTTCAGCTCATATTAGGGCTCTTAAAGCCAAGGTTGACCATAGAATTGCCTCTAGCTCAGCTCTCTCTGTTAATTTGCTGGCTCGCCCACCTCTATCAGCACACAGAAAACAAATACTCATAGAAGAACTCCAAACCATTGTTGTAGAGCTGTTAGGGTCATTGTCGACATTGCTAAGTTAGCATGAGCTTTGCTGCCATGATACTGCTTTTGCGCACGTTACTACATGCTCTTTATTTTGCAAATCTCTGTTTATGCCTTCCACATGAGAATTGTCTGCTTTTCGCGTTCTCTGCTAAGTTCCTGGGGTTTAGTCTAAACACGATGTGCAAAGTTGATAATCAATGCCCCTTCTTATTCTGTTCTGGTCAGTCCCCACCACCTAGACGAAACATGCTACACACAGCTGCAATGCTGGAGACTCGTGGTTTGATATTACGTGGATGCATGTTGTTTTAACACACACTTGGAGAGAGCCCTTTCCATGGAGAAGAGCTATGCTGTTCCTATGATGTAAACCTTCCATCTAGGCTTTTGGTATGGGGTCTGCTGACAAAGTCCAGAGATCTTCTTTTATATAATAAACTTCTTCCAGTCAAGGGGAGGGTGGTTAGGCCTTATCATCCCTTTTCCACTCTCTATATATAGTGACATCCCCCTTCATATTCTATGGAATTGTAACAATGCTAATTGTTCTGAGTTTATGCATTTTGCTGCTGGTAGTAGCTTGTATACTGCATTCAAGAGCATGATAGTTAAAATAAATATTTTAAACTATTACAGTGACTCTGCCACTTCTGTTTCTGGAGATGGTTGTGACGGTGTAACCTCCTATATTGATGATTTATAGGTTTGTTCAAGCTTGACATTTTAAAAGGTGTTTCTCTTTCTGCCACGCATAGGTTATTATTCTCTTTTATTCATTATGGTGGTTGCCATAACAGCTCCTAACCGCGCACCGCTCAGGGCTTATTTAACTCAATACGGAGTACCTGATGCAGGTTCACATGTGCAAACGGTGGATATGCTTCCAGATCTGCACATCTATATGTCAATTATTCGTATCTCAACATTCAATTTGCAGCTCATCAATTTACAAGGGTGCTCCCATGGTGCTGCAATACCCACCCACCTTGGGTATAAGTCCACTAGACCTGCGAAAAGCAGTCTAGCTACAAATGTCCAACATATGCACCAAAGCACACCAAAACACTGTCACTTTTATCCTTAGTTAGTAATGTAGCGAAAAAAACACAACCAATAGGTGAAGTTTCTTTTACGGTCATCCAATAATTGATCCACATCTGTTGAAGTGTCTGGTCAATTGCATTTATTCCATTATAGAGAGAAAACGGCAGCCGGCACGTGTTTCGTCCTCCTGTACTTTCTCAAGGCTTCTCTCAGGATTATGACAAGCAATCCTTTCCCATGTATAGCACAAGTAGTTCAGAAGGCAAGCGTGTCCCTCTGTATAAGATTTTGTATCTACCTGCCTTAATTCAATATGGTGAAAGCTTGTAGAGCCACAGTAGAACAACTTGACGTCTAAAGCTCGTACTGGTGAGGGCGCAATGGAGACTACTATTGACCTTTTGCCTGTCCTGCCTCCATCCTCTTCCACCGCAGATTTCGAGTATACATATCCCACAGATGAGTGCCAAAGGGAAGTGCCGAGCAGTCTTCGACAACACCACGCTGATACATCCGACTCACCTCTAATACCTCTAATACCATTGGGTGCAAGCAGTTATTTTGGGGACCATGCCAGCTTCTCTTATGACTCATCCTCCTCGTCTTCCAGTTTGGCTATTCCACCGACTAAATTAAGTGTTTTCATCTCATGGTTCAAAAATATTTACCTGGTCCCCCCATGGACCTACATCTGGTTGGTGCTTATCCTGATTTTCCTCTTCATGTCAATTGAATTTGAGACAGTATTCGTTTTACTCATCAATGGTCATTATTTGCCAGAACGCTCTGCTGTGAACTTTGTCGATGAAGTTCTGGCCCCACACACATCGTCCCATATCATGAAACGTGATCAGACTCTTGTGAACATTTCAGCTTTCCTGGGTGCTGTTGGCATAGTTTGGGATAAAGTAGCTTTCAAAATTCGACAGATGTACTCAGGTTGCTATACGTGTTACGCGTCTCATTAGGAGATGTGGTAACACGGGACATACATTCTGATGATTGGGATGTGCAAGCAGTACATTAGTTGTTTTCTGATTTAAAGTATTATGCTGCATTTGATGCTGAAGATTTGTATTTTAATTCTGCCAATTATGCTGATTTATTCTATTATCAACACTATGGTTTATCAATGAAGCTTACAATGAAGTTTGGAAACTGTTGCAGATAAAAGCAGAGCTTCGTTTGCGCCAAATTGATCAAGCCAATTTAGAAAAAGTCCTTGCCGTGGTCGACATTTGCATCAATACACTTTCTTCACGTATTTATACCTTGGATAATATTGTTTCATCTGTTATTGATATTGTTCAGAATGATGTATCTGTGTTATATCATAGTCAAAATCAATTGCGATCAGTTATGCAGCTTGCATGGACGATAGAGACTCTTAAAATGGGAAAAGTCCCTTGGGATTATTTGAATACTTCTGCTTTGTTTCTACCATTTAATCTGACTGATAAACAGAGGTATATGTCCATGAAAGATGCCACATATACACTGTTGCACATTGAACAATTGGAGCCCTTGCCGTTCTCTGTGGCAGAGACGGATTCAGCTGTTTGGTTAATTCATGGGGTTATTTCTCTCCTATGCTCGCTGTTTCAATTTATATCATGTATGCAACATTTTCTGATCGGCCACTTTGAATTCCTGGGTAGTGCATTTCTTCGTGAATTGTGGTCCCAACCTATCACTTACAGGTGTCAAAGGGAAGATAAAGAGGTTTTCCTAATATGGGAGGACTGCGATTCCACAGTAGGACATTCACTAGTTTGTAAACACATTAAATTGCACGGCACTTGTAATATACCTGCACCTAACCTTTCTTGTTTTTTGAATGGCACTCCAGTCCCATCAATAATTCCCGCTTTTACTTTGCTTACCGACGGCAGTTATCTTATTTTAAACAACCAAGACTGCTGTGGTTTACGGGCAGGAATCACGTATTTAGTAGCAGTTTCACAACGCGTTACTTGTTGTATCAATGTGCTTTTTCCGCCCCCACATGGGAATGTAGATAGTTCCATTTGGCCTTCCATTCCGACTTTGAAAACAGATTTCAACAAATTAAGCAGCCTCAAAGCGCTATTATTCTGACAAGAAGTGGCTCTCACTTTGGCTCGAAGAGACCTTCGAGTTACAGGTGGCTAGAACATCTAGCGAGATTCAGTCAATTCTAAACACTAACCTCTCACTTCACTTTGGGGAGCTTATACATAAAATATTTAATGCGTCTGACGCTAAAGGCCTTGCACATTTTTTTAAGCTTGTGGGATCCGGCTTTGGGGCTTCTTTTCAGACGATATTTAGAGTAATGCCGGCTTTTATTCATTCTAATTTAGAACACAACAAAATACTAGATCCATCCCAGTCCGGCTTCCGTTCATCTCATAGCACCGAGGCCGCTCTACTAGAGGTTATGGACACGCTCAGGATGTCATTGGACAGGGACTCTACAGTCATGTTAGTGCTGCTTGACCTGTCGGCAGCCTTTGACAACATCTCTCATCGTATCCTGTTGAACAGGCTTCGAGAGATTGGTGTCAGAGGCCTGGCCTTTGACTGGATTCAGAGTTACCTGTCCGACAAAACACAATGTGTCCAGTTGGACTCATATGTATCTCAGACAACTGTGGTGGACAAGGGGGTTCCACAAGGCTCTGTATTGAGCCACACGCTGTTCAATCTTTATTTTGCCCCCTTGGCCTCTATCATCAGAAATTACGGGTTTGAAACCATTTCCTATGCTGATGATACGCAGCTTATAGTACACATAGAGAACAACCCCGCTGTAACCAAATCAAAGTTTATTACTTTTATGACAAGCATTGCTAGCTGGATGAGGAAGAACTTCCTGCAACTTAACTCCTCTAAAACGGAGATTTTGTTGTTCGGCAAGGCAGAAGAGCTGTGGAGCGCTGACTGCTGGCCGACAGAATTAGGAGAAGCACCTGCCCGTAGAGGGTGGGCTAAAAACCTAGGGGTCAGAATAGACAATAAGCTTTCAATGGAAGATCAGGTGAAAACTCTCGCAGGTACCTGTTACGGGACCTTGCTGTTACTCTGTAAGATCTTCCCCTGGATTCCATTGAACGCCAGAAAGGCCCTCATCCAGTCGCTTCTTATCAGTCGCCTTGATTATGGCAATTTCTTGTTGGTAGGAATTAGGGAAGACCTGCTATCCAAGCTGCAGGTGGTGCAAAATACCGCAGCCCGTCTTGCCCTTAAGAAACCAGCACGAACTCCCTCCCGCCCTCTCCTGCACCTTTTACACTGGCTTCCTGTGAGGAAACAAGCCATCTTCAAGCTACTCTGCCTGATCTTTAAGTCCCTCCATGGCATGGGCCCGGCTTATCTGGCTAATAAAATTGAACGGTAGCAACCTGGGCGACTACTTAGATCCAGTAATCGCAGCCTGCTATGTTGCAGGAGAATTAGGAAAGTCAAAATGGGAGGTCGTGCATTTTCTTATCTGGCCCCTAAACATTGGAACGAGCTCCCTGAACATATTCGTGCCTGCCCAAACTTTCTACAATTCAAAAAGTTGCTCAAGACCTGGCTATTCTAATGAATGAATCTTGTATTCCTCTTACATATGCCTCATAAATGAGTCAAATAAAAAATTAATTTTTCCAGCGTCTTCGGAGGATTCCCTTTATTACTAGTGTTTGCTGGCGAAATCCTGCTTCTTCCATTTCTGCTGTGCAATGGCTGCTCATCTTGTGTTAATGCACAGACCAGGCCAATTGCAGCTGTACCGTGATCAAATGCAACAGGTTTTTGGATGTTTGCCATTAGCAACGCTTGGCGTGAGTTATGTATTAACTTTTCGCTTTGCTTTCTTTACTTGCCTGCAACCAGTTTTCTACTGTAGGCGATGCCCCTTCTATTGGGGTATAGATTTATGCCTCTCCAATATCTCATGTCCAGTCCCGGATTTTAACCAGTTAATGGCTCATGACCAGGCTTGTTCTGGGGATGGCCGTATGATGTCTGCAGCAGCGCGTGGAGTATTGGGTGAATGGTATATCTGTGCGGCTGCGCAGAACTTTTGCATCAAAGTTTCATCAAATATCACGCAAGTTGGCCGATTATGCTTCTGGAGGCTTCAGATTACAAGGAGCACGTTTGTTCCTGTGACCCACTTGATTGGATGGCATCCCGCTTTTCTACTAACGATAGGGATTGATCTTTTGGAGGGCATTGCATTCTAAATATCACGTACTTTGATGGATTTACCACCTCCTTCATTATACTATTTTCCTGGAGACAATGCTCTTTTGCTCGTCAAAAAAAATTAAAAATTATTTTTTAATGTTTTCCAATCTGGTTTTCTCTAACACTTTTGAACTCTGCTTGCCTTTTGAACTCTGTTTTGGTCCTTTGTCTATATACTGTGACCTTACCAAGGGGAGGCTGTTATATGGCCGTTAGGGTAATTGTCGACATTGCTAAGTTAGCATGAGCTTTGCTGCCACGATACTGCTTTTGCGTACATTACTACATGCTCTTTATTTTGCAAGACTCTATTTATGCCTTCCACATGAGAACTAGTCTGCTTTTCGCATTCTCTGCTAAGTTCCTGGGGCCCGATTCACAGAACAAACTTAAGACTAAATCCTAAACTTAGTACCATTCTGGTATTCACAGAATGCACCTAGTACTTCTGGTATTCACAGAATGAACTTACTACTTTTGCTATTCACAGAATGAACTTAGTACTTTTGCTATTCACAGACTGGATTTACGACTACTAAACTTACGTCCGCACTTGGGCCGGAAATTCCGGCCCGGAGGCGGAGCTTCCGGCCTGTAGGCGGGGCTTCCGGGCCGGAGGCGGAGCTTCCGGGCCGGAGGCGGAGCTTCTAGCCCGGAGGTGGGGATTCCGGCCGGTGGCGGAGATTTAGTTATGGCTGAAATCTCCACCTCCGGGCCGGAAGCTCCGCCTCCGGCCCGGAAGCCCCGCCTCCGGGCCGGAAGCTCCGCCTCTGGGCCGGAATTTCCGGCCCGAGTGCGGACGTAAGTTTAGTAGTCGTAAATCCATTCCGTGAATAGCAAAAGTACTAAGTTCATTCTGTGAATAGCAAAAGTAGTAAGTTCATTCTGTGAATACCAGAAGTAGTAAGTGCATTCTGTGAATACCAAAATGGTACTAAGTTTAGGATTTTGTCTTAAGTTTGTTCTGTGAATCGGGCCCCTGGAGTTTAGTCTGAACACGATGTGCAAGGTCCTAACTACTCCTAAACTGAGAAAAATCCTAACTTTAAGACTTTTGGTATCTACAGAAGGCATTTAGGAGTCCTAAAGTTAGGAGTCCTAACTTTACTACTCCTAAACTGAGAAAAATCCTAACTTTAAGACTTTCGGTATTCACAGAAGGCGTTTAGGAGTCCTAAAGTTAGGAGTCCTAACTTTACTACGCCTAAACTGAGAAAAATCCTAACTTTAAGAGTTTCGATATTCACAGAAGGCATTTAGGAGTCCTAAAGTTAGGACTACTAACTTCTGTGAATACCGAAATGCGTAAGTGCCTTTTGTGAATATCAAAATGAATAAGTGCCTTCTGTGAATACCAAAATGGTAGTAAGTTTAGAGTTATGTCTTAAGTTAGTTCTGTGAATCGGGCCCACAGACTGCAACCTTCAGTTAGCAATAATTGCCCCAGTGAGTTGGTGAGACCACTTTTCAACCCTAATGTGACATTTTTGATAGCAAAGGGGCCCTGGGTCCTCCTTTTGTACAGTGTTCCGTGTTTTCTATGTTGAGATTAAGCCTGGATGGAGTTCACAGACTTCCACTCCGCGGAACTCCGCGAAGTAACAAAAAAACTCTGCTAAGCTACGCAGAGTTCTACAGTGGCAAAGTGGGTTACCCCGCGCAGTTCGCACAGATTTGTTGTGCTGGGTGTTGGTCCTGTGGTGTAAAATCAGCATGAATGGCATCTCGCACAGTACAAGATGGTGCTGCTTCTTTCTGCCTCTTGAGCATAAGTTGCACTCAAGCTGCAGCTTCCTCAATGCGAACAGACGGTTTCTCAACGTGAGCTGTAGCGACCATCCGCGCCCGCCCACTTTGAGAAATGTTGCTGTGAAGTGGTCTAGCGCTGGATTTTCCTTGCTTGCACTTACCATTGGCAAGCACGAGCGAGGGAAAAAACTCATATGCTCAATGGAACGCGGAGTGCGATACACTCAACAATCTCCCCGAATGGCGCAGAGTTCACTGCTCAGGCTTAATTGAGATTTTAACAGAGGGGACCTCTATGTCAGTCTTATATAGTAGACTTTGCCACCAGAAGGTAAATTGTATGTTGGCACCCATATTCCCTGGGGGTGCTTTCTGTGAAGAGAAAAACACATGATTAGTCAGGAATTTCGACACCAAGCATATTCATTATTAACAGTACAACACTGGCCTCAGACCAGTCCTTTGTGGTGCCTTAGTCTTATCCGCATGACTCTCAGCTGACGGCAAAAGTAGCCACTGAGTTGGGCCCTTTCTAAGTTTCTTCCCTCCACAAGGTTTAACATCAGCAAAAATTACATCATCTAACTTCATCAGCTGAACAGTATTATTTTTCTGCTTTAAGGGAAAGCCTATGTTAGCCTTTAGGTTCAAACAAAGTTTTAAAACTTTCTGATCAATCTGTTGTCTGTTGATGGAGACCAATGTTACAAGTACTCTGACATGCACCTGATGTTTCCTGTTGATCACCAATATTCTAGACCAGGGGACAGATATACTAACATTTGACACAACACAACAAGACAACTTTCTGCATTTCGAACAAATGGAGAAAGCAGAAATGCACCATATTTACCAAGATATGGTGCATTCCTGCTCTCTCTCTGTGCTGCCACCTTGAGTGCTTTCTAGTGCCAGCACAGGCACCCTTGCACCACGGTGCACCCATGGTGCAAGAATGCCTGCGTTACAGGCTGTGTTGTTTTTGTGTAGGAAGGGACACTTTCTATATGTACTGCAGAATGCAGCATACATAGAAAGAGGAAATAACAAAGAGTAATAAACATATTTCTCCTCATTATGCCTCTGTTGAGATTGGTGTAGAATTGTGATGCTTTTCCAAGGTTATTACCCTAAGTCATTCTGGGAATGTGCTAAAATACCCTAGTGGATGAAAGGGAATGCACTCACTCCACCCATGGAACGCCTTCACAACGCAGAGTGATGCGAGGCAATGATTAACGCTGTTTTATTTTACTCTGAATTTGCTAACCCACACAGGACCACGCAGGGTGGCCTTGCTTGGCATAGCTAGTCTTCAGGCACCATACAGGATCTGGAAACTATGACAATAACCCCTGTTTGCCAGCAGATGGCTCTTTGGCTTTGATTGTGGCCCTGACCCATCCCTGGCTATGATAAAACGGAGCCTCATAAAGAAACCCTCCAGGATCCAGTTGCCTGGCTCCCCTTCTAGACCAACCTCTCTTTAATGCTCTCACAGTGCATACTTGTCAGGGCAGGCAGGCACGGGTGCTCCAGGCTCAAGCAACAGATGTTCTTGGATTCCCAGAGTGATATCCCCTTGCTCAGCTAGGAGACTTGCAGGCCTTGACCCCCAGTTCTGGTCACAGACAGATGTTTCCAGAGCTTCTCCTCCTCGCAGTCTGACTTTCTGCTTTACTGCTGACAATTTCGGAGGACTCAAGCTCCCCTTCCTCGAATCCATATTCAGAAACCAATTGTGATTTAGAGTCTGAGTCTTTGAAGTTTGTGTTGAGGACCCGCTTCCCTTAGAAGTGCATTTTCCTCTGCCCTGCCCTTCCTTCAGAAAGCAGTCTTTCACCGCAGAAGCAAATCTAAATCTGATAGCCCCACAACACAGGCACACCTGGATGTCAGCCATAGGGATATATGTATCCAAACGCTAGCCCAGAGCCTCATCCCTGCTCCTCATTATTTTCCTATGAGCCCCATCTCCTTCCTGAGAGTTGCCCAGCCCCTTCTCAGTGGCCTCTCTAAATCCCCTTTGAAGTATACTGAAGAGCCTGACTCTCTCTTTCTCCAGTGTTTACCACAAAGCTCACAGGAATGCAACAATCCACAAATCTGAATGGGAGGATTCTGATACCTTCTATTGTTCATTCGGTGAGCCCTGGGCCCCGCAAAATGGAACCCAGAATCTCCCATGCATTGTGCTATTCACAGGCACTCAGACATCCAACACATGCATAAAGCACACACGTACTGCTCAGCACTAATCTCCAAAACGAATATAGCAAAGTGTGAGTTAAGCACATAGTAGCAGAACTTTAAATGAGTGAGCCTCTAGGCCTCGCCCCAGGTAAAGAGATAAGAAGGGGCCTGTTCATTTTTACTGATCACTACACAGTATGTTGCCACCACCACACATGTGCTGCTTATCCCCAGGCAAAGCTGGTAGTCTTTAAGACTGTGAGGGTGGCACTTTGGACACTCCTCCCTCTTAAAAAAGACCGCAGCCCATTTGGTGTTTGCCCACTTCCTCGACCTAAAGGCAGTGCATGTATCTCTTGTTTCCAGTCCAGGGAGGACCTGGCCTGGCAGTTCGGGCTGGACTGTTCCCATTGGGTGCTGGGTCAAGACTGATTTGCATATGGCTGGGTCCAAACTGGAATGGCATGGTGAGCAAAAAAACGATGGATTTAGTCCCAGATCTCTGTACTGGGGTGAATCTACGACATTGTTCTGCATTCTGTCCATCAAATGTTCTTTTTCCATTTGTCACCCCGAGTGGGACAGGTATGCTCAGATGTAAGTTCCGTGCTCTCCATGCCACTAGAGTCAAGTTATCCTGGCTGACTAGGGCTGAAAGCCTGAAACCGGTCCTAAGATGCTTGTTTCCAGTCCAGGGAGGACCTGCCCTGGCAGTTCGGGATGGACTGTTCCCATTGGGCGCAGGGTCAAGACTGATTTGCATATTGTTGGGTCCAAACTGCAATGGCATGGTGATCAAAGAAACAATGGATTTAGGCCCAGATCTATGTACTGGGTTGAATGTATGACATTGTTCTGCATTCTGTCCATCAATTGTTCTTATTGCATTTGTCACCCGAGTGGGACGGGTATCCTCAGATGTGAGTCCCGTGCTCTCCATGCCACTGGAGTCAAGCTATCCTGGCTGATGAGTGCTGAAAGCCCCAAAACGGTCCTAGGATGCTTGTTTCCATTCCAGGGAGGACCTGGCTTGGCAATTCGGCTGGACTGTTCCCATTGGGCGCAGGGTCAAGACTGATTTGCATATGGCTGGGTCCAAACTGGAATGGCATGGTTTGCAAAAAAACAATGGATTTGGGCCCAGATCTCTGTACTGGGGAGAATGTATGAAATTGTTCTGCATTCTGTCCACCAATTGTTCTTTTTGCATTTGTCACCCCGTGTGGGACGGGTATGCTCAGACGTGAATCCCTTGCTCTCCATGCCACTGAAGTCAAGCTATCCTGGCTGATGAGGGTTGAAAGCCCGAAACCGGTCCTAGGATGCTTGTTTCCAGTCCAGGGAGGACCTGGCCTGGCAGTTCGGGCTGGACTGTTCCCATTGGGCGCAGGGTCAAGACTGATTTGCATATGGCTGGGTCCAAACTGGAATGGCGTGGTGATCAAAGAAACAATGGATTTAGGCCCAGATCTATGTACTGGGGTGAATGTATGACATTGTTCTGCATTCTGTCCATCAATTGTTCTTTTTGCATTTGTCACCTCGAGTGGGACGGGTATGCTCAGATGTGAGTCCCGTGCTCTCCATGCCACTGGAGTCAAGCTGTCCTGGCTGATGAGGGCTGAAAGCCCAAAATCAGTCCTAGGATGCTTGTTTCCAGTCCAAGAAGGACCTGGCCTGGCAGTTCGGATTGGCTTGTCCCCGTTGGGTGCAGGGTCAAGACTGATTTGCAAATTGCTGGATCCAAACTGGAATGGCATGGTGAGCAAAAAAACGATGGATTTAGGCGCAGATTTCTGTACTGGGGTGAATGTATGACATTGTTCTGCATTCTGTCCATCAATTGTTCTTTCTGCATTTGTCACCCCGAGTGGTACGGGTATGCTTAGACAAGAGTCCCGTGCTCTCCATGCCACTGGAGTCAAGCTATCCTGGCTGATGTGGGCTGAAAGCCAGAAACCGGTCCTAGGATGCTTGTTTCCAGTCCAGGGAGGACCTGGCCTGGCAGTTTGGGCTGGACTGTTCCCATTGGGCGCAGGGTCAAGACTGGAATGGCATGGTGAGCAAAAAAACTATGGATTTAGGCTCAGATCTCTGTACTAGGGTGAATGTATGACATTGTTCTGCATTCTGTACATCAATTGTTCTTTTTGCATTTGTCACCCCGAATGGGACGGGTATGCTCAGACGTGAGTCCCGTGCTCTCCATGCCACTGGAGTCAAGCTATCCTGGCTGATGAGGGCTGAAAGCCGGAAACCGGTCCTAGGATGCTTGTTTCCAGTCCAGGGAGGACCTGGCCTGGCAGTTCGGGCTGGACTGTTCCCATTGGGCGCAGGGTCAAGACTGATTTGCATATGGCTGGGTCCAAACTGGAATGGCATGGTGAGCAAAAAAACTATGGATTTAGAGCCAGATCTCTGTACTGGGGTGAATGTATGACATTGTTCTGCATTCTGTCCATCAATTGTTCTTTTTGCATTTGTCACCCCGAGTGGGACGGGTATGCTCAGACGTGAGTCCCGTGCTCTCCATGCCACTGGAGTCAACCTATCCTGGCTGATGAGGGCTGAAAGCCGGAAACCGGTCCTAGGATGCTTGTTTCCAGTCCAGGGAGGACCTGGCCTGGCAGTTCGGGCTGGACTGTTCCCATTGGGCGCAGGGTCAAGACTGATTTGCATATGGCTGGGTCCAAACTGGAATGGCATGGTGAGCAAAAAAACTATGGATTTAGGCCCAGATCTCTGTACTGGGGTGAATGTATGACATTGTTCTGCATTCTGTCCATCAATTGTTCTTTTTGTTTTGGAGGGGCTGCCTATTTGCTGCAGGACTGTGGACATTTAGACAACATCACAGATGTGTGTTTGAACTTGTGCATTGTCTAACCACATTTCCCTGCAATGCCACTTGTGATTGGCCAGTGTCTACACCCAGTGTGCGCCAGTTGTGTACTGTGTTCTGTTGTGGACGTGTTGCGGTTTGTGCCACTTTGTTGTCAGTGTTGATGTGCTCTGCATGTTATGTGTGTGTGTTGCATTGGGGGGGGCCCCTGCGGCTCTGTTTTGCTTCCCCTTATCCCTTTCACGTGGTGTGCCTTTGACTTCTTTGCTTGTGCAGTGCTGACATGTAGCATACTTGGGTATATTGTTCTCTTGGTGGGAGTTGGGGTATGGGGCATGGTTTGTCCGCAGATGTGCTCAGCTCAATTGTGCGTCGTGTCCAGTCCTGTTGAGCAGTGTCTGGTCCCCCGACTCCAGCCACCATCTCCCCACTGATGACTATGGACACCATTTCCTCCATGTCGTCCAGCTCCTCCTGTGGTGCAGGCTCCCACCTCCAGTCTGCATTGCTGCCTTCCGGTTGTTGGCGAGTTTCAGCTTTGTTTTGCGCTTGACTTCATTCCAGCGCCTCTTGACCTCTTCCATTGTCCTCTTCAGCACTCCGACTGCATTCACCTTGTCCACGGTGGATTGCCATAGTCCATTTTCTGTTGCCAATGACACAGTGGAGGTGACGAACAGTAGTTGATGGTGTTCGACCACCTCCGTTATCAGGATCCTGTTTTCCTGCGGACTGAAGCACTTTTTCCTACTCTTCTTCTCCTTGCCCTTCCCTGACCCGAGGTCCCAGGCTGGTCCTCCGGGGGGCTTGTGGGGTTCTGGTTCTTCTCTGTACTTGCTCTGGCAACATCCATTGTGCTTGGCTGTTGTTTGGCATTTGTTTCTACTTTTATTGTGATTGTTTCCGCCTGGCGCATGTGAATTGCAGGCCTGTAGCTGGTTTTCGCTGATTTTTGTATCGAGATTGGGCTCATCATAGCTTTTTTTGCGTTCGCGTTTTGCATTTTTGCATTGTGGCATTGATTTTATCGTGGACAGTTGACATGTTATCTGGTGACTATCGCATGGTACCGTCATATTGTGAATACCTGGTTAACACGGCGTAAATTTCCCGCGATAGGCTGCGATGTTGAGGGTTGCGTTAAGTAACTTTTGAGATGGTTATCACACGTTCTTGAGAATATACCCCTAAGTTACTTACCCTCAGGGTTACTCTACCTGCAAATTCCTCACCATGCTGTCACCTCCCCTTTATGCGGCACAGATTTTCAGGATTTAATAAGCGTCTTTGTTAGACTTAGCAGACAGCCAGCTACCATTAAACTTGTCTGCTATTTTTCATGTCTTTGGCATTAAAAGAAATTATGATTTACATGAAGTCTACTTGCTGCGATGGCACTTTTATGCGGCTCTGTGTTGTCATGTCCAGAGGTGGGTTAAAGTTGGGTGGGTTGAAGTTCCAGCATAGGCCAATGGCTCCACCTGTTGCTATTACATGATTTTCTGGATCCAGTTTAGTGTTTAGAGAGATTCACAAGGTGAGGAATAACTAAGGGCCCGATTACGAGTTTGGCTCCATGACGGTGGGTCTGCCCCACCACCACACCACCAACCCATGGTGAGGCCGCCTGCCAGATTAAAAGTTTCCTCCTGTCTGGTGGCTTTTTTATGGCATACCCACAGCAGTGCCTCTAAAAACAGACACCGCAATGGAAACACCCCAAAAAATTCCTGCAGGCCATGGACTGAAATGTCGATGTTGTGCAGGAACTGGTGTGAATGCAGTCAGGGGAGTACATATTGTGCCTCCCTGTGTGCATCCATAGGGTGCAGAGGCACAGTGGGCTCTGTAGGCCACTCTTTGTTTCCCTTGTGACAGGGTTTTCATGGAGGAGCAACCGCCATGAAAATCCTGTTGGAGAGGAAACTCCTGATATGCTTGGTGGGTCCGCGCTGGTGGCACCAAGCATATTGATGCCCTACACCACTGCAACAAATAGCAGTTCCCTGGCAGCTGTGGCGGGCTGTTTCTATTCCACTACCCAACCCATAATAGGGCGGTGGGGAGACCACCATCGCCTCGAACCTGGTGGTCTTCAGGCCGTCAGACTTGTAATCAGCTAAGTAACGAATCTGCATTTAAGAAAATGTTTGAAGAAGGATATATTTTGTTTGTAATATGCAGTATCGCTTTTAAACTTGTTATTTACTCTAAACAGGTTCCCCCAAGAAAGGTGGCGATCATCCAAAATCAGGTAAGTACACTGGCCTGTTTAAATGTTTGTTTCGGTCCCCTACAGTACAATATGTACACTCTTGATTTGTGGTAATTAGTTATATTCTTATTTTCCACATGTATTCTAAAGAAAAGGGTTTTTGGGAACGTGTTAGGCCATACTTGAGACAGTTGGGGTACAGTAAAAAGTAAAGCAATACTGGGAGGAAACTATGGGGCATATTATCAAGAAACAGCGTTAAAATTATCGCCGCTTTAGCGGCAGAAAACTGGCACTAAAGCGGCGATAATGAGCTTGATAATATGCCCTTGAGAATTCCCATAGAAGCCCATGTTCTGGTGCCAACATGGGCTTCTATTGGAAATCTCTGCGGCATATTATCAAGCCCATTATCGCCGCTGTAGCGGCAGTTTTCTGCTGCTAAAGCGGCGATAATTTTAACGCCGTGCTTGATAATATGCCCCCATTACGTCTAATATTCTACAGTGTATGCTAGTGAAAACTCATGTCCTCTTTTGTTGTAAAGACTCTAAAGTACGCTGTTTGCACTGTTGGAAATTTAAATTGATGAGACGTGTTCGGTGCCATTCGGTTCTCTCTTTATTAATAAAGAGTAGAAATTCTCTGTGCATGTGCGAGATCCTGGAACATACCTTTTCCTGAAAATGTGTTTTCCAACTAACCAAAGAAATAGAAAAACAATGCCTGACAGCATTCACTGTTTTAATTGAACTGATTCCCTGCTTACTGTAGTATTGGAACTTTCATAGATGCCCATGCTTGAATCATTCCCCGTCGTTGAGATGGGAGTCCCCAGTATACATAAAATAGCAATAGAATCCATTACAAAAGAAGAAACCAGACCAAGGCCCATTCTAGTTTTGTAACATATCCACCTCTTTTTGTAAAAGAGACCAAATAAAATGAACAACCAATCAGATCAGCCTCACCCTGTAGAACCTTCCTGAGAGAACCTCAGACCCTCAGATTTTCTATCGCACGTTGTGCAAGGGAGTCTCCACTGAGCTCTGCTCAGTTTTTTCCTGTCAACCTTACTTCTATAGTTTTTTCACCTGTTTGGACTGGTGTCAAAATGTCTGATAAAGAGAAGAAAGCCCTCTTTAAAGCTTGTGCAACTTGTGCTAAGAAGAGACTGTATGTAGAGGACAAGCACAAGGATTGTATTTCCTGTCAGTACTCAGACCATAAGGCAGCAGACTGTAAAATATGCTGCACTTTTTCAACGAAGACTTTGCGAGAACGTGTGGGGCGTCTCTTGACCTGGCTCCAGAAGCTCAAGTCAAGTAAGGAACCAGTGACAGTGGTGAGGTATCCTCTGCTACATCTTCCAGGAAGTCTGTGAAAAGGGTTCGTTCTTCTCCTTCACCTTCTGAAGGCCGTCCCTCTCAGGCCTTGAAAAAGACCTCTCATAGGTCTGAAAGGCGTAGTCCTGGCGAATCACCTCACCTAGGTGTAAAAGAGAGGGAAGGACTGTCAGCAGGAATAATATCTGAGAGGAAATCTAGCTCTGTTTCTCCATCTTCTCTTCCAGCGGCTCCAAAAGCCTTCAAAAAGCCCTCATCTCTCTCTTCTGATGGCAAGTCTGTGAAGAATGTTCACTCGTCGACGACGTTGTCATCGACTCCGTCGACAAAGACATCAAAGGTACAGTCAAAGTCTTCTTCTCCTTCACTTCTGGCTCCGTCGGCGAGTGATTTCCTCGTCTCCGGCGTCAATGCTTCAGGATTCTGCGTCGACGACTTCGACGCCGGTGGTGGCTTTGTCGTCGACGATGGTGTCGACGACGACGACCATGGTGACGACTGCAACCACGTCTACCACAACAACGACGGCATTGGCTGCTGTGGTGACAACGGTCTTGACAACGGCTCTGTCGACAATGTCCATACCTTCGTCGATGACTCTGTCATCGTCGACGACGGTCCCGATTGTTGCCAGCTTTGCCTGTAGAAGACAGATGCAATTCTAATACCTCAGTTACCCTTTAAACCAGTACTACAAACAAGGCACTTTTCTCCATTGGCGACCAAGGTAACTGGTCGAGCTGTGCCCCAGTGGATTGTCAAATCCACTAGCATTATATATATTAATGTATATGACATCATCAGTGTAATGAGGGAAGTGCAGATCATTGTCATCATCACCAATATCCTGGGGTGCAATCTGACCTGGCACAGGATCAGAATCTGAGCCAAAAAGATAATGATTTCTTTGCTAATAGCTGTGTCATGAGTGAAGTCAAAATGAATGAGTGGTACTTATATGTGGCTCTGTTTCGGGGTGACGAGGTGCCAGCAGGGGGCTCCATGAGAGCACCTAGTGGTGAGCAGGAACAATGCTACAAAATTCTCCATATCCTTTTTGGGTCGTGGGGGTTATTCTAAGTCGGGAAGTCTGAAGCTGGAAGTATCCATAAGAATAACTTTTACATTACCATTCCTTCATTTTGACAGTAATCTCAGTCCCAACCACAATGCAATTCTTTCCTCCACAGTAAACCAAGAAGTAGTACCACTAGGCCCTAGGTGTAACTAGTCACACACCTGCTCAGGGCCAGGAAACATTCCCAGGTGATAATGCGCTGTACAAATCTACACACAGGGTATGTATTCAAAGCATACAAATCAAACGGAGATTGTAACAAATTACTGTGGGGACATACAGGTCATTGAGCTCCTTGTGGGCAGCCCACCAACCGCGTTCAGAGAAGAATACTGGCTCTGCTCCCCTAACACAGGATCTCAATTCTAAATTCAGAGTTTCCCACCATGCATGAGGGATCTCTGTGACCTACATTGGATCCGCTGCTGCAGTGACTCCACTGAAGGCAGTGGTCTTTGGCTGAAAAGCTGCAATGTTTGATGCCCCCACTTGGCAAATTATTTTGTTTTGCAAGAACAAACTCACGAAGTAGCAA
Source organism: Triturus cristatus (assembly GCF_964204655.1). Taxonomy (NCBI): domain Eukaryota; kingdom Metazoa; phylum Chordata; class Amphibia; order Caudata; family Salamandridae; genus Triturus; species Triturus cristatus. The sequence goes on along the minus strand of NC_140587.1, from coordinate 124,696,750 downwards.
CTGCACAAAGTCAAAGGGCGTTTTCTCTCTCTGCATCAGACATTGACTATTTCTCGACCTGGGATTGCCATGTCGGCCTAGTGGTCCTGAGTGTTAAAAATGAGTGGCAGCCATCCTGCTCTAATTGAGGAGATACGAGCATGCACGGAGTCCCTACAGACCTATGGTGGACCGACGATTGAGTCAAGAGTTTACACCAGCGCAGCACCCAGAGACTCCACCTGTGCAAACCAAGATCCAGTCAATTGGAGCAGCCAGCATCGGATTGAGAAGGCGGGCAGTCGGGCATTGGCCAATGGGCCGGTGCCTAAGGGTCACCTGTGGGTCAGTTTCAGTTAGCTCTATCAACCGGCCCACAGAGCCCTATTGTCTCTTCCCCGCCCGGCCACTGTAATGTGGAGCCAGCATCATGTGCAGGCAGGCTTGTAGGCGGTAGCTTGCAGCAACGTCGCTCTGTCAGTATTCTGGCCACTGCAGACTTTAGCTTGGCCCCTGTGGGGCCAGGGCAGGCACTCAGAAGCAGTGTCTCACTTCCCTGCTGTGCTTTTATACTGAGGCACCTGGCTGGGAGCAGGTTATGTGGCATTTGGGCCATTATCATCTTAGTTCCCCTGGAGCAGCAGCAGCAGCAGCTCTGTGCTTTACTTTACCCCTCCCCTGCCAGGCCATCGCTCTGAGGCTATACTTGGAGGTGGAAGAGTAAGTGAAGGGGCCCCGCTGGGGGCCTGTTGTTAGTACCTCAGCGCAAGAGTCTTTCAGGCCTAAAGTGTGTGTGTGGGGGGGGTATGTTTGCATAGGCCTCGCTGTGAGGCGTCTTTCACAGAGAGAAAACTTGAGAGGATGTAATGTATGGGTCAGAGCTGCTGAATTTGGAAATAGGTTCGAGCCCCAGCCTCAGCTCAACATCCTGTCATTCTGGGCAAATGACTTAATTGCCCAAGGCCGAAAATAAAAATTAATATTATTATTATTTTTTTTATTAAGTTTGCATAACAAGTTACAATACAGTTCAGTGCACATTACAGTGTTTTTTGCATTGTCTGACATATATATATATATGTATTGATTGAGCCAGCTATTTTACCACGTCTGTTTTAAAGAAAACAACAACATAGCTAGTCCCCTTCCGATTAGGATACAACATTGGTTGAGCATTATTCCACCTTTACCTTAACATTCTTCTGGCATAAGTTATTTAGAAATGCTGTCTGAGTCCCACCTGCTGAGGGTTTGTATATTATTCAGTTGCATCTGCGTTTGCACTTAACAGGTATGTCACGTAAGGGGCCCAAAAATCTGTTAGCCATGAGGCTTCAGGTAGTTCTTTTGCATAAGTTTCAAGTGGTGTCTTGATCCCGTAGCCATACTTTTTTGTTTGGTACCCTCTTCCCACCCCAACATATGGATATTCATCGCTTGGCTAATAGCAGTGCCTAATATAAACGTTAGTTTGATCTTCTGTAATGTGACTGGTGCTCATAAAATCGCTGCCCTTGGCCTGAGTTCAGGCTAAAACTACAATAAAAAATAATCTGCTGTTTGCTCATGTTTTAAGAGTCTGCAAAGGCTGTAATAATAATAAAAGAGGATTCTTTATACTATAATAAATATGTCCTTCTGGATTTTCTGCCTTTGTTTAGTTTTTATTTTAACTATCTGTCATGGATCATTAAAGCAGATTTATACCACTTAAACTCTGTTCACCTTATGTTTATTTTTTAGAGTACATATTGATCAGAGGAGAAAATACCAGCATTAGACGATTTTCTTTATTTTCCTACGACCAGGACATTAAAATACCAGTAATGCTGGTTAAAAAATGGGCAGATGGCAAACATAGCCACATTGCGAGTTGTGGCCTTTGGGCCACTTTATTTCACCTCACTCGTCCAGCCAAATGGTAGTGTTTCTACCTTTCACCAATGTTTCTGGCTCTAGGAGCTTTAAAATATGTAATTTATCAAACATTTCTCTAAAAAGGAGCCCAATGAGACTAGCCAAATGCTGTTTTATAAATGGGTGGAATCCGGGAATGTGGGCCATTTTTTAAGGGGTGCCAGGGCCTAATTGTGACCCTAATCCGACACTGAGAGCAGCAATAGGGAAAATCACCAGAACTCAGAGGACACTCCCAGCACGCAAGACATGCAATACAATTCTGTACTAGGGTGGCCTCGGGGCAAGTAGAGTTGACCTCACTGGTTGAAGTTTGGGTCATTTACAAGGTTTCAGACCAGAAATTAAGCAGGGAGCCGAGAGCCGGAAGTCTTTTGATACAACACTTTAAGCGAGAGCACGAAAAGTAGTATATGAAGCTCCAGGGAGAACAAGAAAGACAACTACCATAAAATGAAGGGCACCAGAAACAGCACAAAATGTTCCTGTACAAATGCTACAGCAAGCAGAACAGAACAGCTCACACATTACAAGCTTCACTTTGTACATCATGGAGTGCAAAACATATGTGTGTTGTTACAGAGAGAAAAATCCCAGGACTGGGGCACCATTTCTGCTTTATTTTGTAAGCTCTTCTGTAAGTGGTGTATTAGACAAATGTACTGTATAAGAAAACAAGGGGTATATCAGCAACAACCGGCGACAATTATTGCTAAGCGCACTTAGCGCTAGGATGATAATCGCCGGCTAACGTGGACTTTTATCGCTGAGATAGCGTGCTATTAGCAGCGCTTATCTCAAAAGCGATAAAAATCCTCACGCTAACTGCCTAACTGCCAATGTGGCGTTAGCTTGATGATAGGGACTCACAAACTTAGCCATGATATCCACCTTCCATAGGATATAATCGCTAAGTCAGTACTGAAGCAGGCGTAAGGAAAGTAGCGATAACAGGGGTTATCGCTACTTTTCCTGCCGCTATGCTTCATAGCGTGGGGCTTGATGATAGGAGAAATGTCTCTTAGCGACATTTCTCCTGTCATGTCATGTCAGGTCAGGAACGCCCACTTTGCATCTCATTAGAGATGCAAAGATGGGCATTACGAATTCCTACGCTAACGCAAGTTTTCACGCGTTAGCGTGAGCTTGCTAATTAGGCGATAAAATTATCGCCACTTTTTGGCCGAAAACGGCCGCAAAAGCAGCGATAATTGTATCGCCTCACCTTGCTGATATGCCCCCAAGTTACTTACCTGTAACTTTGGTTCCCCAGTATTGGAAACTTCCATAGATTCCCTTGCTTGAATCATTCCCCGTCGTCAAGAACATAAAATAGAAATAGCAACTATTACGAAAGAAGAAACCAGGCCTAGGCCCATTCTTGTTTTGTAACATATCCACCTCTTTTTGTAAAAGAGACCAAATAAAATGAACAACCAATCAGATCAGCCTCATCCTGTAGAACCTTCCTGAGATAACCTCAGACCCTCAGATTTTCGTAGCCGTAGTGTAAAATAATAAATTAAGTTGCTGAAGGCTGAGCTTTCCCAGGGGAGGAGGGTGGGTTGCATGGGAATCTATGAAAGTTTCCAATACTGGAGAACCAAAGTTACAGGTGAGTAACTTGTTTTCTTACTCCAGTATTGGAACTTTCATAGATTCCCATGCTTGAATCAGAGTAGCCAGCAGTAATGAGCACATTTTTTGAATCTTGATTCCTTATTCATCCATTATAAGCATTAACATCAACAGTCAATGGAAATTAAACACATTTGTAAACATAAGGAAAACAGGAAGAAGCAAGAAAATGAACTTAAAAAATGTGCAAAGAGCACAAGCAGAAAAAACAGAAGGAGGGTAAAAAGGGAAAGCTTACCACTTAATAAAAGAGGTTCCTCAGGACTGCCTGGCCCACTGCTGTGTCTTTCTGCGTTGAAGAATCCAGGCATGTCTTGTAAATGTATGAGTACTGCTCCAGGTCGCTGCTCTGCAGACCTCCCTCGGATAGGAACTCCGGCAAAGAGGGCTGTCGAAGAAGAAATCGCCCTTGTGGAGTGAGCAGGGACCGGACCCTCGATGGGCTTGCCCGTTGCTCTGTGACAATACTGGATAGCGCTGGTAATCCAACGAGCAATCCCCTGCTTGGAAAGGGGAAACCCCTTATGAGGGGCGCTAAAAGACACAAAAAGTTGAGGAGACTTCCTGAAGTCTTTAGTACGTTGAAGATAGAATTTTAAGCATCTCTGAATGTCCAGTGAGTGGAGTCCTTTTTCTGCCGGAGTAGTAGGTTGAGGGAAGAAAGTTTTGAGTATGAATGGCTGATTCAAATGAAAGTCTGAAGGCACTTTCAGTATGAACTTTGGCTTGGTACGGACTATCACTGTCCCCTTTTTAGATTGGACAAAAGGTTCCTGAAGGGTGAGAGCCTGTAATTCACCTTCTCTCCTAGCCGAAGTCAAGGCTAGCAGAAGAGCCAACTTCCAGGAGAGGAATTTCAAATCCGCCCGGTGAATACGTTCAAAGGGATGCTTCATGAGCTGGGTGAGAACCAAGTTAAGGTGCCAAAAAGGAGGCGGAGGCTTGACTGGAGGGAAGACTTTGAAAAGGCCCTTGAGAAACTGTTTAATTATCCTTGCCGACCAGAGGGAACAACCAGAAGATGTGCGTCTGAAGTGAGAGATGGCGGCAAGATGAACTTTGATGAATGAGTGAGCCAGCCCTGATTTCGCTAATGAAAGAATGTAAGGAAGAACTTCATGCGGTTCAGAAGAAAGAGGATTGATACCCTCTTGTTGGCACCAAATGCAGAAACGCTTCCACTTTAACCGGTATGACTTGTTGGTACTTGGGGCTCGTGCCTGAGAAAGTACATCTCTACATTCTGGTGAACGAGTCAAACCAAGAATTTCTCAGTGCTCAGGAGCCATGTCAACAACTGCTGGGATTGAGGATCTGGGTGCCAGACTTGGCGCTGGGACATTGTCAGCAGCTCTGTGAACCAACACTGGCGGGACCAAGCAGGAGCTATCAAAATCATCTTGCAAGGTTCCGCCTTGAGCTTCCTGAGAAGACTGGGGATCAGCAGAATGCGTGGAAAGAGTAAACAAATGCGCCTGACCAGGCCATCGAAAGTGCATTCCCCAATGATCCCAGATGGTGAAGCCTGCTTGCGTAAAATCGGCATTTCTTGTCCTCTGGCGTGGCAAAGAGATCTATGGAAGGTCTGCCCCATAGGCAAAAAAACCTCTTCCAGAGTGGACTGGTCTAGTTCCCATTCATGGCTGACTGATTTCAGTCTCCTCAGGGTGTCTGCCCTCTCGTTGAGAACGCCTGGAAGGTGCTCCGAATTGAGCGATAGCCCCTGCTGGATAGCCCATTCCCATATTGTCTGGGCTTCTTGTTACAAAAGACGAGATCTGGTGCCGCCTTCCATGTTTATGTAATGCTTGGCCGTCCTTTGTCTGTACGTACTAGGACTGCAGACTGCTGTATCTGCGGAAGAAAAGCCTGCAAGGCCAGGCCAATCGCTCTGAGCTCCAGCAGATTGATATGTAGAAGACGTTGGGGTAGCCAACGGCCGCTTACATGAAGGTCTTGCAAGACAGCTCCCCAGCCCTCCAACGAGGAGTCTGTAGTTATTATCTGAGAAGCTGGGGTGATCCCGAAGGTGAGGCCTTGAGAAATATTTTTCTCGTTTGTCCACCATGATGCGGCTTCCCTCATGGACATGGTAACGAAGATCTTGTCTTCGAAGGATCCGTCGACTTGGCGCCACTGCAAGTCATGCTCCTCCTGGAGATGGCGCATCTGCAACCTGCAGTGAGGAATTTGAGGAATGGAGGAGGAAATGGACCCTAAGAGGGACTTGTAGAGGCAAACTGAAAGTGACTGCCTTTTTAACAGTAAACGGGCCATGGCCATCAGCTTTTCTTGACTCTCCAGGGTCGGAAAGGCTTTGTTGATGGATGTGTCCAGAATGCCTCCCAGGAATCGGGCTGTTCTGGATGGACAGAGAGTCGACTTTTCTGTGTTGAGAGTCAGACCGAGAGTGTCAAAAAGGCATGTTCACGCCGCAACTGATTCCTCTGCCGTGTGCTCAGTAAAAGCCTTCAGCAACCAGTCACCCAGGTAAGGGAAAACCTGATGCTCTTGTTTTCATAGAAAAGCCGCCACGGGCGCTAACACTTTTGTAAAGATTCGCGGAGCAGATCTGAGTCCAAAAGGCAGGACCTTGAACTGAAAGTGGCTCTTGGCTACTATGAAGTGCAGAAACCTCCTGTGGGCTGGATGGATGGGTACATGAAAGTATGCGTCCTCTAGATCCAATGTGGCCATGTAATCCCCTGAGTTGAGAAAACGAAGGATGTTCTGCAGAGAAACCATTCAAAATGATTGTTTGATGAGATAGGCGTCCAGCTCCCTCAGATCTAGAATAGGGTGACACTTTTCTAAAGTCTTCCGGACCAGGAAAAACCGGGAGTAGAAACCCTCTCCCCGCTGAGAGAGAGGAACTGGCTCTATCGCCCCTTTCAGGAGCATTTGATGGACTTCCAACCGTAGAAAACGGAGATGTTTTGACATAGTGGCGCGAGGGGGCTTGGAAGGTGGTGCATGGACAAATTCCAGAGTATGGCCGCATTGAATGATCTTCAGAACCCAACGATCTGATGTTATTTGCTGCCAGTTGTGGAAGTAATTTGAAATTCTGCCTCCCACTGGTGTTACAGGAGGAGAAGGGACAGTAGTAAGAGCCAGCAAGTCTCTATTGACGCTTAGAGGAGTCCCTTGCCTTCCTCTGTTGTTAGATTTAGAGGAAGATTGATTTTGTCGCTGGTTATAATTCGGCTGGTAAGATTGAGAGTTTGATCCATATGAAGAAAACCGTTGTTGCTGGTATCCTCCTCTGTAGGTGGCATTGCCTCTTCCTCTGGCTCCACGGAAGGGGACCTTGCAGTACTGCAGAGTCCCTAAGGATTTTGCTGTTTCTGTGTCATTCTTAGTGTCCTGGAGTGCATCATCAATATGCCATCATCAATGATGCAAGCACATCTCACACAGGCTGCAATTGCAGACCTGTAGTAAGAGTTTAAGTGGACTCCCTTGGGTGGCACAGTACATGCTGCAGCCCATGGGAGAACCCTGGTCTGGTGTACCAATGTCCTGGTACTGTAGTACATATACTAGAGACTTATGAGGGTACACCTGTAACCAATTGTGGATGTACAAAAGTACTTACCAGTCAATTTAGGGGAGAGTGCACAGTTGCTTGGGTCCTGATTAGCAGAATCCCATCAGACTACAGTCAAAAACAAACTGACACCAGGCAAAAGGTGGTGGTAACCATGAAAGCAGATCCTTCTTTCCTACATAAGTCTTGAAAATTATTTGAACCCGCTACACCCTACTTTTCCTTTCTTTCTCATCCAGTATTCCTTCTATTCCGTAATGATTGTCAGCATAGCATCTGTCCATACTACTGCAGGAGGTGTGCCTGCTCCTCCTCAGTGGGGCCATAAAGAAGCTACTGGATTCATATGCTTACGAATCAATTGATGGACGAAATACTGAACAATGCAAACATTCACCCACAGTCACAAGGATCTGGGTTTAATCCATGATTCTTTTGCTCAACATGCCATTGGAACCAGCCATAGCAAATCAGTTTTGACCCTGTTCCTATGGAAACAGTCCAGCCCGAACTGCCAAGCCAGGTCATCCCTGGAACAGAAACTGGTCCCGTTGGATAGTACCACACCCTAATCTTTTACCGGCAGCATTTGCCAACTTTAAACGGTGTTTGATTTACATTTCAGCTTGAATGAGGACAACTGTCGTCTGAGGCTGAACACTGATAAAATGGAGGTTCTGTTCTTCAAGCAGCCATCCCCTCCACAATCCGACCGGTGGTGGCCGTCAGATCTTAATCCTCCCCCTCAACCTGTCTCCTCTGCTAGGAACTTAGGGTTCAAATTTGACTCTATCCTCTCATGCAAGTCCCAGATAAGCCATGTCTCTTCGTCGTGCTTTTGGTAAATGAAGTCCTTACGGAGATTGTTTCATCTCCTACCCATGGACTGTAGGAAAATGGTGGTCCATGTACTGATCACGTCTCAGCAGGACTACCCAAACCGTTTGTATTCGGGTTTGCCAGCCTACCTAATCAGGAAATTACAAACTATACGATACGCAGCCGCTAGGCTCATCAGAAATGTCCCGCTACGACACCACATATCCCCCCACCTGCGCAGCCTGCACTGGCTGCCAGTTAAAAGGAGGATATAATTCAAGGCTCTGACTCTGGCATACAGAGCAGTCAGAGACACTGGCCCTCAATATCTAATGAAGAGACTCCGTAAATACCATCAGACAAGGGGCCTGAGGTCCAATCATCAAGAACTCCTAGTCACTCCCCGCTTTGAAAAAGCCAGGTTGGGTGGCCGGTCATTTACAGTGAGAACTGCTTCTCTTTGGAACTCCATGCCCGAACATATTATAAGGCCAACTCAGAATCTGTATTCCTGAAATTCCTAACGACTTTGCTCTTTGGCCTTCCTTAGCACCTGTAGCACATGGCAATCTGCCCATACCTCTCTGTATCCGCGCTAGCACCGGGACACCTCGGTTGGAGGTAGCCGGACCAGGAAAAACCAGGAGTAGAAACCCTCTCCCCGCTGAGAGAGAGGAACCGGCTCTATCGCCCCTTTCAGGAGCATTTGATGGACTTCCAACCGTAGAAACCGGAGATGTTTTGACATAGTGGCGCTAGGGGGCTTGGAAGGTGGTGCATGGACAAATTCCAGAGTATGGCCGCATTGAATGATCTTCAGAACCCAACGATCCGATGTTATTTGCTGCCAGTTGTGGAAGTAATTTGAAATTCTGCCTCCCACTGGTGTTACAGGAGGAGAAGGGACAGTAATAAGAGCCAGCAAGTCGCTATTGGCGCTTAGAGGAGTCCCTTGCCTTCCTCTGTTGTTAGATTTAGAGAAAGAGTATGATTGATTTTGTCGCTGGTTATAATTCGGCTGGTAAGATTGAGAGTTTGATCCATATGAAGAAAACCGTTGTTGCTGGTATCCTCCTCTGTAGGTGGCATTGTGTAACGCCCTGAACGTCTCAGGATCGTTTAACAGACACGACAATGAGGACGCAACCACTTGTGAAGGGTTAGTTCTTTTAATGAAGGCAAATAAAATACAAAGAACAAACAAAGGTTATAGTCACTGGAATCCTCCAGGCTAAGTACGTTACCAGCCCACAGCACGGATGGTCCTAACCGTCCTCTGCATATACGCCGATCCCGGCGTATGCCAACAGAGGGCAGAAATGAAATGGCCGACAATGCCAATCGGTAGGCTGTGAGGGGCACGAAGAGTGTTGGGGAGAATCGAGGAGTCAGGGAAACACCCAGCCGGGGTCTCTACCTGAAGGGAGCAGCCGCTCAACCTCTTCCTCAGACTGCACCGGGACGCGGAGTCACCTCCTGGTGATGCGTCACCGATACCCCAATCACAAGCAAGAAGACTGAACCGAGAGCAGCCGCTCGATCGATCCTGTGGACTTCCGAGTCTGTAACGCGGCAAACACCTCCTGGTGTGCGTTACAGCTGGCAGTCCCTGTGTCTCTGGTCGGGCTGGGAGTTACGACTCCAACCAGCAAAAGCGCCACTGCGCTTGGACTCAGCCGAGTCAAAAAGCGAAGCTCAATGGTTGACCGGTAGAGCTTCCGGGTCCTTCACAGGTGACGATGGGGCGAGACACGGCCCAGGGAGTAACGACTCGACCTACCTCCGTTCTTGCCTTACTGGAGCACCACTCCGGAACACTGCTCTTCACGAAGCAGGTACGTCGGTGTAAACACAATATCCGACAGCCTTGTACCTCCCGGTTCCTCCCTTTATAGGGCGTGTTTTCCTTGAGTTATGTAACAGCTCTCCTGTTTACATAAGGGCGTGTTTCCCTTGAGTTATGTAACAGCTCTCCTGTTTACATAAGGGCGTGTTTCCCTTGAGTTATGTAACAGCTCTCCTGTTTACATAAGGGCGTGTTTCCCTTGTATGACAGGAATTCTTGACACATTGCCTCTTCCTCTGGCTCCACGGAAGGGGACCTTGCGGTACTGCAGAGTCCCTAAGGATTTTACTGTTTCTGTGTCATTCTTAGTGTCCTGGAGCGCATCATCAATATTCCATCATCAATGATGCAAGCACATCTCACACAGGCTGCAATGGCAGACCTGAAGTAAGAGTTTAAGTGGACTCCCTTGGGTGGCACAGTACATGCTGCAGCCCATGGGAGAACCCTGGTCTGGTGTACCAATGTCCTGGTACCGTAGTACATATACTAGAGACTTATGAGGGTACACCTGTAACCAATTGTGGATGTACAAAAGTACTTACCAGTCAATTTAGGGGAGAGTGCACAGTTGCTTGGGTCCTGATTAGCAGAATCCCATCAGACTACAGTCAAAAACAAACTGACACCAGGCAAAAAGTGGTGGTAACCATGAAAGCAGATCCTTCTTTCCTACATAAGTCTTGAGAATTATTTGAACCAGCTACACCCTACTTTTCCTTTCTTTCTCATCCAGTATTCCTCCTATTCCGTAATGATTTTCAGCATAGCATCTGTCCATACTACTGCAGGAGGTATGCCTGCTCCTCCTCAGTGGGGCCATAAAGAAGCTACTGGATTGATGGACGAAATACTGAACAATGCAAACATTCACCCACAATCACAAGGATCTGGGTTTAATCCATGATTCTTTTGCTCAACATGCCATTGGACCCAGCCATAGCAAATCAATTTTGACCCTGTTCCTATGGAAACAGTCCAGCCCGAACTGCCAAGCCAGGTCATCCCTGGAACAGAAACTGGTCCCATCGGATAGCACCACACCCTAATCTTTTACTGGCAGCATTTACCAACTTTAAACGGTGTTTGATTTACATTTCTGCTTGAATGAGGACAACTGTCTGAGGCTGAACACTGATAAACTGGAGGTTCTGTTCTTCAAGCAGCCATCCCCTCCACAATCCAACCGGTGGTGGCCGTCAGATCTTAATCCTCCCCCTCAACCTGTCTCCTCTGCTAGGAACATAGGGTTCAAATTTGACTCTACCCTCTCACGCAAGTCCCAGATAAGCCATGTCTCTTCGTCGTGCTTTTGGTAAATGAAGTCCTTACGGAGATTGTTTCATCTCCTACCCATGGACTGTAGGAAAACGGTGGTCCATGTACTGATCACGTCTCAGCAGGACTACGCAAACAGTTTGTATTCGGGTTTGCCAGCCTACCTGATCAGGAAATTACAAACTATACAGAACGCAGCCGCTAGGCTCATCAGAAATATCCCGCTACGACACCACATATCCCCCCACCTGCGCAGCCTGCACTGGCTGCCAGTTAAAAGGAGGATAGAATTCAAGGCTCTGACTCTGGCATACAGAGCAGTCAGAGACACTGGCCCTCAATATCTAATGAAGAGACTCCGTAAATACCATCAGACAAGGGGCCTGAGGTCCAATCATCAAGAACTCCTAGTCACTCCCCGCTTTGAAAAAGCCAGGTTGGGTGGCCGGTCATTTACAGTGAGAACTGCTTCTCTTTGGAACTCCGTGCCCGAATATATTATAAGGCCAACTCAGAATCTGTATTCCTGAAATTCCTAAGGACTTTGCTCTTTGGCCTTCCTTAGCACCTGTAGCACATGGCAATCTGCCCATACCTCTCTGTATCCGCGCTAGCGCCGGGACACCTCGGTTGGAGGTAGCCGTGCGCTCTACAAGCTTCAAATAAATAAATAAATAATCTAGGGACGCCCAATGTGAGCCCCCCCACACGTATGCAACCAAACACTGGTGTCACAATATGAACAACCACACGGAAGCCTTCACCGACACATATCCACATCGTCCCCTAATACCTCCCCGCGTTTACCCCCAAAGTTAGCAGTTAGAGAGATCAGCCATCAATTCTGAAGCCGGTGCTAGTTAAAACGCGCCCGCTCCACGAAACATTGCATTGCACCTATAAACAAATATGGGGACAGATATAACTTCGTAATCACAGGAATGTTAACCCAGACATGTTAATGAAAACATACTGATGAAGTAAATGGACTTAAACAAATAGAAAGCAACTGGAATGTAATAATGATAAATGGTGTTCATGTATTGTATGAAATGCTATCGCAAATCTGACAACCTATAGCTGTTAACAAATACATGCCAGTACTCTGTTCCAGAAATTGCCAAATTTTAGGTGAAATGCTAAAACCCAATAAACAAATTTAAACAAAAAAAAATCCCTGGAACAGAAACAAGCATCCTGGCACCGGTTTCAGGGCATCACTCTTCATCAGCCAGGCTAGCTTGAATCCAGTGACGCAGGGAGCACGGGACCCACATCTGGGCATGTCCTTCCCACTTAGCGCAACAAATGCAAAACAAAAAATTAATTGACAGAATGCTGAACAATGCAAACATTCACCCCCAGTCACAAGGATATCGGTTTCATCCATTATTCTTTTGCTCACCACACCACCCCAGTTTGGACCCAACCATATGCAAATTAGTATTGACCCTGTTCCTTATGGAAACAGTCCAGCCCGAACTGGCAAGCCAGGTCCTCCGTGGACCAGAAACAAGCATCCTGGGACCGGTTTTGAGGCATCACCCTTCATCAGCCAGGCTAGCTTGAATCCAGTGGCGCAGTGAACACGGGACCCACATCTGGGCAAACCCTATCCACTTAGGGCAACAAATGCAAAACGAATAATTGATGGACAGAATGCTGAACAAATCAAACTTTCAACTGGAGTCACAAGGATCTGGGTTTAATCCATGATTCTTTTGCTCACCACGCCACCCCAGTTTGGACCCAGCCATATGCAAATCAGTCTTGACCCTGTTCCTTACGGAAACAGTCCAGCCCGAACTGCCAAGCCACTGGATTCATAGAAAGTTGGCAGTTGTTATTCTTGCTATTTCATTTTCTCAAAAAGTATGGGGCATCCTGACCACCTTGGAACTCCGACCCCTGAAAAAGGGCAAAATCAAAAGGTTCACTTTGGTTCAGATCCAACATGCTCTGGTTCAGGAGACACTGCATGGTGTCCACGGACCCAGCCATATGCAAATCTTAACCCTTTCCTTATGGAAACAGTCCAGCCCGAACTGCCAAGCAACTGGATTCATAGAAAGTTGGCAGTTATTATTCTTGCTATTTCCTTTTCCCGAAAAAGTATGTGGCCTCAGGACTACCTTGGAACTCTGACCCCTGACAAAAGGGAAACATCACAAGGCTCACTTTGGTTCAGATCCAACATGCTTCGGTCCAGGAGACACTGCATGGTGGCCTTTGACTTGCATGGCACGTAATTTCATATACCTGTCAAAATTGGATTATTGTGACGGCTTGTACATGAACCTGCAGGACAAACTACTCAGAAGACTCCAATCGGTGCAAAAGGCAGCAGCCAGATTGATTCTGGATATTTCTAAATACCATTCAGTGTCATTAGACATCCGGGAACTACATTGGCTCCTGGTCTGACAATGAATTAAATTTAAAGCACTCTGCGCGACCCATAATGCCTTGCATAGAGAAGGACCGGAATTATTATGGAAGCTTTTTAACTGGCATACTCCCAACAGACACCTTCGGTCTGCCAGTGCTAGACTGGTCTCTACAGCAAGATTCAGGAAAGTGAACTGGGAAGGAAGGAGCTTTACCAACAGCACAGCCAGGCTTTGGAACTCTCTTCCACCACATCTAAGGGCCATATCCACCCTCCTCATGTTCAGAAAGGAACTAAATACACGGTTATTTAACAACTAGTAAGTCCTGGCTCAGCATGTGTATGTTCAGCAAGCGCCAAGACACCTATGGGTAGACGTGCGCTATATAAATCTGTTTAACATAAAATAACATACCCGCCTGGCAGTTTCACAGGCATTTGTCTACGTTTGAAGATGGCCACGAGCATTATCAATGTGTTCTCATCCTCGGCATCAGCAACACCAATTGGTTGTTCATGAAAATCATTGGGGAGATCCAAGACACGTGGAGTACAGGGTTATTCTTCACCAGTAACCAGTCTGACACAGTCTGACTATGATCTCGATATTTCAGGCTTGATCCTGAATCCAGGTGAAGGTGGCTCTGAGACGTCTTGGCTCGCGCATACTCCTTGTCAACTATAGCAGGTGACACATGAGAGTCTTGAATTGGGATATGAAATCCGAGTGGTCTAGTATCAAGGCCACCTTTCTAAGACCACTCAAGTCTCATGATCTTCTTAGTAGCTAACCATTCACAATTTGTTCTGTGACAGGCCACTCTCCCTTTCCCACCCGAGTGGACAGTGGTGATGGGCATGTCACTATTGGGCTGGGAGGGGGGGAGGTCACCTGTGGAAGGTGGAGATCAGTGGGCTATGTTCACCAGTGGATGGTTTACTCTATATAAACCTACTGGTGCTATGGGCCATCTGTCTAGTCCTGAAAGACTTTTAGCCATCCATTAAGGGGAAGCTGGTAGAGGTTCTAACAGTCAATACCAACATCCTGTGGTACTGCAATAAGCAGAGCAGAATGGGGCCCTGTGCCAGGAGACTTTCCGCTTCTGGAGATGGCTAGAGGACCAGGGCATCTTTATGGTTGTAAACCACCTCACAGGGTCCTTGAAAGCTAGAACGGACAAACTAAGCAGTCATCATTTGGCAGATCAGGAGTGACAGCTATATCCGGAGGTGGCACATGGAGTCTTGCACCACTGGGAGACTGGTGGCTAGATATTTTCATCACAGTCAAGAACACACAGTGGCAAAAGTTCTGAACATTGCACAAGACATACTTGTTCCCCCGAAACCATTTATGATGCCACAATGGTACCTTAACTTGGTCTTGACATTCATCACGTACTCGCCTTCTGAGCCTATGCATATCTGCTCGCTGTATCTCCTGACCTGGAAGACTATTTTCCTCATTGCGATAATGTCATAGCATTGCATGAGTGTAGTACAAACACTGTCAGAATAACCACTGTACACCACTTTTTTTCTGGATAAATTGATGCTGAGGACTTGTGGCATGTTTACCAAAAGTCGTAACTCCATTCCATGTTGGGCAATCCGTCCCTTGTGTTTTTTGTTCCCCCAATCCTTTGAAAAAAGAGGACAGGCTGTATTGTTGAGATCCAAATCAGCTTTTAGGTTTTACATAGATTGTACTAACGACCAGCTTCTTGTGGGCTTCTTCAGATCTAAAAAGGGGAAAGCTGTGCAGAAGAGTACCTTGATGAGGTGGATAGTCCTCTCCATTCTTATTTAACAGTCAAATTTAACAGTCAAGCTTCCTCAGTGACTCCTACTCACATTTACCCAAATACGTCTGTAGTGAGAAGGGAAATCTGCCTCAGCTTAGTAGGTATATCTTATGTATGAGCTGTAGGTTATTCAAGCTTGAAGGAATAAAAGATTCCCACATTGTGCAAAACTTTATCTCTTTTCCTTTCTTCTTCCTCCCACAATTTCTGTCACTGGAGACCGCAGTGGGGGTACAGGGGAAGAAGATCAGGAAGTTGCACTTAATATTAAAAAAAAATTCAGACCTGTGGTTACTATGAAATTATTACAATACGACCTTCCAGCAATGGGCGGTGGTGTTACCTTTGTGAGTGAGGGACACGAGGCATTCAGAACAGAGGTGTTCTACTCTTAGGTCAGATTCCCATCTCCAGATGCACGCACAAAGTTGTATCATACTTTATTGTAGATGACACACCTGAAGAATACTTTTCATTCGTGGACATAGAAGTCTAGTTAACGTACCAAGAGCATATTAATTGGTTGAAAGGCACCCTCCCACTCACCACAACAAATGTGAGACTCAGTCCGCTCAGCAGAGAAGGAGCAACCTGGCCGGTCCTAGCTGCTTACACACCGTATCCAAACATTGATACATTGTCAGCAGCAAAAATATATAGAAACCTTACACAGTTTGTAATGTGAACACTGACAATTCAACCTGTGTGAATTGCTCAAGCTGGTCAACCTCAATTGACTACACCAAATATAAGCCCACAGACGCTGAACGCAGTTATGGGAAGAATGCCCACCATGCGGGAGCAAATTCCGTTCTGGATAGCACAGAATATAGCACAACTTGAAGCAGTATTTCCCCATACGGGCCGGCAGGAAAACACAGAATACTAATAATTTGTTTGCCAATGGGGATGGCTCCACCAATAGAGGATTGCACCACTTGGGGTACAGTTTTAATCCGGGAGAGGATATTCTTGTTCGTACTGCAGAAATGCTTGTGTTTTTAATGTAGAATCAAATTTGTAGTCTACATCTGTTGCAGTGAGAGAATTAGCCCATTGGAGTAGCAGAACTCATGGTACTCCCTCAATAGTAGTTTTACCAGATGTATTGAAAAAAATACAAAATGAGTACAGGGCAGAACCTGTCCTGGACTTGGGCATACAACTGATGGGCACTTTTGCCCAGGTATCAGCAATTATGTTGAGTAAAATAAAAGTGGAGGCAGCATCAGTGGTTATACACCAAGGCCTGAGGGAATTCACTCGTGAGCATCAGGAGCAAGAACTGCTTAAGGTTATCGAAAAAACATATGCTTAGATGGGTAGAGATGACTTGGGAGCCAGACATGGGAAACCACAAGTGGGGGGTCATTCTGAAAAGGATAACTCGAAGCAAGCACCCCATTCTTTTTTTTAAAAATGGGATAACAAACAATTAAAAAACAATACACAGAATGCATCAAAATCACAGGGTGGGTCTCCTCAACAGGAGCCGTCTGAAAAAAAAATACAATCTTAGAAACCGTGATAATATTAAAAAACCTGACAGGTATCAGGAAACTGATACACGTTCCTCTCATCCCTTTCAAAGTTCATCAAAAGACTCGGAAAGATCAGAAGAGCGAGTCAAGCCGAAAAGGGAGACAGACACATTGCACTTCAGACACCATTATCAAACAAGAAGATAAACCCCCAAAAAAACTCAATTTAAAAAAGAAAAAGGTAGCTGGGCTTAAAATATGAAATGCCCAGGCTACTGAGGACCTTGCTTCTAAACAGGGAATGGGCTCTGACGATGCTAGACAGTGCAGTAGAAGTAACAATAGCTCACCTGAACCTGGTGGAATTTCTGGTGACAGCTTCGTTGAATGAACATATTATGGTGGAGACATCGGATACAAGGGTAAGTGTCCCACATCTTTTTATAAACAATTACGCTCCAAATGGAGGGGGACATACCCAGGAAAATGAAAGGTCTCTTTTGGGAGAACCTGACATATGGATACAACATCCTTTTGGCTGAAAGTGATTGGCCGCCTGGGTTTGCTATGGATTACCCTGAGGGGGAAGTTATAATTTTACCAGCTTTCTATGACATCGTACCAAAGTAACTCAAAAATTCATACACGTAGGAGTGGGTATTAGCGCTAGCTCTCGCTCTTTACTGCAATCATGTTGGGTGGGATGCTGATTCACCTCACCATGAAATCCCATTAAAATCTACTCCTACTCCACAGAGGCAGTACCCAATAAAACATGATGCAAAGAAACAAGTCAGGAAAATCATAGATCAACTTGAGTACCAATGTTTGATTGAAAACTGCACCTCTTCTATGACTCATCCTTTGTTTCCCCTAATGAAACCCGACAATTTATACAGTCTAGTTTTCGATTACAGGTATTTGAACACATGCACATGAACATTTGCAGTACAAAATGCACACAGTGCCACATTAATGAATAACATTATGAAGAAAAAATACAAAACAACACTAGATATCTCAAATGGTTTCTTCTGCTTAAATATAGCTCCTTGAAAGCATTTTCGGCCCCAGGCTCTCAACGGTAATTCTGCCGCAAGGCTATATAAATAGCCCTGGGTTGTGATGAGGAGTCATTGTCCTATGCAGATGGTATTTATTTGATGGATGATGAGTTATTAGAACACTTGAACAGGGTGAACAACATAATTCTGGAGTTCGCCAATTTTGGCTACAAATGTAACTTTGAATAATCAAAAACTGCCCACCTCAAAGTCCTATATTCAGGATAGGAACTATCAAGTGAGGGGGAAAGCCTGGCAGCTAATTTTGTAGAAAAATGTGTGCTGCTCCAACCTCCAAAAACTCTGAAAGGTTTACAATTAATTTTAGGATTCCTTAATTTTGGCAGAACATACATTTTGGATTACGTGGAAAGGGTTAAACCTTTCTACGACTTAATCAGACCGTATTTTTCAGTCCAACATTGGACACAAGAACACACAGAAATCCTTTGTTCTGTAAAGCTGACATGTTAGCTTCCGAACATTTACACACACGTGTAAATAACACTAATTCGGTGATCAGTGTAGTAGCAGGTCAATCAGGATACACATACATCACCTTCAATGAAAGCGAAACGGTACCCATAGCATACAAATCTCCTTTGTCCACAAACGCTGTAATGCTTTTTGCATACACGGAAATGGTACAGATTGCAGTACAAACAGCTGTAGTGAGAGAAAGAGCACTAGCACAGGGGAAGTCCATAATTGTCGTGACTCCAGTACCAACCTCAGAGGCTGTTACCAAAGCAAGCGTTCCAAACTCAAAAGCACTGCATCGACGACTGATACAATGGGCTAATTCTCTCACTGCAACAGATGTACACTACAAAGTTGATTCTACATTAAAAACACAAGCATTTCTGCAGTAAGAACAAGAATATCCTCTCCCGAATGAAATCCTGCCTCTCAATCAGTATGAATACATAATTTATACTGACAGATCTGCCCAGCCTTCCATAGGAAGTAATCAGCATTACAGCGTAGCATGTGCAATTCTAAAGGGATGAATGCAGGACCGCAAGTTCGGTCCTAGCAATACACAGACGCAGTCTCTAGGAGATTGCACGGTACAGCTGGCAGAAGTAAAAGCCCTTATACTGACACTACAGAATACTGATCTGGAATTTCCCACACTCATTGTGTGCGATTTGTTTTATTGTGTCCGGTCTTACAATCAATATCTTCACAATTGGGGCCAGAATGGGCTTAGAGATTACAAAGGTTGCACAATAAAGCACAAGCTGCTTGGGGAACAGGTGTCAATGCAGAAAGAATGCTTGCCACAGGCTCATGTAACTTACACATTGAGTCATCAGCGTGTTGGCGTGCACGTTGCAGGGAATTAATTGGCTGGTGAAGCTGCCAAGGCGACAGAGGGAACTGCTGCCATTGCTGCAATTACTCGTTCCAACATGAGGATAGACAGATAAACAATGATAGCTGTAAAAGCTACGCACAACAGCTTAGCCTTGTCAAAAGGTTTTCCACTCAAGTACTCCTACAAAATAGGTGCACAAAACACTACATGTGCTCAAATTTGAGGAGTGGGGATAGAGTAATACCGAAGATGGGTTGCAGATTAGGATTCATTCTAGCTGCACACGGGTGTCTGGGTTCAGCACACGCAGGTATCGCTGCATCTGTTTCACTACTGATGCAGCGTTTTTGGTGGCCAGATCTTGCTAAACAGACAAAGGGTTTTGTCCTCAAGTGCAACATCTGTCAGCAGATGAAAGATTCCACTGTATCACGTCCACTACAAACACCACTACTGATCTCAGACAGACCTCTCACATGTGTCTATTTGAACCATTGTGGCCCCTTACACTCTGACGGGGTTTACCAGTACATCTTGGTGGCAGTGGATTCATGCTCTAGATTCCTGTGGGTTTGACCTCACTACTCGGCTGATGCCCGAACTGTTATAAAGGATTTGCGAGTCTTTATTGGGACATACGGAATTGGCACTTTACATTCTGACTGTGGCTCTGCCTTTATCTCATGGGCATTCAAAGACGCCTGGGGCAGTTAGGGTGTAGCATTGCGGTACTCCTTCTGGTTCATCCCGAGAGAAATTCGATTGTGAAGAGGAAAAAACGCAACTTAAAGCAATCCTTAACAGCTAGGGTATTAGGCTCAGGTGGCAGTTGGGTCAGTCACCCATGTGGGTTCCAGAGGGCACCTAACAACATGCCAAGAAAATTCCTGGAGGCTGTATTCCATAATGAAGTCTTGTTTGGAATAAGAATGTGGGTATCGACCACGATTGTGGCAGCACAGCGGCGGATGAAAAACCATTTGACATCAATGATCGTTTGGCTGTTTTATAGGAACGCCGTGAATTCCAGCCATTACAAAGCAACATAAGTAAAATACACCACTACTGGAGAAGTGAAAGCTGTTCCAGCAAGACCTGCCTGGGTCTCGATGATTGGGGAGACGGTCAGAGAAAAATAGTATACAAAAAATAATTTGGGCCATCTTACAGAGCACCTGTACCTGTCCTAGCTGTGAAGGAACAAGAACTGTACTTCTTCGACCCCTTGCTGGATGCAGAGACAAGAGATTCATCTCAATTGAGCTGATCAAATCACACTCTGTGGCCGATACACAACAGTAGGCCATGTGGGCTCCTGGGTAGCCATCGGTCTCCTCTCGCTATCATACAGGAAGTTCAGATAGAAAAATTAATACCCTTTGAAGACTCCACTCCGTGAATTGAAGGAGTTACCAACAATGGAATGCAACATGTACCTGTTGAAACTGAGGAACATCAAACTACAAATGACACACAGATCTTTATTCTGCCTAATACCATCTATGTGAATATGTTTTGAAAGGAGGCATCTGCCAGCTCCACAAAACCTGCTGAGCTACCAAAGATAGATCGGTCTGCGTCCGACTACTTCATCGATTTTGACGGTTTCTCATCTGATCCCAGTGAACCAGAGTTTCTGCCCGCACGCTGGATTCCTTGCCAGTTTTTATTTATTGAAAGTTGTGGTTGAGAAAGTTGATGAACGCGATTCGCTATTGTGGTTAGAAAGTTCTCATCCCTATTGACTCCGGGGCTTCTACTTCTAGCGCCTCTTAATACTGAATTAATTATTTTATCTGAGTTAGTTGTTCTGTTTGTTAGGAAAGGAGTTGGATATGATGGATTTATAACTACCTCCAAATCTATTCCACAGTTTTTGAAGCAATCCTTTTCCTGATAAATTCTTCTTGTGATCTCAGAATTTTGCCATGTCGCTCTAGTGGATTCTGAGTTTTGGATGTTTTTTCGTAAAAATTCAATCGATCGTAAGTCAGAGGACATGATCTTTTCCAATTTTTTATTAGAATGTAAGAGTTGTAAGATGTTCTGTCTATTTAGTATGTCCATAGGCCCTCTCAATTCATATAGCGGATGAAATATGATGATATCCGATTCTATTTTTTTTTCCTGTTGATGATTATCGTAGGATCGACTATCGATCATGTGGCTTGTGTTTACCCGTGTGTTCTGTACCGGCCTTATCTTTTCTAGGTCATTAGACCCTACTTGTTGTTCGATTGCCCGAGAGTTCGTATCGATTTTATTTCTGTGGACCACAGCATTATATTCGTGAGAGTTAAGTTGGATATTTGAGGTCTGATTTGTGTCCTCCTTTTGAGGGGACGTTCTTCTTTGGGGGCTTGTATCTTGATTACGTTTAATTTCTTCGGACCTTTCTCTTTGGTTTTGAATGGTTGGTGAGGAGTCTTGCTTCTCTATTACCGCTATGAGTTTTCCCGAGCGGCTATCTTTCCGTGTTACTATTTGTTGTTGTTTATTCTCAATTGACTTCAAAACTTGTGGAGTATTATTTTGAGATATTAGCCGTTGATCACTTGTGATATCAGTTAAAGAATGATGTCCTATGCTTAACTGTTTATTTTTTCTTCCTTTCCTTTTGTTTTTACGGACATTTTTTACTCCAAGAGTGGCATTTCCCAAGGTCTCTACTCGCCCGCTTTCCTCTTGAGATTCATTTTGTTTTTGCGGAGAGTTTTTATCTGCAAGAATTTCCGTTTTATCTGTTGATAAAAGTACTTCTTTAACCGTCGTGTTTGCGATTTTTATTAATGTTTGATCGATGAGAACTTTTTTTATGTCAAGTAATAAGTCTCCTAATATAGTTGGTAATATAGATAACTTTTCAATTATTGGTGAACATGAGCATTCTTGGCTAACTTGTTGTATAGCATAAGTACCTTCCTGGCCCCTCTTTATTAAATCATTCAGGCCAGCTAATTTCTTATCTATCCCCGCTGTCCTTCACATCTAACATGGGCTTCAATTGGAATTCCATAGAGCATATTATCAAGCACATTATCGCCGTTTTAGCGGTAGTTTTCTGCCGCTAAAGCGGCGATAATTTTATCGCCTGTCTTGATAATATTCCCCCTAGTGACTTAATGATAGTTGAGCTTACTAGAAGAAACACATAGGACAAGCAAAATAATGCAGTTTTTACAAGTCATGCAGTGAACCCTCACACCACCAGCAGTATACCAATTACAACCATTTATACAGTACCACATGTAAAGTAAACGTTTTGATATCAAGAATTGGTGTACAATACTTCCGAATTTAATGACTCATTCTATCAACCTCTAAAGATTTAAAGTTTTGTTAGACCTGAAAGGATTTAAACTTATGACTTGCTCATTTGATGCCCACAACAGGCGCATACTCCAATGAAGGGCGACTCAGAACAGAAACCTGTGATCTGCAGGTCATGCAGTGGCGGCTGCTTGAGGGAGTGCTGCAGGGGCGGTGAGGCGGGGCGGGGTGGGGGAGGGGCGGAGCGGGCGGTGGTAAACTCCGGCATACGGCTGAATGGAGTTAAGTAAATAAATAAATAAAGCGAATTACATTGCGCACGCTACAACGCCAAATGGCGATGCAGCACGCGCAATTTAAATCGTTTTATTTATTTATTTATTTACTTAACTCTGTTTGGCCGTATACCGGAGTTTACTACCCTCCACCCTTCCCCTCCCCCGCCCACCCCACTACCCCTCAGCACTCCCTCAGCCGCCACTGAGATCATGAAAGGCTCTCACTTTCAAAAACTCCACCTTATTAGGATTCTAATATGTGACTAACAGGTGGACTGCAGGTAGAGTGACCCTATTACTCCAGGTCATAAACACGATTTTGAGCCCTAGTGTTTTGTGTGATAAACTAATAAATGCATTCTGGGTGTTGTTGTCGTGCTTCGTTTCCACTGAACTAATGAGAACATCTAAAATCAATAACCTGTTATGTTATGTTATGTTAAATTTATTTCTAGAGCGCACGTACACCCAAAGGTTTCATGGCGCTATGGCAATGGCGTACTAAATCAGGAGGTTACTGGTAAGCTTGAGTGAATAGGAAAGTTTTGAGGAGAGATCTAAAGTGTGGCAAAGATTTTCGAGTCTGAGTTTCAGAGGAAGGGAATTCCACATCTGCGGTGCCAGAAAGGAGAAACTGAGTCCACCGTGTTTTTTCCGATTAAAGCGGGAAGAGGTGAGAAAGTTGGAGTGAGACGAACGGAGTGCATGAGTCGGAGAGTAATGAGAAATTAAAGAGGAAACAAAGGCAGGCCCCTTGCAAGTAAGGGCTTTAAAAATAATACAGCCCAATTTAAACAGACAGCGTTTGGCAACTGGGAGCCAGTGAAGGAGTTTCAGCAGTGGGCGAACATGTTGGGTACGTGATTGGTGAGTTATGAGGCGAGCGGCCTGATTCTGAACCAGCTGAAGGCGATGGAGTTGGTAGACAGGAATGCCAACATAAAGAGACTTGGCATAGTCTATCCGTGAGATGACCAAGGCCAAGAGGACCACAGTGAGGGCCTCGGTGGTGAAGAATCTTGCGATCTTCCGGATTCTGCGTAGATGGAAGAAGCATGAGGATGTAACTGCACCGATTTGAGGCTTCATGGACAGGTCGCTGCTGATGATTACTCCAAGGCTTTTAACCGATTTGGAGGGTAAAGGAGGATTTCCTAACGAGGGGGGCCAAAAATTGTTGTTCCAGGGATTTGATGGGCCGGTCAGCACCAGCTCAGTCTTGTCAGGGTTGAGCTTGAGTTGGCTGATGTTCATCCAATCCCTGATAAAGCATAGAGTAGCCTGAAAGCTGGAAATAGACGCGGCAGTAGAGTTAATGTTGAAGACAAGTTGAAGGTCGTCCGCATAATTGAAGCAGACTGCTTCAAAGTTAAGAAGTGAGTAGATAAGAGGGACCATATATAGGTTAAAGAGTAAGGGGGAAAGAGACGGAGCCCTGTGGCACACCGCACGTTAGGGAGGTCTTTTTGGCGGAGAAGGCGGCAAGGTGAACGGCCTGCGAGCGGTCTCCCAAAAAAGAGGAAATCCATTTTAGGGCCGTGCCCTGAATGCCGGCATCTCTGACACGGTCGATCAAGAGGTTGTGATCAACCGTGTCAAAGGTCTAGAAGAACGAGGGCTTGGGAGAGATTGTTATCCGCCCCCCTGCGAAGCTCATTCATCACAGCAAGTATAACTTGCTCGGTGGAGTGTGCGGGCCTAAAACCGGCCTGGTGGGGGTCAAGAAAAGATGAGCATTCAATAAAGGAGCTGAGGCATTGTGTAACATGAGCCTCCAAGATCTTGCTCAGATAGGGAAGGAGGGAGATGGGGCGATAGTTGGTAAGATTGGTGGGATCGGCATGAGGCTTCTTCAAAATGGGAATGACCTCTGCCACTTTGAAGGAGGCGGGGACAACCCCTGTTTTTAGTGAGTTATTAAGGAACACAAGCGGGGGGGTCAGGGCAAGAGAGAAAGGCTTCTGAGAGGAATGGGGGGGCAAGGATCTAAAGGAGAACCCGAACTGACCTTTTTTAAAAGTAAAGGGAAGTCTTCCTTGGAAATCGGAGGGATTTGATCAAGAAACTGGGTGTTTTTAGGTGAGGTCCCCAGAGCAGATTGGAGGTGGGTCGGAGGAATACTTTGTTTGATGGTGGAAATTTTCTGGATGAAAAAGTTATTGAGGGCGTCACAGAAGTCCTGGGTGGGTACTGATTTTAAGGTCACTCTGTCTGGTAAGGATAATTCATTGACGATAGAGAAGATATCTTTGGTTTTGGTTGACGAGTTCGTGATTTTTTGTGAGAAGTAAGAGGATTTTGCTGCAAAAATGGCTCTTTTGTAGTCAGTTAGCAGCTTAGTGAAGGTGTCTTTTGTGATGGAGGAATAATTACGTCTCCACCTGCGTTCTGCCTGTCTGAGGAGAAGTTTTTTTGTTTTGAGATCCTCTGTAAACCACCGCTGGGCGTCATGAGGCCGCCTAACTATGGAGAATTTGCAAGGCGCAACGATATTACTGGCTGCACAAAGCCAGTTATGGATGGTAATCTCTTGAACATCAAGACAGTCAGTAACCGTGAGCAGGGAGGTGGAGAGTAAGGAACAGAACTTCTCTTTGTTTGCTCGGCTCCAGTTCCTGGTTAAGATTTTTTCCGGGGTAAGGGGTTTAACTGGGCGAGGCAGGTCCAAGGAAAATTGGATGGAATAATGGTCTGACCAAGGACAAGGAGAAATGGATAGAGAAGAGATGGAGAGATTAGCTGTCCATAGCTGGTCGTGGAGGTGTCCTTTAGTGTGGGTGGCAGTGCAAACATGCTGAGTGCAATTGAGGCCCCGGAGAAGGTCTGTAAATGTTAAAAAAGAACGCTTCCCGGCTTCCGCCTCAGGAAGTACAACATAGGTAGATGAAACTCAGGATGGAGACCGCGTCCAATTACCTGTTGTGAAACGGTAACCTTATCTGCAGTGTTCCATTGAAAACTGATTAACCCAAGATGCTTTATGAACATTTAAACCTGTGATCAGCTATTTACACACAGATCTTTGTAGCAAGTGAATCAACCTCCTGGGCTATTTTGGGGTTAATATTCCCTACGAATTAGTGGATACCTAAATATTTCCGCACCGTGCGGCTTAACTCCCTGAGCCATCTTCCCAATAGATACAATAGGAAAGCACGAGTAGGTTGACACTCGGATGCCATGCTACCTTGCATTCTTATTGAATTTTAAACTGTTGCACTGCACTGTTCTGTTCATTTGTTTTTAAATTACTGTGATTGCACTATTACTATTTTTAATGATCCCTCACCTCATTTGCTGCCTCTCCCCGGTCCACCACGAGATTCTCCCGTTTTGTGTGGAGGGAGTATAGGGCGACGTCCGGCTGTTTGGGAGTTTGCCGGTCTAGTCGTCCAGTCCCCTCTATAAAACCAGATGCAGGGCGGAACACGCATCGGGCGCACGCAGTGGGCATGCCGGTGGTGCACCAAAGGCAAGCCCATCTGTGCCAGCCTGCGCCTTTCTGTCGCCAGGAGTCAGGGCCCCTGCCCGTTTTATGCTAGCTCGTGATTTGGGCACCAGGCAGACTTATTCAGGTACGGAATTATTGGATTGAAGGGAAGGCCCACTGTCTCTGTGCCATCCTTATTAGTACGGCCTGCCTGAGACTATGAGTTCTCTGAGGGCCCCTTTTCCTGTAAATCTTGCCGGTATCAGAGCATTAAGATAGAAGCTGATGGTTATCTTTCAGACAGTCAGTTTGGCACTTTTATTGATACTATTCCCTCCTCCAAGGATACGGGGCAGTCACTAATCAATTCTAGCTATAACTGGAAAGGCTTTCTAGTTAATGTCAGATCCCTGCCAAGGCATGTGATTGAGATATGGGACCTGCTTACCTCTGAGAACCCGGATCTAGGATTTTTGACAGAAACCTGGCTCAAACCTAGTTCCACCCCTTGTATCCCAATAGCTATCCCGGATGGCTATCGGATTCAAAGATTAGATAGACAGTCCAAAGTGGGAGGCGGGATAGCCATAGTACACAAAGATAGTATTAAAGTCACCATACTTGAGCAAAGGTGTAATGACAAGATTGAAGTCTTCCGGATATACCTATTTCCACAATGTAGTTGGAAGGGTGCCTTAGTCTACCGGCCTCCCGGTCCCCTTGCTGATTTTTCACTGCAGCTTACGGAACTGATAGCACCTCATGTTATTTCTACTAAAAACGTTCTTTTGCTTGGAGACTTTAATGTACATATTCAATGTTAGAACAACTCAGAGGAGGCGTCACTCTTGGCCATTCTCGCTTTGCTAGAATTAGTTAAAATCAATGAAGAGGCAACTCATGATGCAGGTCACACATTGGACATTATTTTTACCAACTCGTCCTATATTCTATGTGATCCCCCCTTTACCTGGTCTGATCATGCACTCATTGGTCTTCACATCCAGGGCCCCAGAACGCATGTGATATCTTGCCCAGGTCTTAAGCGTCTCCACAGACAATGGCATAAAATCCACTCCTGCTTCCTTTCCTATAGCCTAGGGAGGTAGAACCCAAGACAGTCGAGGATGGTCTTGCCTGTTTCTATGCCTCGGCCCTATTAGCTATTAATCAGCTTGCCCCCTTGAAAGCTTTACCCAGCAAGGCCAGGCACCCTCAGACAGCTTGGTTTACACCTGAGCTTCGAAATGAAAAATGACAATGTAAAAATTTGGAGAGACTCTGGCGCCGATCTCACAAGGGGAATGATAAAGAGAGATATAAGATCTCTCTTGCCCAGTATCATAAAAATATAAAAACAGCACGGAAAACCTTTATTGGCAAACAGTTAAATCAGGCTCGGAATGCTCCCAAAGCTTTATTCCAGATTTTAAAATCCTTTACCAACCCTAAAGCTTGTGAACTGGAGGAGGCCCCGACTCAAGCTTTTTGTGATGCAATAGCCCAGCACATCACACAGAAAATTGAATTAATCTATGACAAGATCATTTCAGCAGGAAACCCGCAGCAGGTCGCTTCGACCTCTAACCCTCTTATTTGTACAAAGAGGCAGTCATTGGTGAGCTTCCCCTTCTTGACCTGTGAGGAGGTGGAAGTTTTACTATGCACTGTGAAGTCAGGTTCTCCTCTTGACATCATCCCAGCTAAAATCTTTTCCTTACTTTACAAACAACTATCTGCATCCATCTGTTCTCTTCTTAATCTCTCTTTGAGGGAGGGACATCTCCCTTTGGAAAGGAAGGTGGCACAGGTTATTCCTATTCGTAAAAACACTAAAGTTCCCATGGAAGTTCTTTCCAACCTACGGCCTATTTCCTTACTGCCCCTCCTGAGAAAACTTCTGGAAAAGTACGTTAATAAACATTTATCAGACTATGCCGAATTCTCCAGGAGCCTTGACTCCTCACAATCAGGCTTTAGGTCTAAATACAGCACGGAGACAGCCTTGCTGGCTGTCACAGACCTAGATAGTGGCCAACCCACATTTCTCGTGCTGTTAGATCTCTCGGCTGCATTCGACACGGTCGACCACCAGAGTTTGCTCAGGAGACTGGAGGAAATCGGAATTGGAGGATTAGCCCTGCGGTGGATGACAAGCTTTCTCTCCAACCGCTCGCAGACTGTTAACCTTGGGCCTTATTGGTACAAAAATATGAAATTGACCAGGTGAGTGCCTCAGGACTCATGTTTAAGCCTCACGCTGTTTAATATCTATGTCGCCCCCATGGCCAACCTTTTGAGGTCTTCCGGGTTTACTCCAATCTCATATGCTGACAATACGCAACTTATCTTCTCATTCAATAAATCCTCTCTCTCTGCCTTCTTTCCGCAGGCATGATAGCAATATCCAATTGGATGAGGAGTAACTTCCTCCAACTCAAAGTAGGGAAGACCGAGATCATACTTTTTGGAGAGGCTACAATGTTGTGGTCACCTGACTGGTAGCCAGTGAAGCTCGGTGCCCCTCGTGCCTAAGACTGTTGTTAAAAATCTAGGTGTACGCCTAGCTCAGGCACTGACTATGAAGGAACATGTTACCCACATTGTCGGCACCTGTTTCCATGTGCTCAGTTTGTTGAGGCGAGTCTTCCCTTTCATCCCAGACTCTACACAGAAAACCCTTATCCAGGCCTTGGTATTAAGCAGGCTGGATTACTGCAACGCACTGCTGGTATCAGCCAATGAGTCTTTGTAGGGTCGTCTGCAGGTAGTCCAGAATACTGCAGCACCTCTGGTCCTAAATATCCCCCCTAGAACCACCTCTCTTCCTCTTCTCCAACAGATTCACTGGCTCCCGGTGCGTAAACGCATTACGTTTAAAATTAGTTGCACCGTCCATAAAGCGGTGTATGATATGGGCCCTGCCTACCTCACCGAGAAATTCAATCACTATACCCCCATTAGGGATCTAAGCTTGGGAACACAATCCCTTCTAAGAGTTCCCCAGGTTAAGAAATCTAGGATGGAAGGGAAAGCTTATTCGCACCTCGCTCCTCTGTATTGGAATCAGCTTCCCAATCCGTTGAGGCAATGTCCGGATCATCTACAATTCAGAAGGCTTATTAAAACTGTTCTGTTTTAGACGCTCTGTGTCAGCTTACTCCTGCGTTTCCACAGCGCGGAGATACCGCCTCGGGGGTGATTCAGGCGCTATACAAAACTCATAAATATAAGAATAAAATAAATAAACTATGGCTGGAACTGCAGCTTACTAGGGTTTAAGGTCACCTGGTTAGATTTTGCAGATTTTACTGTAGCCAAGTTCTGCTAGCAGTAAATAAAGTAAACTGAATTGAGTGATGCTAACTTCTGTGAACAATGCAACTGAAATTGAAGATTGTACGTAAAAAGGAAAAGACAAGTAAATGTGTGTATGCAACTATAAAATTTGTAAATGCACATTTAAGGATGCGTGGTACTTTCACATTCGGGGGCATAACCATAATTTTTTAAGGAAGGACTTCAAGTAATAGTGTTGTGTAGTTCCTATAAAACCTATATAGGATCTGCGCGTTTAGACAACATACACTGTAGGATTGGTGTCAGACTGATTCTAGACACCCCCACCTGGTATGTTGGCCTGTGTACCAGCTAGCTCAAAGTGCCATTAGAAACTCCTCTTATCAAGGAGAGAATAGTTTTTGGCAACTATCGAACATGACAATCCTGATTCCTCAGGTCCTTGGAAACAGTGTACTACTTTCCACTCAATCACTCACTTAGTCTCTGAGAGATACACAGAATAAACGTCATGGACGTTTTTCAATAAGCATTTATTGAACAGTCGTTATTCTAGTATAAAATAAGTGTGCTGCAACAACCATTAAACAGTAACAGATATAAATTAATAGAAGCACTATGAAAGTAAAAGGATGGTAGATCTCTACCATTTTGCTATAACTATGAATATAAAATACATGACAATAAGATGTGTACTCCTACGATGCTATCTTAACTAGATGTACCTAAGTGAACCTAGCATGTATGTAGGTGTTGAGCCAAGAATCCCTCTAGGATAAAGTCAACCTCATTACCTAAAGTGAGAGACTGTGGGACCCGTCTTGGTCTCGAGTTGGACACCCCGTAAGGGATGTTAGAACACTGCGAGCTCCAGTATCTGCATGCAGGAGCCTCAGCATCTCACGTCAGTGTGTCGGCAGGAAAGTACTGATCTCCTCCGCTTGTTCCAGCAAGATGTGATGTTTATATACCCAAAGGTCTCCCCGGGTTTCTACCTTGCTGGGCCACTTGTCGGACTTAAGATGACGTCGGGACTGAACTTTATACATAGTTATTGTACAGGAGATGTAAGTCCTGCTGAGTTTCCAAGAATCCTCATGCATAATGTATGAGGCTTTTATCAGGGAAAATCCTGCGTTCTGTGTGCATTTGTTGTCTCTAGGTAAAAGGTCAGCCCCAAGAACCGTTATGTGTGTAATGTAGGGGAGAGTATAGGTGGAAGGTTACGATGTTACCTGAGCCTATAATGGGGTACCTATATGGAATATAACAATAGACTGAAGAGCACGCCAATGAAAATGAATAAACATTATATAAGGCGCAATTATGAATTGGAGCTTTTTATTTTGGAAGGAAGTTGCCGAGTGTCTAGCACCTTCTGTATGATTTCAATCTCTTTTAGGCCAACTACCTGATGACAGGAACTTTCTGTTTGTCAACTTAGGAGGATATTTTGTTAAGCGAGTACATTAACAGGAATAGGCTTTGCACACTGAGCAATCAACTGCCCAACTATATGTCTGAATGACAAACACCTGAAAGAGGATAGTGTTGTGAAGTGACTGCAAGTTGTTACGTCCAGTTTTTCAAAACCACATTCTGTTTAAACAGCTTTTAATGGGCTCAAAAAACAATGTATGCAGCTCGAGGGAAATATAATTTTCACGAAGAAGGTCTCCCTATACGGTAATAAAAAGGCTCTGTTGTCACTATTCTTTTAATTTTTCCTGACCAGCTGGTGTATCAAAAGACTACTGCCTTACGTCACATTTTGAAGTTTGACTGGGACAATTATGTAAACCAAGGCTGGTCTGCACAGAAAAAATCCTGAAATGTCCCCACATGCTGGCAGAAAAAACTCAGTGCCTGTGTGGACTGCCTGTGGGTTGTTGTTTATCTTATTCCTGAAGATGTAGCGCTGCTTTGGGGCCAGGGCAAGTGTCCATTTTCAGGGTCAAGATAAGTGACATTATGTCTGCAAGCAGACCAGCAGTAAGAGATAGTTTTTCGCATGAGATGTCTCCCGCCAAATACCCGGTAGCTTTGTAGGTGGGGAATTTTTAAGGTCTCGCCTACGCAGCGCTCATGCGCTGCATAGGATGAGACCTTTAGTAATCGATTCCCTTTTTCTGCCAAAAACGTGCACGCTTTGCATTGCTTTCAAAGGCAATGCGTGCACGTTTGGCGATTCCCTTACGGGAGCGAGCTTTGAAATCATCTGTTTGTAATTAACAGATGGTTCCTGCTTGCACCCGCAAGGGAAACAGGCCCCCTCCTCTCTCCCCTCCCCCTGCTGCCTCCTCCTCACCTCGTCTTTCTTTTTAGTTTCAGCGCGAGGCGTGGGCGCTTGTTTAATTTGAAATGTGATTAAATAAAGCACATCCAGCAGTGCCTTCCAGTCAGTAAAACTGGGTGACTTAATTGCGCACGCCCCGAATCCCATCTGCCTATTCCGCAGGGTTACTTTCAAAAGGCACCAGCAGATAATGACGGGCTGCGATACTCGCAGGCTGCAAAGCTATTTTCCCATTGTGTTTAATGCCTCTCAGTAAGTAATAGATTTGATTTATATGGACACAAAGGGGGTGTATTGTAGATTCTGTGATTAATCAGTGAGTCCCCATCCGCTGGCATCTCTCACTGCCTCTCGCGTGTGATGCAAGATCAAACGCTCTCTGCATTGAAAAGTCAAGACACACATGCTGCTCCCACACATACACACACCTACGAATCCTGCTGAAAGCAGGGAGCAGGCAGGCTGGCTCATTTAACAGAAGAATTTCCATTTACATTTCTAAATTACCGCTGCTAGACTCGAGGCTCATCGCTGACTTACGGAGGGGGTGCAGCCAAGCCATCGAGCGTCTTCGTCCCTGCAACCATGTCGGAGTTTATTTTCACCTTAATAACAATATCTGGGTTAATTCCTATCGCCGAGGTGCTGGCAGCGGGAGTTGACGGCGGTAGGAACTCTTTGCCTACTGTTACAGCTTTATTTGCCGGCAGCCGCGGCATTGCTAGCATCGGCGGATTCGTTGCTGCTTGGGCTGCACTGACATTGCTGTTTATAACGGTCTGCATGTACCGGCAGGGTCGTTCGGCAGGCAGCATGCTTGGCTGAGATGGAGCGATTTCACTTGGTGCCTCAGTGTTGTTCTGTAGGCAGCATGCTTGGCCGGGTGGGTTGGTATCATTTCACTTGGTGTCTCGGGGTGTTCAGCTCGCAGCGTGCCTGGTCGGGTGGGTTGGAGTCATCATTTTACTTTGTGTCTCGGGGTTTTAAGCAGGCAGCGTGTTGAGGGGGTGGGTTGGAGTGATTTCACTTTGTGTCTCGGGTTGTTCAACAGTCAGCGTGGTTGTCGGGGTGGGTTGGAGTGATTTCACTTAGTGTCTTGGGGTTGTTCAGCAGGCAGCGTGCTTGTGGCGGTGGGGGGTGAAGGGGTTGGAGTGATTTCACTTTGTGTCTCAGGGATGCTCAGCAGGCAGCGTGCTTGTCCATGTGGGGTGGAGTGATTTCACTTTGTGTCACGGGTTGTTCAGCAATCAGCATGCTTGTTCGTGGGGAAGGGGTTGGAGCTATTTCACTTAGTGTATCGGGATTGTTCCACAGGCAGCGTGCTTGGCCGGGTGGGTTTGAGTGATTTACTTTGTCTCAGGTTGTTATGCAGTCAGCATGCTTGTTAATAGGGGTGGGGGGAGCCCAGTATTAGAGTGATTTCACTTAGAGTCTCGGGGTTGTTCAGCAGGCAGCGTGCTTGGCCTGGGTGGGTGGTAGTGATTTCACTTGGTGTTTCGGTGTGTTCAGCAGGGAGCGTGCTTGGCTGGGGGGTTGTAATCATTTCACTTGGTGCTTTTGAAGATGTGGTTTGCAGGTGTCAGTGCCTAATTCCACTGTGTTGAAGCGGTCCATTGTCTGCTTCGCTGCATCCACGGTGTAATCTTTCGCAGTGTGCTTCTCTGTGGTTTGATGGTCTCTGCTGTGTCGGCGCTCGTTCTGTTGTAAAGTTAACAAGCATTGGCATAGCCAATAGGTCTCACCTTTGGGACCCTATAAGTGTTTAGCCATGCAACAGTTGATGTTGTTGCACCAAGGATATTGTGCTGCATAACTAAATACTTATAAGGCCCCAAAGGCGAGACCTATTGGCTATGCCAATGCTTGTTTTACTTACCTGGAAAACATCTTTGGATTAAGCAGACTAGTC
This sequence comes from Triturus cristatus, assembly GCF_964204655.1. Classification (NCBI taxonomy): domain Eukaryota; kingdom Metazoa; phylum Chordata; class Amphibia; order Caudata; family Salamandridae; genus Triturus; species Triturus cristatus. The sequence goes on along the minus strand of NC_140587.1, from coordinate 124,663,177 downwards.
ATATGAACGCGATCCTAGCTTTAAATGAGGTCCTATGTCTCAACTTAAAGTGCTGATGACTTCTGGGCCACTGTACACAGTGACCATTTACACAAAAACTACAGGAGCAACATTATCAAATGTGGCAGACGGCTATAGTTTTCACATTTTTGGAGGAAAACTGAACGATATGCTTAGATTAAGTATAGCGTCCTGAGCCCAAACTAACTGGCACAGTCAACCCATATGCTGAAGAGTGTGCAGAATAGACAAGGAGTTGCTGTTCACCTGTCACTCCTTGCTTGCGCATGGGTGCCCCATAACAAACTCCGATTGCCCCAGAGATTCTCTGCAAGAGTAAAGCCTGAGGCAGCACCGATTCATCTGGGACCATTCAGGGTCCATCTATGGGATACAAGGCTATATGTCCCTGCACAAATACTGACAGTGCAGCTGCTAAAATACTGCCACGTTCTCTATAAGATATATTTAGAATCTGAGACTTAGACATCTTGCTACAAGATACTGCAGGGCATTTATTTTTTGGAGTGGGGCAAACAATCAAAGGTGGGAGAATGGGATCCGGGCTAACTTTTAGACGAGGTTTTACATTTGGTTTTGCCCTACTATATGAGAATGTATCTACAACTCTACCACCGGGGGGCCTCGAGTATTGACCTTGGGGGCAAGCACTGTTACTGGCTTTTCTCTTTGTACTTGAGCCTTCTTTTTGTCGGCACCTGGGGCATGAGACCCAAACAATCTATTCCGAGTACTTGCCAGCTGTGCACAGCTGTACCCTGAGATACATTTTATAGGATTTAGATGATGATACTTTTTCCTCACAAGCACGGGCCATTTGTAAAATATAAACATATCCTTGTGAAACAAATTCACTTTAATTTTCCCCTGATATAGTACTATGGCCTCCCCGAGGCTCAGCCGCTGTTACTAAGTGGTCATGTTTTCGCCTATATTATGTTTAAGATGCTGAAGTTCATGTTGAATGTCTTTCATTACTTTTGATTGGCCCACCTGATTTGTCCTTATCGACACCAACGCTTCCAAGAAGCAATGTAAATTAGTTTGCATCAGTAGCGTTACTTCTGACAAAGATGACGAGGTGGTAGACTGAGATCCAAAGGTTGAGTCTGTTTCCACAACCAGAGGGGCCTTACAGGGTGATAGGATAGCTTGGCTCGGATACTTTTCTCTAGAATTCCCCTGTGTAAGATCAGAATCTTTAGAGCAGGAGGATGATAGGCAAATGTATAAACGGGGTGAGGAAAACAGTCTTGGACTCCTGCTTGTAGTCACACTTGTTGCCTGAAAAGAAGATGCTGAGAGGTTGGCTATTTGCACTTCATCCATTGCTGAGAACAGTACATCTGTTGCCAAATTCAATGTACTTAGTGGCTCACGGGGTTTCTTAATCCCCTCCTCCAATGAAGAATAGGCTCCTTTATAAAAATGTTTGAGAACGAAGTTCTTTGTTGAGGTTACAAGAGGTGAACGTGGAGCTTCTCCATTTGATAGTGCACTTTGATCAGGTTCAATAAATGTCTTCTTCCCTCCTGTTTTCCTCCTTTTACAAAAGCTTCCCTGGGATCACCCCTTCAGAGCACTGAGGAGGGCTCTCTTTCAGCCAAGCACCAGAGATGATGTACGAGAGGAGGTGTTCATTACTAAAACAACAGATAATTGATGAAATTGTCATAAAAAATTATTTAAAGAAATTGCCCATATCTATTTCTTGGAAACACCCTCAGCTTCCGCCGCCTTGTCCTCTTGTTTCAAATTCACTTCCAAAGTCTCTAATGCTCCCAATGACTCTTACGCTCCTCAGGGACTGTTTTAGACCCCCTTCTTATTCATGGGGGGGGGGTAAAAGGGTAGGTATCCTCACCCATGATAAAAATGAAATTGTCCAGGTCTACAGGGAAAGTTGCAGCTCTGTTCCCAGGGCACCTTGGGTTCAAAGAGCCTTCCTGGGCTCAAATCAATCAAATAAATCAACAGCTGGTCAGCAAAAACACAGGAGCCACCTCACCCCGTTGCACGATCAACCCCCTGAGGGCATAAGATGCAGCAGGAGAGGACTCCCTGGTGGCCAACCAGCAACAGCTGCCCCCATCCACAAGTCATCATAAATCACCTGCACACACTAACTAATGTGCTATGAAACTTAATGAAATTTTTAAAGACAGACGTATGACCTAAATCCTAGTTGCTTGAAAGTCACCTGGCCTAGCGCGTTGAGCTGCACAGTGCAAAATGATACTCCTCACTATTGCCGTCCTGGTCCAGAAACACCAGAAATGCCAACCACACCGCACACCCACTCAGGACCCTGCTCCAAACGCCACCAAGTCCAAAGAATGATCTCCGCCGGCCGGCTGGTCCGTACCGCACCGCTGGACGCTGATGCCAGGAGAACCCAGCCCTGGAACCTGACCTGGAAGCGGAAGCAGGGAAAGAGCAGCAGAGTCACGAACAGGGTGGGCGGAGCAGCAGCAGGCAAGAAGGAGGAGCAAAACACTGGTTTGAACCAAAGGAATGATCAGAATCCCCCAATCGTCAGAGAATGTACTGGAGGTGATGATATCATTCAACATTTTTTAAATACATGCGATATATTCAAAAGTTCTGTGGGACCAAATACATCATATTAAACCCTATCCCAAACTATTCCTTTAGGAATGGGAACTGCTGTGATATTCACGAAGGACAGGTCTCTTTGTTCCCAATGAGATGTTGTATGTGGTTTCAGGACCAAGTTCACATGTGATACAGCGGAGCATTCTGGGAGATAATGTCCATTCAGTAGTAAGAAAAATACAGTCACTAACCCTATCTAGAGGACTAGGAACAGTATACTAGTAACTTTCCAGCGCTGTAGCCATGGTGAGACAAGGTAAGTCTTTTTCAGCCAAAGGTAGAAATCATGAAGTTGTTTTTTCCGGGAAACTGGAGCTGGCAGTGACTCAGGTTCACATGGATCCAGAGAAAAAGTGTCAATATTAATGAAATAGCCAGATGCAGTTCGATCTATCTTGGATAACTCAGCAAGTTTTCTTGAACTTGCAGATGTCTCCTGTAGAGGCATATTGATGTAGATGTCAGTGTTAGGCCGAATTGAGATCTGTGTTTCATTTCTGTTTTGTTGCTGTTCAATTTCAACAGGAATGAGTTCAATTTCATTGTTGGTAACTCCACTATTTCATATAGTAGACTCTTCAAATGTTACTAGTCTTTCTGTCTGCACCTCCTGTATAGCAGCAAGAGGAGATCGACTGCTACCCAGACGCCCACGCGGCCTGCTATTCAGTATCGGCCACATAGTGTGGTTTGATCAGATGAATAGAGATGAATCTCTTTTCGGAAGAAGTACTGTTCTTGTTCCTTCAACAGCCAGGGCAAGTGCACTCCCTTATGATCTATTATCTTAATTGTTCATCAATCTATGTTAGTGTGCTACACTGGAATGCATGCTGTCCAACATGCAACTCAAACCAATCAAGTTACTAAATTTCAAACCAATCTGCACTGTTCCAAATATATACAATCAACCGTCTTTACATTCTCGTTATATTAGTTTACATTTATACTTTCTTTTTCACATCTGTTTTTTCGTATCTCAATACTGTATGTTTACATTCACATTTAAAAATACTGTGATAAATCTGTAAGCATATGCATATTATCCATCTTCATGAATTGACATGATATACAATATAGTTTCTCATGCCCAATGCATTTCGGGACACAAGTCCCTTTCTCAGGGGACAATCTGAAAAAAATCAAAGTGAGAATGTACAGGGATCCATTATACTGTTTCTACTGTTTACAAAATGTGTGTCAGTTACATGGAAAAATGAGTGTCTTGTTAGTGATGTCTGTCAGAACGTCCAGTTACTCCAGTCATCAGTCCAGGAGACTCCTTCGTGAAACACCGACACGTGGCGTGATCTCTACTATGTCCATACCATCCACTGGCAATCCATGTGCATGCTAAGTCAATGCAAAGTGCCCATGCCCTAAGTACCTCACTGCTGAGTAAGTGCTATAAGAAACACATTATCACCCACACAGTTCATATCATAATCATGCTTCAAGCACTTACTACTAGTGAATCCTGAAAATCCAATATTTCTGATGAGCATTCTTTCTGTAATCCGCAAAGAAACTGAACAATACGCCTCACATTGGAATACTGAATTCACGTTAGATAAAAACGATCGTACACTTCAATATTGGTGAGACTCACCTTACAATATGTATTTGTGCTACTTTCTCCTCCACCCAATGTTACTCGCTTCTGTTTCTAAAATCAAACATAGATCCACTTTAGTTGCTAAAATGCGACCTATTCCCTACAGTCTGATCATACCATAGTTCTTTCTCTCATCTGTGTCACTTATCCCCGTTTCCTAAGCTCTATTAATGAACCTCCCAAGCTTCAACATTGCCCGCTCACCTCAAGAAAATCCTTTCTTCTCCCAACGGAATGAAGACGCCCATAAAAATGGAGTACCACGTGATCTAGTTTAAAATCCCTTTGGTCATCAACCTCAACGAGAGACTGCCACAAGAACTATTTACTTCTACCTCCTGTGTCAGCGCCATCTTAGCACAGAGTGTTCCTCACCTCTATACGTTAAGACCAAAACATTTAAACTAAAAGATACTCATAACCAGCGTATCGAGTGAGTCTATGTTTAAATATATTGAAGCACAAATTCAAAGTCCACAAATCTCGTTCCCTGTGTCAACGAATCTACTGACAGTGCCACTGCTGTCCACCATACTATGACGCTGATCTAATACGCTACAAACATCATCTGACTGAGTCTTCCAGTGATATGGCTAGTTTTATCCTTCTCACTAGATGTTTATGTCATATCTAAGTTAGTGTGGGTTAGTCTAGTAAACCAAATGGAAAACATTTAAATGAAAAAATGTTACATACGTTTAGTGAGCATTTATGAACCAATTAACAGTAACATTTTCAGTAGTTCTCGACTCTGATATGTATTCAAGACAAAAATAAAATTGCCAAAAAAGTACTAATTCTTCCTATGTACAAATACAGAAGTGCTCAATAATCATATGTGCATATTCTTGAATACATGATGTCTGGATGTATGTCTAATCTGACACTTTATAAAAAACAACTCATGTCTACCTTATTGTTAAGACCGTTAGCAATTTTTGTGTCTAATTTTTTTATCCAATATATTTCCCTTTGTAGTAGGGATCTTGTGAGGTCTTTACCCGGGACGGTCTCTATTGTTTCTATCACCTGAAAATGTAACTGTGAAATTGTGTGCCTAGCTGTTAACCAGTGTGTTGGCAAACTTGACGTTTTGTTTTGAGTACGAATCATACTCTTATTTTTTGTTATTCACGTTTTTATCTTCCTCTCTGTTTTGCCAACATATAATAGTTCACAAGGACATTTGATGCCATAAATCAAGTTTTTTCAATTACAATCAGTTGTGTGTGCTAATTTAAATATTTCTACAGTCCTCGGGTGTGTAATGCTTGCTCCTAGAATCACATTATTACGGTGAATACAGTTTTAAAATTTTTTAGACCCTTGACAAGGTAATTTCTTATCTGAAACATGAGTGCTTAAAATTTCTTTAAGGTTTTTTGATCTTGTATACGCATATAATGGCTAATATTTGAAAATGTTTTTAAAGTGAGGTTCATTCTGAAGCATAGCCCACCTTGATTTGATGATTCTCTTCAGGGCAGTAGAACTGGTAGAGAATCTAGATACAAACACCTGACATTGTTCTGTTTTCTTTAGTGGTTTTACCAACAGTTTGTCTCTATCCAGTGTTGAGGCCCGTTGCACTGTTTCCTCCAAATTGTCTGTAGGGTATCCTCTTGCTTGATACTTTTGTATTTGTGCTGTGATGCTCTTGTCTGTGACATCTTTATCTGAACAGATTATTTTAAATCCTTAAAATTTGAGAATAAGGCAAGTTGCGTTTCAAATTATTAGGGCTGAAACTTAGTGTGTACCTGAGTCTGTAAATCTGTTTCCGTTTTCATGATTAATACGTCTAAAAAGGAGATCTTATGGTCATCAATCGTGTGGGTGAACTGATACCGTGAATCATAAGTGTTCAGCTTTTTTCCTTGGAATCAGTCCGTATAAGAAAAATATCATCTATTTACCTGCAGTATAATTTTACATTGTTTTGCCACTCTTCATCCTTGAATACATAATCGTCCTCAAATTTGACCATGAAGGTATTAGCATATGCCAGAGCTCTGGCAAAACTCATAGATGTACCAGTTAGTTGTAAATAAAAATTGCCATTCCAGTAGAAGTAACTGTGGTGCAAACAAAAATGTAATAACTCCAGCAAGAATACTTTGTCAGCCTTAATATTGGGTTGTTGAAGTAAGGCCCGTTCAACAGCCTCCATTTCTTCAGAATTGGGAATGGAAGTATATAAAGCTGCTCCGTATATGGTACAAAGTACCCAGCCGGTATTATTGATGCCAGTCACTATTTTCAATTTCATTAGAAAATCTGTTTCTTTTATGTATGAACTCCATCTTTGTACAAATGCCTGTAAGAAGTACTCATGGAATTTTCCTAGCGTTTCAAATAATGAACCGCAACCTGCCACAGTGGGGCAACAAGAGGATTGTGTGTATTTGTGTAGATTTTTGTTAACATACACAGGACGGGTCTAGGTGGATTTAAAACTGTCAAAAATGATTTCGGTGATGCACTGATCCATCACATTTCAAGCGCTTTGTCAAGTATCTTATTCAATGTCGTTAGTAGGATTTTGTTCCAACTTCAATTACGTGGAGGTGTCTTCGACATGTTGATTAACTTTTGTTTGATAGAATTCAGTGTTCATTAAAACCAGTGCACCTCCTTTGTCGGCTTTTTGAATCGTTATGTCAGAATTGTTAGCTGATGACCTTAATGTACTATTCTCATGTTTTGTCGTCCATGTTTTTTTAAAATGTAATTTCTGTATATCCTTTTTATCAGAATTTCGAAGCTATCCAGCATTTTGGGTGAGACTGGAGATTGAATATTACTCTTGGTTTTGAACTCAAGGAATTTGAGTTCTTTTGGGTCCTCGCTTGGTGGAATTACATTAGAAAAGAAATGTCTAAATCTCAGATTCCTTATAAATTTGCATAATGCTATCTCACATTCTAGCTCATTGGTAGTGTACTTGGGTACAAAAGCCATGACTTTATTAATGACCTTTTCCTGCTGAGGTGTGAGTGTCAAAGATTATATATTTATTACTAAACTCTGTTCTGGCTCCTTAGGTTCTATCAAGCCTTTTCTTTTTCCTCTCCTTGTTTTGTGGCTACTATCTGTGCTTTTCCACTTTGTTGGCCAGGTGGTTGACCTACATCTGGAGGTTGTGACAAAAAAGAAGTTGACGTTGTTGTTTGTGTTGATTCTTCTACTCCAATGTCTTTATTACAAAGATCAGAATCTGCAATCAATTGTTTTGCTGAAGCCCGATTAGTGTCCATATCTCTGTTAGACACTACACTTTTCTCAGAAGATGTTGTCTTTTTTTTAAGTTAGAACATCTTTGGGCATACACCTCTGCCCAGGTGTATACCTCATTTAACTTATCATCTATAGTGTCGCGTTTAAACTTCCACAGTTTCCCTTCTTGCAGTTCATTACTATAGAGATCCAATTGCTGGTTTATTCCATCCAGTGTGATTTTCCAAGTATCAGGTTCTATACGTGTTTCCAAATTCTGTTTGATAGTAAAAATCTCCTCCTTTAATTCATGTATGGCTTTGGATAATTCTTCAATTAATAGAAGGATTGTTCAGGATGGCGTGCCATTTATCCATAAATACATTGTTTTGGTGGAAGCGAAACAGCACAGGTTTGATCAAAAGTCTTGATCCTCTCGGAATTTGTTTGGCTTTGTGATAGTGCACCAATGTGAATGCATGCAATCGCTGGTTGAGCTCACGCCTGGTTAGATATTCTAATTGTTTAAGTTGTTGGCAGTGGAGCTTCCCTGTATGTTTAATGATCTGACTTCCTGAATCAAGCTGTGGCTTGTTCAGCTGTATAAGCCCTGGCGCTTGCCCTGGTATCAGTTAAATTTGAAATGGTGTCAAATGACATGCCGGGTGCTATTACACAGAATGGACAATGGAAATACATTTGTGGAAATGTGTAATGCACTCCCTTATGATCTATTATCTTAATTGTTCATCAATCTCTGTTAATGTGCTACACTGGAATGCATGCTGTCCAACATGCAACTCAAACCAATAATCCATACAATCAAGTTACTAAACTAGAAACCAGTATGCACTATTCCAAAAATAGATTCACGAATAAACAACTACATATCTGTATTGATCAACCTTTTATTTTCAGGTACTCCCAACAAAGGTTTTGGTGAGTAATGATCGCTAACCACCACACTCACAGCACACTTTAGGGTGTGTGCTGATATTTCACATCACATGTGGCCTCTCCTATTTTTAGGCCACTCACAAAAAATTTTTTGGTCCTGAAGAAAGCCTCAAGAACCATCTGAAGGCTGAAACTAGTAGACCTCATCTATAAGGGATACCAAGGCAAATAACAAACCTTAGTAGAGATCCCGATTATATTTTTACTCATGTCCTGGGACCCTTGTAATAAATAATTGTTGTCAAAAAGGCATTCTCAGAGACATTTTTAACACATAGTTGCACGTCACATATTAAGTCACTTTCTTCACACAACAACCTGCTCCGCTGTAAATCAGGCGTTGTAGCACAGCTGGGTTGCACTAGGCAATCCAGTTGGGCCCCGATGATGAAGCATGCCACCTACCAGGTAGATGGGTGAGGGGTTTCTTACAATAGTTGTTTATTCTCCTTCAACAGGTGACGGCGAAAAACCTTTGCTACAAGTTGCCTTCCCTATGTACTTGTCCATCTTGTTTCTGAAAATTCATTGGGGAAAAGGACAAGTTACCTTGTTTTCCTCGCTCTCTTTTTGTTTACATCTATTCCAAAAATATACAATCAACAGTCGTTACATTATCTTCACATTAATTTATATTTATACTTTCTTTTTCACATCTGTTCTTTAGTATCTCAATACTGTATGTTCACATTCACATATAACAATACTGTGATACATCTGTAAGCACATGCATAATATCCATCTTCATGCGTTGACATGATATGCAATATTGTTTCTCGTGCCCTATGCAATTCGTGACAAAGTCATAATAAGTCATAATAATAAATCATAAAAAGGATAATATGCTCCTGGAATTTGAGCATACAGAATATTATGTGCATCTAACATGTAGGACTACTAGAGTGGGAAGCCTTTTGGCACGGCTGAGCTGTTTTTGCGTGACGCAATGACAGCTACCATTATCTGTCCATCTAAACTCATGCTAGAATGAGTGATTACAGCTATGGCAGCAGTTCGCACTGTTGCCTTTGCAGCTTCTTCAGCCAATGTATTCCCTTCAGCATGCATGCCAACATGTTGATGACTTAGTGTATGAATCACGTGAGCCCACAGCAAGTCCTTTTTCACATCTGCCACTTGCTCCCAAAGCAACTTTTGCTTTATTTTGCAACCTTTTGAGTCCTTAAACCAATTCTTACCCCAGTAGTGAAGATATTCATTGTAAGACTGGACACAGTAAAATGAATTGCACACAATTAGTGTGGGCAATGCTCGATCCGTATTTTTTAGTGCCATTATCAGGGCTTTAGGTTCTGCCAGTTGAGCCGTGCAATCTCCTAGAGACTGTGTCTGTGTATTGCTTGGACAGAACTTGCCGTCCCGAATACGTCCTTTTATAATCGCACAAGCTGCGCTGTATTGCTGTTTACTTCCTACGGCAGGCTGAGCAGATCTGTCAATGTAAATAATGTATTCATACTGATCTAGAGGCATTATTTCATTTGGGAGAGGATATTCATGTTCATACTGCAAATATGCTTGTGCTTTTGATGTAGAATTAAATGTGTAGTCTACATCTGTTGCAGTGAGAGAATTTGCCCTTTGTATCCATTGTGGATGCAGTGCTTTTGCGTTTGGAATGCTAGCTTTTGTTTCAGCCTCTAAGGCCGGTACTGGAGTCACAACAATTATTTGTTTCCCCTGTGCCAGTGCTCTTTCTCTCACTACGGGGAGTTTGGCCCAAAAGACAGTAGCCAGGTAGGGCCGAGATAATTAATACACAACAACGGACCAGGCTACTCATTAATTTAACTGTTGCAGAGTTTAAGCAAAGATCACTGGAACCAATCCAACTTGATCTGGTTATTTATTTAACCTTTTAATATCTCATTTTGTAAATCTTATTCTTTTTTTCAAATAATCTGAGACGAGACAAACACTTGTTCATTCAAAAATAAACATACAGTATAATTACAGACAACAACATGTATATACATTTAGCATTCGTACATGTGAAACAAAACAGATTTTGATACACCAATCTTAATTCAAAAAAGGGGGCTAACCCTCAAATTACAATTCCTTTCATCATAGAAGGAGGATGCCCTACATTGGGAACATTAATGAAAACAGTCGGGGTTAAATTGATTTTATGGTTCCCTCAGACTGTGAATAGCGACCATATGGCTCTTCCTCAATGTAATTCCAAAATTCTGATGCGTTTCAAGACCCTTGTCAACTCCAGGGGCTATCATCAGGTCTTCATATTTAAATGAGATGGTGTAGTCTGATGGATGTCGCTTATTGCCATCAATGAAGTCCCTTGTGAACCATGTGAGGAGTGTTTAAACAGAACCCTTTTGGTGCAGGAGCTGCTGTTATGCAGTAATTTATAGAACTGCAGCTTGGCTTCTCTCTTTTTTATCCATTGATTCCTTGAAATTATATTTTTCACTCAGGAAGTGAGTAGCGTCTGCAGGAGCAATTATTCTTTTCTTCTGTCTTCAAATGTCCCGATACAGTCAATATTTAATAAAGGATTTGACTTCAGCACAACGCCTCTGCGTGGTTAATCAAAAACTTTCTCTCAGTCTGTACTGCTATAAGGATTTTTTCAGTGGATGAAAACCCATTTCAGCATTTGGTTAGGTATGTGTACCCTGAAGGAGTCACTTCCCTGCATCTACAGGTACAGTAACCAAGCTAAGCGGTCTGGTGCTCCTGGGTTCCTACAGATTCCGAAAGGCTCAGCTACACAGGTGTAGGGTCTACAACTCCCTCGAGGCCTGCAATGTCTTGATATCAGGTTTGAGGCTAGTATCCCTTGTCGGAACTGCAGGAACCAAACCCCTGTGCACCCATCGACTTGTCGTTGCAAAGGTATGTTGGCTCTCTTCCTCAAAGATCTGCAGGCTCCAAATAGCTCCCACCTTTAGCATCTCCTGTGACCAAGTTCTCCATCCTCAACGCATCTCTTGCACCGTGGGCCTGCATCTTTGGTGAGCTGCTCTTGCAACTTCAGTGCCTGTGGGTCCTCTTGAGGGTCTTCTTTGATTCCAGCGTTGCTCAGGCCTGCTCTGACTCCCCTACTTGTGGTGAGTCACCTGGACTTTGCTGGTCTGGACTCTGCACCTTTTTCATCTTCCATGTTCGTTGCAGTTGCCAAGGCCTGTTGGTGCTCCTGCCGGACACCGACCCCTCAACTCTCAACATCCAACCTGGGACAGCGCATGAACGACTGCTGGTCTTCCTCAGAATTGCCTGGTCAACACAGCTGCAGCTCCAAGGTCACCGTCAACTCTCCTGCAACACTCAACATCAGTGGGCATTCATCTTCTGTGTCTCCTGGTCACTCCTGAGTGACACAGACTCTGTCCCCTCTGCTTGTAGATACCTCTCAATTTGAATCCACCTTTGGGTTCCACCGGACACTTTCACATTCTCCAGCAGCTGCATCTTCCTGAAGTTCTCCATTAAGTTCCACAGTAGTTTCCAATGCCACTTCATACCTATGCATCCGGCTTCCCTGATGTAGGTATTCTGGTTCATAAGGTATCCACAGGTGGGGAGGGACTATCCAACCTTCTGTCCTCCATGGGGTTTCTTCATGGTCCACTGGGAAGGGGCCTTCTTTCGACTTAAATTGAGCATGTGGTCGTGTTCCCACTCTGCATCCGGCCTCCGTGGGTTTCCTTGTTACTTACCGTGGATGGTTCCTTGGGTCCCCAGCACTTCTATTTCTTCTGGGTATAGTCTTGACTTGATAAGTGGTTCACATACCACTATATTAAGTATATAGTTTGGTCTCCACCGGCAACCACTGTGTATTTGTGCTACTCACCTGTTTTTATTCTCAAGCATTGTGTGCATTGTGTATATCTCTGAGTAGGAGATATTTGTATGTGTTAGTGAGTATCTTATAATATATTCCTATTTTTATAAATGTACTCTGTGGTTCTTTTTCACTTAAACAAAACCAATAGGATTACGTTCTGGTAAAACAAGCTGCTTTACACTCCTTCTGAACTAAGCCTGAAGACTGCTGTCCACAGCTAACACTTAGAGAGCTTTCTAAGGTTGTCTAAGACCACTAAAATCCCCTTAAGGGTTGTCTGGATTTGTGCAGGGTGGTCACTTTCATAAGTGTGCACCATATAGGAAGCCAGCCTCCTACAGCGGAGATCAGAGGCATCTAGGGGCTCATTAAGATATTGGGTGGATCCCCACCGCCCGTATGGCGGTGGCGATCCTCCCGCAGAAAACCACCGCCTGCATATGAATTCCCCCGCCACATTACCATGGCGGGGGGGACCCCGGCGGATGGGAAGACCGTCTGCCGGTTTTCCGCCGGTAGGCAATCCGAAAAGCAGTTAATATGGTGGCGGTGTCTGGTAGAAACCGCCATCCATATTAGTAGGCAGGCGGGGTGTTGCCTTTCCCGCCACGGAAAGGCAGGTGGTTTTCACCATTGGGGGCCCGTAGCGGGCCCCAGGGATTCTGGGGGGTTGGGGGTACACATGGGGGGTACCTATGGTACCCCCTGCCTTTCAATGAACAAAGTGGCAGGCACCGCGCGGTGCCTGTCACGTTGTGCATTGAAACGCACAACCTGCCTTTGTGGCATTGCGGCGGGCGGTGCTCTCTGCACCGCCCGCCGCAATGTTGCAGATGAGCCATGTGCCCGCCAGTGTGGCAGGCGCATACTAATCAGGAGTGCAGGACTGCTGCACCCTCAGTGGGCGGTCCCGTTTCCCAAAGGTATGTTGTCCGCCCGCCATACTAACGGGGCCCCTAGTCTCCGAAGGAGTCGGGGCTCCATTTCAACCTGTTGGAGCTCCAGTCGATCCGCCTGCCACTGAAAGCATTCTTTTCCTCTCTCAAAGAGAAAGTGGTGCAGGTGTTCACAGACAACACCACCGCCATGTGGTACTGCAACAAACAGGGCGGGGTGGGGGCATGACCCTAGTGGTTCAACACCTGGCAGGTTCTCTGAGCACCGGGGTGGACAAACACAACTGTTGGTGCCTGGTAGGTCACAAATAGCGTCTTCACTCGGAGGTGGTGCAAGGTCTCTTTCAGCGGTGTGGAGAGCCTTGGTTGGATCTGTTCGCCACCGAAGAGAATGCGCAATGTTGTCAAGACTTTGGCCACTACTACAACCATAGCGAGAGGCAACTCATGGACAAAACAAATTAAGTATCCGTGCAGGAAACGAAAGTGTATGGCGCCCAAAATCCTGTTGAAACTATGCTTAACAATGATAAGAAACTCAGGTGAGGAAAATGGCCGCGCAGATGGGCACAGATCCAAAGCAGGTCGGCGGTCTAGTGTTTCCCCTCACGCGATAATTAGGGAGCTCAAGGTGCGCGTTCCACAGAGGAACTGCGCACTTCAACTGTAGTCTTCTGGAAGAGTGTAGCGTCACTGTGAGGCGCAGAATTTGTTTTGTATTTACCTCAGGGAATAACGTTATCTCAATTTTTGGTTCTATAACGCATGCGCAACGTGGGATTCAACTTTTCTGACAAGAAATTATCGAAGGAAGAGAATTTCAAGCAGCGCTTCAGTCTTCATGTTCCAGTTGCGGTATTTGTCCCAACCTTCCTTGCATACCTAAGGTAACACCTTTGTAACGCTTCGTGTTCCCGATGACAGTGTGGTGAAATTTCAACCTAAATGAACAACAGTGTTTATGTGATATTATAAAAACTTTTTTGCCAGAAGCACATGAAACAGAGACTAAAAAATAGACTTGGGGCTTCCAGTTATTTGTGCATCTGGGAGAATCTCAGTGAGTTATAGCTCATTCCAGAATAAAATACAGACAGTTGGATAAATAAGCTACCACTCGTAGCTAAGGTAAATAGGAGAGCGCTAACTAAAAGTACATATTCAGAGTGACTAGTTCTTAGGAAATGTATTTACAAGTGCTGTCTTCTTTCCTTTATATTCAGATGCAGAATTAACCCAATTATAAAACATCACAGAGAGAAGCAATAGCCTGGGGTCGACAGGGTAAATTTTAGTGTTGTGGTGATACATCAAGCATTAAACATGTTTAGGCAGTTATTACATGTATGTCTTTAAAATCCAGGTGCAGTAAGAAGATCCACCCAGACGACCGTGTGAAGTACCATCAACTTACAAGGCTGTCTCTCTTTTTTCTCGTCCACTTCCCCTTTCCCCCCTGCTTTAGTCGCTACCTCGAGTTGATCTCGGGTGGTGCCTGAGGTGGTGGGGCGTTGGGACCATCATCGGCTCCTGTGGAGATTTGGTACCTTGACAGATTGAAGTGCCAGCTAATCCACCTGAGTCGATATGGCTGAGGGTTTCGATTTAAAGGCTTTGGCTGGAGTGCTTGAAGGTTTACAAAACCAATTGACTCAATCAGCTGATGAAAATCGGAATGTTAGGGATGAGATTAGAAGGTCTCAACAGGAGACACACCAAATTAAACTGAAAATGGAAGAGTTCCTTGCTGGAACCACTCCATTAGAGGCAACCCGTGGGTCAGCGGCAGAGGTAGCTACACAAGTTATTCATTCAGTAGCCCCAATAGTACCTTTAGCTAATCCTGAAAGATTCAATGGGGATCCTCACAAGGCACAGATATTTCTGACTCAGTGTTCCTTACACTTTTTGTGTAGATCGGTAGTGTTTAAGGAAGAGCAGGCTAAGGTTGCATTTGTGCTGTCCTACTTGAGTGGTGATGCTGCCGCCTGGTCAATGCCTTTGATCTCTCGAAATGACCCAGCCCTGTACGACTATGAGCTTTTTAAGAAGGAATTTCTGAGAATTTTTGATCGGAGAACCGCCAACCAAGCTACAGACAACGAACTGCTGGATCTGAAGCAAGGGAGTCGTGATTTGGTAGCGTATATCGCACAGTTTAACAAACTGATTGTGGAGACCAACTGGCCAGAGGATAAACGTTCAGCCTTATTCTATCGAGGTCTAAAGGATGACTTAAAAGACGCCCTAGCCCAAATACCCAAGAGACCTCAAGAAATTTCAGAGTTGATTGATCTAGTCCTTCAAATCGATCATCGATTATATGAAAGACGTTCGGAGAAGAAGAAAGAGTTCCGGTCTTTTGTTCCCCGTTGGGACCGCGTCAAGACAGACAGTAGCAAATCAGATACAGTTAGTGGAGAAGAACCTATGCAGATAGGGTCCATTAGAGGGCCTCTTACTAAGGAAGAGCGAGAGAAAAGACGAACAAAAAATCTATGCATGTATTGTGGAGATTCTGGACATTTTGTCAAAGACTGCCTCAAAAAACCCAAGACCAACTTGGGGTTAAAAGACAGATCCCATCAGTAGAGGGAGTTGCCCTGGTGGGAAACAAAGATCAGTCGACTCCTGAACATCAACAATTAGTTAATACCCTACAATCGTCATCTCCGCATTTGATCGTGTCATTTACAATTAAGTTTGGGCACAAGGAGGTTCCTGGGGTGTCAGTCATGATCGACTCTGGAGCCACGGGGAATTTTTGTGACCTGAGCTACGCAAAGGAAATAGGAGTAAGAGCAATCAAAAAGAAGAATCTTGAAGTGGTCAAGTCAGTAGATGGCTCAAACCTCACGTCAGGGCCTATTACAGATGAAACTGAGACTTTAGAGTTAGTTGGGTTACAGAGTCACCGAGAATACATTAGATTCAATCTCATTGATGCTCCTCAGTTCCAACTGATACTTGGTTTACCCTGGTTGACTGAGCACAACCCCACAATTGACTGGGAAAGAAGAACAGTCAAAATGAACTCTGAGCATTGTATCCAGAATTGTTTCGCAGGAACAAAAACCAGGTCAGAAGGAACTCCAGCTACAGAATTGGCTCAACTCACCAATTGCATATGTGCATTAAAAACACAAGAAATCCCAGTGGAATATCAAGATTTGGCAAGTGTATTCGACAAAAGAAATGCGGAGAGGCTTCCGCCACATCGGGAATACGACTACAAGATCGAGTTAGAACCCGGAGCCACCTTGCCGTGTAGTCGTATCTACGCCTTGACTGAAGCAGAAAATGTCTATCTCAAGGAATACATAGACGAATACTTGAAGATTGGCTTCATTCGACCTTCCCAATCGCCAGTGTCATCGCCGCTATTTTTTCGACCCAAAAAGGACGGAACTCTTCGCTCCTGTATAGATTACAGAGTGTTGAATCAGGTAACTGTGAAGAACCGATACCCGTTACCTCTTATTTCACCTCTACTGGATCAGGTCAAAAGAGCTAAAGTTTTTACTAAACTTGATTTACGTGGCGCTTATCATTTGGTGAGAGTGGCTGAAGGTGATGAGTGGAAAACAGCCTTCAGGACTAAATATGGCCTTTTCGAGTATCAGGTGATGCCATATGGATTAAGCAACGCTCCTGCGGCATTTCAGCATCTTGTAAATGATGTTCTTCGGGAATATCTGGATCGAGTAGCCGTGGTTTATATCGATGGCATTCTAATTTTCTCGAACAGCCTGGAAGACCATGTAAAACATGTGAGAGCAATCTTACAAACATTATTAGAAAATCATCTATTTGTCAAGTTGGAAAAGTGCTTTTTTCATGTTGAGCGTGTGGAGTTCCTCGGTTTCATAATATCCGCTGAAGGAGTTGCTATGGATCCTGCAAAGGTGCAAGTCATTCAAGACTGGTCTTCACCAAAAAATGTGAAGGAAATACAAAGCTTCCTTGGCTTTGCCAATTTTTATAGAAGATTTATTCCAGATTTTTCGGCCAAGCTGTCCCCTATTACTCATCTCCTGAAGAAAGGGAAGAAATTTGAGTGGTCCAACGAGGCTGAAGAAGCATTTCAATTCCTTAAAAAAACCTTCATTACCGCCCCAATTCTGATGCACCCAGACCCGGAGCAGGCCTTCTTTGTGGAAACCGATGCGTCAGACTTCGCTACAGTAGGGATCCTGTCACAAAGGGACAAACTGACGGGGCAGCTTAATCCAGTGGCATTTAGATCAAGAAAGCTGACAGAACCGGAAATCAACTATTCAATTGCAGACAAAGAACTGTTGGCTGTAAAAGAAGCCTTCCAGGATTGGCGACACTATTTATTGGGAGCCAAGCATTGCGTGACAGTATTCACAGACCACCGTAACTTGCAGTTTCTGAAATCAGCTAAAACACTCACTCCACGGCAATTAAGATGGTCTTTGTACTTTTCAGACTTTAACTTCGTGATCACCTATAAACCTGGAATAAAAAACGGAAAAGCGGATGCCTTGTCCAGAATGAATGCACCAGAAGAATTGAGAGTCCCTAAGATGGAACCAATCATTCCTTTGAATAAAATTGTAGGAGCTGTCCATCTGGAAGAACTTACTCAGGAAATCCGAGAAAACTGCTCAGACAGAGTTTGGGAAGAATGGGTCGGCGAGGACAACAAGAAAACAATATCAGAAGGTCTTCCGTACTATAATGGAAAATTGTATCTTCCTACTGAAGACTTGCAGATCAAGGCTCTGAAGAGATGTCATGATGATCGTTTGGCGGGTCACAAGGGCGTAAAGAAAACTCTGGAGTTGATTGAAAGGAATTTTTGGTGGCCTGGCATGGCAGCTCAAGTACGTTTCAACGTGTGAGACTTGCATAAAAGGGAAGCCCAGTAGACAGGCTCCACAGGGGTTATTGCAACCCCTGCCTAATGCACCATTCCCATGGCACACTGTGTCTTTAGACTTGATAGTAGATCTACCAGATAGTCAGGGTTATACAGTCATATTGGTGTTAGTGGATTCATTTTCCAAAATGAGCCATTTCATTCCGTTAAAGAGATTACCTACAGCCCCACAACTAGTTCAGATATTTAATCAACACATAGTTCGGGCACATGGGATTCCACAAATAATCATTTCTGACAGAGGAACTCAATTCATTTCTAAATTCTGGAAAACCTTTATGCACAGTTTAGGTATTGACACACGGTATTCTACCAGTTATCATCCTGAAACCGATGGTCAGACTGAGAGAGTCAATCAGGAGCTGGAACAATATCTGAGACTTTATTTGTTGGAGCAGGATGGAAACTGGTCGGATCTCTTGTGGACTGCGGAGTTTGCTTACAATAATGCAGTGCATAGCTCAACTGGGTATTCACCGTTCTATCTGAACTCTGGAAGACACCCAGCTTTAATGGTGGGAAAATTTGATGAGACGGTGCCAGCAGTCACAGTAATGGTGAGGGAGTTGAAGAACTCATATAAAAGGGCACAAGCAAACTTACTCAAGGCAAAAGAGTCCTACAAAAGACAGGCTGATAAGAAGAGACGGGTGGGCACCCAGTTCGTGGTGGGAGATCAAGTCTGGTTGTCCACTAAACATCTGCGACTAAAAGGGAATAGAAAGTTTCAGCCGAGATTCCTCGGTCCTTTCAAGGTCCTAAAGATTATTAATCCAGTAGTGGTGAGGTTACAACTGCCTAAACAGCTAAAGATCCATCCAGCTTTTCACATATCATTGCTAAAAAAAGGTCCTCCTAATGCAAGACTGAAACCAAACCCCCCCGCTGTTAGAGTGGAGTCAGGAGATGAATTCGAAGTGAGCAAAATTTTAGACTCAAAAATCTCCAGAAATACATTGCATTACTTGGTTGATTGGAAAGGGTTTGGGCCTGAGGAAAGATCGTGGGAGCCTCATTCTAATGTGCATGCACCCAAGTTAATTAGGGAATTCCATAAGATCAATCCCTCAAAACCAAAATTGGGGAAGCCCCTTTTGGAGGGAGGTACTGTCAAGACTTTGGCCACTACTACAACCATAGCGAGAGGCAACTCATGGACAAAACAAATTAAGTATCCGTGCAGGAAACGAAAGTGTATGGCGCCCAAAATCCTGTTGAAACTATGCTTAACAATGATAAGAAACTCAGGTGAGGAAAATGGCCGCGCAGATGGGCACAGATCCAAAGCAGGTCGGCGGTCTAGTGTTTCCCCTCACGCGACAATTAGGGAGCTCAAGGTGCGCGTTCCACAGAGGAACTGCGCACTTCAACTGTAGTCTTCTGGAAGAGTGTAGCGTCACTGTGAGGCGCAGAACTTGTTTTGTATTTACCTCAGGGAATAACGTTATCTCAATTTTTGGTTCTATAACGCATGCGCAACGTGGGATTCAACTTTTCTGACAAGAAATTATCGAAGGAAGAGAATTTCAAGCAGCGCTTCAGTCTTCATGTTCCAGTTGCGGTATTTGTCCCAACCTTCCTTGCATACCTAAGGTAACACCTTTGTAACGCTTCGTGTTCCCGATGACAGTGTGGTGAAATTTCAACCTAAATGAACAACAGTGTTTATATGATATTATAAAAACTTTTTTGCCAGAAGCACATGAAACAGAGACTAAAAAATAGACTTGGGGCTTCCAGTTATTTGTGCATCTGGGAGAATCTCAGTGAGTTATAGCTCATTCAAGAATAAAATACAGACAGTTGGATAAATAAGCTACCACTCGTAGCTAAGGTAAATAGGAGAGCGCTAACTAAAAGTACATATTCAGAGTGACTAGTTCTTAGGAAATGTATTTACAAGTGCTGTCTTCTTTCCTTTATATTCAGATGCAGAATTAACCCAATTATAAAACATCACAGAGAGAAGCAATAGCCTGGGGTCGACAGGGTAAATTTTAGTGTTGTGGTGATACATCAAGCATTAAACATGTTTAGGCAGTTATTACATGTATGTCTTTAAAATCCAGGTGCAGTAAGAAGATCCACCCAGACGACCGTGTGAAGTACCATCAACTTACAAGGCTGTCTCTCTTTTTTCTCGTCGACTTCCCCTTTCCCCCCTGCTTTAGTCACTACCTCGAGTTGATCTCGAGTGGTGCCTGAGGTGGTGGAGCTTTGGGACCATCATCGGCTCCTGTGGAGATTTGGTACCTTGACAAATGTCAGCAGTTCTGCACGTTGGAGTATCCAAGGCGGCACTCGCTCTGGGACGCTTTTTATCGTGAGTGGAGTTACGGCCTGCTGAATGCCTTTTCACTTCTACCACTTCTGCCCTGAGTGCTGAAGAAGATCAAGCGTAACTGGGCCCAAGTCATTCTTGTGGCTCCGGACTGGGCACCAAGAGTCTGGTACTCCGAGCTCCTGAGCATGGCCATCGATCCTCCAATCAGGCTGCCCTTTTGGGAAACCCTTCTGTTGCAGCAACACCTGACAGTTCTTCACCCAAACCTTTCCAGCCTCCCATTCCTTGTGTGGAGATTGTGCAGCAACAGTTGACAACTTTTGACCTACCACCTGAAGTCTGCAATGCCATCTTGAAAGCCAGGATTCCCTCCACTCGAACGGTAGACGCCTGTAGAAGGAACCCGTTTGTGGCATGGTGCACAGCAAAAGCTGCCCCTCTTTCAGAGGTTCTCTTGTATATACTTTCTTTGGCTCAGCAGGGCTCTGCTCTGGGCACTCTTGGGCACTATCTTGAAGCTATCTCTGCTTTCCTTCAGCAGCCAGATCAGCCCTCTTTATTCAAGTCCCCTATTGTAAATAGATTCTTTATCTCTCACTTCCACATTCTCAGCATCTGGCAATAACGTTGCTGGATTCACATTCACACATCTCGCAAGGCTCACATTCGTTGCACCTAATATGACTTTCTCATACTTAGTCAGCCGACTATGTGTCATATACTGAGTACGACTCCTTGTTAAAAGAATCGTCACATCATGAGGTACAAACACGTTCAAAGGATATCCCATCACGATTCCTTCACTCTGTTCCAAACTTCGACATGTTGCAGCTACTGCTTTCAGACAACCGGGTAAGCCTACTGCTACTGGATCAAGCATCGATGAATATTATGCAATCGGTCTCCTCAATCTTCTATGCTTCTGGATTAACACAGAAAGTGCACATCCATTTCTTTCACTGCAATATAACTCAAATTCTTTTTTATAATCAGGCATACCCAATGCTGGGGCTTCACACAATCCATCTTTCAATCATTTGAATGCTGCTAATTCTTCCTTGTTCAATTCAAGGGGATCTTTTACATCACTCCTTGTTAGCCGTGCCAGAGGTTTTGCAATCAGCGAAAAGTTGCTGATCCACTGGCGGCAGTACCCTACCATTCCCAGAAACATTCTCACTTCTCTTTGAGTCATGGGGGCTCTCATTCCTTTTATGATTCTGATTCTGTCTATTGTTATTTTCCTCAATCCTTTCTCAATGTTATGTCCCAAATACTGTACTTCTTTCTTACAATACTGCAGTTTGGCTGGAGACACTTTTAGTCCTCCATCTGTCAGGTGATTTAGTAAGGCTATAGTGTCTACTTCACAAGCTTCACGAGTTTTCGACGCCACAAGGAGGTCGTCGATATACTGCACTAGTACTGAACTCTCGGGCATTTGCAGACTCTCCAATGACTTTTTCAACAATTGATTAAATATTGAGGGGCTTTCTGTATACCCCCGTGGGATTCGGCACCATGCCAAAATACGGTCTCCGAACCGAAATGCAAAAATTTGTTGACTGTCGTGATGCAATGGGATGGAAAAGAACGCATGGCATAAATCGATCACTGTATACCATTCTGCATCATGGGGAATCTGATACAAAATCACTGATGGATTTGGTACAATAGGACAACATAGTACAACGATTTTGTTTACCTTTCTCAGGTCTTGCGCTATTCTGAACTTCCCATTTGACTTTTTCAGGCCCTTTATGGGTGAGTTACATGGACTGCTCATTATTTCCCTCAGAATTCCTTGCTTGATCATTTTCTCAATTATTGGAGTTACTCCTTCAATTATTTCAGGTGTCAATCTATACTGAGGAATATTCGGATAACTTACTCCGTCTTTTACAGTAATTTTTACTGGGTCTACGTTTCTCATTAGCCCTACATCTTCTCCGGTGAAATCCCAAACCTCTGCTTTTACAGATCGTTTTAATTCTTTAGGCAGTTCATCTGGATTAAATACTGCATATGTTCCAATATTTTCACATTCTCTGTTAGCTATGGTCATTTTATACAATACATCCTCATCTGGTGTTTCAAAAGCTATTCCATCTGGTGTACAAAATTTAGTGCAGTTCATCTTGCACAACAGGTCCCTACCTAGCAAGTTCACAGGACTAGTGTCACACACCACAAATCGGTGCATTTCAGAAAATTTCCCTATACTAACCTTTACTGGTTCTGTAAGGTATGTTTTTAACTGTTGGTTAGATACACCAACTACTTGGATTGTTTCATCCGAAAGAGGAAGATTCTTAACATCAGCTGATCTAACAATAGATCGAGTTGCGCCAGTATCCCCTAGGAAAGTAATGTTATCATCATTAATCTTCCCATCTACAAAAGGTCCTGTCTGGTCTACTTCTAGAGTTGCGCCAAGTACGCACTCTTCTTCCTCCCTTCGGCACCATCAATTATCCATTTCTGAATCACTCTCATCGTGTTGCAGCCAATACTGCGAAACAGTGCGAGCTCACGATGGTTTATTTACCTGTTCTTCATTGTAGAATCCCGATTCCTTACTATACTTCTGTGAGTTTATGTTCTGTGGAAAAGGTGGTTTTGGCACCTGATTCTGGGAGGTAACCACCTGCTGCTGTTGCTGCAGTTGACCACCCACCTCTTTCTGCACCTGTGGATTCAACGATCGATTTTCAATATTAGTATTTGGAGGGTTTTTACACTCGGATTTCCAATGCCCTAACTCACCGCAATTGTGACATGGGAATTTCTTTTTAGCTTCTTCTATATTACCTTTCCCCTTTCCTTTGTCCAAATCTCTTTCTTACTCCTGGATTGTTTGCTTGTTCTACCAACTGAGCTTCCTGTCGTTCAGCCACCTGTACCTGTGCCCACATTGCCTTTTCTTTCAGTTTCCGCTGTTTTGCCTCAATCTCATCGCTGAAATATTTTGCATGTCTTAAAACTTCATCTATTTTCTTATTTTGCTAATCAACTGTATGCTGCTTTATCATATCACCAATTTCTGGGCATAAACCATATACAAATCTGTATACAAAATTACTCAAATCTTTATCACTCAGGTTCTCATCTCCACTGAACTGTTTAAAAGCCTGAATTAGCCTCTCATAATATGCATGTACTGACTCCTTGCTTTCCTGTTGGGTTCTGTCAATTTTTACACAATCGGTCTCTTTAGGTGGTACCTTGTTTTTCAGAAATGCCATAACCTGTTCAAAGTTCTTCATTACTTCTGGGTCGGGAGCTCCCGTCTTAGGGTCCCTAGGATACTCCTGAGTGGGCCAATTTATCATCAGCTTGCATTCTGTCCACAAATCCGCTGGTACTATTATATCGAATAGACTATTCAAATCTATCCATAATACCTTCGCCAATTTTACAAATCTGTCTACCTGCCGGTACCACTCAACGGGCTTTTCGCGTAGACGAGGGAAATCATTTGTGAAAGACAAAATGTCCTGTCTTGTCCATGGAACATGTACATACCCTCCTCCTGGAATCTCTCTCATGGGGTATTCTGTCGTTACCTTTTCTTTTTCTCTAACGGGAAATGCTGAAACTGTCCTTTCTGTAGTATTATCGCGTCTTTTACACCACTTACTTCTCCATCTGTCCACATCTCCCCATTTTCTTAACAAACCGATTATGTCCTTAATTTGACCTATCCTTCCTGTTGTATTCATGTTTTCTATATCCTTTTCAGTGAAATCAAATCGATAAGATTTTTGCAGTGCTTTTACTTTGTCAAAATCTATTCCCATTTTGTTTGCAATTTCCTCTAATCTTTCATGCAAATTTGTCGCTCTCCATGTTGCACTCTTTCAGAGAAACAACAATTCCTCATCCTGATAGTTTTTCAATTTTTCAGTAGGGATAGTTCCTACTATTAATTCTTCTAATACCATTCGTAATTTGGCCACATCTATTGACTGGGATTATTGATCCTTTTTCTGTAGCTCTCTGAGCCATTCGCTTAATTCTTCTACAGAAGGCCCTACTGGGTTATCTACATTATTTTGTTCTGGGGCCTTTTGTGGTTCTAATAATGTTTCCATTGTCATTCTACTCTTTTCAGCATAAATTTGATTTACAAATTGATTATTTGAAACACTCGGTTCAAACATATTTATTGTCGGTCCCCACGGATTCTCAATTTGACTCCGTTCAGCATTTTCAATTAGATTTTGGCTTCTGTACGGTACTGTCAAACAATGTTCAGTATCTTTTTGTTTCTCAAATATGGGCATTACTGGACCTATCGTTACTGGAACTGTTACGGCTTCTAGATTTTTGGTCAATTCTCTTATTTTCTCGGTTAATTCTAGGGCAGTTTTGGCCAATTCTACTGAATTCTCACCATTTACCCTACTTTCTGTCTGTTTTTCTATCTCTCTTGCAGAGTTACTTTTCCCTAATTCTGGTGACATAATCTCTGTTTTAATTATTCGTAATGTTTCTCTCATTGGGGCACTTGGTGACAATGCTTCTGGTTCTGGTCGATACGGTGGTGGGTTTTTGAAAAACACCTCATCAAGAACATCATCTTCTGATTCATTCACTTCATACCCACTCAAATCCACATTACGCCTTTTCTCAGTGCTTTTTCTCTCCTACCATTCTCACAGGATACATACCCTCAGTCATACTTGCATTCCGCCACCTTTTCATCCGGTCATCATGTATCACATGCCCGTATGATCTACCGAACATGTATCGGTAACCCCTACCACTTCTCTGCTTTTCTCGTTCATGCATTTCTTCTTCCCATTCCGTCAATGCCTCAAACTGCGTCGGTCTAGGTGTTGGTTCTAAGTCCATCATTTTGTCTCGGAGATTTCTCAAAACAGCCAAATTAAAGGAACCATGTTCTGGAAACGCCAGGACTCCATCGTCCTTGGTGTATTTTACCCAATTATCTAACCAAATACAAGTATGATACCCATATTTCGCAATCATTGTAGATGCAGGTGTTTTCGGTGGAGGAAGTAACTGTCCTTTCCTAGTCTCAACTACTTTATCTTTCTTGAACCACCTTTTAATTTTCCCAAACCACGATTTCTTCTTTTCTGGTGGTTGGTAATACATTTTCTCGATTTCCATGTACCGTTTAGTCTTCTTACAATGGTACCGCTATTCTGTCCACTCACAGCGCGACTCTTACTAACGCACTAATCAGGAGTGTCTACGTCACTATCACAATCCTCCAATCTCAGCGCGACTCACACTAACGCACCAATCAGGGAGCGTTTACGTCACTCTGTATTCCTCCACTCCTAGCGCGGTTTTACACTAACGCACCAATCCGGAGCGTTTTACGCCTCTAACCTACTGTCCAATCCCAGCACTGTCGTTCTGACGTCAACAGCCGCTGCGGCTCTGCTCTCGCCTACCCCTCCTTTACAAAAGCCGCGCAGTAAGTTTTTGTATCAATTTCTACAATTCCGTTAGTAACAACACAAAAACATCTCCATTGTCTGCTTCGCTAACCAAAGAAAAGCAAAAGACCTTTCTCACGAGAATCCCGCCTTTCTCGAGAACAGCGCTTACCTTTGTCCTACTACGGAATTAGTACTTTCGTTGATAAAGTAGCACATCCCTCTACTTCACCCTTCTATCAAGCATCAACTAACCGCTTCTCTAGAATTAATTAACACTAAAGTTTCGCCATTAATCAAAATGCCTTTTTCATACACACACTGTCATACAGGAAAAATGTAGATCATTCACACAGACTTCTGTCTTTCTCGAGAGCAGCGCTTACCTCTGCCCTACTACAGAATATACCATTCGTTAACAAAGCAGCGCTTCCCTCTACTTTGTCCTTCTAGCAAGCTCAGAATATACCTGCTACCTTTTCAGTAGTAAGTGTTATCGGTATGCCATTTGGTTTCCTGGTACTTAAGACCAAAATTTCACAGGTAACCCTTTGCTAACATTCACACTTCTCTCACACAGAGAATATCTCTAATGACAACACACGACGATGCTGCCGAATCGAACCCAGACATTGCGCCGTGTAACTTCGATTGCTACACGTTTTCTTTCCCGTGTACCTACGGGCAACCACAATCCCGTCTTTCCCGAGAGCAGCACTTACCTCTGCTCTACTACGGAACTGTTACAAACTTCCGACTCCCTACATCCCAGAAGCCGTGCAAACAACATATAACTCGACGCGACTCAACATAAAGTGTTAGTACATAAACCAATACCAATCAATAATCAATAAGCTATTTACAAGCAATTGTCACTAAACCCAAAACAATAGCTAAACCATCATTCTGCTACCAGAAAAACTGCTCCGGCGCTGAATACTAAAATTCCCTCTCTATGTCACAGACCACAGATCTCTTCAACCACATTCATTCACTCATTCACTGGTGGGGCCCATAACACCAATCATTCATTCTACTTTAGATCAATGGTACTCGAGAGAGAGAGAGCGGGGAATTCCTTTCTCTCTAATCCATGCGCTGGAAATGGGAGGTAAATGTACAAATTCCCATGAATAGGCCATGGATCAGCTGAGTTGCTGGGAAAAGCGACACCTAATTCTTCTAAGCCATATACATCAATACACTTCAAATAATAACCCGACACAGTTCTTAAATGAATTGAAATGTTTATCTAAATAAAGCATAAGGAAATCATAAAACCTTTAGGGGCATATTAACAAGCCAGGCGATATAATTATCGCCGCTTTAACGGCAGAAAATTGCCGCTAAAATGGCGATAATGGGCTTGATAATATGCTCTATGGAATTCCAATTGAAGCCCATGTTAGACGTCCTTCACATTTAACATGGGTTTCAATTGGAATTCCATAGAGCATATTATCAAGCCCATTATCGCCGTTTTAGCGGCTGTTTTCTGCCGCTAAAGCGGCGATAATTTTATCGCCTGGCTTGTTAATATGCCCCTCAATATTTTGTTTCACATATTTACCTAATCTGGCTAAATGGCATCCTCTATGTCAAATTCAGATCTTTTGTCTCTTATGCCCATAAATCGTTCAATCAGTTCGTAAATTAATTGGGCATCTGATCAGTCCGTCAGAGTATCTGGCAAGCAGCTGTCCAGCAGTGTCACCGTCCTCTCCGTCAGCATGACATCAGGAAATACAAGCTTAGCGACCAATGACCCTCTCTAGTCTACTTCTTTTATAGTAAAATCAACAACAAAATGTTACAATACATGGGCCCGATTCACAGAACTAACTTAAGACAAAATCCTAAACTTACTACTTTTGGTATTCACACAAGTTAGGATTTTGTCTTAAGACAAACTTAGGACAAACTTAAGACAGACTTAAGACAGACTTAAGACAGACTTAAGTTAGGATTTTGTCTTAAGTTTGTCTTAAGTCTGTCTTAAGTCTGTCTTAAGTTTGTCTTAAGTTTGTCTTAAGTCTGTCTTAAGTCTGTCTTAAGTCTGTCTTAAGTTTGTCTTAAGTGTGTCTTAAGTTTGTCTTAAGACAAACCTAAGACAAAATCCTAACTTCTGTGAATACCAAAAGTCGTAAGTTTAGGATTTTATCTTAAGTTAGTTCTGTGAATCGGCCCCCATGTTTTTAAACGAATCTGATTGGTTGAACCAGGATCATTCTTCCTGATTCTCATGCGTTCAATGTTTCATTAGATGTAATTCTCAATTTATTAATAATTTGCAACTGTTACTAGTCCATTCAGGGCTTGTTGATTCCCTTACGGGTTTGTGTCCATGGTGTCATCATTTATAACAGTTCTTAGTTTAAGGAAATCCATTGTTTGAGGATTGGCACTCCTCCCGGTGCGACCTTCACGAGTACAGTCTGCCTGGGGTCAGGACGAGGTTATTGTTGCTCGTCTTTTAGCGCAGGCGCACTTCACTCAGTGACTCCTGTATCTCGTCTGTCCGTCAAAATAGGGATGGCAGCCATTTTGTGGCCACTCCAGATAGGTCAACTTAAGCAAAGGAACACAAAACGTAATTAATACATGGAAATGACTATTAAAATGTTATTCCCTCCCTAAACCCTCTATGTGTGTGTATTTATCTAGCAAAAGCAACACTCATTGCGATTTATACTCACATTTTAAAGCACAATTTACAAATCACATCACAAAGCAACCTATAACATGCAATTTCTAAATATCTCACATTAGTATGCGTACGAAAATTAGTTTACGTAACAATCAAGCCATGCAAATGCAATTCCCACGTGTATTTTTCAAATTAGTAATGTTGATTAATCAAACACAGCAAACCATTAATACTATTAATATTAATCAGTTATTCGTTTTACTTCAAAATGATAAAATGGTGGAGGTATACGAATCTTAGGGAAAACCTCACTCCAGCACCGGCACCTAGGGAAACCTAGCAAACCTATACATTTTTGAAAACTATACCCTCGAGAATCCAGGATGGGGTGACTTGTGTCTCTCACCACATTCTGTTACCCAGAATCCCTTTCAAACCTTAAACTTTGTAAAAAAAAACACATTTTCCTCACATTTCTGTGATGGAAAGTTCTGGTATCTACAAAATCCACTGATCCCGCATTTCCCAAAGTCGCCCAATAAAAATGATACCTCACTTGTGGTGTTAGGCCTAGTGCCCGCAACAGGAAATAGCCCACCACGCAACTTGGACACATCGCATTTTTCCAGTGAAAACTGACCTTTTTTTTTGCAAATTGCTTAACAGTGGATTTTGAACCCTAGCTCAGCCGCAACTAGGGAAACCTAGTAAACCTATACATTTTTTAACTATAGACACTCAGGGGCATCCAGGATGGGGTGCCTTGTGTGTCTAGCACCAGGTTCTGTTACCCAGAATCCCTTGCAAACTTCAAACCTTTTTTTTTTTTAAACACATTTTCCTAACATTTCTGTGTTGGAAAGTTCTGGGAATGGCGTGGATCCACAAAATTCCATCCACTTGCTTGGCCACAGGAGGGCAGAATCGTTTCTCTGGTCGGCAGCAAGCATTTTGTGCTGTCCGGGTCTAGCAGGCTGGCACCGGGAACACTGAGAGCCTACCGGAGGGCTCTTCCAGTGCTTGATATCATACCTCCCACACCGTTTACGGTGTGGAGGTGTGATTTCAACATGTTTGATACCAAACATGATAGGATTCGTTGCAGCCAATTTCGAGATGGCCATTGTGTAATTACATGGTGCCCCTCTATATAGTATATGGCTTCTTTACTTACAACCCGTGATAATGGACTCCATATGCTGTAGGGCTGTCCTGCTCATGCAGAGGCACTCTCACACTTAGAATTAAGCACCCTGCCTTCCGGATTGCAAAGGCCTGCTATAGGGATGATTTATAGGTTTTAAGTGCAGTGACCCTAGATATAGGAACCCTATATCTTTAGTAAGGGGTGTTAGCACCAGCTTACACAGGCTGCAATGGCAGGCCTGGAGTTCCATTTTGAATGGCCTCCCATGGGTGGCACAATGCATGCTTCAGGCCATGGGGTACCTCTGGTGTACCTATTTCCGGGGTACCTTGTTAGCATATATAATGGGGACTGATAAGGGTACCCCAGTATCCAATCCGGGATGTAGCTAAGTACTGAAAATACCAATTTAAGGGAGAAAGCACATAGACTGGGGTCCTGATTAGCAGGATCCCAGTCAGACTAGTCAATAGCAGCTTAGCACCAGGCAAAAAGTGGGGGTAACCATGAAAGCAGATCCTACTTTCCTACAGATATGTAAGTCAACTGATGCCAATTGTGGGTAGACCAATTAGACATATACCTTTCAAGGGTCAAAGCACTGGCACTGAGGTCTGTTTGGCAGGACTCAGTGCACTTTCAGCGTTGAAAAACCATCAGCATGAGTCCAAACGTTAGGGGGTGATCATGCAAAAAGAAACATTTCCTTACATATGTGTACTCCACAGTCTCAACATTTGAATAATATTTGAAACTGCAGGTATCATACTTGAAATAAGGCTCTTAGAGATATATAAATGATTGCGCCCCAGACCCACCAAACTTTTACATGTGGATTACTAAGAAGCACTCACAAATGCAAATCAAAATCAGAAAGACAAATCAAGCAAATATTCCCTATGTGAATACATGGATTACAAATATTATTTAGAAGTAACAACTTCTAGCATTACATTTACAGGCTTTCAAATAACAGGCTGTCAGGAGCGTAGCGTGGTCAGTTAGACTTGGGGGATGTGATCTTCAGATTTTCTGACAATCAGGTTGGCATATAATGTTTCAGTACATTATACGACAAACAGAGGGCATGAGAGGGGCCCAAGGGGCAGTGAAAAGGGAGAGGAAAACCGATTGGTAGTATTACTAAGAGACAAACACTGTGATTTGTAAAATGACCAATGTTTTGAAGACTTTCAAAACAGACAGGGAGAAAGTGTGTGTGTGCCCTTTTGTCTGTGTGTCCCTGGTGAAATCCGACTGACTTCTCACAATAACCGACTAAAACCACTTGTACCCAACTATTTTTCAGAAAATACATTTATTGGGGGGGGGGGTGTAGCACCCCAAACAACCCCTTTGAAGCTAGGCCCATGGGGCAAACTCGAGGTGGATGAATCACTGAATTCTGAGGGCTGGCTCTAGGCATATTTCTAGCTCTGACTCACTTTGAGGGCCCCTTGGATGTTAGAGCCCACAACAAGCTGAACCTTTTTGTTGTTTCTTCCACCCTCCCTCTTAAATTGATTACCATTTTTGAGACCGTTTTCTTGTTTCACCTAAATTTAGAAGGATTTAGCATGTAAAGTATGTAGGTATAACATAGTGCATGATGTAGGTCTGCAAAAAATTGAAGACAGAGCATGAATATCTGATGTAAAAAGGGAGGGAAAGTAATACCATTCTAGTACCTTGATTGCACAATTAGGAAACAGAGGAACAATCCCGACTTCTCTACTTGACCAAATTGTGTCGCAATAATCTAATTTCACTTAGCCTCCTTTTCATTTCTTGTCACATTTAAGAGCACCTTCAAATACATCAGCTTAGGATGTGTGCAGTATATAACGACTTTCATACATATGGTTTAATGAATGAATGAATGAATGAGAGGATTTTTAAAGAGCATGGCTACTGTAGAAAAGTAGGATTTGCTTTCTTGGTTACACCCACTTTTTGCTTGGTATCAATGTGTTTTTGACCTAGTCTGTTGGGACCCCAGCAACTGTGCTTTCTTCCCTAAAGAGACATGTGAAGTACTTTGATACCACCACAATTGGCTAGTGGTGTTCCCTTGTAGGTCCCTAGTATATGGTACTAAGGTACCCAGGACATAGGTACACCAATGGTCTCCCATGGGCTGCTGCATGTATTATGCCACCCATGGGAGTACACTTAAACTCTGACTCCAGGCTTCCTATTACAGTCTGTGTGAGATGGTACTAAATTTCATTATATCTGAGGTCACTACACTATACGACTATAAGTCACTCCTATGGTAGACCCTTCCGTCCTGAGGGCAGAGTGCAAGTGTGAAGGTGCAGCTGCATGAGCAGGACACTCCTGCAAACCCCAGAGCTGTAAATGCGGTCAGACATTTTAAGGTATATAGTGGACATCATTCATTACAAGATGTCTAATTATATAGCGGCTGCACCGAACCCGGTCATGTTTGGTATCAACCATGTTGTAATCATACCCCAACACCAATTTAAGTGTTGAAAGTATGATCCCATGTACAGGGGGCTCCTTAGGGGACCCCCTGAACTCCTGGTACAGCCTTTCAGGGTCTGCAAGCAAGCTAGTGCTGCTGCTGACCACAGACATGATTCTTCCCTGCTGCTGCTGAGCAAGGCTCGAGCAGGGGAAGGCAGAACAATAGGTTTCCCGTCACAGAGAGCTATAACCACCTCCCAGATAGGAATTAGTGTATTGGGCTGGGATTGGGTGCTTGCCAGCGCCACCAGACTACTATGAAGGGCACATTTAGCACCCTCCTTTCATACTCCAGCTTGAACCAGTTTCAGGAAACTTCAGTTCCTGTTCTGATATGAAACTGGACAGAGTACATGGGAGTATCCTCCCCTCTGTCCAGCCCCTCCTCTGGAAGGGCCCCCGAGTCATTCCAACACTTTCCTTAGGGTACTTAAGGGATCCCCTGTGGGTGAGTCCTCGGATTCATCGTGGGACAAGACTCAACCCTCAAACTACGTCGCTCTTGAATTGTCTGGACACTTGGACTTTGACTGGAACCAAGCCTGCACCAAGGAAGACTGCTGATGCTCCTGGTCTCGCTGTTCTTCAAGTCTTCTTCGTTGTCTGTGTCTGTGCTTCATCTAGGTTCTTCAACAGACCTGTGGGCATCAAGGATACCCGAAGAAATCTCCCTTGGAATGAAAGAGTCTCTCCCCTACTTCTGCAGGCACTGCAATGAAGCTGATCAGTCTGCTGCTCCTATCGTCCTACAGACTACCTGAAGCTTAGCAACACAGGTGGTGGTTCTGCAACTCCCTTGAGACCTGACCTGTCCCCTCGACAAATTTGAGGCAAGTATCCATCGTTGGAACTGCTGGGACCAAAGCCGCTGTGCACCGTGTTGACTCACCATTGCCAAGGTTTGTTGCCTCTGCACTCCAGAGATCTTTGGGCTACAAAAAACTCCAGACTCCAGCACCTCACTTCCTGAAGATCAGTGCAGTCCTTGCATCATGGGCCTCAATCTTTGGTGAGATGCCTGTGGTCCTCTTGCAGCTCCTGTGTCTTTGACATGTGGGTCTTCCTGAGGGCCTTCTCTTGTTTCAGTGGGCTCCCCTGCTTACTTCGGGCCTGCTCTGACTCTCCTGCTGTTGGTGAGTCCCTTGGACCTTTGCTGGTCCCAACTGTACTCCTTTTTAGTCTTCCATGCCAAGTGCAGCATGCAAGGCTTCTTGGTGCTCCCGCCAGACACCGACCACCTAATCACCGTCATTGGATGTGGGACAGCTCGTGCATGGCTCCTGGTCTTCCTGAGCGTTGCATAGTCCTCACAGCTGCAGCGACTTGGTCACCATTGACTCTTCTGAACCTTCCAGCATCGGTGAGCATTGTATTTTGGTGCCTCCTGGTCACCTCCAAGTGGCATAGACTCTGTCCCCTCTGCTTGCAGGTTCTTTACTTCCGGAATCACCTCTTGGATTGCACCAGACTCCTTCGCAATCTTGTCCATAGGCATGTTTTTTGAAGGCTTCCATTGCTGTCTACGTCTGGTTCCGATGTCACTTCAACCCTATGCACCTGGCATCCCTGGTGCAGGTAACCTGGTTCCTAGGGTATCCACGGGTGGGTAGGCTCTCCAACCTTCTGTCTTCCAAAGGGTTTCTTCAGGGTCCTCCGAGAAGGGTCCTTCTTCTTTAAAACTGAAACTACAACTTCTCTGCTGGCTTCCTTTGGGCACGCATCTGTGTTTCCACTCTGCACACAGCCTCCATGGGGTTCCTGGGCACTTACCTTGGGTGGTTCCTTGTGTCCCAGCTCCTCTGAGTCATCTGGTCCAAGTCCCGTTCTCCTTGGCTATTCGCATACTACTTTATCATTATATGGTTTGGTCTCCCCGGAGACCATTGTATTTTGAGCTACTTACCTGATCGCCTTCTAATTATTCTTGTGTATTGTGTTGATATCTCTGGGTAGGAGATATACCAATGCATCTGATAGAGACTTCTAGCTGCAGATTCCTTACCTTTGAATTTCCCAGGTGTCAGGCTGGATCCGGTAACTTTTCCTGAGCAATACCCCTTGCCCGTGGCGTCAGATGGTTCCATTTGGCTCCACATGACGTTGTTAGTAGCGTCGTTTATGATGTTGCAGTGCCTATATAAGCGCCACCGAGGCGTGCAGCCATCACTTCTTTTCTTTCTGCCCCAGTTAAGCACTGATCCGGGAAGAGCTAACCCTCTACCGCTTTTTGGCAGTGTTTTTCTTGACTTTTGTCGAATGTGGAGAATTTATTCCACTTCATGTGCCAGGGATGTCTTCAAGGAAGACAGGTTTCAAGCCATGTGATGCTTGCCACAGCATGATGTTGGTTACTAATCCCTACCTCATCTGTCTCTGGTGTTTCGTGCTCAGACTGCCGGGCCATGGCTCCAAAGGCCTTGAGCCTTGAGAGAGCAAGCGATGACGCTCCTTGCGGTCCGGTAGTCAACACCGTCCAGCCAGACTCCGCGGATGTCCCAGCGCCGATCAAAGAAGAAGAGGCCTCAGGACTGTGCCCGGAGCCATAAGTCCTCTTCATCTCACTCTGGACATTCAGGGAGGAGGCATAAGAAGAAGAAGAAGTCCAAATGGACTACATCTTCACCTCAGCTGACGTCTGTCAATGAGAGAGGTAAGAATCACCAATGGCACGGTTCCGTGGAGCTAGATCCAGAGTCGACTTTGTGCCTCCCACCCTTTTCGGGAGCCAGAGAGACTCCCACTCAAATAAATGAATTTTACAAGGCCCTGCACCGCGTATTTGAGCAGAACGACCACGCTGGTCATCCCTCGGGCCCCGAGGAGCTAGAAGGGGTCCCATCGGGTTCGACGCCACCAGCTTTGGCCACGGTGCTGGTGGGGCCTCAAGGATCTGATCCCAGATCCGGGTCCACATCGATTGTGTCATCGTGACCTTTCCTGGCGTCGGAATTGAAGTCGGTACCTGTGGCGCCCCCGGTGCCCATCGGCGGCGCTAGCCCCATCCTCATTCCCTATGACACAGACCCAGAATGGCGTTGCTCAACGCCGATTGAGCCCAGTGGTTCTATATTGTCACCTGAGCTCTTTGAGTATGTGCTAGGCTCAGGAGAGGAATGGGAGAGGTCTGTGGACCCCCTGGAATGCCAGGATGTCTCTGAGGAGAACTTAGACTGGTATGGGGAACTTGGGGAGGCCAGTGGACTGAACACCTCCCCAGTGACTACGGAGGAGGGAGCATCCTATGCCATGGTGGTAAAGAGGGCATCTGAGGTCCTTGGACTAGAGCTTCCCTTAGTGCAGGTCAGGACTGATCTCCTGACTGAGGTGTTTCAACCGTTGGCTTCCACTTCTGAACCCTTTTGCCCTTTAATGAAGCACTTATGGACGTCCTTCAAGGCACATGGTCCAAGCCTAGCACTGGGGTTCCTGTGTATAGGACGATTGCACGCCACCATCGCCCAGCTCCAGGCGACCCTAAGTTTCTCAGCCAACATCCCAACCCAGAATGTTTGCTGGTACAGGCCTCTATGTCCAAGGGCTCATTCAATTCCGCCCCTCCAGATAGAGAATCCAAGAGGTGGGATGCATTTGGCAAGAAATTGTTTTCTTCCTCCAGCCTGGCATTGAGGTTGGTGAATACTGCATGCTTAATGGACCTTTTCTCCCAGACCCTTTGGGAGACGGTTGCCAAATGCTGCCACAGGTCCCGGAGGAAGCCTGGGCCTTGCTCTCCCAAGCGGTCAAGGATGGGAGAGATGCAGCACAATTCACCATATGGTGTGGCTTAGATACGACGGATGCGCTGGGCCAATTCACTTCAACGACAGTGGCATTGAGGCACCACGCCTGGCTTAGAACACCTGGCTGCTGAGGGGATTTCCAGGCTAATCTGAGGGATATTCCCTTTGATGGAACCCGTCATTTTGGGGAAAAGGTAGACTCAGTCCTGGTCAGGTTCAAGGACTCTCGAGCCAAGGCCAGATCCTTGGCCTCTCCTCTACTCCTCGTGGCCAGTCTTCCTTTCACCCCTTTCGTGGCAACAGAAGGGGTTTCCATCCACGTTAGCCCTATCCTGCTCAGACTGCCCAAGCCATGCGAGGACGTGGATGCGGTGCGTTCCAATCTAGGAAAGGAGGCCAGAAGTCATCCGCCACACTACCCCCAGCAGCCGCAGCCCTCAAGCACTCCTAGGCTAACACTGCAGGACCACAGTACTCCAGTTGGTGGGAGAATTTGTCATCATCTCCCCCACTGGAGATCCATAACATCAGATAAGTGGGTCTTGCAAATCGTCCAGGAGGGCTCTTCTCTGCCTTTCCTTTCTTTTTCTCCTCTCATTCTGCCAAATCAGGAAAACGGCTGACGGAGGATCATTTAAAGTTGCTGCAAGAGGAAGTTTGAGCTCTCTTGGCCAAGGGAGCTATGGAAAGGGTCCCGGTTTCAGAAGTAGGCAGTGGTTGTTATTCCCGCTACTTTCTGATTCCAAAGAAGAACAAGGGGCTACGTGCCATTTTAGATCTTCAGGCCGTCAATCTCTTCATTAAGAAGGAGAAATTCAAGATGCTTACTTTGGCTCAGATCTTGTCTGCCCTAGACCAAGGAGACTGGATGGCTGCGTTGGACCTACAGGATGCATATTTTCACATCCCCATTCTGCCGGGCCAAAGGCGTTACCTGGGGTTCAAGGTAGGCCCAAAGCACTTCCAGTTTACTGTGCTTCCCTTCTGCCTTACCAGTGCCCATCGGGTGTTCACCAAGGTGATGGCGGAGGTCACAGCTCATCTGCGCAAGTTAGGGGTGTCAATCTTCCCCTACCTCGACAACTGGCTGTTGAAGGCGTCTTCGCCCCAGGCAGTGGTCTTCCACCTTCAGACTACAGCAAACCTCCTGCATTCACTGGGGTTCTCTATAAACATACCGAAGTCACACCTGACTCCTTCTTAGACGCTCCCTTTAATTGGAGCAGTTCTGGACACAGTGCAGTTTTGTGCCTATCCTCCCGAACAGTGAGTCCAGGATATTCACTCTATGATACAGATGTTTCTGTCTCTATCCTGGATTTCGGTGAGACTGATTCTGAGGCTGTTGGCCTCATGGCCTCCTCCATTCTGTTGGTGAAGCATGTTAGGTGGCGTATGTGGGCTCTGGAGTGGGACCTGAAGTTCCAATGGGCGCAAGATCGGGAAAATCACACCGACATGGTGCAGATCTCTGAAGGAACTGCATTGATGGTTGATGAACTGCGATTAGGTCAATGTAAGACCCCTCTCCTTTCCCCAACCAGATTTCACAGCCGTGAAAGATGCGTCACTTCTGGGATCAGGCAGTCAACTGGGACAGGTGGAAATAAGGGGACACTGGCCGCCAGAGTTGGGGCTCCACATAAATTAGTTGGAGCTTCGAGCCATTCGATTGGCATTGAAAGCATTTTTCCATCTGTCAAGGAGAAGCTAGTGGAGGTGTTCACGGACAACAACATCGCCATGTGGTACTGCAACAAGCAAGGTGGGGTAGGATTGTGGACCCTTTGTCGAAAGTCCTTGTGTCTCTGGACATGGCTGGAACAGCAGGGCATAACCTTGGTGGTTCAACACTTGGCAGGTTCTTTGAATGCCAGGGCGATGGTCAAAGCCATTGATGCCAAGTGGATCACGAATGGCGTCTCCAGTCGGAGGTGGCCCAAGGTCTCTTTCAGAAGTGGGTAGAATCTTTGTTTGATTTGGTCGCCTCTGAAGAGAACACGCAGTGTCAACAGTACTGCGCGCTGGAGTTTCCAAGGCGTCTATCGCTCAGCGACGCCTTTCACCGTGAGTGGAGCTCAGTCCTGCTGTACACCCTTCCTTCCATACCACTCCTGCCCAGGGTTCTGAAGAAGATCAGGAGAGACTGGGCCTAGTCATCCTTTGGCTCCGGACTGGGCTAGAAGAGTCTGGTATTCAGAGGTTCTTAGAATGAGCATTGATCCACCAGTCGGGCTGCCCCTTCAGGAGGATCTTCTGTCGCAGCATCAGGGGAGGGTTCTCCACCAGAACCTGTCAACTCTGCACCTCCATGTGCGGAGATTGCGCAGCGACAGTTGATGGCTTTTGACCTTCCTCCTGAAGTCTGCAATGTTATTCTGGTGGCCAGGCGGCCCTCCACTAAGACGGTATACGCCTGCCGTCTGCAGAAATTTGTATTATATTTTACACAAAGGTCTATTGACCCTCTTGCTACTTCTCTTTCTACTGTCCATCTGTTCATTCTGACCCTTGCCCAACAGGGCTCTGCTTTGGGAACTCTCAAGGGTTACCTTTCTGCTCTGTCTCCTTTTTTGCAGCTGCCAGACCAACCTTCTCTCTTCAAATCTCCCATTCCACATAGATTTCTGAAAGGGCTGGCTCACCTCTTTCCATCTACGCCCTATGTTATGCCGCAGTAGGACCTTCATTTGGTCTCCACCTATCTGATGTGCGCTCCCTTTGAGCATTTACACAATTGTCCCCTTTGGCTGTTGACCAGCAAAACAACCTTCTTGGTGGCGATTACATCGGCCCGGAGGGTGGGTGATCTGCAGACGTTATCTTGCTCTCCACCTTATATTATGTCCTTTCCAGGTAAAGTTTTGCTTCACACCCGGGCATCCTTTTTACTGAAAGTTGTGACCCCTTTCCATTTGGGTCTGTCCATCATGTTGCCCAATTTCTTTGCTTCCCCGCATCCCTCTAAGGAAGAGGAGCGCCTCTACCGACTGGACCCAAAAATAGTGTTGTCATTCTACCTTGACCTCGCTAAAGAGTTCCAGGTGGACGATCAACTCTTTGTGGGGAACGTGGGAGCAAAGAAAGGAAGGGCAGTGCAGTAAAGGACCATCTCTTGCTGGGTTGTTCTCTGTATTAAGATCTGCTATGCCCTAGCCATTTCACCAGGGGAAAGGCTGCAACTACGGCCTTGGCTCGGGGTATCCCAGTGCAAAACATCTGTCAGGCAGCAACGTGGGTATTTTATCAGACGTTTGCAAAACACTACTGCCTGGACAGTCAGGTCCGCAGGGACGGGCACTTTGCTCGCTTGGTCCAGCAGGAGTTCCCAGTATAGTATATTGGTCCGTAGCCCACATCCGGGATGTTATGGCTTGGTTATCTAATTCAAAGGTATGAAATCTGCAGCTAGAAGTCTCTATCAGATGAACAAGTTACTTACCTTTGGTAACGCATTATCTGATAGAGACTCTATCTAGCTGCAAATTCCTGACTGTCCAACTCATGCCTCACCGCTTTGCAGACTAATATTGTAGTGCTAGGATTACTCTCCTTTTCAGCGCACTAGTTTTGCACATGACTACGTCAATTACTTTGTGGCTCTGCACTTCTGGCTTGGAAAAAACTAAAAATACTCTTGTGCTGTGTGCCTGGGTGGCAACTATATAGGCACCGCACTGTCATAACCGACGCTACCGATGCCACCGATGTCACATGGAGACGAACTGAGCCACCCTGACGCCGCGCGCAAGATGTATTGCTCAGCAAAAGTTTCTGGATCAAGCCTGACGCCTGGGAAATTCAAAGGTAAGGAATCTGCAGCAAGATAGAGTCTCAACCAGATAATGAGTTACCGAAGGTAAGTTACTTATTCAGTATCTTCCCTAGCCTCACAAATGATCCATACAATCTTTTAAATTGCTTGCTTAGGAAAACAGGAGCTACATATTCTCAAACCAGCTGACAGGTAGTTTTAATGCCGGATGTAAGGTACTAGTAGCTATCAATTGACCTATAGGAGACACTAGGGAAGATAATCAGATGTTTGTTAAGTTTGCTGCTGCCAACATTGGAATGGCAGTCCAGAATCAGACCTTCTTCTGATGAATTATCCTCTGCTTCAAGCAATGCTGCACCCTGGCCAAAAAGGATCCTCTTGAGGACCTTATAGCTTATTTCACTAGAGCTTACGCCGTAACTACTGCCCTAAGAGTCTTCCCGAATAACATATCTGACAAGCAGCCATGTAAGCATCTGCCCAAACTATTATCAGACACTACTGCATTGATTCACAAAACTTTAGGGAGGGAATTTATTTTTGCCCTCTCTTTTCTGCAGGACCCTTGCAAAATCCACTCCTCTGATTTACCTCTTCGGAAAGGGCATTGCTCGGACTTTGATTCGCAAAGAGGGAAATCTGCGGTTAGAAGTATCCAGCAGCTTAAGTTATTTACCTTCTGAGTTAATCTACCTGCAGATTCCTCACCGCCCTCCCGCCTCCCCTTTATGCGGCACAGATTTTCACGATTTAATAAGGGTCTTCGTTAGACTTAGCAGACAGCCAGCTACCATTACATTTGTCTGAGAGCCGAGAGCCGTGTCAGAGTGGAGCGGTGGAGCCGCGTTTGGTGCTTTTGGAGCAGTGTCGGAGCACTGCGTAGCCGCCAGCCACCTGCCGCCTGCTGTGCCACCTGCCGCCTGCCTGCTATGCGGTTTTGAATGGTGGGAGGAAACGTGGATGGGGGAGGAGTTTCAGTTTGAGAATTTTTATGTGTATTGTTGTACAGCAAAAAAATCTGTAAAAGGGCACGCAAGTGGAGGTTTAGCCATTTTAGTTAGCTGTGACATAAGATGGGATCCTGTGATCTATAAGCACACCTCAACATGCTGTATCAGAGTAAAGTTGAGGATTGGTGAAGATAACTTGGGGCAAGCGATTTCTCTTTTACTGGTAAACTTGTAAATTCCTCCAGGGAGAGCGTCAAACGTATTGGTCGTCTCAATCTGTACTTTTGTGCAAAGGTTAAGTAACAATGAAGAATGCTCACATATAATGCAGGTGGGTGATTTTAACGCTAAACTATCCAATAGTGCAGTTATGTCTTTTTCTAACCTGGAACTGGAGGAAGTATGGGCCATCCTAGATTCTGTATTGCCGGTCCATCTAAGGTCAGATAAACAAGGCCTGTTACTTTTGCAAAATTTTAGACCTTGTATCGTTAAATGGTAGATTCCCAGAGGACTCCCCCGCTGCTTATACCTTCCGGGGTGTATATGGTAACTCTTTAATTGATTATATGGCAGTATCTTTTCAAGTATTTAATGTATGTACACAATTTAAGGTATTTGTCACTAATATGAGTGACCATAGTATTGTAGCTGCAATAATGGATATAGAAATTGAGAAGAAAGAACTTTGGAATCAGAGGGATGAAAAGGTCTCATTTAATCGTAATAGTGGGCGTTCTGGCTGGTCAAATAATTTGCTTCCTAATTTTAAGAGGGTCTTTGAAAATACCACCTTTATTTCCAACCAAGAAACCGCTGTTCAGAGGTTCGAGAGAGTCTTGGCTGCAATTAGAACTTTTGGAAGAAAGAAGCAAGGCATTAGTTTAACTCCATTAATAATAATACCATGGGAAATTAAAAAACTGAATCGGAAAATTAATGGTTTAATTAGAGACCAATTTAGGAAGCCCATGATACAAAGGCAGAGAGAAATAAGTAGACTGAAACAGGTACAGAAAAGGAAAATAACATCGGATCGAAGGAGGGCTGAAGACGAAAAATGGGTTAGACTTCGAGAGGTGGCTCTTTCAGGGGACACTAGGAAGTATTGGGCACTGATAGCAACATTTTGTGACGGGATAGAGAAGTCAAAACCTATTTTAATCCCAGAAGCAGAACGGTCCATGTATATTTCCCAGCTGTATGTTTCAAATCTCGCAGTTGGACTGAGCCAAGAGGTTAGTATTACCCCGACTGCGGGGAGCGACTATGGTGCACCATCATGCATGGAGATTGAGGGTTACATTAAAGGGGCAAGATATTCCAGCGCAATGGGCCCAGATTATGTACCAATAGCCATAATAAAACAGCATTGAGTAGAGTGGGTGAAATTTCTGCATCCATTGTTCGTCCATTGTTATATCCACGGTGATATACCACAATCCTGGAAGGGAAGTATACTAGTTTCACTATATAAAAAGGGTCCAAAGAATTCCCCTGCCAGTTTTAAGGTCAGAAAAAATGTGAACTGGTTCTTGGGAAAAGAGAAATTGGAAGTAGTAAAATTGTATCCATATTTAGGAAAAATATTTACAAATAGGTGCTCAGCTAATAGTCATATGGACCAATGCAAAGGCAAAGCAATCTCACAAGCCTTTGCAATTAACCGTCTGTACACACACTATGGGAAAAGACATGTCTCACATATTATATCGGTCTATAAAATAAAGATCCCACCAACCCTGAGCTACGCTAGTGAAACAATAGATGCACAAGAGTGGGACAAATTCAAGAAAGTGGAAGGGCAAATCTGGCGCCAAATATGTAATTTGAATCACGCTGCACCAATTGCACCGCTTAGGCTCGAATTTGGTCTTCTTTCCACTTATGTGCTATCTACGGCCGCGTGCTTAAGATGGTGCAATGCATTGTTAAATAGCTCTGAGAACCTGCTACGGGTAGCACTGTACAGAGAAATATTTGTAAGTATGAAAGAAACAAGCATTTGCAATGCAATCGGTCTCGCCGTTAGGACCTTATATGTATATAGCTATGCAGCACATTAGCCTGGGTGCTGAAACATCTACTGTTCTTTAACATAGAGGGAAAGTAAGCACCAAACTGCGTGACACGCTAGGTATGGGAACACGTGGAGATAAATATGCCTTTTAGAGGGAAATGGTATAGTCCAAAGCTCTGTTTTTAAAATAAAATCAGGGCCTTTGGTGGTCATATCATTGAAAATACAAAATGTGAAAAAAATATTATTTTCTACAGGTGCTCATGGAAGACAATTTCTATGGACTGGAATGGAGAGAATGCTAAAGTGATTCTGGTATTTTACTGACCTCTGCTGGTAGTTTTCTATCAAAACAGTTAAATAGAGGCAGTTGAACAGAAAAGAAGTCCCTAAGCGGAAGCAGACAAGTCCTAGGGTTGATCTCCAGACACCCAAAGTACATACACATATAAGTACACAATAAGTATATACTAAAGAAGTATATACAAGAGGTCTCCAATGCTCGACCTGAAAAATGAGATCGCTCAACAGATAACATCCACCCCTAGAGGAAACCAGAGCCCAGAACTTGAATTTAAGATTGATTTTAAATGTTTTCTGGTGTCTACTTTATATTGAAGCCTTGCTATCATAGTGGTGATACACAGTTTTGCAGTGCTTTATTGCCCCCCGCAAAGACCACCTCTCTCAGATTGCAGAGGTTTTGTGCAGGCCAATAGAACGAGGAAAGAAGAAAAAAAAGGAGAAACATTTAAAGCAGGCTCACCTTCCAAAAAATCATGGAAATCGCCTACAGGAAATACCATTTGGCATGCCATTACTCATTATAGAACTTCCCAGGCTATTGAAGAGAGAGATTTTTGTGAGTCATCTGAATCATAATTAAAAAACTGTGAGTGTACCTCCTCACACACTTTGTAGCAATTTGCAGTATACTTCAACAATCTACGAGTAGCACAAAGCATTTTAACAAACAATGGCAACTTGCTGCACTGCTGCCCCACAACTGGGGAAATACTTCCTCCTGCATATGGACACAAGCCAAGTGATGCTTAAGGACTTTTCCTTGCTTGTCTTTATGCCTCACTTCATTCACCTCATTCGCCATTAGCTTTTATACATTCGTCACAGATAAACCAGTAGCTTCACTGAGTGTTAATTCCCTCCATACACGTTTCTTCCTTTATAAACTAGGTCTGCCACATGGTACACTCTTTGCATAGGTAATTTACTTCTGCTTGTCTTTGAGGTACTTTGGTAGAAGACTGCAATTTGTCTACCCTGGCCTGGAATTAATTAGCCTTAAAATTTAGCAGAGGTAAAAATG
Source organism: Triturus cristatus (assembly GCF_964204655.1). Lineage (NCBI taxonomy): Eukaryota > Metazoa > Chordata > Amphibia > Caudata > Salamandridae > Triturus > Triturus cristatus. The sequence goes on along the minus strand of NC_140587.1, from coordinate 124,619,315 downwards.
CAAGAAGAAATTCAAAAGACCACTGCTAAAATGGGGAACAACCTTTACAACGCAACTTTTACAACGCACTACACTTACAACGCATTTTTTACAACGCACAATCCATTACAACGCATGACATTACAACGCATTTTTAAAAACTACCTTTACAACGCATTCCATTACAACGCATACTACCATTACAACGCATACCATTACAACGCATAATATTAAATTGCATTTAAGGTAAGTATTAGTTAAATTGTATTTAAGGTAAGTATTAGTAATTTTTACCCCTATACTATCCAACATTTACCCTACTGTTGCACCCCCTGGAGTTAGATTAGTAATTTTTACCCCTATACTATCCAACACTTACCCTACTGTTGCACCCCCTGGAGTTAGAATAGTAATTTTTACCCCTATACTATCCAACACTTACCCTACTGTTGCACCCCCTGGAGTTAGAATAGTAATTTTCACCCTTATACTATCCAACACTTACCCTACTGTTGCACCCCCTGGAGTTAGAATAGTAATTTTTACCCCTATACTATCCAACACTTACCCTACTGTTGCACCCCCTGAAGTTAGAATAGTAATTTTTACCCCTATACTATCCAACACTTACCCTACTGTTGCACCCCCTGGAGTTAGAATAGTAATTTTAACCCCTATACTATCCAACACTTACCCTACTGTTGCACCCCCTGGAGTTAGAATAGTAATTTTTACCCCTATACTATCCAACACTTACCCTACTGTTGCACCCACTGGAGTTAGAATAGTAATTTTTACCCCTATACTATCCAACATTTACCCTACTGTTGCACCCCCTGGAGTTAGAATAGTAATTTTTACCCCTATACTATCCAACACTTACCCTACTGTTGCACCCCCTGGAGTTAGAATAGTAATTTTTACCCCTATACTATCCAACACTTACCCTACTGTTGCACCCCCTGGAGTTAGAAAAGTAATTTTTACCCCTATACTATCTAATACTTACCTTAAATGCAATTTAACTAATACTTACCTTAAATGCAATTTAATATTATGCGTTGTAATGGTATGCGTTGTAATGGTAGTATGCGTTGTAATGGAAATGCGTTGTAAAGGTAGTTTTTAAAAATGCGTTGTAGTGTCATGCGTTGTAATGTCATGCGTTGTAATGGATTGTGCGTTGTAAAAAATGCGTTGTAAGTGCATGCGTTGTAAAAGTGTGCGTTGTAACGACATACATCCTGCTAAAATGCATCCTAAAATAGCAGAATGCCAAAACTTACACGAGAGTGGCACCTCTTTTACCTAAACAATAAAAGGGAGTTCGCAGATGAAAATCTCCCGTGCCCGATTATTGACTGGGCTCCTTGTGTGAAGTGGGAGGGGGGGGATGGCCGGGGGCAACGAGGGTGTGTTGACCAGTGATGACCTGTTTGTTTGGTTCTTTTATTTTGTGCTTAGAAGAAAACTGAAAATGCCAATAAAAATATTTAAAAAAAAAAAAAAGAAAATCTCCAGTGCTTTTTAAACCAAGGCAGCCACCGCAATTTCTCTTATTAATAAGTTAATTGAAAGATAAACGTATGAGTGAGAAACATTATTTTATTGCCACAGCTATCTAACACGAACACTGTCCCTCTAGAGGTAATATGGAACAGTTAATCTCACAAAAACTCGAAATGTAAATGACACCTCGCAAAGATTAAAACAATAAGAATAATAAATACCCTGTCTACAGCCACATTCAACCTAGCGAGCAAACCTCTCACCACAAGCTAATCTTCCCCAGGACAATCAATTCATACCAAACAGCGACATAAAAGGATCTCGCCGCAAATTCAGGAAGAAGGCAGTCGCAGAGCGAACACCCAATTTTCAGCTACAATAACTTACAACGAATGATTAGAACAATGCAATAATCCAAAGGAAGCATCTCTTTTTGTGAGGTTTTTCTCAAGGAAAGGCAGCCATCACTAAAAGATGCACACATAGCAGTGATGCGCATTACTTTCTTGTGCGCAGGCCAGTATAGTGAAAGTCAACTAATTTGAAAGTAATAATTCTCGAGGAGCGGCTTACACCAAAACAGGAAGTAGCACACTCTTTGTGAACACCAAAAACACTCGATTCAAAATTTCCGGTAAACCCAGGATTGTTTTTCAGCCCTAATTAAAGAGGGTTCAATTTGCCTTTCTCTAAGTACACTCTACGTCCAAGTTGCTGAAAATCTATTTATTCCAATATCCCTCGAGCGTCATACCTGGTTTTGTTGGAGGTGTAATGTCACTTGTTCTATCATATATCTGGTTACAATGACAGAAGCAGAAAGCGATAGACGCGCAGTGCATACTCTTATAGCTAGCTGGCAGACACGTCACACGGGAGGAGAAGTGTGTTCCAAGCCTCATTCTGGCAAAATAAATTTCATTGGTAAAATAAATAAAGGAAGGGCTAGGCTATGTAGCGCAAACTCGACCTGGAGGAATGCAAAATTTATATCAGCACTACTTGCTTGCATGACACAAGAACAAATTCATTTTTGTGTATTTTTAGGCATTGGGATATTAAATAATTTGCCCAGGATTTCAAGATGGTGAGCCGATGTGAGATTCGAACCGGGTTCCCTACTTACTGCCCCCTCCCCGCCTATCTGGGCTGACGTCAGGGCTCCCGGCTGTGGTGTCTGACCCCCGGGCAGCAGAAAAATTAAAAGATCCTGGGTTGCCTGGCGATCGTGAAATTCGCCATCCGTACACTCCTGCAGCCTCGCGTGTGCAAGCATACGCACAAGCATCGACTCATCACACGCTTGCCAGCCTTATTTTTATTGGCTTGAAACAAAATTCCTGCATTCTCATTGGTGCTTGGCTTCTCAATCCCGCCTCCTGGCGGTCATGACTTCATTTTTATCCTTACGAGGCTATCAGCCCCTTTACTAGAAAAACTGTTTTGTTCCCGTGCCTCTCATCATTCCCTCCTGTAGTCTGTCACTTATTACACCACTACCACCCCTCCACCTCCTCCCGTTAGTGCCTTCTTATACCCCCGCACTTTTGTGTAAAATGCAATAGGGCTCGCGTAAATTTGAGCCCTATTGCATTTTCAGTGCTTGTTTGCCGTCTCATTGGTGGGCGATTTCGCACTCTTTGTAAGGCATCGCGCGCATGCGAGACAAAGAGAGGCAGAGACAGCACAAGCAGTGAAGCAGGACGAGGTGAAGCGCGGCTGTGGTTCGTTTGCCTCTCTTGCTTCGGTAGGTGGAGACAGAAGTAGCGCCCCAACAAGAAGCACTAAACGGATTCCATTTGCAAACCGTTTCTGCAGCTTTTCACATTATGCCATTCAGCCACCAAATGGGTACCTTTTTAATATCCAAGGTGTGTGATGTTTTTACATTTCTGGGGGCTCGAGGATAGAGCGTGGATCTGGCCAGCCATATGGAAGCTCTGCCCTATTGGCCTCAAGCTGAGCCAGAGACAGGCACCTGGCTAGAGCTTTCAGTGACCCTCCCACTTCTTAGAAAAAGCCGGATACGTCCTATGACTTTTGAGAAGGCACGAGCCTTACACATGTCTGGTTGGCTCGAGAGTAACACGAAATCTGCATAACTTCCGAATCTGGACAAGGTGCCATTTCAAAGGCTGTGACTGACTCTTTTCCATCGCTCCCACCGTTTCAAGATGCAGAGACCTGATAGCTGATTCACAAATAAAAGTAAGACACACAGTTCCCCATCATGCCATGAAGACACACAGTTCCCCACCACGCCAGGAAGACACACAGTTCCCCACCACGCCAGGAAGACACACAGTTCCCCACCACGCCAGGAAGACACACAGTTCCCCACCACGCCAGGAAGACACACAGTTCCCCATCACGGCCCAGCCTGGTTCTCCCTATTGCCTCGCGGGGTCGCGGGATCTTGCCACTGACTGACCCATGGGGCCACAGGATAATACCGTTACCCCGGCAATTTCATGTGGCCTGGAGCGCGAGTCACCGATATATGTGCTACGTCACCGATTAACAATGTAGTGCGGCCCTGCTCGGGTGATGTGAGAACTGAAGAGTGGTCATAGCAGGAGACGGAGGAGCTGTGCTGAAAGAAGGGAAACACAACATACCATACCTCGTGGCCTCTAAACTGGCCGACCCTACACCCATGTGCTTCGAAGCCGCATCTTGAAGCACCAGGTGCTGTCCTGATTCTTTACAATACCCGGGGCTTTATGTGGGCCGGGTCCTGCCGGTGCTCAGCACCCCCGTTCTAAAAAGCAGGTGCTGAAACGGGTCCCTGTCGGGCTCTTATTTTTGCCCTCACCCTTAGAGGGGAAAAAAACTTACCTCTGCAGCAGAACCACCATTTACTGGGATGTAACTTCAAAGAGATGGTTATAGTTCTTTCACAGTCTCATCATTTTAGAACTGCAGCATTTTCAATACTCTATACACCGAAGCCCTAGTTGTTGCTTTTTTTTATCTTATGCAAATAACGGTCATTGACAAAGCCAATAGTCCTGGCTTACTGTAGGCGTAATGTTACTTGTTGCATTATATACCTGGATGCAATGACAGAAGCAGCAAACTGCCAGTCAGGCGGCACACTGCTACGCATATATATATACCATCCTGGATAACTTAGCACAGGAACAGGGGCGACTGGTGACATTTGAAAGTGGTGAGCCGTAAAATTATTGTCATACTGCACCGTAGCGAGTGAGCGTAGCGAGCGAGCCCGAACAACCTAAGGGGAGTTGTTGGGGGGGGGGGGGGGGATTTTGAAATAGAGAGTGGACAAATGGTGCATTTTCAAGCAAATTTGAGAAAGCAGGAAGTTTAATAAAGCATTGTGAAAGTGCAGTTATTACATTAATAAAGAAATGTCATATAACATAGGTAGCTTATTCAGTTTAGGTAGCTGCTTATTCAGTATAACCACAGATCTTCATAACAGATTTCGAGATACAATGCATTTCTGAGTACCTCACAGATGTTTTTTAATTAACAAACAACTAAACATCTAAACATCATGTGCATTTTGTGATCTGCATCAGATACATGTTCTTTGCAGCAGGCACATTCTGCGCTACCTTTCCATGAGTCAAAACTTCCACTAGACAAAACTCTGATCTCTCTCTAGGAAAAACATTAACCATCAGCGTTATCATGACATTTTTATTGTTTCTGTGAATAAAATCAATTTAGCCACTTTGCGAACTCTCTGACTTGCTTTATTTCGTTTTTTATTTATTTTTCATAGTTTGAACCTTTTATTCCCAAAGCGCACTGTGAAAACAAAAATGTTGACCTCCCCCTTACTACTGCAAGGAGACTGAGGCCTATTGCTATATAACAGCGTCGTAGAAACAGCTCTCTTTCCTAAATGAGCTCTTTAAACTAATCACAACCAAAATAAAATCAAATAAACCTCTTACTTCCCACTGACACCACCCTGTTAAGAAACGTTCATACCGGGTTAACTATATCTTCCGATTGGAATACTTCTGAAGTGCCACATATAACCCCAGCTAATGACCTCCTTTTGAAGCTTTGAGTCCAAATTCAAGCTTCAAAAGGTCCAAAGGTTCTGAAATGCACTTCCATACATTTAGACATTTTCCTCCCTAATTAAGAGCCCTGAGCCCATCGCCCAAGTCTGTGAGTCAGAGTGCTGTGAGCTCAACCGTGGCAGAGCTGCCGCTGATTGGTGTAACACTGTACAGCAAAGCACAGACTGCTGGCCATTCCTGTATACATCAATAGTGCGCAGAATAGTGCAGTGCAGCAAAGCAAGTAAAACACCACAAAGTATAGTGCAGCAAAGCACAGCACAGTCCAGCAAGCCTCAGAACTGTGGAGCAAACATAAGACTGGTATAGAAAGCACAGTGCACAACGCTACCGCACATTACAGGACAGAAAACTATAGCATAATACAGTGCAACATAGCACACGACAAAAGCACAAATCCGGACATCCGATTCAATACGGTAAACCCCTTGGCACTTGATTAGAGCAGTGAGCATCAAAGCAGAATATAACATAACACAACAATACACAGCACATTAAAGTACAGCACTGTACGCAATGCAGTGCAAAACAGCAGCGCTTAATAGAGCACATCCTTATTGAACCCTTCCACAATATGTAAATGTCTTTAGGCCTATTGCCCCGTATGTTCATGATTGGTGGCATTGGTGTTGCTTTCTCTATATATGTGAATTTATGGGAACTATGTCTCATGTGCATAGATTATGTGTCTGTGCTAGAGCATATGTATTGGCTATCCCGTTGGTTTTCAGGACTGGCTTGACAGTGCAGCTGTCGCAAAGACCTATTGTTACCAATTCTTTAAAATGCACAGTGTACTTTGCGTCTATTCATAGGAGTGTTACTCTTTCATGTTGTTCTGAGTGGCTGTTTTGTGTATCACTCAGTCTCCTGTCTCCTGTGGAGTACCTGACAATGTAATGCGTGGCAGATTAATTTGAATGCTTTAGCAGAGCTCTTTAACTCGGCCGAGGAATGTGGTAATTAACACGAGAGCTGTGTTGGGTAGGATCCATTGTCTTTGATGAAAGCACTGCCTGGTTATTCGTGCCGGGGCTTCAAAACCCAAGCAAACCAGAGGGATAAAGAATTTCACACAAAGTGCTTCAATGCCTCGTCGGGTGTAGTAAGTGCTAACCTAATGAAATTTCAATGCAATAAAGTAAACCTATCTGTAGGATTTTCCTTTTTTTTATTGCAAAGTCACGAAAATGAAGTCCTAAAAACGTAGGATTTTCCTTTTTTTTATTGCAAAGTCACGAAAATGAAGTGCTAAAAACTCCTCTCACATTATACTATAAAGGCACAGTTGGAACAAGTAACTATCTCACTGAAGAAATAAGTCGCAGAATAGATCATTCAGCAGGTGCAACATTTGACTGTAGGCATATAAATAATTGTTCACTTTTCTTTCATTCACAGTAGTGCTGTCATTTGCATGTACTTCAGTCCGTATACTTCTGGAAAGTATTTGGCCATGGTAGCTTTTCATTTTAATTAATTGTTTTGCAGCATGAACTTCATTTATTTATTTGGATGTTTACATGGACCTATGAGTGTTGGGTAGGAAATGTAAATGGTCTATACCCCTCATCCTATCAAGCCCAACAGACACTCCAAGCCTGTTGATAGTTCGTGTTTCCTCCCACTCCCTGATACTTTTAAAATTGTGGTTTTACGAGTCTGTACAATGAATTTATATTTCATGGGATTAAGTTGGGCCTAATTAATTGTGGATGAATTTGAGCGGCCACTTTGGCGAGTTAAGTGGAGTGAAATAAAAAGCATCATAATATGATAAAACATTTTCTAAAGTCACACAAAATTCAGTTCTCACTTCCTCCTCCTGTACTCTACAATGTACTCAAAGGCACGAGGGCCCTCTTGAGGGGAAATCGCCAATATAAATAATCTAGCATGTGCGGTCGATTTCCAGGCTGTCCAGCCCCTGTTCTCGAGAATGTTGATTCTTACTTTAAATCCTGTCCCAAATGTTTTATCCCCGGACCCTCCCTCTGTTTCACTGTCTGTCCTCTCGTTTCTTAATATCACGGTTATCTCAGCTCCCACTGGACTTTAAGTTTGCTGTTAGACAAATATCTCATAGTGAAACCGCCGAATATGAACAGCCACCAAGAAACGCAGAAGGGGCTGTCAGCTCTTGTTCATTTAGGCCAGGAACACACAAAAAGCCCCCGCTTGGTTTCAAGGCAAGCGCCGCAGCTGCTCCCCTGTCCAAACAGTAGAGGTATTTAAGACCTATTTTAACTTTGCAGTTAGAATGACCGCCACAAGTTCGGCTCAAATCCAGAAATGATTGCTGGTGTGCTAAGGGAATGGTGCACTGTGCCTGCAACACATACAGAGAGATGGACTTGAGGAGAATGGCCACTTGTTTTTATGCGCCTGCACTATTATACAGTGCATAATCTAAAGTTGGAATTCCCCGGAGTTAATGCGTGAACTGAAGGCAGCACAAGTCGGAAACAGTATGCAGTGATTGCCGCCCGGTCGCGGCTGGCATGACGGGGGAGAGGGGTACGCGCAGGGAGAGGGGGGGTGGGGGGGAGTGTTTAATTAAATTTAAAAAAACTTACTAGGATGAGGCATCTCCCCCGCCGGTCCCGCGTCGCATCACGTCTCCGAGTCCTCGCAGGAACATTCTTCTCATACGTGAGTTTGAGCTATTGTTATTGTAAATAACAATGCCTTTTATTTTTGTTTTGGATTTTAAAACATGAATAAAAGACATTGCCGTTTACAATTCCAATAGCTTAAACTCGCGTAAATCCGAGACCTATTGCATTGTAAACGCTTGCTTAGGCATGCTGAAGTGGATGCCTGCTTGTGCCCCGGGGGGACCACAAAGTACTCTAGTAGGTCCCTGCTTTTGCCCCAGGGGCACTATAGTGCACGCAATGGACACAAAGATAAACCCCTTTAAGGGGCTTGTTTTGAAGCGACGAGCGGTGGCGTAACATGTAAAGCTGCCGACTTTGGAGTTGGAGAGCAGAGTTCGATCCTCGGCTTGGGCTGTATAAAGATAAATCATTAAAAGAAGGTCCGCGGCGTGGGCTGTATTAATCCTAAATAATTAAACAGAGATCTCAGATAAAACAAGCTTTGTGGGGAGAGACAAATAAAACAAGCATTGGCAGAGACACATAAAACAAGCATTGGCAGAGACAAATAAAACAAGCATTGGCAATGCAATAGTATGGGGGTGTGAGAAGGCATTGGAAGAAAGTAGTCTGTGCAGTAAAGGGGCTAATAGCCATGGAAGGACACAAATGAAGAAATGTCCATCATAAGGAGGGACTAACAAGCCTACAACCAATCAGAAGGCACCATCTAGGACACCAGCCAATGAAAATGATGGGTGGAGAGTGGGTGGAGCTTATATACACTATAGTGTATACTGCATGTCTCAACGAGACAGCGCAAGCGCTGCCTAGGCGAGACCTAAAAAGTGCTATTTTTAGGAATAATTTAAAAGCATTAACAATGTTTGGTTTAGATAAGGACGGGGCGGCGGTTCTGTGCAAAACTATCATTAAGAAAACAATCTACGGGGTTTCTTGTGAAAGAGATATTAAAATGTGCTTAGAGAATAGAAATACTGATTGTATTGTGGGGAGCAGTATTGTCAAAAACCCCCAACCTTATGTTTTACGGAATCTTAAACATGAAGTGCGCAGGGTGATTCTGCTACTGAGATTGAATTTACTCCCCCTATAACAGGAGCCTGGGAGGGTATTACTAGACACAAAACGTATTGTGATTTATGTAATTCCTGTATACAAGATCTGAATCATGTTTTATTTGTTTGTCCCGCATTACAATCAATACATCGTAGATATCTAAGGAATTGTTTTTTAAAGTGTAATATCACCACAGCAGAAGAGGCCCGAAATTGTCTGTTGTCCCCCCCATCTGAACACATGTGTTTTAAAATCTTTTGCTTTTTTAAACAATTTTTAAACATATTTTAATGTCGTAAAGATCCTTTTAATATGTATGCACTGAGCACTTGCACTTTCTTGACTCGCCTGTCTTTAAGACCGATTTACTATGTTTACAATCAAGCATGTGCACTCTTACAAACTTTTTCTGCTTCCTGTTACTCATTCTCTAGGATCTCAAGCACCTAACTAAATCCTTGTTTTGCTGCTAAACTATCATGTACTTCACGATCTTTTTAATATGTATGCACAGAGCACTTGCACTTTCTTGACCCTTCGGTCTTTAAGGCCGATTTATTATGTTTGAAATCAAGCATGTGCACTTTTACAAACTTTTTCTGCTGCTAGTTACTCATTCTCTATGATCTCAAGCACCTTACTAAATCCTTGTTTTGCTGCTAAACTATCGTGTGCTTCACGCTAAAAAAGGCGAGTCTACAGTATTGAACTACTCTGCACTGTCATTATGCTGTAGGTTATACAGTACAGTTTAGTGAATAGACAAATTAACTTTTATTATATGGTTATTTCGTTCATTATCTAGTAATGTATAGCGAATTTTAAATGTATGCACTTTACAATAAGTTTTAATTCTGACTGTTTTATGATAGTATTAGATTATAAGGCCGTATAAGTCTGTAAGAATTCATGTATGGTATTTTGACTACTCATGGTTCACCCCTTTTGGCACTGGAAAACCTCTAGAATGGCTGCTACTGATTTGCTCATCTGTGTTATTAGATGAAATGACAAGATGAAATTAGATAGTTTTTAAGATGTATTTTTATGTGGAATTCTTCGGAATTCCAAATCATAATGAATAAAATTAAAATTGAACTGAATTTGTCTGATATGTTCTATGTCTTTGGCATGGAAAGAAATAATGTTTTACCTGAAGTCAGCATACTGCAATGGCACTTTTATGCAGCTCTGTGTTGTCATGTCCAGAGGTGGGTTGAAGTTGCAACAATGGCCAATGGCTTCACCTGTAGCTATTGCATCAGTCTCTGGATCCAGTTTAGTGTGTAGGGAGATTCACAGGGTGAGGAATCACAAAGTAATGAATCTGCAGTTAGAGTATCGACCGGAAATAGCCTTACCGGAAGTAAGTAACGCATTCTTTGTTGCTTGAAATCCATCGATTCCTAGGCCATGAGAGTTTATTGTCCAGGACTCAGACAATCCTGGCCAAGGACTAGGATTTGTGTTGCATTTAAGAACATGCTTGCAGAAGGATGTATTTTGTTTGTAATATGAAGTGTCGCTTTTAAACATTTATTTACTCTCTACAGGTTCCGGCAAGAAAACTGGCCATCGTCCGAAAACAAGTAAGTACACTGGCCTGTTTAAATAATGGTTCCGGTCCCCTACAGTAAAATATGTGCAGTCTTGATTTGTGGAAATTATTTATATTCTTATTTTCCACGTGTATTCTAAAGAAACGGGTTTGTGTGAACGTGTTAGGCCATACTTGAGACTGTTAGGGTACAGTACAAAGCAAAGCAATACTAAGAGGAATCTATTACGTCTAATATTCTACAGTGCATGCTATTGAAAACTGTTGAACGATGTCATCTTCTGTTGTAAAGAGTTCCAACTCTAAAGTACACTGTTTGCACTGTTGGAAATTTAAATTGATGAGACGTGTTCTGTGCCATTGGGTTCTCTCTGCAATTAATAAAGTGTAGAAACTCTCTGTACGTGTGCGAGATCCTGTAACATACCTTGTCCAAAAACTGTATTTTCCAATTCCCTACTTACACAGTACATTTGTCCAACACACCATTTAGGGAAGAGCTTACAAAATAAGGCAGAAATGGTGTCCCAGTCCTGGGATTTTTCTCTCTGCAGCTCACATATGTTTTGCACTCCATTAATACAAAGTGAAGCTTGTAAGGTGTGAGCTGTTCTGCTCTGCTTGCTACAGCATTTATACAGGAACATTTTATGTTGTTTCTGGTGTCCTTCATTTCTGGTAGTTTTCTTGCTTGTTCCCGCTGGAGCTTCAAATACTTCTTTTCGTGCTTAAAGTGTTGAAGTTAAAAAGGAATGCAGTCTGTGAGAAGTTGGCCTGATATGTAGTGCTCACTATTCTAGTGATCACTGTGTATCATTCCAAACAACCCTTATTGATGATTGGTTGTAAGTCAACCTTATAGACCAGCTATCCTAGTAGCGTGGATACGAGCAGTTTTAGGCTAAACTCTAGAGGGCGTGTTAAGCCAGCTGTTTACCATCACATATACCCCTTGAACACCAAGTGAAAGGACACCACATAAGTTGTTATGAAAATAAAGGATATTTATTTATAACAAGACTACCCTGGCTCTTTATGAGTCAGGGAGCTAAGCACAATACAAAACTCTTAGGAAAATACTTCTGGTTGCACAATTTACACAAATGCCCGAGGGCACGAAACCATTACACTGTACGTGGAAGGGGAGAAGTTAGAAAGTCTAAAGTTACTGATTCCGGAGTGATCCGATCAGTGGGACTAAACGAAAAAGGAACTGGACACTTGTAAAGCGAACCTGCGATGGAGCACCGAAATGCTCGAGTTACCTAGCCCAGAGGCTGCGGCTGTGGAAGGTTCGGCAAGATGTCGGAAGTCCTCGTTGTAGTCTCAGGAGCCTGGAAGAAGAGTTGCTGGCGGGCGACCAGTGTCGATGTTCAGCGAGATCCAAACCTGGATCGGTGATGAAGGAAACCTGAAAGCAGAGGGGACTCAGTTCTCAACCGCTAGCCAGCGATCGTGTGGGCACCAGGGGGCTACCGGCTGAAGTCACCTCGACCAGGTGAGTGGATGACGTCGGACTCGGCTGTTCCTCGGACCAGGAGGCGCGGCGGCGACCAGGATGGAGGGCGAGCTGTCCCACGCAGGTGCCTGCTGTCGATGATGCTGGGCCCAGGAATGGGGCAGCGGATAGTGGCAGTGGCAAGCCCACGCGGTGGAGTCAAGATGGCGTCTGGAGTGGACCAGGAGGGTCCGTGGTACTCCTCTGTTGAAGGGGAGCAAGAGCCAGTCTGGAGCAACCAGACCAGTGATGAAACAAACGTGGTGCGTCGTGAAGAGGGCCACAAGCCGGTAGGCAAGTGGTCGAACAACGCGGTGAACAGCAAGGAGCGGAAGGGCCCCCACGCAGATCTCGGGGATGCTGGGGAGGCAGACTTCGGTGCTGGAGCTGCTCAGGGTTAGGGCTTCTCAAACCCTAGGTGCACTCACTCGAGGGTCCCTCGGTGGGCGTGCTTAGATAAGCGTCGTGCAGGTTTTGAAGATGGCCGGTCCCGCAGGTCTCGTCACACCTACGACTCTCAGCTGGGCTGATGAGGGAGGTAAAAGGTCAGAGATGGCAGGGAACTCGGGTCTCGTCGAGCTGGGCAGTCTTGATCCGTAGGAGAGACTTACAGCAAACCGCAAGCGCTTAAGTGGTGCCTGCTGGTGCAGGGTGGCTACTCCTTAGCCACAAGGGAGAGTCTTCAGAAATAGTCAAGAGTTCCTTTCGTGGAAAGTAGTTCAAGTTTCAGAATTATCCAATTTGGGAAGGGGACTCGCTCCTACCTTTATTCTAAGAAAAAGGGGCTGGCCCGTGACTAGGTTCTACCTATGGGTGGAGCCAGGAGGGGGCTGGTTACACCCCTCTCCTTTGTCCGGCTTCGCCCCAGCTCAGGGGCTGGTGTGCCCCCGAAACTGGTTTGAGCCGGGCTATGCACAGTGAGCACCGGGGTGCCACTGGCAATCACCTTTCTTTCAGCCCTGCCTACCTGGGATACACAAACCCTGTCTGGGATGGTGCTAACACCGCCCTCGACAGGAAACCCTTTGTCCAAGCTCCCCTCGCTGGAAGGTCTCCCAGCAGCAGGAGGTCAGACTTGTGTCTGGTGGCAGCATCCATTTTGTGATGCTGAGGCTTGAGTCAACTTTAACCGGGGTTCAAGGTTAATTCCATGTCGTGCCCCTCTAAAAGGGGGGAATGCTAACCCCGTCGCCAGAATCGGCGAGGGGTTCGTATTCCGATTCGTATGACACCTTACTCGACATGTGTAGGTGATGCGATGCCAAAGTTAGCAAATAACCGCGAGGATTATAATGCATTTAAAAGTAGTTGGCCCGCGTCACCATGGAACGGCTATTAGGACTTGGTTCCGCAAGCCGTCGACGGGCTCAGCTCGCGCCAGAGCACCGTCCCACATGATTCCCTGCACTCTGCCTTCAGGATTGATAAGGCCTGCCATAGGAGTGACTGATAGGAATCCATGTGTCCATTTTAGGGTTAGGTGTAGGAATACTACACCTACAGCAACGGGTGATTACACCACGTTGCCCCAGCTGTCGTGCAGCCAGTTGTGTCAGATTTGGGCGGCCATTCCAGGGGTGGCATAGTACATGCTGCAGCCCCTGGTAGGCCCTGGGTACACCGATGCCCTGGATACCTGTGGTATGCTGAGACAGGGACTGACAAGGCGGCCCAGTTCCAATTGGTGGATGCACCTAATGTACATGTGTGTAATTTCGAGAGAGAACAGCTAGGCTGCGGGTCTGATTGGCAGGCCCACAGCCGGGGAAAGTCATAAACCAATGAAGCAAAAGCAAAAAATCTGGGTGATCATAGGATTGCAGACCCTACTCTCCTACATGACCCCCCCCCCCAAACTTTGGGACAATAAGCTAACCTTGACCAGGTGAGTCTTCTTGCTCTAAGTGGAAATACCTGGAGAGCCCATCTGCATTGCCATGATCAGTGCCAGGTCTATGCTCCACTGTGAAGTCCATCCCCTGTAGGGAAATGGACCACCTAAGTAGTTTGGGGTTTTCACCCTTCATTTGATTTAGCCACAAGAGGGGCTTATGGTCGGTCTGAATCTTGAAGTGAGTGCCAAACAAGTATGGCCTCAACTTCTTCAGGGCCCAAACCACAGCAAAGGCCTCCCTCTCAATAGCTGACCAATTCTTCTCTCTGGGGGTCAGCCTCCTGCTAATAAAAGCTATGGGCTGGTCATGACCATCAAAATTCAGTTGAGATAGAACAGCTCCCACACCCAGCTCCGAAGCGTCTGTTTGGACAATGAATGGTCTGGAGTAGTCTGGACTCTTTAGGATAGGTGCTGTGCACATGGCCTGCTTTAGGTCATCGAATTCCTTCTGACAGCTTGCTGTCCACTGAACTTTTTTTGGCATCTTTTTACTTGTCAGGTCGTTTAGCGGGGTCACAATGGATCCATAATTTCTGACAAACTTCCGGTAATAACCAGTCAGGCCCAAGAAAGCTCGAACCTGAGTCTGGGTGGTTGGAGGAGCCCAGTCCTGGATGACCTGTATTTTGCTCTCCAATGGTTGAACCTGGCCTCCACCTACAAGGTGGCCCAGGTATACAACCTGTGTCTGCCCTATCTGGCACTTAGTGGCCTTGATAGTGAGGCCTGCCTTTTGCAGGGCCTCTAACACTTTCCTCAGGTGGACCAGGTGATCCTCCCAGGTGGAGCTAAAGACAGCGATATCGTCCAGATACGCCGCACAGAAGTCGTCCAACCCAGTGAGAACTCGATTCACCAGCCTTTGGAAGGTGGCAGGTGCATTTTTCAAACCAAAGGGCATTACCACGAACTGATAATGCCCACCCGGGGTAGAAAATGCTGTTTTGGGCTTGGCCTCCTCAGCTAACCTGATTTGCCAATACCCAGCTGTCAGGTCAAACGTACTTAAGTAGCTGGCCGAAGCCAACCGGTCGATAAGTTCGTCTGCTCTTGGTATTGGGTGGGCGTCAGTCTTAGTGACTGCATTGAGACCTCTGTAGTCCACGCAAAACCTCATCTCTTTCTTACCGCCCTGGGTGTGAGGTTTCGGCACGAGAACTACGGGACTATCCCAGGGGCTGTCCGAGGGTTCAATGACTCCCAGCTCCAACATTTTCTGCACCTCCGTCTTGATGCAGTCTCTGACATGATCAGGTTGCCGATAGATTTTACTCTTTACGGGCAGACTGTCCCCAGTGTCGACCTCATGGGTACACCAATTGGTCTGACTGGGCGTCAGAGAGAACATATGTCGAAAGGATTGAAGAACCTGTTTACAATCCTTTTGTTGATGTCCAGAGAGGCTGCCACAAAAGACAACACCATCTACTGACCCATCGTCAGGGTTCTGAGAGAGCAGGTCCGGGAGAGGGTCACTCTCCTCCTCCTGTCCCTCGTCTGTGGCCATGAGCAAGCCCATGCCCTCCCTGTCGACATATGCCTTGAGCCTGTTTACATGGAGCACCCTGTGGGGGCTCCGGGGAGTTCCCAGGTCTACCAAGTAGGTGACCTCTCCCTTTTGCTCAATGATCGTGTGGGGCCCAGACCATTTGTCTTTGAGTGCTGCTGGGGCCACTGGCTCCAGCACCCACACCTTCTGTCCAGGCTGGTACACAGTCAGGACAGCCTTTTGGTCGTGCCAAGCTTTCTGTAATTCTTGGCTCGCCTCAAGGTTTTTAGACGCCTTTTCCATGTACTCCGCCATCCGCGAGCGGAGACCGAGTACATAGTCCACAATGTTCGATGCCGGCTTTCTGAGAGGTCTCTCCCATCCTTCCTTTACCAAACAAAGGGGTCCCCTTACAGGATGTCCGAACAGAAGCTCAAAAGGGCTGTAGCCAACCCCCTTCTGCGGGACCTCTCTGTAGGCGAACAAGAGGCAGGGTATCAGGACATCCCATCTCCGCCGAAGCTTTTCAGGTAGTCCGTGAATCATCCCTTTTAGGGTCCTGTTGAATCTCTCAACAAGCCCATTGCATTGTGGGTGATAGGGTGTGGTGAACTTGTAGTTGACACCACACTCCTTCCACATTGCAGTCAGATATCCCGACATGAAGTTTGCACCTCTGTCTGAGACGACCTCCTTAGGGAAGCCCACTCTGGAGAACACTCCAAGTAGGGCCCGTGCCACCACAGGTGCTGTAGTGGTCCTAAGTGGAATAGCTTCAGGATACCTAGTGGCGTGGTCCACCACCACCAGTATAAACTTGTGCCCTGATGCTGTCTGGGGTTCCATTGGTCCGACAATGTCGATCCCCACTCGTTCAAAGGGTACCCCCACCACCGGTAGTGGTATGAGGGGGGCCTTTGTCGTGCCACCTGACTTACCGCTGGCTTGGCAAGTGACACAGGAGCGGCAAAACTCCTTCGTATCTTCGGACATGTGGGGCCAGTGAAAGTGTGGAACAATTCTGTCCCAAGTCTTATTCTGGCCTAAGTGACCTGCAAGGGGAATCTCGTGGGCCAAGGTAAGAAGGAAACCTCTCAGAGACAAGGGGATGACCAGCCTCCTGGTCGCACCAGGTTTGGGGTCTCTTGCCTCGGAGTACAGGAGTCCATCGTCCCAGTACACTTTGTGGGTACCTGTGGCGTTCCCTGCAGCCTCAGCAGCAGCCTGCTGTCTGAGGGGTTCAAGGGAGGGGCAGTCTAACTGTGCCTTCCCCAGGTCTTCCCTGGAGGGTCCCCCTGAGCCCAGAAACTCAACCTGACCAGGTTCAAGCTCTTTCGGCTCAGTTTCCCTCAGTTCTTTAAGGTCAGCCTCCTCAGAGACTTGATCCTCGACCTGGGGCAAGGGGGAAGGCGAAGCCTTACCCTTACTGCTCCTCTTCTTGGAAGGTGTCTGGTCCGTTCTTCCAGGATCCAGCACTTGTTCAGTGGGGCACCTTTTGGCCTGTGACCTGGTCACAGCAAGGACATGTGCTGGCAAGCCTAACATTTCCATGTGAGTCCTCTGCTCCACTTCTGACCATTGTGACGTTTCCAAATCATTGCCCAACAGACATTCTACGGGGAGGTCTGAACTAACCACAACCTTTTTCGGGCCACTTACCCCTCCCCAGGAGAAATCAACAACTGCCATACTGTGATTGGTAGTGACGTTGCTGGCATTGGTCACTAGGTAACTGGTACCTAGCATGATCTGTCCAGGGTCCACAAAGTTAGGCGTCACCATGGTGACACTGGCACAAGTGTCCCTGTAGGCCTGAGCCACTTTTCCATTAATCAAAGGTGTCTGTCTGTATTTGCCCAAAGTATTGGGACTGGCATCAGGGGACATATCCATATCCCCTGTACAGACAAGGACGGCCTGAGTGAGTGTGCCGACTAAGTCGTCACTCCCCTCGGTTCCCAAGGTTAACCCAACTAATGCCTTGGGAGGCGCACTACCACTGCTGACTGTACTAGGGGGTGCAGGTGCCTTAGGGGCTGCAGTGGCAGGAGTTTGCCCTCCTTTCTTGGTGCACTCACTAAACCAGTGAGTCTTACTTTTACAGTATTGGCACCACCTTTTTGACTGGCCTTCTTGAGTCTTCTTCTTCTGTGAAGCCTGACCCCCACCCTATTTGGTTTGTTGGGGACCTGTCGAAGACTTCTGGTCATTTTGTTCGTTTTTGTTACTACCCTTTTGGTCTGCTTTCTTCTGACCACCCTGGTTCTGGTTCTGCTTGACCCTTGTTCTGACCCATCTGTCTGCCTTCTTTCCCAATTCTTGGGGAGAGGTCAGATCCGAGTCGACAAGGTGCTGATGCAACAATTGGTTCTGACAGTGGTTTAAAATCTGTTCTCGCATGATAAGATTGTACAATCCTGTGTAATCAGTAACCTTGCTACCCAGCAACCAGCCTTCCAAAGCCTTAGTGGCACAATCGACAAAGTCAGTCCAATCCTGAGACTGAATCTTCTGGGTGTCCCGGAACAGCACCCGGTACTGTTCCGTGGTTAAGCCGAACCCATCAATCAGTGTGTTCTTCAGGACTTGGTAGTTGTTAGCATCCTCAGCTCTAGTAGTGAGGAGCTTGTCTCTTCCTTTACCTTCAAAGGAAAGCCACAGTATAGCTGCCCACTGACTTGGGGGGACGCACTGGACAGTGCAGGCCCTCTCCAAGGCAGTTATCCACTTGTGGATGTCGTCCCCTTGTTTAAAGGGGGGCACTATTTTACTCAGGTGTCTAGTGTCTATACCCCTGTCTTTCTCTCTATTGAGAATGCTGCCACCAGTGGGATCTAACCCACTTAATTTCTGCTCTCGGGCCAGGGCAAGTCTTTCTTTGGCGAGGGCAAGTTCTTCCCGCTCGATCCTCAGATTGACTTCCCTCATCTTCGCTTCATGCTCCCTTCTCTGAGGGGACGTCATTCCTCTCTGAGAAGATGCCTGAGAGACATGTGTGTGAACCGATCTGCCAGAGCCTCTGGAGAGAGACCTAGCTCGTCCGTTCCCAAGGTTAGGCCTGCTTGAGCGTGGGCCCGGGGCTCCCCCAGTTCCATTCTCATGCCTGCTTAAGTTGGTCCTTGTAAGCCTGCCGACTACCACTGGACCTTTGTCTGCCTCGTCTCCTGATAACTCCTCCTCGTCCTCCTCCTCTGTGTGGAGGTCGAGGTCTGGGTCACCGAGGGTTCTCTCTAAGGGAGGCATGTTCCCATCAGCACTGGGGGGACCTGTGTTAGAGGACCTCCTAGCATCGTACGCCTCTAAGAGACCTATCAGAATTGCGATGGTAGGGTTAGAACCCTGGTTTAGCTTCCTGGAGGCGCACAGTTGTCGCATCTCCTTGAAGCTAAGAGCTGCATATCGTGACACGACCTGTGGAGGGTCACCGACCACTAAGGGAGTCTGCGAAGACTCTCCGTGGACCGACATGCTTTTCTAGTGAGGTGTAAGTGATGCACCTACCTACACTATGTGTTTACCTACTGATCCCTTGCTAAGAGTTGTAGTCAGGGTGTGCTAAGCCCTGTTACACTACAACAGCCGGTTCAGTAGAACTCGGAGTATTCTAAGTTAAGTTATATGTACCTGGGTACTTATGTGATCTTTCACTGCGATATTCTTAGGATACGTGTGTGGTAAAACAACAGCAAGCTCAAATCCCAACCGCTGCTCACCAATGTGAGAAGTTGGCCTGATATGTAGTGCTCACTATTCTAGTGATCACTGTGTATCATTCCAAACAACCCTTATTGATGATTGGTTGTAAGTCAACCTTATAGACCAGCTATCCTAGTAGCGTGGATACGAGCAGTCTTAGGCTAAACTCTAGAGGGCGTGTTAAGCCAGCTGTTTACCATCACATATACCCCTTGAACACCAAGTGAAAGGACACCACACAAGTTGTTATGAAAATAAAGGATATTTATTTATAACAAGACTACCCTGGCTCTTTATGAGTCAGGGAGCTAAGCACAATACAAAACTCTTAGGAAAATACTTCTGGTTGCACAATTTACACAAATGCCCGAGGGCACGAAACCATTACACTGTACGTGGAAGGGGAGAAGTTAGAAAGTCTAAAGTTACTGATTCCGGAGTGATCCGATCAGTGGGACTAAACGAAAAAGGAACTGGACACTTGTAAAGCGAACCTGCGATGGAGCACCGAAATGCTCGAGTTACCTAGCCCAGAGGCTGCGGCTGTGGAAGGTTCGGCAAGATGTCGGAAGTCCTCGTTGTAGTCTCAGGAGCCTGGAAGAAGAGTTGCTGGCAGGCGACCAGTGTCGATGTTCAGCGAGATCCAAACCTGGATCGGTGATGAAGGAAACCTGAAAGCAGAGGGGACTCAGTTCTCAACCGCTAGCCAGCGATCGTGTGCGCACCAGGGGGGTACCGGCTGAAGTCACCTCGACCAGGTGAGTGGATGACGTCGGACTCGGCTGTTCCTCGGACCAGGAGGCGCGGCGGCGACCAGGATGGAGGGCGAGCTGTCCCACGCAGGTGTCCGCTGTCGATGATGCTGGGCCCAGGAATGGGGCAGCGGATCTTGGCAGTGGCAAGCCCACGCGGTGGAGTCAAGATGGCGTCTGGAGTGGACCAGGAGGGTCTGTGGTACTCCTCTGTTGAAGGGGAGCAAGAGCCAGTCTGGAGCAACCAGACCAGTGATGAAACAAACATGGTGCGTCGTGAAGAGGGCCACAAGCCGGTCGGCAAGTGGTCGAACAACGCGGTGAACAGCAAGGAGCGGAAGGGCCCCCACGCAGATCTCGGGGATGCTGGGAAGGCAGACTTCGGTGCTGGAGCTGCTCAGGGTTAGGGCTTCTCAAACCCTAGGTGCACTCACTCGAGGGTCCCTCGGTGGGCGTGCTTAGATAAGCGTCGTGCAGGTTTTGAAGATGGCCGGTCCCGCAGGTCTCGTCACACCTACGACTCTCAGCTGGGCTGATGAGGGAGGTAAAAGGTCAGAGATGGCAGGGAACTCGGGTCTCGTCGAGCTGGGCAGTCTTGATCCGTAGGAGAGACTTACAGCAAACCGCAAGCGCTTAGGTGGTGCCTGCTGGTGCAGGGTGGCTACTCCTTAGCCACAAGGGAGAGTCTTCAGAAATAGTCAAGAGTTCCTTTCGTGGAAAGTAGTTCAAGTTTCAGAATTATCCAATTTGGGAAGGGGACTCGCTCCTACCTTTATTCTAAGAAAAAGGGGCTGGCCCGTGACTAGGTTCTACCTATGGGTGGAGCCAGGAGGGGGGTGGTTACACCCCTCTCCTTTGTCCGGCTTTGCCCCAGCTCAGGGGCTGGTGTGCCCCCGAAACTGGTTTGAGCCGGGCTATGCACAGTGAGCACCGGGGTGCCACTGGCAATCACCTTCCTTTCAGCCCTGCCTACCTGGGATACACAAACCCTGTCTGGGATGGTGCTAACACCGCCCTCGACAGGAAACCCTTTGTCCAAGCTCCCCTCGCTGGAAGGTCTCCCAGCAGCAGGAGGTCAGACTTGTGTCTGGTGGCAGCATCCATTTTGTGATGCTGAGGCTTGAGTCAACTTTAACCGGGGTTCAAGGTTACTTCCATGTCGTGCCCCTCTAAAAGGGGGGAATGCTAACCCCGTCGCCAGAACCGGCGAGGGGTTCGTATTCCGATTCATATGACACCTTACTCGACATGTGTAGGTGATGCGATGCCAAAGTTAGCAAATAACCGCGAGGATTATAATGCATTTAAAAATAGTTGGCCCGGGTCACCATGGAACGGCTATTAGGACTTGGTTCCGCAAGCCGTCGACGGGCTCAGCTCGCGCCAGAGCACCGTCCCACATGATTCCCTGCACTCTGCCTTCAGGATTGATAAGGCCTGCCATAGGAGTGACTGATAGGAATCCATGTGTCCATTTTAGGGTTAGGTGTAGGAATACTACACCTACAGCAACGGGTGATTACACCACGTTGCCCCAGCTGTCGTGCATCCAGTTGTGTCAGATTTGGGCGGCCATTCCAGGGGTGGCATAATACATGCTGCAGCCCCTGGTAGGCCCTGGGTACACCGATGCCCTGGATACCTGTGGTATGCTGAGACAGGGACTGACAAGGCGGCCCAGTTCCAATTGGTGGATGCACCTAATGTACATATGTGTAATTTCGAGAGAGAACAGCTAGGCTGCGGGTCTGATTGGCAGGCCCACAGCCGGGGAAAGTCATAAACCAATGAAGCAAAAGCAAAAAATCTGGGTGATCATAGGATTGCAGACCCTACTCTCCTACACAGTCTACCAAGAATGTTATCCGTGCCGGTATGGATACCGCTGATTTCATTGGTAGGACGCTTGGACACCAGTGTTGGCCTTTAAAGACATGCCTGGATGAGGTCCATTGATTCTCTGGCAATATACAGGCTGTGGTAAGTGAAGCGCTCTTTTATGGGTCTTGCCTATTTGGAGATACGGTGGACTCCTCTTTGAAACACTTTACAGGCAGCAGAGCTAAGGCACGTTCTTAGGGGCCGTTAACCCGCGGCAAACCATTTCTGCACCAGTTCTGGAAATTTAGGGGCTGTTCCAGAGGGCTGGTGTGTAGGTAGAGGCAGCATTCCCAGCAAATGATGCAGCCAAGTCCTTTTAGGATGGCATACGAGAAACTGAGTGTGAACACATTGGTCAGCAAGGGCACCAGTATTCTAACTGCCTGCTGAAACAGCCAACAAACCACTTTAGTTTGCCTTCAGCAGCCCATGCCCAACCAGTGAAGTGGCAGGATTCAGCACTATCCCCAAGGTGGGCAATCCACCACATACGACAGATAAGACTTGCTAATTATTTATACAGTCTTTTTCTCTCTTCCCCATCCAGTATTCCTCCTACTTCATAATGATTTTTAGCATAGCATCTGCCCATCCTATTACAGGAGGTATGCCTGTTCCTCTTCATTGGTACCATAGAGAATCTACTGGATTCAGAGAAAGTTGGAGGTTGTTGTTCTTGCTATTTCCTTGTCACAAAAAAGTACATTGGCCTCCTGACTAACTTGAACCTCTGACCCTTGAAAATGGGCAAAATTAAAAAAAAGGCTCACTTTGGTTCAGATCCAACAAGCTCTGGTCCCTGGGACACTGGATGGAGTACTTGGACTTACAGGCATGTTATTTCATATACCCACCTGGCAGTTTCACAGACTTTTGTCTACGGGTGAAAGTGGTCACATGAGTTTGTTGTTCACATTCTGGGCATCAGCAGCACCCCTTGGTTGGTCACGATGGTGATAGTTGCTGCCCATCTTCAGAGGTCAGGAGTTACTTTATTCCCATACCTCCTCTTCATTGAGGAGATCCCGGACACGTGGGGAACATGGCTATAAATCACCAGTAACACGTCTGAGACTGAATGACTATGATCCTGTTGTTTCAGGCTTGATCATGAATCTAGGTGAGGGTGGTTCTGTGACTTCTTGGCCTCGTGTATACACTTTGTCAACTATACTAGGTTACACATGGGAGCCCTCCATTGGGATTTGAAATCCAAATGGCCTTTCATCTTGGCCACCTTTCCGACACCAACCAGGTCTCAAGATCTACATTGGTGGCTAACCGATCACAGTTAGTTCTGTGACAGACCACTCTCCTTTTCCCACCCAGAGCAGACCTAGGTGATGGACACATCACTACAGGGTTGGGGGTGGCAGGAGTTCACCTGTGGGGGTGGAGATCAGTGGGCTATGTTCTCCAGTGGATCGCTCCACGTAAACCTACTAGTGCTACGGGCCATTTGTCTGGCCGTGAAGGATTTTCTGTCATCCATTAAAGGAAAGGTGAGGGAAGTTCTCACAGTCAATACCACCAACCTGTGGTACTGCAGCAAGCAGAGCAGAGTGGGGTCCTGTGCCAGGAGGCTTTGTGCCTCAGTAGACGGCTAGAGTGCCAGGGCATCTTTATGGTTGGAAACCACCTCACAGAGCCCTTGAAAGCCAGAACAGACAAGCTAAGCAGTCGTCATCTGTCAGATCATGAGTGTCATCTATATCTGGAGGTGGCACAGGGAGTATTGCACCAGCGAGGGGAATCCTGGCTAGATATTTTCGCCTCTCTCTAGAACACTTAGTGCCAAAAGCTTTCAAAATTGCACAAGACTTGTTCCCTCCAAACCATTTGTGATACCACAGTGGGACCTTAACTTGGTCATGACATTCATCATGTGCACACCTTTAGAGTATATGCATAGCTGCTCGCTGCGTCTCCTGACCTTGAAGACTATTTTACTCATTGCGATTATGTTATACCATAGCATCAGTGTTCTGCAAGCACTGTCAGTGCAACCACCATCCACCACGTATTTTGTGGATAAATTGATGCTAGGGACTCCTTGGCCTTTTTAACGAAAGTTGTGACTCCCTTCCATGTTGGGCAATCTTTCACTTGTGTTCTTGTTTCCCCAATACCTCTCAAAAGGAGGACAGGCTGCATTGTTGGGACACAAATCAGCTTTTAGCTTTTACGTAGATTGTACCAAGGATCAGCTTCTTGAGAGGTTCTTCTGAGTGAAAAAGGGGAAGGATGTGTGAAGGAGTACCTTGATGAGGTGGATAGTCCTCTGCATTAAGATCTGCCATCCCTGAAATGTCTGAGGGCCCATTCCACCAGGGCCAAGTCTGCTACCACTATGTTGGCCTTGATATCTGCCAGACTGCAACATATGTGTTGGTGCATACATTCATAAAGCATTACTGCCTTAGCAGCCAGGTCTGGCAGGATGGTCGGTTCACTCGCTAAGTTCTTCAAGACATTTTAGTCTAAGCCCAATACTTATATTTTGGAAATATTGGAATGGAGACTTTGCAATATGTGTTAATCAACCAGCATTTATTATGTATCTCATTAATATTGCTTTGCGCATCAACTGTTCAGTCTTTGCATCTCTTATTTTTTTTTTTTTACTAACTGCAACAAAATAAAAAATAAAAAGCCCAATACACAGGCTTCCAACTTTTGGAAGTATGGTTTTAGTATTTATGCTTAGGTGAGGATTCTTCTGTTAGACGTATACATCAGAAGAGCAAGTTAGTCACCTTTAGTAATGCTCTTTTGGATGAATACTCTTACTTACCACAAATGCCTCACTGTCCTCCCACCTTCACATTCTTCAGATAGGTCTCTTTTTAACATTTGTCCCAAATTAGTAGTCATCACATTGTTACCAACAATTGTTCACTTTCCACGTCTGAGAGCGCGGAAAGGCAAAAGACAAGGAACTAAAGTCAGCTCGCAGGGGTGGTGCTTATATGCATATGGAACCAGCAAGGGCCACACAATTTCACCTTGTGGTACTACTACACAATTCTCCTCATCGAGCCTTGTGGGTGTGGAATATGCAGTTGGTTATAGCATCCATCAGAAAGAGAGTTACCGAAGATACATAATTTTTTTGTCTGGGGCATATCTATTCAATTAATTGTTTCTTCTTGCCAGATTCTACCTTCAATATTGTCCCCTGAGCAGTAAGAAAAGCACACACAACTTTGTAACATGAATTTGATTTCAACATCAATGGAGTTCCTTACAATACACAGAAATCACACAATGCTATCCAATGCTCGGTGTTATTTTGTTTTCCGCAAATAATTGAAATTACCATTGTATTCCAAAACCACTCTAAAGAATGTGTCTTCTGGTTCTCTACATTGTATCGTTTCAGAGAGGCTTTTGGGTTTGTAGATGATAATGCTAATGGTGCAGTACTGGGTAAATAAATTGTTGTGAGGAAAGAACTACCTCTACTATTTACAGTTTATAGTATTGTGAAATGTGCAACTTTAGATTGTTGCAACACCAAAGTTCAGTATTTTCACTCTTTTAAAAAGTAAAGGATGAAATGTCGTTGTTTACTCCTCCTAAATTGATAGGGATCTGACACCAATTCATTAATTGGGCATGGTACTAGATGCTAAGGTCACAAGAGTGTATCCTTCAGAGGTGAAGTTATTTAGCATTTGTCTGAAGTGCCTGGACCTTCAGCAAATCGGACTGCAGGTATGTTATTTTAATGCTGGGCCCAGAGTCATCCTGTGTTTTCCTAGGACCTTGTTAGATTTGGGGGTCTCTAGTTGGCAGAGGTCGGTACCTTTGACCGAATAGGGACCCTTGCGTCCAGTCAGGGTAAGGGGGTACACTCCTAAAATAACCCCTGCTCACCCCCTTGGTAGCTTGGCACGAGCAGACAGTCTTATCTCTAAGGCAGTGTGTAAAGCATTTGTGAACACATACAGTAATATAGTGGCAACACTATAAAGGTACGCCACACAGGTTGTATTATAAAAATAGGTATCTTTTATATAGATTTAACACAAGACCATAAATAACAAAAATCCACAATACTGTACTTTAAAAATGGTAGAAATAGCTTAGTTCTCTTAAGATGGTAAATGCGACACTTTGACCCTGTCACCAGGCAGGTCGCTCCCCCCATCCGCCACGCAGCCCCCTGCGGGTTGAACCTCCGTTGCCGCTTTTGCCGCCTGACTGCTCGCTCCCTTTTTTATTCTGTACCCCTGCGCTTGGCTTTCTGTGCCACTTTGTATTTTCATTCTGTGCCCCTGTGTTTTGCTTTCTGTACCCCTGTGCTCTGTTGTCCCTCTCCCGCCGTCTTTTCCTGCTGTTTTTTCCCTGGGTTTTCCCCTGCCGCTGAGCCCCTGCGGCCCCACCCCCTTCACTCCCATTGGCTGCCACGCTCCCACCTCCCAGCTGCTCCTCCCTCCCTCTGCCCTCATATGGAGGACGCCTAAGGCAAGCCCGTCTGCGCCCGTCCGCGCCTGGACCGCACCCAGCGCCAGAACCCCTGGACACCGCACCCCTCGCAACGCCAGACTGCACTACGACGCAAGCACCCTCCACGCACTCAACACCAGACGAGACCACCCCTGCTACCGGCCCACCCCGAAACGCACCCAGGGGCCTTTCACCTGCCGGAACTGCAGATTCACCAGCATCCAACCCTCCACACCAACAGCCAGAGAACCCAACCACCTCCGCTGCATCCTCCTCAACACCCGCTCCGCTCGCAAGCACGTCATCGAACTCTGGGACCTCCTAGACTCCACCGCCCTGACGTCGCCTTCCTGACGGAGACCTGGCTGAACGCCACCTCAGCACCAGACATCGCCATAGCCATCCCACAGGGCTACAAGATCTCCCGCAGAGACCATACCAACGGAGTGAGAAGAGGAATCGCCATCATCCACAAAGACTCCATCAAAATCTCAACGAACACCGATGACACCCTCACCACCGCTGAGCACATGCACTTCCAGATCCACACCGACCCCAACACCACCCTCAGAGGAACTCTCATCTACAGACCTCCCGGACCCCGCCCACAGTTCAGTGACACCATCGCCAACCTCATCAGCACCAACGTCCTCGCTTCCACGGACTACATCCTCCTCGGGGACCTGAACTTCCACCTCGAGAACAACAACGACGCCAACTCCACCACCCTGATCGACAACCCCGCCAACCTCGGACTCAAACAGCTCGTAACGACACCTACTCACGCCGCTGGACACACGCTCGACCCCATCTTCTCCGCAAGCCCCCACGTCTCCTTCAACCACACCACCGAACCACACTGGACCGACCACAGATGCGTCCACTTCACCTTCAGAAAACCCACCACACACCACCGCACCCAACAGCTACC
This sequence comes from Triturus cristatus, assembly GCF_964204655.1. Lineage (NCBI taxonomy): Eukaryota > Metazoa > Chordata > Amphibia > Caudata > Salamandridae > Triturus > Triturus cristatus. The sequence continues at coordinate 124,591,929 of NC_140587.1, read as the reverse complement.
ACGAAGCTGCTGGGGCAAGGTCACCGAGGACCAACTGACTACCGCCCTCGCCCTGAGACCACCCACTGACCCAGACACCGCCACGACCAACCTCACACAGTGGATCAATGACTGCGCCAACACCCTTGCCCCTCTCAAGACCTCTACAACCAACCACATCAACAAGAAAGCCGCCTGGTTCACCGAGGACCTCCGGATCTCCAAGCACACCTGTCGGAAGCTGGAGAAGAAATGGCTCCACTACCGAACACCAGACAACCACACAGCCCTCAAGAGCGCCACCCGCAGACACCACCAACTCATCAGGACCGCCAAGAAGACCGCCTTCAAGGACCGCCTAGACAACAACGCACACAACACCAAAGAGCTCTTCAGCATCATGAAAGAACTCTCCAACCCCAGCTCCAACACCAATGACATCCCGCCATCTCAAGACCTGTGCGACTCCCTGGCCACCTTCTTCCACCGCAAGATCACCGACATCCACGACAGCTTCAACTCCGACCCCCCCGCACCCACCACCGAATCCACCACCCCTGCGACTCGCACTAGTCGCCTGACCGTCTGGTCCAGCGTCAGCGACGAAGACACCATCAAAACCATGAACTCCATCCACTCCGGATCCCCATCGGACCTCTGCCCTCACCACGTCTTCAACAAAGCCAGCGCAACCATCGCGCCCCACCTCCGGAAAACAATCAACTGTTCCTTCGAGACAGCAACCTTCCCAGAAAAGCTGGAAGCACGCCGAGATCAACGCCCTTTTGAAGAAGCCCAAGGCGGACCCCAAGGACTTCAAGAACTTCCGGCTCATCTCCCTGCTCCCTTTCCCGGCAAAAGTGACCGAGAAGATTGTCAACAAACAGCTGACCGGCTACCTCGAAGTTAACAACATCCTGGACCCTTCCCAATCCGGTTTACGCAGCAACCACAGCACCGAGACCGCCCTCATCGCCGCCACTGACGACATCCGGCTGATCATATCCCTCACCGAAGATCCCCCCACCACCAAAGCTAACCTCCACAGAGGAATGAAGGCCATAGCCGACTGGATGAAGGACAGCAGACTGAAGCTGAACTCAGACAAGGCAGAGGTCCTCATTCTCGGACCCACCCCATCAGCCTGGGATGACTCTTGGTGGCCCACGTCACTAGGCACAGCCCCGGAAACCACGGACCACGCACGCAACCTGGGGGTCATCCTCGACTCCATGACCAGGCAAGTCAACGCCGTCTCCGCGTCCTGCTTGAACACCCTCCGTATGCTCAGCAGGATCTTCAAATGGATCCCCCTCAACATGAGAAAAACCGTTACCCAGGCCCTCATCACCAACAGACTCGACTACGGGAACGCCCTCTACTCAGGAACTACAAACAAGCTCCTGAGACGACTCCAACGCATCTAGAACGCCTCGGCCCGACTCATCCTCGACGTCCCCCACCGCAGCTACATCACACTCCACCTGAGAGGCCTGCACTGGCTCCCCGTCAACAAAAAGATCACCTTCAAGCTCCTGATCCACGCACACAAAGCACTGCACAACACCGGACCCACCTACCTCAACAACTGACTCAGCTTCCACACCCTCACCCGAAGCCTCCGCTCCGCCAACCTCGCCCTCGCCACAGTCCCTCGCATCCGAAAAACCACCGCCGGTGGCAGATCCTTCTCCTACCTCGCCGCCAAGACCTGGAACACTCTCCCCACCATCCTACGACAGACTCAGGACCTGCTGGCCTTCAGAAGACTCCTCAAGACCTGGCTCTTCGACCAGTAGCACCCCCTCCTCCCCAGCGCCTTGAGACCCTCTCGGGTATGTAGCGCGCTTTACAAATGCAGTGATTAATTGATTGACACTTTATGTTCAATGTACCTTTGGATGCTATACAACAAAAGAGTTGCAGGGAAGGTTATGCGTCGGTTCCTTACACGCAAGAACGGGGATGCGTCGGTTCCTTACTCCGGGGGAAATGATGCGTCGGTTTCCTACTGCTGCGTAGGGGACTGTGATGCGTTGATTCCTTACCAGATGGCAGTTGATGCGTCGGTTCTTCTCTGCGTGGGGAGGTGATGCGTTGGTTTCTTACTGCGCTTCTGTGGCGATGCGGCTAGCAACGCCGTGATGCGATGAAGATCCGGTGCAATGAAACAAAGATGGCGTCTTCTTGATGTTGCGACAACGAAGGGGTGATGCGTGCATGGCCGACGGCCGTGCGGCAACTTGATGAATCTTCTTGAGCCACGACAGGCCCTGCGACACGCTTCTCTGGCGATGCGACTGCCTCTGCTGCGACGGCGACACTCTTCTCCAGGGATGCGGGGCACCTCGGTGATGCGATGCGACAGCGACGGCACGCTTCGTCAGTGATGCGACGACAACGGCCTCGACAGCAACACGCTTCTCCGGTGATGCGACGGCGTCTGCTGCTTCGGCGACACTCTTCGGTGATGCGAGGGGCTTCGAGTGAAACGATGGCGACAGCTGCATTTTTATTGTCCAATCCCTTCCCCTGGTCCGGAAGGTTTTCGAGCACCGAAATTGTATCCCATTCTCCTCAAGGCCGACTGCTTTCTGTTGCCTGCCTCTTGCTGTTGCTTCTGCTTGTGACATGTTTCCTCTCCCTTCCACTCATATAACTTCTCAGGACCGCTGTTTGGCCTGCTTGTGACCTGTTGCTTTATTTCCAATGCATTTTTATTTTTATTTTTTTATCGAAACACTTTAACCTCACATTTGTGATAATACAAATCCACTAAACCAGAAAAAAGAATGCACAAATAAAAATACCAAAGCAATTTTCCAGTATACCTCAAAATTTAATTGAGTGCATCGGTTTTGTTCAGGCTTCTTATTCTTCATATTCGTCATGCAATTGCCTCACACCTTCCTTAGGGAGAAAAAGTGTATGAAGGGAAGTTGTGACTACAGTTTTTTCACTATAAATGTGTAGACTCCACTCCTGCACTGTCAATAGCGTACATTAAATTGCCAGTAAGGGAGATGTTGTTGGATTAAGAACCATATGATGAGTCTGGTTACACAGGAAAGGTGCATGTTCAAAAGAGCTTAAGGCTGTGCTACTACTAATGTCCTAGAGGCCAATTTGGAAGATTTTGAGGGGTTCTGTAGGAGAAATATTATCTGCATAATAGGAGTCACCGAATGATCAGAGGGACCGGGGGTTAATTTGTTTGTGGGTTGTGGAAGACCTTATACTCAAACAGTTGCAACCATGTGGCCTCTCAAAATACTTCTCCGTTGTGCCCACAGAGTTATTGGCACTCCAATAAGACCGGGTGTCCCACCGAGCCCCAAAGTAGCACGCTTCTTTAACTACCGGGATCACAGTGTCATTCTGTAGTCTGCTCACAGTGCGCCTCAAAGTCCGATGTGATAATGCTGCTTTCTTCCAGGATATTACCCTCCAAGTTCAGAGAATGCGGCGGCCCTTTCTTAAAGTCAAGAAAGCGTTGAGAAAGCTTAAAATAAAATACTCCATTATATTCCCAGCGAAACTGCTAGTGGTGGCAGATGGATGAGCATGGTATTTTACCACCCCGAAGGAGGCTTGGGACTGGCTGGATAGCTGGGGAACGGTTGGTGGTGCCAATCTCGCAGAGAAAGATGACAATGTGACGCAGGAACCCCGGAAAAGATGCAACACTCAGCCAGCCAGTGACAGCGATATCACCTGCTGCAGAGTGAAACTCTTCTGGGGATTTTCCCAAGTGACACTAGCTGAAACCGAGTGGCTGACACAGCCCAGGGCCTGTTTCTTGTTTATTCAAGTTTTCCTGAACGGATACCGCAGCTGTGGGGTTGCTGACACCTTGCCCAAATGGATGATGTCTGCCAACACTGAATATTTAAAATGTTGACTATTTCTGTGGTTACATTTCTCCTTTTTAGGTAGAGCCTGGGCAACGCATGCGATACTCTATCGTGCTGCAGATTCCTTACAGCGCACCCAGGCCTTTCCGCTTTGCGTCAAAATATTGTAGAGCTGTCGTTACTCCTCTTTTCAGGGCTCTAGTTTTGCACATGACTGCGTGAGTTACTTCGTGGCTCTGCAATTCTGGCATGGAAAACATTTAAAGTACTGACGTCTGCGTGCCTGGTTGGTGCCTATATAGGCACCGTGACATCATAACATATGCTACCAATGCCGACAACGGCATGTGGAGCCAAATAGAGCCACCCGAGGCCACGCACAAGGGGTATTGCTCAGCAAAAGTTTCCGGATCCAGCCTGATGCCTCGGAAATTCAAGGTAAGGAATCTGCAGCTAAAGTCTCTACCAGATAATGCGTTACCGAAGATAAGTAACTTGTTCTTTAGTGATAGTGTGTGTAATAAATAAGACCAATTTTTATAAACACTGTGTGGTTTCTTTTCATCTTGCCTACAATACAGATTTAAGTTGGTAAAACAAGCTGCTTTACATTCCTTAAACATAAGCCTGAAGGCTTCTCTCTACAGCAACCAGTCAGAGAGCATTCAAAGGTATTCAAAGACCACTAAAATCACCATGAGGTGTGCCTGGATCAGTGCAATGCGCGCCCCTTAAATAAGTGTGCACCAGATATTAACCCAGCCTCCTACATTGGGTGCAGCGGTTGGGATGAAAGCCTGCACTGTTTTATCACTTAATCTAGGTGAAAGTTGCATGCAAAACAATCACTAGCTAGGCACATATAATATTTTCTAATCTAGGAAATCCTACTTTTTAGATTGGTAGTTGAGGGTCTAGCACAACCCTTTCTCCAATCTATGGAAGTGTAGTTTTTACCAGGGTAGGTAGGTGCAACACCACACTACTCCTAGTGTCATGCCTTTGGTTGATGAGTCCAATGAGGCCCCACCCTCTAAATACAGTGGTCTTAAGTTCGAGGAGCTTAGGACCCTGGCTGCATCCATAACACATAAGACACTTAGCAACCCTAACACAAAGCTGCTCTTAGAGTAGCTCCTGCAGGATGACTTCCAGACTCCTGACAGGTCAGAAGTCCAGGACAAAGTGGGTATGGCTGATGTGGCTCCAGAAGAAGAGTCAGGGGTGTCTCACCCCAGTAACCCAATTGTGAGCCTGACCAGTAGGAGTCTGAAGACCCCTCACTGGTGAACTCTATTCCCCAGGAAACATTCAAATGGGCGCTGCTGGAATCTAGTGACACAGAGGGAGGCCCTAGAGGTAGGTCCCCTTTTTTCCTCCTGGGAGGGTGCAAAGAGTCCTGGGGAGGTCTAAGAGCAAAAATGAAAGGAAGAAAAAAGTGAGATGAAAGAAGAAAAAACTTCAAAACATGAAAGGAAGAAATCATAAGGAAGGAAAAAAGAAAGAAGCAGAACCAAGAAAGGAAGAAAAGAAAAAAGAAAGACAAAGCAGGAGAAAATATGAAAAAAGGAAGGCAAAGAAACAGAAGAAAAGGCATGAGAATGAAAGAAAAAGAAGATAAAAAAGAAGCAAAGAAGAAAAGGAGAGAAAACAATAATGACATGCAAGGAAGGAGCAAAGAAACAAGCAATAGGAAAGCAGAAAGTAGAAAATAAAGTTGAAACTGAAAAAAGAGATGAAAGAAAGATATGCAAGAGTATCAGAGGAAGAAAGGAGAAGAAGGAAGACAAAGTATTGAAAGAAAAACACCAATACAAAAATAAAGGAAGAAAATAAAGAAAAAGAGAAAGGCAAAGCAAAAATAAAGACCAGAAATGGGGACGGAGTAGAGAATTAAAGCTATAGGAACAAAGAGAGAAAAAAGAAGAGAAAGCAGGAAAACTGAGAATAAATCAAGACGTAAAGAAAGGTAAGAGAGCACAAAGATAGAAAGAAATTATAAAAATAAGAAAAAGGAAAGGAAGGGAAGGGAGTAGAGAAAGAAAAAAAAAGAAAGAAGTTGAGAAATATAAAGAAAAAAAGACAATTTTCAGAAGAGGAAGCCATTTACTGTGATCTTCCCTAATCTCACAAATGATCCGTACAATCTTTTAAAGTGCTTGCTTATCAAAACGGGAGCTGCATATTCCCAAACCAGCTGACAGGTAGTTTTAATGCAGGATGAGAGGAGCTAGTAGCTATCAATTGATCTATAGGAGACACTAGGTAAGATAATCAGGTGTTTGTTAAGTTTGCTGCTGCCAACACTGGAATGGCAGTCCAGAATCAGATGTTCTTGTGATGAATTATCCTCTGCTTCAAGCAATGGTGCACCCTGGCCAAAAGTGATCCTCTTGAGGGCCTTATAGCTTATTTCACTAGAGCATAAGCCGTAAATACTGCCCTAAGGGCCTTGCCGAGTAACATATCTGACAAGCAGCCATGTAAGCATCTGCCCACACTATTATCAGACACTACTGCATTGATTCACAAATCTTTAGGGAGGGAATTTATTTTTGCCCTCGCTTTTCTGCAGGACACTTCTAAAATCCACTCCTCTGATTTACCGCCTTGGAAGGGGCATAGCTCTGACTTTAAATTCGCAAAGAGGGAAATCTGCGGTTAGAAGTATCCAGCAGCTTAAGTTATTTACCTTCTGAATTAATCTACCAGCAGATTTCTCACCGCCCTCCCGCCTCCCCTTTATGTGGCACAGATTTTCAGGATTTAATAAAGGTCGTCGTTAGACTTAGCAGACAGACAGCTACCATTACATTTGTCTGATTTGTTCCATGTCTTTGGCATGGAAAGAAATAATGTTTTACCTGAAGTCAGCATACTGCAATGGCACTTTTATGCAGCTTTGTCTTGTCATGTCCGGAGGTGGTGTGGAAATATGGATTTTTATGGTCGGTTATGTCCCCTATCTTGGACCCCAACGGTTTCATGTATAAATCACAAGTACATGTATGTTCCCTCCAGTTCCAGTTATGAAGACGCAAACACATGTGCGTCCACCGTCAACATGTCCTCTTTCAGATCCGCCATGAATGGGCCGGATATTCTATTCCTAAGTATGAAAGGCCACCGGCTTTATATGGTTCACTTCCCACATTTCTACAGATTCAGGCGAGTAGGCCCGAATTCTGTCACCAAGCCTTTTCTTGCCTTCTGCCTCTGAAAGCTCCAGTCTGAGCCTGCATCTGTGACCATGAACTTTGTCTTACTCCCTGCGCGGCTAACGGTGTCTGATCCAGCCCGTAGCCTGCCAGAAAACTGTATTTCACCTTCAAGATTATCTCCTTCGCTCCTCATCCGATGCATTCCTTTCTAGCAGTTTAAGTAAACATTCCTCCAGCTACCGTGCAAAGGGGCCAGGCCTCGCTGCCCTCATGCAAGTAATTCATAGCCCTGTTACCATGGAATATTCCTACCCCCTCGCATCTAGTGTAGACACTTAGACGCTTGTACACGCACTAACAGTCAGTATAGTCAGTATAGAATAAGATTCTATCCTAAGAGACCTCTCTTTTTGGATAACACAGTTCTTTAAACATAGGATATTAGATATGATTTGGGATTAGGTTGACATAACCCCAGACTTTTGTCTCCACATGTAGAGCTAAATGTCAAGTCCCATTCTTCACCCTCTCGTTGCACGTCAACTCACACGTCATGCTGCTGCGCGCGCATCTCTGCCAAGTATTTCTGCTGACATTGCGAAATTCTTTCATGGAACCACCCATTTGTGACATCATACCCAATGACGTTCTTTAGTTACGCCTAGTTACACCCATTTTAGTTACGCATGTATGCCTTTATCTCTGCTATCAACTGTTACGCCTCCTGCATCTGTTTTACTGTAATGCCTTTTCTATAAAAATGATTACCTGTCAATAATGTATTGTTCCTTCCTTCCTGAACTTTCGTGGTGATGGAATAGAAGGCCCATAATTCGAATTATGTTCCTTTGTATAGGAATAAAGCCCGTTCCGAACCTCTAATACCACGGATTCTGCCTCTTATTTTACTGAGCTATTCTTGTTAATTTTCCGCATCAAATTAAGTTCCGGTAATTAAATTATTTACCACATATGGCGCCCGAACAGGGACACTTTCTCATCTCACGCGCCGGAGGTGCGTTGCAGGCCCGGTCTCCTGCCACAGCTGGACGGACAACAACGCGTACCCACAGGATTTCCTGTATCTCCCTCCTGCCGAGCGGGGGTAACTGAGGCTGCGATCAACACCCAGACGAGGCGGTGAGAAGTGCGAAGTATCCCGACCAGAGCCTAGCTGAGAGAGCAAGATCCGAGGTATACAGAGGCCCACCAAGTTCCGAAGTTTCGAAGTATCGAGTCGAGTCCAGTCCGGTCCAAGTCCAGTTCAAGTTCAGTTCCGAGGCCTTCCGTTCCGAGCTACCCGGTGAGTACCATTGTCGGGGAGGCGTTCTGACGTGCACATAGGTTGTGCCGGTCAAGACGGGTTTGGGTACACAAATCCGGTCTGCACTGTTTCAGCAGTGTATCTGTACTGTTTAGCAGTATATCTAGTATGTCTAGTATATAATTCAGAATTACCTAGTTAGTGTCGAGTATTATGCTTAGTGACTAGTTCCCTAAATGGCCATCATTGTTGTTCATTAAATGTTAAATGTTAAATGTTTTAAATACGTTCTGCATATTGTGGTGTGAATGACTGTTCATTATTGTGTTTTGTTGTATTAAACGTGTTCAAAATTAGGTATCAGATCAGTTCTCAATATGCCGCTCTTTTCGAAATTAAGACAGATCAAAACTAGAAAAGGGGTACTCGAAGAAGCTGTTCCCATTCCTCCTAGGGACACTCCAGGGTACTTCATGTATCATAAACATGGCCTAGACGCCATATTATTTCTTGATTTATGGGTAGACTACACCAAGGAATTACCAGAAAGTCAGAGGTGGCCCGCAGCTGGGACCTGGGATGCAGATTGCATCATGAAAGTAGAGGAAGAATTATGGAAAAAGAAAGCTAGACAATCACAGAAAGATGCCATTGAATTATGGCGTAAAGAATCGTATAGACGTACAGAAAAAGCACGCAGACAGGAAGAGAAGAGTAAGGAGAATTCAAATAAAGTCCGAGAAAATCTATTAATTGAAGAAGGTACCCGAGCAAAATCAGAACAAGTAGACAGACAAAGAAATGCCCTTATGAATGGTATGTATCCTCTTCTGGCCGAAGGGTTACCTAAGGCTACTCTGGAGATACCCAAAGACTTGCCACCTCCATTGTTTCCGATAAAAGCACATCCCAAAGGGCATCCCAGAACCGCAGAAGATGTTTTCCTTTCCTCTTATTTAGACGACGCAGCTCCCGAGTATGCTAATACTGCACCACATAGACCGCCTGCCGAGGGGGTTCAACGCCAAGACCCTCCGTCTGTACCTCCGCAACAACAAACTCCGACACAAGTTCCGGCAAGCACATCTGTTTCTACAGCTGTACCCACACCTATGGTTGCTATATCACGTTCAACGAATCCTTTCACATCCAGCACCCCAGGCGGTGCTACAGGAGGTACAACAAACATTTTTTCCACGCCACCCAGAGTAAATAAACTTTCCTTTCAAGAATTAGCCCACCAACGTACGCCCAAACTAGTAACTCCCGACATGCTTAAGGAACTTCTAGTAGATTGTAGATATGACCCTGTGCCCGGCAAAGAGGACGAAATGCTGCTGGCATCATTACGTATCCGACGAGCTGCAATATATTTAGGGAGGCTACCAGGAATGACTACACATTTAGAAAATATATATCATTTTGTCCAGTCAGGGCGAGATTCTGAAAGTATTAATAGAGCCATGGAGTACCAGAAAGTGGAGATACAGGGGGAACTGTTACGTTTCCTCATAAATTGTGTGGTCAGAAATCAAGACCGACCAGGGGTAAATCCGGAAGAAATGCGAATTCTTACCACATGGAGTCGGAATATATCAGAGGGGAGACATGATAAACTACTAAGTATAGTAGCTATGTGCCGAAAGATCCGCAAAGAAGTAGAACGAATACACGAAGAAAGATTGGCGGTAGACCAGCCTGAACAAAACGAGGAGGAGGAAGAATTAGAACTGCCCACAGGACAGTTAGAAACTATGGCCTATGTAAGTAAAGGAGGACCCCATAATAATACCAGAGGCTTTACTGATCCGATACGTCCGATACGTCCAGTTAATAACAGAGATTTCCAAACCCCTATAATAAATATAAGGTCACCCGAACATTCGTTCCAAGCCGCTGACAAATTACTCCGAGAACGAAGGGGTTATCATATACTCGATTCTATGGACGAACAAGAATTAGCCAGGTCAGCCGTTCACTGGGTTGACAGTCCCGGAAAATATAGTGATGATACACTAGCGCACACGTTTTTGAACCTCACCCCAGATGAACAGCGTTTAGCTGGTATCTACATGATTCAACAACTCCTTATATTATATAAAAGCCAACACTCCGATCCTGGTCCCTTACCTGATACATTAACTAAATTACTCACGAATAAATGGAGAGGTTCAGGTACTGAGTTAATTAGAGAAATACTAGAATTCAGAAAGCAGTACATTCTTTTTGTATGCCCCGAACATGTCTCACTGCCCATCAAGGAAAGAACGACGTATTATATGGATAGACAGAATCCCTTACGCGAAGTGCACCCGATAAAAGGTGATGACAATCAGTTTAAACGTGTGTTTGTATACACACCCATATCTAAAATGGAACTATTAGAAATGAAGAAAGTGGTACCCAGTCATGACAAAGACCCAGCGGGTTTCCACCGTGAAATTAAAGACATGTTGCTCATGGGAGAGTATACCTATCCCGACATTATGAAAATATTAAAGGTATTAATGCCTGCGGGCATTTACGAAAAACTCAAAGAAAAGGATTGGGAGGTGGGAGACCAAAAGATAGATTGGACAGCATTAGAAAACGAAGAAACAGCTCGAGGTCCAGGTTTAGGGCTTGGGGAAAAGACCAAAATACTACCAGGTTTATTAGTACAGGTACTGCCACGTTTATTAACTACGAAAAAGGAAGACTGGGGTGCAATCTCAGCCTGTAAACAAAAGCAAGATGAAGACACTAGTGATTTCTATGCCCGATTCGAAAAATGTTTTGGTATAAATAGTGGAATAAAAGCAAGTAGCGAATCGTATCCACATCTGTTTGTGACAAAATTAGTTGAAAATGCCCTGCCCCAAGTTAAGAATAGAGTATTGAAATTCGAGAGTACCTGGCAAGGTAACACTCCGTCACAAATGTTACAAATGCTACAGTACCATCACAATAGAATTAGAGAGGAACAAGAACATGAACAAAGACGCATGAAAGACACGAAAATTAAAATGCTAGTTTCCCAGACAGTTCCAGCTGACGGTCATAAAAAGGGTATGACACAGTCCAGTGTTTCAGCAGGTTCTGTAAAAGGGACATGCAACTATTGTAAACAGCCAGGTCATTATGTACACGATTGTCCAGTTTTAAAACATAATATCGCCATAGGTAATAGAAAAGAAAGACCACGGCCACTTAGACAGGATCAGAACCAACAAGGAGCCCCGCAGCATGCACAGGCCATGCCAGCTCCGCAACAGTCTATGCCAGCTCCACCACCGCAGCCTATTGCTGCCACACCAACAACGACACGACAGATGTACCAGACCGCACAGTATGACTACCCTGATTATCAACGATACTCATGAAACAGCCTAGAGAGGGAAGTTGGCTTACCCCTTATCGAGGTCCCTGTAGATCAAGAAGGACCTTATGTACACAGTGAACTATTAGGCCAAGATAGAAAATTTTTACTTGATACAGGGGCAAGCCGAACAACCATAAAACGTAGTGAAGTTCCAGGGGCACCCCTCTCAGGCTCACAGAATATTTCCCTTGGTTTTTCAGGAAAACCTATCATTAACGAAGTATCACAGCCTCTTCCACTTACGATTGGTCCCTTGACACGAACTACAGATTTATTGCTTACTAAATCATGTCCAGAAAACTTGTTAGGTATAAAAACATTGAAAGCTCTAGGAGCTATAATATGTTGTTCTCCGGAAGGAGTAAGACTGTTTTTACGGGATTTCAAAGGGCACTATGTGTCCCGAGACATGGATCACCGACTGCAGACTTTACCCACACATCTATGGGCACAAGGCCCTACAGATGTTGGTTGCATGAACATTACACCATATCGAGTCACACTAAAGACAGGAGTGGTACTACCACGAATGCGACAATACAAGTTACCCCCAGATGCTGTAGTGGCTTTACTACAAATCGTTGACGAGCTTATTACCCAAGGAGTGGTTGTGGAAACCGACTCCAATGTATGTAATTCTCCGATAATTCCGATCCTTAAACGAACTGATCCAAAAGCCCCGCCAGTATATCGATTGGTTATTGATCTGCGCGAATTAAATAAATGTATTGTACCACAATACCCCGTAGTCCCAGACATTTCTTCATTACTGACAGCCATTGATTCCGAAGCAACATTCTTTACTGTAATTGATCTCAAGAATGCCTTTTTCAGCGTCCCAATAGATCCGGAAAGCCAATACTTGTTCGGATTTAGTTTAAATGGACGAAGCTTTAAATTCACACGCGCACCTCAAGGATTCACAGAAAGCCCCAGCATCTATAGCCAAGCACTGAAACGAGAACTTGACAGTATCCACATGCCAGTCAACACTGCCCTGCTTCAATATGTCGATGATCTGCTGATCACCGCAAGAAGCGAACCTGAATGTGAAAAAGCTTCACTGACGGTTTTACAATTTTTGGCCGAAAAGGGGCACAAGGTGTCCCCTTCTAAGCTGCAATTCTGTGTCCAGCGAGTTGTTTACCTTGGGCACTCGCTGTCCAAGGAGGGAAGGCAGCTTACATCCGACCGCATCCAGTTAATTGCTAACATGCCAATACCCAAGACACAAAAGGAGGTACGGGCTTTTATAGGCCTCACTTCATATTGTAGGCAGTGGATCCCTCAGTATGCATTTCTAGCAAAACCACTCATTCAGTTGACAACACAGGAGGCGGCCACATCGACTGTCCTCCCTTGGACTCAGGAACATACACAAGCTTTTGAAAACCTAAAGAAAGCTTTATGTCAAGCACCTGTTTTAGCAACACCATGTTACAATAAACATTTTACGCTCTTTGTTACAGAACGCGAAGGTACTGCCTTGTCAGTACTCACACAGGAACAAGCAGGATCACACAAACCATGTGCTTATTTTTCTAGTACATTAGATCCCGTAGCTCAGGCTCTGCCTGCATGCCTGAAATCAGTGGCAGCGACAGCTTTAGCAATCAGACAAAGCGATGCCATAGTATTAGGGCATCCATTGACAGTACAAGTACCACATGCAGTAGAGGTTCTTGTGAACCGAACGCAAACACAACACTTGACTATAGCAAGACTTACCGGTTACGAATTAACATTGTTTCAGCCACACATAGAAATCAGACGTTGTAGTACATTGAATCCTGCCACACTTTTGCCAGTAAACGGAACAGACCCACTAGCACATGATTGTATTGAAGTTATTACTATCACGACGAAACCCAGACAAGACTTGACAGACGTCCCATTGTCAGATCCAGACCTGACGTTGTATGTAGATGGTTCATGTATGAGAACAAGTACAGGAGAGCTAGTGGCCGCGTATGCAGTCACAACAGACACTGAAGTCATTGAAACAAATTGCATAAATACCTTGTCAGCTCAAGCAGCAGAGCTCATCGCTCTGACACAAGCCTGTATTCAAGCCACAAATAAGAAAGTCAACATATACACTGATTCACGTTATGCATTCGAAGTTGTACATGACTACGGCGTGCTGTGGCGAGAGAGAGGTTATTTAACTTCTCACGGTGCCCACATTCAGCACGGACCCCTCATTCATGCCTTATTAGATGCAATACATCTACCTACTGCAATATCAATTATGAAATGTAAAGCTCATACGAAAGTTACTGATATCATTTCCCAAGGCAATGACCTAGCTGACAGAACAGCTAAACAGACTGCTCAGAATAAAACTCACACATCTGACATGACAAAAACAATAGTTCTGACACCAACACATTGCATGACGGTTAAGGATCCAGCTCTTGACGTAATTGACATACAGACACACGCTACACCAGATGAAATAAAGAAATGGACTGAATTAGGAGGGATCCAAACAGATCAGGGATGGATGACGAAGGAAAAATCTATATGGTTTCTTCCCGACTCAATGGTCCAAGTTATCATTAATACAATACATAGTCCAGCGCACCTAGGAGAAAAAGCTATGCTAGACAGCATTCAACACATTTGGTTCAACAAACATTTACGAGCAGCAGCTAAACAAAAAGTTCGTACCTGTATGATCTGTTGTCAGTTTAACCCAGGAAAAAGCATTCCCGTGGAACAGGGTGGATTTCAGCCTCCTGATCACCCTTTTGAAGTCCTCCAGATGGATTATATCCAGATGGAACGATGTTGAGGATTCAAATATGTTCTTGTAGTTGTTTGTGCTCTTTCCCGTTGGACAGAAGCATACCCGGTTTCAGATTACACTGCCCCGACTACTGCCAAACAGTTGGTTCGAGAATTCTTCCCACGGTACGGTTTACCACGTGTTGTCTACTCAGATAACGGCCAGCCGTTCTCATCCGAACTAATGAAACACGTTTCACTTTTGTTAGGCTATCAATGGAGATTTCACTGTGTCCGACACCCCGAGGCAGCAGGTCTCGTGGAACGACATAATCAAACTCTGAAAATTAGATTGTCCAAAATATGTAGAGAGAAAGGTGTCGACTGGGTAATAGCCTTACCAGTGGCACTCTTTTACATGAGAATGGTAGCACACTCTCGAACAGGGCTATCCCCGTATGAGGTGATCTTCGGTAGACCACCAAATATTTGGGGGACGCCTATACCACGCAAAATAACTGATGTTGACTGTAATATGCTGACAGATTACCTGGCTTCCTTGATGTCTGCACTACAATCTTGTCGTTCACAGGTAGCTGCAGCCTTTCCCGACAACACCGAGGTGAAACCCCATGACGTAGTTCCCGGGGACCTGGTGTTAGTGCGTAATTTTGACCGGAAGACTCAGCTGGATCCTAGGTGGAAATCGCCTCAACTTGTACTGCTCACCACGAGGACAGCCGTGAAGATCGAAGGTCGCAAAGGTTGGATACACTCGAGTCATATCAAGAAATTTTATGGACTACCATCCGATATAGAGACTAAACCCTGTATTCCCTCAAAGACAGACTCAAAGCTCCCTTTGGTTGAGAAATCGAACTCAGAACTATATAGACTAAAATTGAGGTCCAGTCAGTCAGACAATTTGATTGTTTAAGTCCTCTCCAAGGTGAATCGGTTGAATTTGTCTCTGACATGTATCCTCTGGACCGGAATAGAGAAAGAAATAATCAAATGCAGTTGAAAAAACATGCGTACTGTAAATCACTGCGTAGTCATTGCACAGTGACGTTGTTAATTTTGTTTTTCTTATGTCTTTTAATAATCGCTGCAAGTATATTGTTGCACATATATTATCCTATTTCTAAACATGTTTACAATGTTACTGCTGAACATTCTTTTAGTGAATTACCCCC
The DNA here is from genome assembly GCF_964204655.1 of Triturus cristatus. Lineage (NCBI taxonomy): Eukaryota > Metazoa > Chordata > Amphibia > Caudata > Salamandridae > Triturus > Triturus cristatus. Next base: position 124,576,384 of record NC_140587.1, on the reverse strand, counting down.
GCATGAGTTGTCATATAGATTTGCGCTGCGCAATAACACTTTTATTAGTATGTTACATCATTCCCATCAGACTAGCAATGCTACAAATTGTTGGATATGTGGCCGACTCCCTCCCTATCAGAACTATAAGGGAGTTTTGCCCCTCTTTCCCTATCCGTTCACACACAATGGCTCCTGTGGAGCATGGTTTAGTTTAATTAATTCCTTAGATTCGAATTCCGCAGTTTATCAAGACAACTGGGTATGGGGAAACCTGAACTTAGTTTTGCTCAAAGTCTGCTACCCTAACAAGGAGGGACTTCCCAAAAGAACAGGAACTGATCTAGAAAATGAAGTATATGGATTAGGTAATTTTACACTTAACCTCATGATCCTGAACGTTGAATCTGAAGCTACACCAATCTTGTCCACCATGTCGGTATTCCCAGTAAAAGGGGAACTATGTATAAGAAAGAATGGCTCCATACACATGGGCCATAGTAAATGCACCACTGTGATAAAATTCAGTGATCAAGGCAAGTCTACATTTAGAGCTTCTCGTCATTCCTACTTTATATGTGGCCAGACCGTATATATACGCCTACCTCTAGATTGGGATGGTACCTGTTATATAGCATTCCTCCTACCACCTGTTTTCCTAGCTCCTCCTGATTATCATAGAAATACTCATTTAGTACACAATAGACAGCAGAGAGATCTCCCAATCGTCGATTACACTGAAACAGCATGGGAAAAATACACAGATTTCAATAAAGGTTTCTTTCCTTATATAGGTACAGTTACTAATAGTAAGTTGATACGTAGATTAACCAGAACCCTCGAAGCAGTAGTGAACGAAACTATTTCCGCCTTAGGCAATTTAACAGAAGAACAGTCTGCTATGCGGATTGTTGTGCTTCAAAATCGTCTTGTCCTTGACGTCATCCTGGCCGATAGGGGCGGAGCTTGTAGGGTCATCGGATCAAGTTGTTGCATTTTCATACCAGAAAATTCACCGTCAGTATATAAAGCCATAACCCGCCTTCATAAGATTGTAAGCCAGATACACCAGAGTCCAGGCACCTGGACTTGGTCCGGTTGGTTCTGGGGCGTGTTGTCAGCCTGGGGATGGAGAATGCTCTCCTTCCTAGGTATTGGCTTTCTCATACTATTCAGTTGCTGCTTATGTCTACAATGTGGGCCAGCGATTTGTGGTCTGTGTGCCACCTCGTGTATCCCACATCCAAGTTTTCGTTCGAGATCCCGGAAGAAGAAAGAAGAACAAATGATGTTATATGAACAGATCGATGGATTGATGAAGATTGATATCTCCTAAGGGCAAGTAGGGGACAAGGAGGGAATGTGGAAATATGGATTTTTATGGTCGGTTATGTCCCCTATCTTGGACCCCAACGGTTTCATGTATAAATCACAAGTACATGTATGTTCCCTCCAGTTCCAGTTATGAAGACGCAAACACATGTGCGTCCACCGTCAACATGTCCTCTTTCAGATCCGCCATGAATGGGCCGGATATTCTATTCCTAAGTATGAAAGGCCACCGGCTTTATATGGTTCACTTCCCACATTTCTACAGATTCAGGCGAGTAGGCCCGAATTCTGTCACCAAGCCTTTTCTTGCCTTCTGCCTCTGAAAGCTCCAGTCTGAGCCTGCATCTGTGACCATGAACTTTGTCTTACTCCCTGCGCGGCTAACGGTGTCTGATCCAGCCCGTAGCCTGCCAGAAAACTGTATTTCACCTTCAAGATTATCTCCTTCGCTCCTCATCCGATGCATTCCTTTCTAGCAGTTTAAGTAAACATTCCTCCAGCTACCGTGCAAAGGGGCCAGGCCTCGCTGCCCTCATGCAAGTAATTCATAGCCCTGTTACCATGGAATATTCCTACCCCCTCGCATCTAGTGTAGACACTTAGACGCTTGTACACGCACTAACAGTCAGTATAGTCAGTATAGAATAAGATTCTATCCTAAGAGACCTCTCTTTTTGGATAACACAGTTCTTTAAACATAGGATATTAGATATGATTTGGGATTAGGTTGACATAACCCCAGACTTTTGTCTCCACATGTAGAGCTAAATGTCAAGTCCCATTCTTCACCCTCTCGTTGCACGTCAACTCACACGTCATGCTGCTGCGCGCGCATCTCTGCCAAGTATTTCTGCTGACATTGCGAAATTCTTTCATGGAACCACCCATTTGTGACATCATACCCAATGACGTTCTTTAGTTACGCCTAGTTACACCCATTTTAGTTACGCATGTATGCCTTTATCTCTGCTATCAACTGTTACGCCTCCTGCATCTGTTTTACTGTAATGCCTTTTCTATAAAAATGATTACCTGTCAATAATGTATTGTTCCTTCCTTCCTGAACTTTCGTGGTGATGGAATAGAAGGCCCATAATTCGAATTATGTTCCTTTGTATAGGAATAAAGCCCGTTCCGAACCTCTAATACCACGGATTCTGCCTCTTATTTTACTGAGCTATTCTTGTTAATTTTCCGCATCAAATTAAGTTCCGGTAATTAAATTATTTACCACAGTGGGTTAAAGTTGCAACAATGGCCAATGGCTCCACCTGTAGCTTTTGCATCAGTCTCTGGATCCAGTTTAGTGCATAGGGGGAATCACAAAGTAACAAATCTGCAGTTAGAGTATTGACCGGAAATAGCCTTACCGGAAGTAAGTAACGCATTGTTTGTTGTTTTAAATCCATTGATTCCTAGGCCATGAGAGTTTATTGTCTAGGACTCAGACAATCCTGGCCAAGGGCTAGGATTTGTGTTGCATTTAAGAAAATGCTTGCAGAAGGATTATTTTGTTTGTAATATGCAGTATCGCTTTTAAACTTTTTATTTACTCTCAACAGGTTCCGGCACGAAAACTGGTGATGGTTCAGAACCAGGTATGTACACTACCCTGTTTCAATAATGGTTCCGGTCCCCTTTAGTAAAATATGCAGGCAGTGCCGGCTCTAGGGAGGTGCGATCGGTGCCACCGCACTAGGCGCCGACTTGTGGTGGGGGCCCCATGTTCATTGTTTTAAAAGCAGTGCTTTAAATGGGCCGGTACTCACCGGTACTGAGTACCGGCACTTCCGATTTTTTTCGCCGTCAGTACCGGCACTTCTCTGTAGCCAGGGAGAGTACCGCTACCCTGTTCCTCGGCACGGCAGGCTCAGGTAGGTTTCTGCTCCAGTACAGGGCAGAGGCCGCTCTGCTTCCGAGGAGCTTGTAATTAACTCGGCTGAAGTATCCTTTTCCAGAGTTGCTGGTGAAGATTCCAGCAGCGCCCATTTGAATGTCCCAAAACTGCAGGGGTTGGAGAGGGCTTGTGTCACGCTGTGATTAACAAGACAGGGTCTCTAGACAGACCCTGCACTGTCAATCAGTTGCGCAGCGGCCATTCGGGTGAAAGTGCCATCATGACTTTCATTTTGTGTTATGAGTTAATCTGTGTTTTTTTGACATAAACACATCTCTCATGTGTTTTAATATGTAAAGCAACTGGTACAGAAGTCTCTATGTATGATATTTTGTCCTTAGCCCCGCCCCTAGCCCCGCCCACTTGCCACACCTCTATTTCAATGAGTACCTGCACTTATTTTTCCCCATTTAAAGCACTGTTTAAAAGCACCTATGCTGCGTACATTATCCCAGCAGTTTTCATGCATCAAATAAAATGACAACTCCAGTGATTAATGTTCTTCCTGGAGAGAGACAGGAGTTTTGTCTAGTGAAAGTTTTGACTCATTATAGCGCACAGGGTTAATATGCCTGCTGCAAAGAAAGCGTCCCACTCAGATCACAAAATGCATATAATATAAATAGGTCAATGGGTTGCCGCTTTTGTCAGAAAACCTTTTGTTACTTGCAGCTTATGAGTTAAAATCCAAATATATAACAGGGAGCTATTAACTGCCATCAAATTGCTGCATGCAAACTGCTTTGTGTTGTCATGTCCGGAGGTGGGTTGAAGTTGCATCAATGGCCAATGGCTCCACCTGCAGCTAATGCATCAGTCTCTGGATCCAGTTTAGTGCGTAGGGAGATTCACAGGGTGAGGAATAAAAAATTAGCTAGCATTCGTGCCAAGAATTTTCAATTCTATTAAGGACACGGAGGCGAGGATTATGCTTCTCTTTCTTATTTATTACTACTCACAGCAGCCAATGAAAACTTGTATTATGTAAAACAAACTACATTTCCCATGATGCTTGCACTACATCACTTCCTGCAATGCCCCATAAGAGCCAGCAATACCGGAACCTGTCCTCATTCTTTGCTTCGAACATTAATGTCCAATATATAACAAAAGTCCAACAACAGCTTCCAACGTGGAAGAACCAGACCAGCTGGGAGGAACGTCAACTTCAAGCAGGATTACGTCTAATCCATCTTCTTTTCGGATCCTGAAAAAACAGAGATAGAACAACCCGTAACTTCTGTGTAACCAGAATATATATGCAACACGGGTGGGTAAGAATTCCAATACTGTAATTTAACCGGGTGGGATAATCCTCGCCTCCGTGTCCTTAATAGAATTGAAAATTCTTGGCGCGAATGCTAGCTAATTTTTTATTCTATTACAGGACCGGAGGCTTCGTATTATGCTAGTTTAACGCTGATTAAAGACCACAGAGGATATGTAACCCACCGGTTTATAATAAAACTGTTTAAATGTTGACTCAGAAGACCAATCCGCAGAATGCATGATATCTTGAACAGTAGAGCCCAACATAAAGGTCTTAGAGGCCATAGCGCCTCGAACAGAATGTGCACCAAAGACTTGAGTATCAATACCTGCTTCCTGCATAATATTTTTTAACCATCTGGCTATAGTAGCCGCAGTAACAGGTTTGTAAGGTTTCTGCAAAGCAATCAATAATTGTACCACACCATCAGGCCTATTAGGCCTGGTACATTCTTCATAAGCTTTGAGACATTGAACCACCCAAAGTTTAGCATTGTCAGGAAAAGCATGATAGTCTACGCTGCGTGACATGGTTTTAGTTCTAGACGTGATATTAAAAGAAACTCCCTCCGGAGTAAATACTCTACCTGTAATATCTAGAGCCTTAACATCCGAAGAACGTCTACCAGCCGCCAGGCAGAGCAACATGGCCAATTTGGCTGATAATTGTTTCCTAGACAACATGGTATTGTCGGGCCATCGGTTAAACAGGGAAGGAACCAGTGAGACATCCCACAGGGAAGAATATTTCGGCTTGGGTGGATTAGCTACTCTGATACCCATTAAGAGTTTGCATATTAGGGGATGCATCCCGACAGGTTTGCCCTCAATCGGAGAGTGGCCCGCCGATATGGCTGAACGGAAATTATTAACAGAGCGATACGCTAAACCTTCAGACGCCTTTTCGGACAGGAAGTTTACAATGAAGGATAATTCTGCCCCCACGGGATCCACATGTTGTCCCATGCACCAACGAACCCAGCACCCCCAGGCTGAAGAATATCGCTTCCTGGTAGAGGGGGCCCACGCTTGGTTGATGAAGCCTGAAGCTTGTTCCGAAATCCCCGGCATTTGCCAACGCTGCCGGAAAGTCTCCAGGCCATCAGAGACAGCTGCCCCGATAGTACCATCGGGTGCATCTCTCCATGAGGGTCCTAGAGCATCGTCGAGGACCATGGGATCCTCCTGGGGAAGTCGCAGCTCGCCTCCAGCAGTAACGGGAACCAAGACTGCGACTTCCACAAGGGAGTCACCAATATCACCTCCGCCTTCTGGCGCATCACATGTGTGAACACGCGAGGAATGAGAATGAAGGGTGGAAATGCATAATTCAAATTCGGGGTCCAATCCTGTGCAAAGGCATCCGTCGCTAGAGCTAATGGGTCCGGCCTCCAGCTGAAAAACGTTGTCATTTGGCGATTCAGTCTGGAGGCAAACAGGTCGATCTCGCAAAGACCCCATATCTCCTGCAACCACTGACCACCAGTGGGAGAAGCTGCCAGTCGCTGTAGTCCTTGAGATGGCGTGAGTTCCAATCCGCCACTACATTCGACTGACCCGGAATGTATTCAGCTATGACTGAAATCTGATGACTCAGGCAATAATGCCAAAAGTCCTTCGCTATCTCTACCAGCATTGAGGACCTCGTGCCCCCTAGTTGGTTGATGTACCGTACCGCCGAGATGTTGTCCATCCGAAGAAGAATGCAACATGAGACCTTTCTGGGAGATAGGGTCCTGATCGCAAATGACCCTGCAAGGAGTTCTAGACAATTTATGTGTAGATTTAACTCGTCTAGAGACCAACGTCCCCCTGTGGAAATATTTCCGCAGCGCGCTCCCCAGCCCCAACGACTTGCGTCGGATTCTATGACCACTTCTGGTAGGGAGCCGAAAATTGCTCTGCCGTTCCACGCTTCCACGTGGGCAAGCCACCAATGTATCTCTTCCCGCAATTCTGGGGAAAGAGGAACTAAGTCCGTGTAGGAAAGACCCTTCTGTAAGTGTTGAATTTTGAGTCGCTGAAGGGCCCTGTAGTGTAGGGGTCCCGGAAATATTGCTTGAATGGACGACGCGAGAAGTCCCACTATCCGGGCAATCACCCTGAGAGAAACCATTTGCTTGGCTAACAGGGAGCGAAGCTCCTTTTTGATATCCTGAAGTTTGGAACGTGGAAGACTGAGCTGGGCCGTCTGAGAATTTATGACGAACCCCAAAAAATCTATCGTCTGCGTGGGGCACAGAACCGACTTGGGTTCGTTGATCACAAACCCCAGGTTCTGAAAGATACGAATGGTCATGCGCAAGTGCTGAACTGCCAGCGTCTGAGACTGCGCCATGATGAGCATGTCGTCTAGATAGACAATCATGCGAACCCCTTGTTCCCTGAGGTAAGCTACTACGGGTTTCAGAACCTTGGTGAAGCACCACGGTGCTGAGGAAAGTCTGAAAGGAAGGACCAAAAATTCGGACCACCGGTTCCGCCATTGAAATTGAAGGAATCGACGATGTGGACGAAATATGGTGACGGACAGATAGGCGTCCTTCAGGTCCAGACGGACCAACCAATCCCCCTGCTTTAGGAGGTCCGCCAACAGATGTATGCCCTCCATCTTGAAGTGCTTGTAAGTCATGTACTGGTTGAAATCTTTCAAATTGAGTACCAACCTGTAACCACCGCCTTTCTGCTGCACCAGAAAAATATTGCTGCAGAAACCGCAAGGGCCCTCGTCGCAAGGTGCTATTGTGTGTTTCTGCAGCAATCCTTCTATTTCTGCATCTATGAAATTGCACTCTAGTCGGGAAAAAGAAAGCTGTCTGGGCCGATGAACCTGATAGAGAGTCTGGAAAAAGTCTAGATGAAACCCCTGAACTGTGTGCAAAACCCAGGCATCCTGCGATAGCTGAACCCAATTGTGATAAAACCGCTGAATACGTCCCCCCAAGGGAAGAAGGAATAAGTCTGGAGCGCTCACCTGAAGACTCAGTGTTCTGGAATCTTCCCCGATAGGAGCCTTTATTAAAACGTCGCTTGTTGAAGCGCTGCCTGGTGGGGTAGAAGGTACCGCCGCGGGTAGAGTCTCACTCTCCCCTGCCGTGACCGAAGTCTCCTCGCTGAGAACCTTGGGAAAACTGACGGCCAAACGAGCGTCCCCTCGTCCGGCCCTGTTGAAAACCCCAGCTTGAAACACACGTTTTATTCCTGCTTGTGCTTTATCCAGGGTCGTAAACGTGCCCACATACTTGGCCACATCCTCGACGAAATGATCCCCAAAGAGGTTTCCGTCCGCCAATGGCCCAGGTTCTGCCGCTGCCAACTCAGTTAGATTAGAGTCCATGCGCATGAGTATGGACTTTCGTCGCTCCGTGGAAATTGCGCAGTTGGCATTACCCAAAAGGCAGATGGCACGCTGGGTCCAGCCCGCCAACACATGGGAATCAATGGTGGTTCCCGATTCTTGTGCCTCCAGAGCCATCTCCAAGATCTTGGCCAAAGGGCCGACAACATCAAGAAGCTTGTCCTGACACCCCCGCCAGGCGAGATCTATACCCTTCTTTGGGTCCTTAGCAAACTTTTTAGGAAAGTTAAAAGGCTGGAGTCAATTTCAGGCGTTTCTGCCACCTTGTCCGAGAGATCCGGTCGGGGACATTCAGACCGCAGCCTGTTGCGCACTTCTTTGTCGAAACTTTTGCGCAAATTTTCATGCAGGTACACCGCCACCTCTGGGGCGGGCAGCCAGTCAGATGACCTGGGATGAACAATGTCAGAGGGGTTAAACGTAAAAGGAGTAGGGGTCGTCTGTGGAGTTTCCACATTCTTGGCCTTCCTTGTTTTCTTCTTAGGAGGGGAATCATCTGGGGTATCAGAATCGGTCGAACCGGGATCAGTATCGGTATCCTGAACCTTCTCTCTTTCAGTATCAGGGCGCGGAAGTGAAGAGTAAGAGGCAGAATGAGGCCGAGGCTTATGCTGTGGGCCTTCTGAGGGAACCCCTGTCGGGGCAGTGAAGCCATGACGCTTCGCAAACTTCTCCAATTGCCTGGTAATAGGCTTCAAAGCAGTAGCCAACACCTGCTGCACAGTTCCCGGAACTGCCTTCTCCAGGGCCTTGTTGACCGACTCCTGTACGGAAGTGTCCAGGGCTTCAACAATATTTTCTTCAATGGAAGGTGTACCTACTTCCTCCTCATATAAGGTGTCATCCTCCTCATAGTGCACCCAATTTTCCATTGTGGAGCCAAATTTATAAACGTACTTGCTCATAAAGGCAACAGTAAGGAGGAGTAAGAGGGGGGAGCCAACCCACAGCACAAACAGAACAGGTACCAAGCTCCTCAGCAAAAGCTGTGTCCCAATTATTGCAGCCAACAGGGCGTAGTGGAGCCAAAAGAGCAAAGAAATCCAAGGAGGTGTGCTCCCTCCAGGCCCAGATCGTTTTTGCAGCCAGCCAGGTGTAAAGCAGTGCTCTCTGTGGAAATCCCAGGTTGGAATAGTAAAAACGAAAGAAAAACGACAGAAAACCGGGCAGTAACGACGTGCGTAGCCCAAATCCTACCAAAATATAGCCCAATTGGGCTACGCACTTGGGAACGTAACCAAAAGTAAAAGTGACTGGCTCCAAGCGCACCGGCTAATGAGGGGAGCCTTTGTGCTAGATTAATCGATCAATTTCACCCGCCGAAGGCGGGGCGGTACCGTGCACACTCTCCGTGATTAAGCGCTGAACGCGCTAGGTGTTCTCATGGCAGTGCGGCAGAGCGCTGCGTCTCGCACAGCTATCGGCGTGATGCACACGCATCGAACGCCGTAATCAAAGTTCTCGGGCTAAAACCCGCAAAAACATTGCCGCTCCCAGCGGGAGCCCCACAGTGCCAAGGGCGCGAAACCTGAACCGCCTGCACGGCGTTTACGGAAGGCAATACACAATATACATTTTACAGCAAAGCGGCTTTTAGTTAGATTTAGCCCCTAATACGAGTAATAACAATACACCGCTTGAGTTGTAATAAGGCACCAAACATTAAATAACACAAATTAGCGATGTAAATATCAAAGAACGATCTCAGCAACTTAACTTTCTGCGTGAGCAGCAAAGAAAGAGGAGCGGGTTCCGGTATTGCTGGCTCTTATGGGGCATTACAGGAAGTGATGTAGTGCAAGCATCATGGGAAATGTAGTTTGTTTTACATAATACAAGTTTTCATTGGCTGCTGTGAGAAGAAATAAATAAGAAAGAGAAGCATAATACGAAGCCTCCGGTCCTGTAATACCATCACAAAGTAACGAATCTGCAGTTAGAGTATTGACCGGAAATAGCCTTACCGGAAGTAAGTAACGCATTGTTTGTTGCTTTAAATCCATTGATTCCTAGGCCATGAGAGTTTATTGTCTGGGCCTCAGACAATCCTGGCCAAGGGGTAGGATTTGTGCTGCATTTAAGAAAATGCTTGCAGAAGGATGTATTTTGTTTGTAATATGCAGTATTGCTTTTAAACTTTTTATTTACTCTCGACAGGTCCCGGCACGAAAACTGGTGAAGGTACAGAACCAGGTAAGTACACTGCCCTGTTTCAATAATGGTTCCGGTCCCCTGTAGTAATATGTGCAGGCAGCGCCGGCTCTAGGGCGGTGCGATCGGTGCCACCGCACTAGGCGCTGACTTGTGGTGGAGGCGCCATGTTCATTGTTTTAAAAGCACCTATGCTGCGTACATTATCCCAGCAGTTTTCATGCATCAATAAAAATGACAACTCCAGTGATTAATGTTCTTCCTGGAGAGAGACAGGAGCTTTGTGTAGGGAAAGTTTTGACTCATTATAGCGCACAGGGTTAATATGCCTGCTGCAAAGAAAGCGTCCCACTCAGATCACAAAATGCATATAATATAAATAGGTCAATGGGCTGCCGCTTTTGTCAGAGATCCTTTTGTTACTTGCAGGTAATAATTTAAAATCCAACTATAGAGCAGGGAGCTATTAACTGCCATCAAATAGCTGCATGCAAACTGCAAGGAAAATATTAGAGATATATATTTTTTGCCCAGTTTTTCGTTGTCCTAACCTTGCAAAAAAGGTTCACTTGGGTAGTAATCAATTCTTATTATTAAGGAAAACCCCAAACAAAGGTGTACCATTTTAAATTCTGAATTTATGCTTTACTAGTCCAAGGAATCAAACTATACTGCCTACCAGTATGGGTGAAATGTGACTCCTACTCCTTTTAGGCCTCTGTTTTATGTAACATTTCCTACATAAACTGGTATGAGTGGCACTATAAAACTGAATTAATCTAAGAGACAGTGGTTATGGAGACTTGAGTGGCACTGCCAAATGGTGGTAGTGAGGGAATCCGTGGCGGAGGTGGTAATTGGGGGGGCACCAACAAACATTGTCGCACAGGGCGCCACTTGTGCTAAAGCTACAGTCTTGATTGTGTAAATTATTTATATTCTTATTTTCCACGTGTATTCTTAAGAAAGGGGTTTGTGTGAACGTGTTAGGCCATACTTGAGACTGTTAGGGTACAGTACAAAGTAAAGCAATACTGTGAGGAAACCTATGTCTAATATTCTACAGTGCATGCTATTGAAAACTGTTGAACCATGTCCTCTTCTGTTGTAAAGAGTTCCAACTCTAAAGTACACTGTTTGCACTGTTGGAAATTTAAATTGATGAGACGTGTTCTGTGCCATTGAGTTCTCTCTGCCATTAATAAAGTGTAGAAACTCTCTGTACGTGTGCGAGATCCTGGAACATACCTTTTCCAAAAACTGTCTTTTCCAATTCCCTGCTTACACAGTACATTTGTCTAACACACCATTTAGGGAAGAGCTTACAGAATAAAGCAGAAATGGTGTCCAAGTCCTGGGATTTTGCTCTCTGCAGCACACATATGTTTTGCACTCCATTAATACAAAGTGAAGCTTGTAAGGTGTGAGCTGTTCTGCTCTGCTTGCTACAGCATTTTATACAGGAACATTTTGTGTTGTTTCTGGTGTCCTTCATTTCTGGTAGTTTTCTTGCTTGTTCCCGCTGGAGCTTAAAACACTTCTTTTCGTGCTTAGGCTTAAAGTGTTTGTGGTTGAAGTTCAAAAGGAATGCAGACTCTTCTAAGTATATTTTCCGATGGATACATCTGCCAGTGGATTCCTCACCTTGTGAATATCCCCTGCGCCAGCAACATTCGGAAACTTTTGTAGCAGTCCACACTGATGAGGTCGAAGACGACGTCACAGAGACACGGCTCCGCTCGCGACTCCGCCGACGTCACCGGCTCCATAAGAAGACCTCGTCGGCATGATGTCGTCAGTTCCCTTTTTTCCGCGCCGTCGACGCCAACGGATTTCGGGACTCTCTCTCTGTAGCTGTTCTTGTTACTTTGTTTTCAGCTGGTTTCTCTCTCTCTACTTCTGCTGAAATGTCGACAAAGAAGTCTGGATTTAAACCTTGTCGAGAATGTGGGAAACACATGTCGATAACGGGTCCGCATGAAGACTGTGTGTGGTGCCTGTCTTCGGACCATGATGTGGAAGGATGTTCTTGCTGTCGCAAGATGAGCTCCAAGGCTCTTAAGGAGAGGGATGCAAAATTGTTCATCGCAAGGATGAAGAAGGAAAAAAGAGGCCGGAGAAGATCGAGATCGAGGTCGAGGTCGGCGTCAAAGTCGACTTTGGGGCATGCTTCTAAGTCAAAGAAGCACAAGAAAAAGAAGAGGCACTCATCTCGACATCACTCGGATAGGGATGCGGCTCCGAGATCGACATCGCCCTCCCGACGCCGTAAGGACTTTGTATCTCATTCGCCTGTTCCTGATTCTCCTATTGGCCTATCCTCACCTGTGGCTTCACCAGAGCATTCTCCGGCTCCGGCCCCCGCTCCATCTCCGATGCCGGCTTCATCTCCGGCTCCGGCTTCGTCTCCGGTTCTGTGTGAGGAACCTCCTGCTCCGGGTGAGCCTTCGGCTCCGCTGATTTCACCGTCGGCGCCGGTCGGCCCGAGTCCGGTGATGCCCGAAAAATATCCTGCATTTCCAGGACCAGGTCAGGACCCTACGCATTATTTTAATGCGATGTACGGAGTCTTCTCCAGAGCCATGTACCCCTCTGGTGCACCTTCGGGTCCTATGGGTCCTATGGCCTTCAGTTTGGGAGCTCCCCAAGCTTATCCTCAGGCTCCCTCCATGCCATTTTTTCCGGCGACGCCGTCTTGGCATCTACCGGCACCGAGGACATCGACGCCGCTCCCTTCTTCACCGGCGCCGACTCGACCTCGTTCGACGCCGGCTGTTCCATTGGATCCGTCGGATTCGGTCACGGCGCCGCCGACTCCGGTTGTGAGGATCAGGTCTAGGAGGGAGGCCCAAAGGGTGCTGGATGAACAGAGATACCTGATGGAGGAAGTGGAGGAAGGTGAGCTTATGGAATCGGACGACTTGTTTGATGAGTTGAAGGAGGCTAGTGGCCTGGACTTATCACCTGAATGGGAGATTACTCCTCCTTCTGAAGCTCCTTCAAAGGATGTGGCACCATACCATGCTATTATAAAGAAGGCGGCTGAACTTTTAGATCTGCAATTGCCTTCTGCAGAGTTCAAGCCTAACATCCTAACAGAAGTTCTGCACTCTCCTTCTACTGTTTTTCGGAGCCTTTACTCCCTTTTAATGACGCCATTATAGAGCCAGTAATGGAGGTGTGGCGTAAGCCCTATTCTGCTCCGGCAGTTTCTAAAGTTATTGCTAGGAGGTATAGGGCAGCTCCGGGGGACCCAGACTTTTTGACATCTCACCCATCTCCAGAGAGTCTGGTGGTTCAGACGGCCTTTTCCAGAAAGTCATCAGGTTCTTTTCCCCAAGTCCCGAGTGACAGGGAAGCAAAGAAATTGGATCAGTCAGCCAAGAAGGTCGTCTCTTCTGCCAGCATGGCCCTTAAATCGACAAATGCCACCTGTCTTTTGGGCCGATATATCCATGCTCTTATGGACTCAGCAAAGCAGCTAGCCCCAAAGCTGTCAGAAGAGGATAGGATAAGTTTCAATGAGGTCCATTCGGATACCCAAGCGGTGACACGTCAGGTGATCCAAATTGGCTTGGATACAGCTGACTCAGTTGCAAGAGTCATGGGATCTTCTGTTGCCACCAGGAGGAGTGCGTGGCTTAAATCTTCAAAATTCTCCCCTGATGTTCAGTCAGCGCTCTTGGACTTGCCTTTTGATTTCTCCGGACTTTTTGGCAAGAAAGCGGATGCTGCGCTTGAAAGACTTAAAGAGAGTAAGGCCACGGCTAAATCTTTGGACCTTAAATCTCAGCCAAGGGGTTCGTTCAAGAGGTACAGGGGCTTCGGAAGGTCTTTCGGATGTGGGGAACTCCTCGGGTGTACCTGTTTGCCACTCACGAGAACGCTTACTGCTCGTCATTCTGCAGTCTCCAGTATCCGATGCAGGGAGCGTTGGGGGACGCGTTTCAATTGAGTTGGGGCTCACAACTCCTTTATGCGTTTCCTCCCATACCCTTGATTCCTCGGGTTCTGAGGAAGATTCGCCAAGACCGGGCCCAAGTTATATTGATCGCCTCAGATTGTCCAAGAAGGGTGTGGTATACAGATCTTCTCCACCTCTCCTCGTGCCCTCCGCTCCGTCTCCCTCTGAGGGCAGACCTCCTCTCGCAGTCAGAGGGGCAGGTTTTACACTCCCACCTCCAGAGCTTACACCTTCATGCCTGGAGATTGAACGGGGCAACCTGAATTCTTTTTCTCTCCCGCCAGATGATGTAGATGTAATTTTGTCTGCCAGACGTAATTCCACCTAATCTATCTATTCCTATAGGTGGTCTAAATGTGTGCTCTGGTGTGGGGAGAAGTCAATTGATCCTTTGAGGGCTCGTTTATCTGACATTCTGCAGTTTGCCCTTTCTCTTGCTCAGCAAGGTTTTGCTGTAGTCACTGTAAAGGGATACTTATCGGCTTTGACGGCATTCCTTTGCTTGCCAGATCAGCCGTCCTTGTTCAAATCGCCTAATGTTTTACGATTTCTGAAAGGCCTTACAAACAAGTTTCCTCCTACTCCTTTTATTGTGCCTCAATGGGACTTAAATCTTGTCTTAACTTATCTGATGGGTTCTCCCTTCAAGCCCTTACACAAGTGTCCATTGAGACTGTTGTCTTTCAAGGCGGTTTTTCTCATTGCGATAACCTTGGCAAGGAGGGTAAGTGAGCTTCAAGCTCTGAGTTCAAAACCCCCGTTCTTTTTTTTATAAGCAAATTTTTATTTTCTTGAAAAGAACAAGAATCAGAAAGCATATACAACAAACCGATGGAGTTGGCATCAAAATGACATATCACGGAATCAATAACAATCAGTAGCAAGACCCCCACCCCCTCCCCCAACCTCCCGCCCCCGTCACCCGCACTCCCCCCCTTAGAACAGGCCTCCTAGCCATTTCCCCCACACTCTGCAAAACTTTTTGGGGCAACCCTGAGCAGTATACAATGTCCATTCCTGTGCGGCACACCAGTCCACACCTCTTCTCCATTTAGCACCTTTGGGTGGGTCAGTCTGCTTCCAGGCGGCTGCGATATTTCTTTTAGCCACCACCAGAGCAGTAGTTAGGAAGTATTTTTCATTGCGGGATCCATCCAACCCATCCGTTATTCCCAGTAAAGCCAACTTAGGGTCATGGGGAACCTCCCATCCCAGGACCTCAGTTAATTCAAGTTCAATCTCGGCCCAATAGTTCCCCAGGCACGGGCAAGTCCAGAACATATGGAAGAAGTCCGCCGGATCTACCCCACAGCGGGCGCATGACGCGTCTGGAGAAAGGCCCGCACGATATAGGCGTTCCGGGGTCAGATAGGCGGCATGGAGGTAACAAAGCTGGATGAGCCGCCGTCTAGCCGAAGTGGTAATCGTCCTGGGTGCCATAAGGGCGTCCCTCCAATCAGCTTCGTCCAATGGTCCCACCCAGGTCTCCCACCGCTGCCTCAGTCCGTCCCAATCCACCGGGGTGTTTTTGACCAGGGACCGATTAATGCGGGAGATTCCTCCCCTCCCAAGACACCCCAGAATCACCTGAGCCTCAGGCGGGCTATGGTCGGGAATCCGTGAGTCTAGAGGGACGTGAGATTGGACCACATGGCGCAGTTGGAGATATCTATAGAATTGCGAAGGGTGTAAAGAGAACTGTTTCTGGAGCTCCTGGAAGGAACACATGGCTCCCCCGCCACACGTCACCCAAGCGAGAGATCCCCAGAAGATCCCATGCTCTAAATCCTGCAAGCCCCGTTACCTCCCGCAGCCATGTACCATGCCAAAGTGGTGTAACTAGGGTCAGCGTCCTCGACCAGCGGGTGTGCCGAAAGGGGGACCCACATAACATCCGGGAGCGACAGGGGGATCGCCGCCCCGTAGAGCATGTTCTGAATAGAAGAGAACCCAGTGAGCTGCACCTCTAGCCTATAGGCCGGATCGTCCCACCCGCCTGAGAACCAATCATGAACCACCAGAAGCCGAGTTGCAAGATAATACAAGTGAAGATTAGTCATACTCAGGCCTCCATCATATGAAGGAATCCGGCATCGGTCCAGGGCTAGACGGGGCCTACCGCCACCCCAAAGAAATTTAGTTGCAATTTTGTCCAAGTCCCGGAACCAAGAGCAGGAGAAGGAGTAGGGCGTGTTCTGTAGCATGTAGAGGAACTTGGGGAGGATCATCATCTTATAAAGTGCAATCCTCCCCAATGGATTCTGTGGGAGCGACTGCCACTTTACCATGTCTGATCTGGTCTTATTGACCACGGGGGCCACATTAAGAGCCCAGCAGAGCTCCGGAAGAAGGGTGATCCAGATCCCTAAATACTTAAAGGAGAGTCTCCGGAGGGGAATATCAGACTGCCAGTCAAAACACTCCCTAGACGGGTGCAACGGGACCAGGACAGATTTCCTGGGGTTTAGGTGGAGACCAGATGCCTGACCGAACCGGCGAAGAATCTGGCGAACCCGAGGACCCGAAACAGCCGGATCCGAGAGATAGAGAAGGACATCGTCCACGTACAGAGCAATCTTATCAAGGACCATACCCGGCCAATCCCACCCACGGAGAGTAGGGTCCGAACGGATCAGCACCGCCAGGGGCTCCATTGCCAGGGCGAAGAGGAGGGGCGAGAGCGGGCAGCCCTGCCGCGTCCCCCGTTCTATGGAAAACGGGCGGGATAGAGCCCCATTCACCAACACTCGGGCTCGTGGATCCGCATACAGGACACGGACCATGGCGCGAAACTGGGGGCCAAAACCCATTCGCTCCAAGATCTCTCCGAGATAGTCCCACCCCACCGAATCAAAGGCCTTTTCAAAGTCGACCGACCAGAAGAAGGACCAGATAAGGAGAAAGGCGCTCCCGGTGGGCCAGGGCGAGATGCAGGCGCCGCAAGCAGTGTCTGGTCCCTCGGTCCGGCATAAATCCACATTGGTCCGGGTGGACCAGTGAGACAAGATGCAGGCGCAGCCGTTGCGCACGGATGGTAGCGTATATCTTAAGCTCGGTATTGATGAGAGAAATCGGCCGATAATCCGAGCAGGACTGTGATGGGGGTTGCGTTTTGGGAAAAACGACTATTGTGGCCGTATCCGTTTCTGGCGGGAACGAACCCTTCTCCACCACCTCAGCATAGAGATCCAGAAGCCTCTGGGCAAGGGCCTCACGGTAGTGGGCATAATATTCCTGTGGGAAGCCGTCTGGTCCCGGGGTCTTCCCGGACGCCAGGTGACTGATCGCTTCATCAATTTCTTGCAGCGTGATGGGCAAGTCAAGGGTCTCACAAGCCTCCCGTCCCAGTCGCCCAAGGTCCACCGTGGTCACCCCATCATCTCAGCAAGGGAGATCCCCGGCGCCCGAGCCCGGTATAGTTGGGACTAGTACTCCGCAAAGGTCTGTGCCACTGCTACGGAGACTGTGTGGGTCTCGCCTGTGGAGTCCACAATGGCAGGAATAATCCGGCTTGCCCGGGGGTAGGTGGCCAGCCGATGGAGAAGCGTACCGTTCTTGTCCCCCCACGCGTAAACCCGGGCCACCGAGGAGCGCCAAAGAGTCTTTGCCGCCTCCATAGAGTGCATGCGTATCTCGTCCCGCAGAAAGGCCAGCCACTGCACCCGCGTAACGTCCTTCAACGCCTCCTGGTCCCGCTCAAGTTCCAAGGCCTGTGCTTCGCAAGCCGTGAGCTGCTGGATTTGTCTTTGGCGCTGCTGTTGCACGTGTCCCTTTGCAGCCCCCCTAATAGTCGCCTTGCCGGCCTCCCAAAGGGTGGCCGAGGAAGAGACAGAACCTACATTATGAAGGTAATAATTAGTAATCTCCTCTTCCACCTTTTTCTGAAAGTCCTTGTCTTGAAGGAACCAAGCATTCAGACGCCACATCGGGCGAACTGAGAAGGGAGGCGGGCCAAGAGCGAGGAGCACTGTCGAGTGGTCCGAAAGGCCTCTCGGAAGAATGCGGGCGTCTTGAACGCCTGCGCACTCGGTGGACGGGACGAAAATTAGGTCAATCCGGGTGTGTGAATGGTGTGCCGCCGAGGTGTGGGTATACTGGCGAGCATGTGGGTGCCAAACCCTCCAGACGTCGCACAGGCCCTGGGCTTTAACCCAGCTCGACAGCTGTTTCGCGCGAGCGGCTCTGGCAGGAGAGATCGAGCCTGTCGAGTCCAGACGGGGCGTGTAAACAGCGTTAAAGTCCCCCCCTAGAACGAGCAAGCCCGCTTGAAGTGCTGGAAGTAGATCCGCGGTGTAGGAAAGGGCAGTCTGCAACAGGGACAGCGCCGCATAGAGGGAAAGCAAGGAGAGTGGTCGCCCCTCGAGAGCATCACAAACTGCAACGGCCATTCCCTGGGAGTCTAAATGCACCTGGGCCAGTACAAAGGGAAAGGATCGTCTGATCAGGATAGCCACCCCCCGGGAGCCCCTAGCAAAACCTGAGTGCCACACCCTATCGTACCCGTACCGGGCGAGAAAGGGACATTTATTGCCAAGAAGGTGGGTCTCCTGAAGGAGGAGCACGTCAATCTCCATACGCTGTGCATATTTGAGGACTGCCATGCGTTTGAAACGGTCCAAAAGACCATTTACATTCCAGGACAATACGCGCATGGCGGCGTTAGGAATGGGTGTGTCAGCCATAGTTGTATTCGGGGGCACGCCGAACAAGAGTGGCGGGGCCGCGTCCCTCCGTCCGCAAGACACTCCATAAGCTAAGAGGAGCGAGCCTGGAGCGTGGAGCAAAATACGACATTGCCCTAGCATGCCGTGGAAGCAGATGCCATTGTGAGAGACACATCCCTTGCGAGGAGCGGGTGACCCGGAGTGAAATGCCAGGAGGGCCGGGGAGCGCGCAGAGAGGGTCGCCCGTTGGGCACGGCACCCACACCGGATCTGAGGGGGGCGCAGGCGCGTGGTCTCCCCGGAGGGAGAGACATCGGGAAAGCGGACAGGAGATCAGGTCAAAAGTGTCATGATGCCTTGGAACAACAACAATAAGGAGTTTACCCTCCACCAACAAAATCCCTCCTAGAAGGAAAAAACAACCCCAAACCAACCCCGACCCCCCACCCTATACTTTGAAAACAGAAGCATCTGTTGCCCTAACGATGTGTAACAACAACCAAGCTAAAACGCTTGGGCCTGAGCACATAGTGGACCCCCCAGTAGATCGGAGCAAGACTAATTCACCTGCCCTGGCCGAGAGCTGTGAGTGTAGTGGATCACTGAGGCCCAGTCTCTAGCCCTGTCAGCCTGGTAATCAAATCCCACCCCCCCCCGACAAAACCACATACAGTAAAGGGAAATCAAATGACAGGACTGCGGGAGAGGTCCGAGAGGTCCATTTGTGCGACTGGCTGGGCCGCGGAACTCACCCGCAGGGGGTACTCGGCCTGCCGCCGGTAGCGGCGGGGCTGGTATGTGCAGCTGAGGAGGCAGATGAGGCCCCAGACGCCCGGTGTGGCCGTCCATGGAGCGCGTGACGATCACCTCACCCTCTGCGTGCCTCCGGGGCAGTGTGCATCGCCGTCGATGGGTTCTTGACAGCCGGGGCACTTCCCGCCCCCCTCGTCCGCCCGCCGGTGATCCTTGTCCAGATCGATGCAAGGGGCGTTCCTCCGTTAGCCAGGTCCAGGCTGCTCGTGGCGTGTCAAAAAATAGTGCCTTGTGTTGGAAAATGACTCGGAGGCGGGCCGGGAACTGAAGTTGGTATTGGAGGCCCAGAGCTCGCATCTTCTGCTTCACCTCCGTGTAGTATCGCCTTAGCTCTTGGACCTCCCGGGTGTAGTCCGGGAAAATCATTATAGTATGATTTTGATAAGTGAGAGTTTCTGTGCGCCTGGCCTCGCGTAGAATCGCGTCTCTGTCCCTGAAATTAAGGATCTTTAAGATGAAGGGACGGGGGGGCGCCCCCGGAGGCCTGGGAGCCAAGGAACGATGGGCCCTCTCCACCACAAACCAGGCTAACTGGCTGTCCGCCGGCATCCAGGACTTAAACCAGCGCTCCAGAAAGTTATCTGCACGGCCCGACTCAGTCCCCTCCGGGAATCCCACCAGGCGGAGATTACTACGCCGGGCTCGGTTTTCTGCATCCTCGGCCCGGCGGTGCAGTTCCTTAGAGTGGGTGGTCAGTTCTCGCACTTGGTCCTGCAGCTGGCGGATATCGTCCTCTGTTGTTGATATTCTCGATTCGGCAGTGGCGTTACGCAAGTCCTACCGGAGAAGGGCAACATCGACCCTGACCTCCCCCACCATACCCTCCAGGGAGGAGCGGGACGCATTGATGGCCTGCAAAATGGCAGCCAGGTCCGTGTTAGGGGCCGAGGCCGCCTCTTCGGTGGGGCCCGTCCCTTTCACGGAGGTCGTGAATTGGTCCATCTTGGTTTGGGTGGCTGCGGGTGTCGGCCTGGAAGCCCTGTCCTTACCCATGGTGGCCGCACCTCGGTCAATGGGGGATGTCAAAGCTGGCCAGTGAGCAATGCGGGCAGCCTCCGGTGACTCCACGAGGGCCGGGGAGGCGGACAGCAGGAGGGAGGACGCCCCGCCTGCCTGGAGTACCGCAGGTCACTTCCTTGCGCGTCACCCGATATGGCAGCCGATTATCCCTCAGGGTCCGCCACCGATCCGGAGCCCGCCGGGATCCAGGGTGGTGCGCCACCTCCCGCCATACAACACAGCCGAGGCTAGATCTTCACAGCCCCCATTGAAGGCATGGGGCCCAATCATCCCATACAGACGCCCACGCACTCCAAGAAGGACCTCGGGACACAGGCGAGTGTGTTCGTCCTCATCTCAGACCCCTCCCGGTGGGTCCCCCACCACCAAGGCCTGCACTCAGCCCGAGGCCGCGGGCGCCAAGTTCAGTTCTGATCCCCCCCCAGGGATCTTGATATCTTCACCCCGACAGTGTAGGTCCCGTAGCCAAGGAGAGGAGAGGGGGGGGAAAGGAAGCCGCATACACCCCCAACCGCCGGCCCGCGGCCCGATCATCAAAGGCGGCCCGCGCCACTCAAACGCCCCCAGCAGGCTGCAGGGAACCAGGTCCGGAAGCCGCAACGTAGGCGGGGGGGAAGGAGGGCGCCGGCCCTCGACCGTCGACACCCGACCCGAAGGGGGTTGGTCTCCCTACCGCTCCCAGGTCCCCGCGACAGCTCTGGTAGCCTCGCTGGTGCGCCTCCCCAGCGCCGCACTCACCGTCCGTCTTCCAGCGCATTTCGGCCCCCCGGAGCCAGCTCCACAACCCCCACAGCACCGCAGGCAGACACCCAGCGGGAACACCTTTCTTCTTGCGGGGTTGGACCCTGCAGCGGCAGCAGAAACGCCTCTCTAGGCCGCAGGCGTTTCCAGGCCCGAATACCTCGAGGGCACCGCGGGCTCGAGTGGCAGCCCGCCCGGGTCTCAGCACCGGGATCGCTACCTCCTCCCACCGGCCCGCCTCTGAGTTGTCAGGCTGTGCTCCGGGCGGGCAGAATCGCACCAAATTAGAGTCCTGGGTCGCGGGGCAGGTCCGCACCCTAGGGCACCCAGAAGGAATCGGCCAGGGCAGCTCAGTTCGGATCAGGGAGGATTTTCGGGGTCCGGAACCCGGAGCTTCACCGCGAAGCAGCCATGCTGTTCCGGCGCCACTTAGCGCTCCAAAACCCCCGTTCTTGACCATTCATGCTGAAAGAATGGTACTCAGGACCAGGGCTGCTTTTCTGCCTAATGTGGTAACTCCTTTCCATCTGGGGCAATCCATTACCCTCCCTACCTTCTATCCTCCCCCTCACCCTTCCAAGGGGGAGGAGCGGCTTCACCGTCTGGACCCTAAGAGGGCGGTGAGCTTCTACCTTGACAGAACAAGACTTTCGAGTTGATGACCAGCTCTTTGTGGGCTTTGTTGGCTGCAGGAAAGGCAGAGCGGTGCACAAGCGCACCCTTTCCAGATGGATTGTCTTGTACATCAAGATATGCTACTCTTTGGCTGGTAAGGAACGTCCAGAGGGTTTAAGGGCTCATTCTACTAGAGCTAAGTCTTCTACGTCTGCCTTGTCTAGAGGTGTTCCTGTGGAGGACATTTGTGGAGCGGCAAGTTGGGCCTCCCTCCACACTTTCACGAAGCATTACTGCTTGGATTCTGAGGTGAGGAGGGACGGTCACTTTGCTTGTTCCGTCCTTCAGGACTTTCTGGTATAGAAGGGTGGACACCCTCCTCCGGGAGTGGGACTGCTGTGGGAATCTTTTCACAAGGTGAGGAATCCACTGGCAGATGTATCCATCAGAAGAACAAATTACTTACCATCGGTAACGTTTTTTCTGGTGGATACAGTATCTGACTGTGGATTCCTCACTGACCCACCCGCCTCCCCGTTGTCCACCCTTGTATACCTACAATTGTAGTGATGGTGTTTCAAAAGTGTATTTGTTATTGTCGTCAAAGGCATTGTGCTATTTCTTTTGCCTTCCTATTTATTCTCCACACTGTGTGTGTTGATTTGTATATTATGTACTGTGTATACTGTGTATATATTGCTGTCAGTCTGTCCGTGTGCATCGAAGGCACGGAAAAAAGGGCGGAACTGACGTCATCACGCCTACGAGGTCTTCTTATGGAGCCGGTGACGTCAGCGGAGTCGCGAGCGGAGCCGTGTCTCTGTGACGTCGTCTTCAACCTCATTGGCGTGGACTGCTACAAAAGTTTCCGAATGCTGCTGGCACAGGGGATATTCACAAGGTGAGGAATCCACAGGCAGATACTGTATTCACCAGAAAAAGCGTTACCGAAGGTAAGTAACTTGTTCATTCGTGCAGGTATGGATACCGCTGATTGCATTGGCAGGACCCTCGGGCACCAGTGTTGGCCTTCAAAGACATGCCTGGATGAGGTCCATTGATTCTCTGGCAATATACAGGCTATGGTAATTGACGTGCTCTTTTATGGGTCTTGCCTATTTGGAGATAAGGTGGACTCCTTTTTGAAACGCTTTACAGGCAGCAGAGCTAAGGCACGTTCTTAGGGGCAGTTGACCCGTGGCAAACCATTTCTGCACCAGTCCTGGAAATTTAGGGGCTGTTCCAGAGGGCTAGTGTGTAGTTAGAGCTCTGCTTGCTGTAGTTATTCAGGATTATTTTGTGTTGCTTCTGATGTCCTTCATTTTATGGTAGTTGTCTTGCTTGTTCCCGCTGGAGCTTCAAATACTAATTTTCGTGCTTTTGCTTAAAGTGTTATATCAAAAGAGTTAAGGCTCTTGGCTCACTGTTTAATTTCTGGTCTTAAACCTTGAAAATGACCCAAACTTCAACCAGTGAGGTCAAGGTGCTCTGAACCCTACTTACCCCGAGGCCGCCCTAGTACAGAATGGTATTGCATGTCTTGTGTTCTGGGAGTCTTCTCTGAGTTCTGGTGATTTTCCCTATTGCTGCTCCATTTGACTAGAACTGGGGGCCTCATTTAGGAGGGGCTTGTGCCGCCGAAGAATCACTTTTTATGACGCTCCGGTGGTGCAGGCTTCTAAATCATATTTATGAGGCAGCACATGTAGGAAGAGGAAGACACCTCCATTGATTGTTGTTGTGCAGGAAGGTGTCACCATGGTGGAAGGGTGCCTACATTGGCACTAAGAACTAATTTCTGTACTGGCATAGAGGAAAGGATTGCGCCGTATTTTATTAATATGGCGCATTCCTGCCTTTTTCCTCAGACGCAGGGCAACGCCGCAAGGAGACTTGCGGTGCTGCCCTATGCCAAAAAGTAATAAAGGAGGCCCTGACTTTGTATGGGTGGAGTCTCTGATAGCTGGGCTGGTGTAAACTCCTTACTCAATCGTCGGTCCACCACCGGACTGTAGGGACACCGTGCGTGCTCGCACCTTCTTAATAAGAGCAGGATGGCTGCCACTCATTTTTAACACCCAGGACCACTAAGCTGACATGGCAATCCCTATTAGAGAAATAGCTCAATGTCCGACGCAGAGGGAGAAAACGCCCTTTGACTCAGTGTAGTTGCTACTTTGTGAGTTTGTTCTTGTAGAACAGAATAGTTTGCCAAGTGGGAGCATCAAACATTGCAGCTGCTCAGCCAAAGATCAATGCCTTAGTGGAGCCATTGCAGCAGCGTCCCATAGTAGGTTATAGTGATACCACATGCATGGCGGGAAATTCTGAATTTAGTAGATGATCCTCTCATAGGGGAACAGAGCCAATATTCTCCTCTGAACGCAGTTGGTGGGCTACCCAAAAGGAACTCAATGACCTTTAGGTCACCACAGTAATTTGCGACAATCTGCATTTGATTTGTATGCTTTGAATGCATACCCTGTGTGTAGATTTGTACAGCGCATTATCACCTGGGAATGTTTCCTGGCCCTGAGCAGGTGTGTGACTAGTTACACCTAGGGCCTAGTGGTACTACTTCTTGGTTTACTGTGGAGGAAAGAATTGCATTGTGGTTGGGACTGAGATTAGTGTCAAAATGAAGGAATGCTAATGTAAAAGTGATTCTGATGGATACTTCTAGCTTCAGACTTCCTGCCTTAGAATAACAACCTAGCGCAAAAACTGGATATGGACAACTTTGTAGCAGTGCTCCTGCTCACCACTAGGTGGTGTCGTGGAGCCCATTGCTGGCACTGTAAAACCTCGAAAGTGATTGAAGCAGAGTCACACATAAGTACCACCCATTCATACTGCAGTCAATTCCTTTCTTTCTGCACTCATGACACAGCTATTAGCAAAGACACCAGTATCTTTTTGGCTCAGATTCTGATCCTGTGCCAGATCAGAGTGCACTCCTGGATATTGGTGATGACTACGATGATCTGCACTCCCCTCATTACACTGATGATGTCTTATACATTGAATTATAAAATGCCAGTGGATTTGACATTCCACTGAGGCACAGCTCGTTACATGGGTCGCCAATAGAGGAAAGTGCCTAGTTTGGTGCTCTTTTAAAGAAACCTACTAGATACAGCTGTTTTCTACAGCCAAAGCTGGCAACATCTTGCTCCCATTTAAAGACGTCCTCACAGATACTCTGATTTCTTGGTTGAAACAGTTTTTACTTGCCTGTTAGCAGGCAGGTGACCAGACATCATAAACCACCACTTAGTGATGCAGATTTTTTTCACAAAGCACCCTACATTAGAAAGCCTTATTGCACAGACCTCGAGGAATAAGGTGAACCCTAATTAGTTTCCTACCAGTCCTTTGACCAGGAAACCCAGAAATATTGATGCCTTTGGCGGATGTGGTTTCCTCTGTGTGCTTGGCTCTGCGTTATTTAAACATATTCTCACTATTGCGCCAATACACATATGCCCTTTGGGACATGGCCATCATGATTTTGCCAGTAGTGCCAGACGACCATAGGCCTTCTCTGGTTCAGACCATACATGATGGCTAGGACACCGCCTTTGCCTGTGCCGGTATGGATAATGCTGACTGCGTTGGTGGGACGCTTGGGCACCAGTGTGGGCCTTCAAAGACATGGCTGGAAGAGGTCTATTGATTCTGTGGCGATATACAGCTATGATAATTGAAATGGTCTTTACTGGGTCTTGCCTCTTTGGAGAGAAAGTGGGCTCTGCTATGAAATGCTTTATGGGAGCAAAGCTAAGGCACATTCTTTGGGGCTGTCGACCTGTGGCAAACAATTTCTGCACGAGTTCTGGAAATATAATAGCTGTTGCACAGGGCTGGTGTACAGGTAGAGGCAACATTTCCAGCAAATGATTCAGCCAAGTCCTTTTGGGATTGCAGACGCTAAACCAACTGGCAAAGCATGGATCAGTAAGGGCACCAGTATTCCAACGACTCTTCTCCAGCTGAAACAGCCAACAAGCCACTTAAGTTTGACTTCAGCAGCCCATGCCAACCAGTGGGGTGCCAGGATTTTGCACTTTCTCCAAAGATGGCAGACCACCACATTTGGAAGATAGGTTGTCGGAGGCTGGCTTAGTATATGATTTACACTCTCAGGAGTGACGCATCTTGCACTAATCCAGGCAACCCTTATGGTGATTTTAGTAGTCTTTGATAACCATAAAAAGCTCTCAAAGTAGTAGCTGTGGAGAGCAGCCTTCAGGCTTATCTTGAAGGAGTGTAAAGCAGCTTGTTTTACCACATTTAAGCAACAGTGTAGATTAGATGAAAAAGTATCACATAGTGTTTTATAGAAATCAGTCTATTTGTTACACAATACAACATCCTCCTAGGGGACCTGAACTTCCACCTGGAGAACAACAGCAACAACAACCCCACCACCCTGCTCGACAACCTCGTCAACCTCGGACTCAAGCAACTGGTGAACACCCCCACCCACCTCGCTGGGCACACGCTCGACCCCATCTTCTCCGCTAGCAACCACGTCTCCTTCAACCACTCCACCAAACTACACTTGACCGACCACAGATGCATCCACTTCACCTTCCAAAAGAATACATCCCACCACTGTACACAATAAATCCCCCGCAGAAGCTGGAGCAAAATCACCACAGACCAGCTCCTCTCATCGCTGAGCCTGAACCCGCCAGCAAACACCGCTGACACCAACGACGCAGCCCACAACCTCGCACAGTGGATCACCAACTGCGCCGACGACCTCGCCCCACTGAAGAAACACCGTTGCATGACTGGCAATAGGAAAACCTCATGGTTCACAGATGCCCTCAAAGAATCAAAGAAATCCTGCCGTACCCTCGAAAAAACCTGGCGCCACGAACGGACTACAGAAAACATGACAGCCCTCAAGAACTCCACTCGCGAACACCACCAGCTGATCCGCACCACCAAAAGGTCATCGTTCAAAAAGCGGCTCGACAGCAACACCCACAACAGCAAGGAACTCTTCAGCATCGTCAAAGAGCTCTCCAACCCCAGTGCCAACAACAACGACATCACACCGTCACAAGACCTCTGCAACTCCCTCGCCACGTACTTCCACCGCAAGATCGCAGACATACACGACAGCTTCGGATCCCAGACTTCGCCTCCAGCCACCGAACCAACGACGCCCACCACCACTCTCAGCGCCTGGACCCCCATCAGCACTGAAGACACCACCTACGTCATGAACACCATCCACTCTGGCTCCCCCTCTGACCCATGCCCACACCATATCTTCAACAAAGCCGACATCATCATCGCACCCCACCTCCGGAACTTCATAAACAACTCCTTCACATCAGCCACCTTCCCTGAGAGCTGGAAGCACGCAGAAATCAACGCCCTTCTGAAGAAACCCACAGCGGACCCCAAAGACCTCAAGAACTTCCGACCCATCTCTCTTCTGCCCTTCCCGGCTAAAGTCATCGAGAAGACTGTCAATAAACAGCTGTCTGCATTCCTCTAGGCAAACAACTCGCTTGACCCGTCCCAGTCCGGATTTCAAGCCAACCACAGCACCGAGACCGCCCTCATCGCAGCCACCGATGACATCAGGACCCTGATGGACAACGGAGAAACAACCGCTCTCATCCTCCTAGACCTCTTGGCAGCCTTTGACACCTTATGCCATCGCACCCTAATAACCCGCCTCTTCAACACTGGAATCCAAGGAAAGGCCCTGGACTGGATCACCTTGTTCCTCTCTGATAGAACCCAGAGAGTCCGCCTCCCTCCCTTCCGCTCAGAGGCCACCAAGATCATCTGCGGCATACCCTAAGGCTCCTTGCTCAGCCCAACCCTCTGCAATATCTACATGAGCCCCCTCGCCGCCATCGCACGCAGACACAACATCAACATCATCTCCTACGCCGACGACACCCAGCTGATACTCTCCCTCACCAAAGATCCAGCCACCGCCAAAACCAACCTCCAGGAAGGGATGAAAGACGTCATAGAATGGATGAAGCTCAGTCGCCTGAAGCTGAACTCAGACAAAACGGAAGTCCTCATCCTCGGACAATCCCCATCCGCCTGGGACGACTCCTGGTGGCCCACTGCGCTGGGCACCGACACCAAAGAACCACGCATGCAACCTAGGATTCATCCTGGACTACTCCCTCACAATGACCAAGCAAGTCAACGCCGTCTCATCCTCGTGCTACAACACCCTGCGCATGCTCCGAAAAATCTTCAGGTGGATCCCCCCCGAAACTAGAAAACCGTCACCCAGGCCCTCGTCACCAGCCGACTGGACTACGGAAACGCGCTATACGCAGGAACCACTGCCAAACTTCAGAAACGACTCCAACGCATACAGAATGCCTCCGCACGACTCATCCTCGACATCCCTCGCCACAGCCACATATCCGCCCACCTGAGAAACCTGCACTGGCTCCCCATCAGCAAGAGGATCACGTTCAGGCTGCTCACCCACCACGCACACAAAGCGTTCCACGACACGGGACCCGAATATCTCAACAGCCGCTTCTCGTTCTCCATCCCCGCCCGCCAGCTCCGGTCCGCCAACCTCGCCCTCGCCACCGTCCCACGGATACGTAGATCCACCACCAGAGGAAGATCGTGCTCCTACCTGGCAGCCATAACATGGAACTCCCTCCCTGCACACCTACGACTGACACAGGACCATCTCACCTTCAGGAAACACCTCAAAACCAAGCTATACGAGCAGTAGCAGCACCCCCCACCCCAGCGCCTTGAGGCCCTCGCGGGTGAGTAGTCTGCTATTTAAATGTACTGATTGATTGATTGACCATTAACACATCGATAGATCTCCTAACTGGAGATATCATCAGTACACAAAAGAAGACTTCAAAGTAATCAGGTAAGTAGCACCAATATACACTGGACTCTAGGGGGAGACCAAATGATATACTAAGAAAGTGGAATGTGAACTGCAAAAGAGACAGGGATTTGGAGCAGGGTGCTTAGAGGAGCTGGGGAAACCAGGATCCACCCAAGGTAAGTACCCATAAACCCCATAGAGGCTGTGTGTAGAGTGGAAACACAGCCTCATGCCCATTGGAAGTCAAAGGAGAAGTTGTGGTTGCAGTTTTAAAGAAGAAGGGCCCTTCCCAGAGGACCCCAAAGAAACCCTTTGGAGGACGAAAGTTAGGAGAGCACCCCTCCCTTGGATGTCCCAGGAACTAGGTTCCTGTACCAGGGAAGCCAGATGCAGAGGGGTGAATTGACGGCAGATCCTACCGCAGACGACAATGGAAGACTTTTCTAAGATACCTCCGGAAAAGCCTGTGAAGGATTCCGGCGAAATCCAAGAGTGGATAACGAAGAGAGGAACCTGCAATCAGAGGGGACAGAGTCTATGCCACTCAGAAGGGACTCGGAGGTATGGAAGCAAAATGCTCACCAATGTTGAGAGTCTCAGGAGTGAAGACGGTGACCTTGTTGTTGCAGCTGTGAGAACCAAGTGACGCTGAGGAAGACCAGGATACATGTATGAGCTGTCCCACGTTGGATGTCGGTGTCTAGATGGTCAGTGCTTGGGGGGAGCACCGACAAGCGTAGACAGCCGCAAATGGCATGGAAAGTGAAAAGATACAAAGGTTGGGACCAGCAAGTTCCAGGGTTCTCACCAGGAGCAGGAGAATCAGAGCAGGCCCGAGCAAGCAGGGAAGCCCACTGAAGCAAAGGAAGAACCTCAAGAGGACCCGCGTGCCGAAGGCTCAGGAGTTGCAAGAGGACCTCTGCAGCTCACCAAAGATGGAGGCTCACGGTGCAAGGGAATCAGTGATCTCTAGCGTGCAAAACCAACAAGCCTTGGCAATGGCAAATCAATGCAGTGCACAGTCCCCAGCGGCTCCGATGTGGGGTACTGTCCTCAAAATTGATGAGAACACAGGTCAGGCCTGTAAGGAGCTGAAGAACTACCACCTGTATTGCTGTTCCTGGGGAAGTCCGTAGGATGACAGGAGCAGCAGACCAGTCAGCTTTGTTAGCGGTGCCTGCAGATGTAGGGGAGTTGGTATGTTCCATATAGGTACCCTAATATAGGCTCAGGTAGTCATCTAACCTTTCACCTATATTCTCCGTACCATTACACTACATAACGGTTCTTAGTACTGACGTTTTACCTAGTTACGGCAATATCCAAAGATGACATGGGGTTTTCTCCGAAAAGCTTAAGCCTCATTCATTATGCATTAGGATTCTTTGAATCACAGCAGGACAGCAGGCCTACCATCTCCTGCATAAAAACTATGTACAAGGGTCATTTCTTCCGTCATCCCAGTATGACATGTCACATCGAGGTATATCCCCAGGGGGTAACACTTTGGGTATATATACATCATCTCTTGCTAAGGTAGTCAGAGGACAAAAGGACTTCCATGCCGACAAACTGACGCAAGACGCTGAGGCTCCTGCACGCAGACACTCCAGCTCGCAGTGGTCTGCCATTCCCTGCGGAGTGTCCATCTCGAGACCAAGATGGGGGTCCCACAGTCTCTCACTTCAGGTAATGGGGTTGACTTTATCCTAGAGGGATTCTTGGCTTTTACACCCACATACATGCTAGGTACACTTAGGTACATCTAATTAGGGACGCATCGTAGGAGTACGTACTTTACTCGCATGTATTTTACATACCTGTCTGTATTCATTGTTTTAGCACAATGGTAGAAGTCTACCATCCTTTTACTCTGTTAGTGCTTATTATCATTTATATCTGTTACTGTCTAATGGTTGTTTCAGCATACCTATTTTACACTAGAATTACGCTGATTCAATAAATGCTTATTTAAAAACGTCCCCACAATTTATTCTGTGTATCTCTCTGAGACAAAGTGAGCACAAGTGACTGAGCGAAAAGTAGTACACTGTTTCCACGATCCTGAGAGATTAGGGTTGTCATGTTCGATAGTTGCCAAGAACTATTCTCTCCTTGGTAATCGGAGTTTCTAGTGGCACTGTGAGCTAGCTGGTATACAGGCTGACATATCTGGTAGGGGTGTCCAGAATCAGTCTGATTCCAATCCTGCAGAATATGTTGTCTAAACGTGCATATCCTATATAGGTTTATAGGAAATACACGACATGGCGCCGCCAACGTTGGTTTGGTTCTTATTTAACAGTGAAATCTGAGTAGTTCAGTCATGCTATTCTCACAGACCCCTACTGACATTTACCCAGAGACGTCTGGAGTGGGAAGGGAACTATCCGCTACAGTTGAGTAGGCAAAAATATCCTATGTATTAGCTGTAGGTTTATCAAGCTTGAAGGACAAACAGTTCCTATTGTGCATAAAACATTATCTTAGTTTCTTTGAAACTCTTCCTTGAAATTCTTTTTCAACAATGACAGAAGACGACGCTGTGCCAGCACAGTGCGTTTTAGTACAGGAAGAAGAAGGGAAAATTAACATTTCAGAAAATGTCATAAATGCTCTTAGTCAAAAGCTACAGAGTCACAGCAATGATTGAGGCTCCCGAATCATATGGAACAGATTCTATTCATGGGTTAAATTCCCACAAGCAGAGGCACAATCAAATACATTTCATTCTTCCACTGAAGATGAAACACCAGAGGAATACAGTCCATATGAGGACATTGAAATTCCGCTCACCTATCAGGAGCATTTATACTTGTTTAAAGGTGCCCTTCCCTATAAAAGAAATAAAGTAAGACTAGGTCCACTTGGAAGAGATGGGGCCACTTGGCCTGTCCTTGCAACTTACACATCGTATCCAGACATTGACACAATGCCAGTAGCAGACTTACGTACACTTCACAAAGAAATAACGAAACTCTATAGGAACATGGCACATTTCATGGTGAGAACACTCACACTTCAGCCAACAAGAGCTACACAAACAAATCAAGTTCAGAGTTCAACAACTAACATTACTCTACAAACGCTATACGCAGTTATGGGTAGAATGCCCTTTAAACATGAACAAATGCCATTCTGGATAGCTCCGAAAATAACACACCTAGAGGCAGTATTTCCACACACAAGCCCTCAAGAAAAACACAGAATGCTAACAATCTGCTTGCCAATGGGGATAGGTCCCCAGATAGAGGATTGTACCACTTGGGGTACAGTTTTCACTGACATATATACCAGAACTCATGGTATCCCTTCATTAGCAGTAATACCAGACGTATTAAGACAAATACAGGCTGAGTATGGAGCAAAACCTGCTCTGAATTTAGGCATGAAATTATTGGGTAATTTTGCCCAGGTATCAGCTATCATATTAGCTAATATCAAAGGGGATGCAGCAGCAGTGGCAATCCGCCAACGCCTGAAGGATTTCACTCCTTTACAACAGGAACCTGAATTACCTAAAATTATCACTGACAACTATGCTGAATTAGGGAGAGATAGTTTGGGAGCTAGGGCAACAAAACTTCGACTCATGGGTGGTCCTGAAAAGGACATCACCAAGAAAGCACCTGATTCTTCTAAGAAGAAATGGGATAATAACTATAAAAACAAAAAGATTAGAGAAAATAGATCTCTATCTTGGAGTTGGTCTCCTCAGCAGGAGAAATCTGAAAGGAGATACAATCTCGGGAATAGAGATGACATCAAAAAACCTGACAGGTATCAGGAAACTGATACACGTTCCTCTCGTTCCTTTCAGGGTTCAACAAGAAACTCAGAGAGAGAAGGACGGTCAGAACACAGACAAGAAGAGTGTACAAAGTACAGACACATACCACGCGCTTCAAGCTACTCTTCTAAAAAAGAAGAAAAGTCACAATCTAAACCTCGATTTAAAAAGAAGAAAGTAGCAGGTCGCAAAGCTAGACATGGCTAGAATTCTGAGGACTCAACTACTGAACGGGGAATGGGCTCTGACGATTCTAGACAGAACAGCAGAAGTAACAATAGCTCGCCAGAACCTGATGGAATTTCTGGTGACAGCGGAGTTGAATGAGCACATCACAGTGGATACACCTGATACGAGCGTAAGTGTCCCACATAGGTTACAAGAGAACACTCCAAATGGAGGGGGACAAACCCAGGAAAGTTTATGGTCCCTTTTAGGAGAACTTGTCTTTTGGTTGTGACATTCTTTTAGCTGAAAAAGATTGGCCGCCTGAAATTGTTATGGAGTGCCCAAAGGGAGAAACAGTAATTTTACTAGCTTTTTCCGACCATGTTCCAATATACATAAAACACACATGGGCACGGGAGTGGGAGGTAGCCCTTGTTCCAGGACTTTATCGCAACCATGTTGGGTGGGATGCTGAGTCACCACACCATGTAATCCCAGTAAAAACTACTCCAATTCCACAGAGACAGTACCTAATAAAACAAGAAGCGAAAAAACAGGTCGGGGAGATCTTAGATCAACTTGAATACCAGGGTGTAATTGAAACATGGACCTCCTCAATGAATAATCCTTTGTTTCCCATAATGAAACCCGATAATTCATATCGTCTAGTTATAGACAACTGACATCTGAGCACATGCACAAAAACATTTGAAGAACAGAATGCACACATTGCCGCATTAATGAATAACATTGTGCGGCAAAAATTCAAAACAACACTAGATATTGCAAATGGATTCTTCTGCCAAAATTTAGCACCTGAAAGCAGGTATCTACCAGCATTTTCTGTGCCAGGTTCCCAGCGTCAATTTTGTCGACTCCCCCAACGGTATAAGAATAGCCCCGGGTTGTTCAGTGCTAGGGTAACAGAATTACTTCAGAATTTGGATGAAGAGGCATTGTCCTATGTAGATGACATTTTTTTAAACATTTTTTTTAATTAACATTAAAGACAACAAAACCTTGGATATATGAGACATACAGGGTAGAAAGCATCATCAAATGACCTAATACATAGAGTGCGGTGACAATTTCTCCAATGAGACAAGCTAATAGATCAAGCCTTATACAATTACAAGTCTTGAGGGTTATATGTACACCTAATGTATCCGTCCTGGGAAAGTAGGGATCAGAGTTTACATTGCCTCGGGCTCCGGTTCCTCTCTGGTCGAACCCAGTCTGTCCTCCATTCCTTCAAGTTCCAGCCCATAATGGTCTATCCATGGAGTCCAAATCTTTTTGAATTTATGTGGGCACTTCCTGGCTGCATATTTGGCTCTTTAAGCTACAATGTATTGGTCTAAGCATGTTTTCCATTTCTTAAGCGTGGGAGGTTTAGGTGTCCTCCAGTGGCGAGCTGTCTCTTTTAGCCACTACTAGTCCCAAATTGGCTAACATAAGTTTGTAGCACGTTAAGTTGATTTCTGTGGGAATGCCTAAAAGAACGTATCTGAAAGAGACAATTAGTTATAGATTCCTTACCTTAGAATTACCCCCAGGCGTCAGACTGGATCCAGAGAATTATTTTTTCATCAGCAGCACCCCTGCGCAGATTCGGAGAGAGAGGTACCTCCGATCACTTTTTGACTGACTTTTTGTCGACCTTTGTTGATGTCGTTTTTGAGTCTTTGACTCCTGGTGCACGTCAGGGATGCCCGGTTTCAAGGCTTGTTGTTCCTGCAGACGGTAGATGTAGGTGACCGACCCACACCGCGTGTGCCTGTTCTGTCTGGAACCCGCCCATGACTCCAAATCGTGTTTCGCCTACCGGACTATAAACCTGAAGTCTTTGCGGGAGCAGTCCCGAAAGCTTCTTGAGGCCTGGCAGTCCGCTCTGCGTCACTCTAGGTCCCGGTGGTGTGGGAGGTGGAGGGACCGGCCGTGGAGCCCCCACCATCGATCTTCTTCCAAATCTTTGCACTCCTCCGGTAAGTTGAAGCACAAGAAGAAGTCGAAGAAGCATCGTCGCTCTTCGACTTCTCCCCGTCTGTCGGCTGATGCGACGAGGGATGCAGGTGGTGCCCCGCGCGGGGCCTGGTGGGTCGACTCTGGGTTTCCCTCCTTTCCCGGGACTCGGTGCAACCCCTGCCCAGCTTCGGAGTTTCTACGAAGTGAGTATGTCATCTTTGGGCAGCCCGACTCTGCCGGCGCTCCTTAAGGCTCCGCGGACTCGGCTCGGGGCCTGGGCCTTCAATGCTGGCAGCTTTGGCCCCGGCACCCAGGCCTGGATCCAGCTCGGCACCGGTCGACCTGACTACACCTCCCCCAGTGCCGACTCCACCAGTACCACATCCACAGCCGACGCCAGTTGTGTCCCCAGCCGGCGTCGACCCCGGCCTCCACCCCAATGTAGACATGGAGCCGGATCAGCGTCGACTGACGCCGGATCTGGTGGGTACTTTTGTGCCCCTGTTCTACCCTGGTTCTTTAAGGCCAGATTGGCAACCAGAGGAGGGTGAGGAGTACTGGGAGGGGTCTAGAGACCCTTTGACTGACCAGTTGGGTTACGACCTGGACTAGAGAGAGGAACTGGGGGAAGCCAGTGGTCTGGATACCTCATCAGACCTTGGCATGTTGTCTCCTGCTACAGTGGCTACGGAGGAGGGAGTGTCTTACGCAGTGGTGTTGCGTAGGGCGGCTGAGGCTCTCAACCTCGAGCTCCCTACGGTGGCGGTTAGGACTAACCTCCTGACAGAGGTGCTTCAACCGGCAGCAAGCTCTTCGGAGCCCCTGCTGCTGTTTAATGAAGTCCTAACCAACATCCTTTTGGGCACTTGGTCTAGTCCGAAAACAGGGGCTTCTGTGGATAGGATGATTTCCCGACGCCACCGCCTGTCCCCGGTCGACCCCACTTTCCTCTCCCAACACTCCACCCCTGAGAGCTTGGTGGTCCAAGCCTCCACGTCCAAAGGTGCATTCCCTAACGCACCACCTGATAGGGAATCCAAAAATCTGGACCACCTTGGGAAGAAGATGTTTTCTTCCTCCAGCTTGGGATTGCGGTCGGTAAAAACTGCATGTCTGTTTGGCCGTTACACCCACTCCAGGTGGGATACGGTGGCGCAGGTGCTGCCCCAGTGCCCAGAGGAGGCATGGGCCGTTCCCTCCCATGCAGTTGCCGAGGGGAGAGACTCAGCCGTGTTTACCATTTGCTGTGGATTGGACGCCGCCGACTTGCTAGGTAGGACGATTTCTACATTGGTAGCCCTTCAAAGCTACGCCTGGCTGAGGTTGACTGGTTTTTCAGGGGATGTCCAAACTACCCTTATGGACATGCCTTTTGAAGGCTGTCGCCTGTTTGGCAACAAGGCAGACAACGCGCAAGAGCGCTTTAAGGACTCTCTGGCTGTGGCCAAGTCCTTGGGACTCTCCACCACCCTCCCTGCACAGTCTGCCTTTCGCTCCTTTTGTGGCTACGGAAGGGTTGCCCCGCCATGTTCTGCCCAGATCCACAGGCCGGCGCAAGCTGTTCTGCCCCTGCGTGGCCGGAGACGTGGCAACCACGGCCGTGGGTCTGGGGGCCAGCCCGTGGGCCAGTCCACCACAGCCCCCTCTGCAGCAACCTCCAAACCCTCCTAGTCTGACCTTTCAGGGCCACCGATCGCCATTGGGCAGCAGGATTCGCCATCACCTCCCCCTCTGGCGCACTATCACATCGGACAGGTGGGTTTTGCAGATAGTCCGAAAGGGCTGCTCCCTCCCCTTCGAGACCACCCCCCAGTCATGCCACCTCAGTACCATTGCATGTCGGAGGATCATCTGGCCCTTCTCCAACAGGAAGTTACGTCTCTCTTCACTAAGGGAGCCATCGAGCGAGTTCCTGCCCCAGAAGTAGGTCCTGGTTGCTATTCCCACTACTTTCTGGTGCCCAAGAAGGACAAAGGCCTACATCCCATCTTGGATCCCAGGAACATCAACCACTTCCGCCGGAAGGAGAAGTTCAAAATGGTGACGCTAGCTTAGGTCCTTTCTGCTTTTGACCCTTTAGAATGGATGGAAGCGTTGGACTTGCAGGACGCTTACTTTCACATCTCCGTCCTGCAAGCCCACCGGCGCTACTTGCGGTTCACAGTAGCCACAAGCACTTTTAGTTTACCGTGCTCCCCTTCGGCCTTAACAGCGCGCCTCGGGTGTCCACGGAAGTGATGGCGGTGGTCGCAGCAAATCTGCGCAGATCAGGGGTTCCAGTCTACCCCTATCGCAATGACTGGCTGTTCAAGGCGGGCTCGCCCCCAGGTTGTCGTCTCCCATCTCCAGACTACGGCTGACCTCCTGCATTCGCTGGAGTTTTCTGTCAACGTGCGGAAGTCACACCAGACTCCATCTCAGAAGTTCCTCTTCATTGGGAGAACTCTGGATACGACGCACTTTTGGGTCTATCCTCCCGAGCAGCAAGTCCGGGATATTCGGGCTATTATTCAGATTGTTCAGACTCTGTCTCAGGTTTCGGTCAGGGTGATTCTGCGGCTGCTGGGTCTGATGGCCTCCTGCATCCTGCTGGTGGATCATGCCAGATGGCGTATGCGGGCTCTGCAGGGAGACCTGAAGTTCCAGTAGGTACAGCATCAGGGGAACTTGCCAGATTGCTACCAGATCTCGGAGGGCACTGCACGCCAATTGCAGTGGTGGCTAACGAACCGGGATTGGGTCAACAGCAGATCTCTCTCTCTTCCCCAACCAGATTTCACAGTGGTGGCAGATGCATCCCTTCTGGGGTAGGGCGGCCACATGGGAGAGGCAGAGATCAGAGGCCTCTGGTCTCCGGCAGAGTCTGGGCTCCACATCAACCTTCTGGAGCTTCAGGCAGTCCGTCTTGCATTAAAAGCATTCCTTCCCTTTGTCCGGGTATAAGTAGTGCAGGTGTTCACGGACACCACCACCGCCATGTGGTTCTGCAACAAACAGGGCGGGGTGGGGTCATGGACCCTATGTCAAGCGGCTCACCGTCTCTGGACATGGCTGGAACATCAGGGCATATCCCTTGTGGTTTAAAACCTGGCAGTTTCACTGAACGCCAGGGCGGACAAACTCAGCCGCAGGTGCATGATGGACCACGAATGGTGTATTCACTTGGAAGTGGTTCCTCTGGTATAAATTGCCCTCACTGTGACTGCTTTGCTGCAGATATGCTGCATATGTTTGCTACATGTCCTAGACTGTCAATCTTGCTGTGTGAAGTGGGTAAATATATTAAGAACATGTTTGGTTTTGAGGTAGCCCTCACCCCGCAAGTTATTATACTGGGAGTAAGTAATCAGGAGATGTTAGCTTCAAAACGGGATTTGCTTTTTGTTGCAATGGCAGTCTTTAGGATCTGTATAGCTACTGTATGGTTAGACAAAGAACCCCCCTCAGTTCACTGTTGGCTGGGGAAGCTTTTAGCCACTTATCGCTGGGAGAAAGCAGTTTTTCTACGTTCCGGTGTTAAAGCAAAGACAAGGGGGCTTGAAATGTGGGGACCAATAACCAATTGGATCAATGAGGCCTCAGCTTGATATAATTTAAATTGTCATAGTCAAACCACCCGGAGTAACCTTAAAGATTATGTATTAATTATTGTTGTGTGCTCATCAAATTTAAGGGTTTATTCTTTCTTGGGTCCATGGGAGGGGAGTGGTGGGAGGGTTTAATTATTTAAATACTAAAACATTGACACATTATGTAGTTTATGCACTCCATGCATACTTGCTTAACATGTATATTACAGAAATGATTATGTGATGGTGTCTGAATAAAGATTTTTTTTTTAAAAAGGAAGTGGTGCAAGGTCTCTTTCAGCAGTGGGGAGAGCCTTGGTTAGATCTATTCGCCACTGAAGAGAACGCCCAAGGTCAGCAATTCTGCGCATTGGAATTTCCAAGGCAGCACTCGCTAGGCGACGCTTTTCGTCGCGAGTGGAGTTGCCAGTGGAGTTGCGGTCTTCTATACGCCTTTCCGCCTATACCACTTCTGCCCAGAGTGCTGAAGAAGATCAAGCACGACTGGGCCCAAGTCATTCTGGTGGCTCCGGATTGGGCACGAAGAGTCTGGTATCCCGAGCTGCTACACATGGCCATCGATCCTCGGTCAGACTGCCTCTTCGGGAGGATCTTCTGTCGCAGCAGCAGGGGTCGGCCCTCCACCCGAACGTGCCCAGTCTCCACCTCCTTGCGTGGAGATTGAGTGGCAGCAGTTGACAGCTTTTGACCTGCCTGCCAAAGTCTGTGATATTATCTTGGCAGCCAGGTGTCCCTCCAATAAGACGGTATACGCCTGCAGATGGAACAAATTTGTGACATGGTGCGCAGCAAAGGCTGTGGATCCCCTTTCTGCCCCTCTTTCTGAGGTTCTCTTGTTCCTTCTTTCTTTAGCCCAGCAGGGATCTGCTCTGGGCACTATTAAGAGATATCTCTCTGCCATTTTAGCCTTTCTTAGGCTTCCTGATCAGCCTTCTCTTTTCAAGTCCCCTGTTGTAAATCTCTTTACTCATCTTTTTCCTCCTGTACCCTTCGTAATGCCTCTGTGAGACTTGAACTTGGTTCTTGCTTACCTTATGTGCGCTCCTTGTGAGCCGATTCATAACTGTCCTCTCAGACTTCTTACTTTAAAGACTGCCTTTCTGGTTGCCATCACTTCTGCTCGCAGGGTGAGTGAGCTCCAATCTCTTTCTTCAAAACCTCCTTTTCTGGCTGTTCATCCGGACAAGGTTGTCCTTCGAACCCGTCCATCCTTTCTTCCCAAGATGGTTACTTCTTTCCACATTGGCCAAACCATCACTTTGCCCACCTTCTTTTTGCCTCTGCATCCTTCTAAGGAGGAAGAGAGACTCCACTGTCTGGATCCAAAACATGCGCTTTCCTTTTACTTGGATCGCACAAAACAATTCCAGGTGGATGACCAGCTCTTTGTTGGCTACGTGGGTGCTAAAAAAGGTCAGGCCGTACACAACGAACCAGCTCTAAATGGGTCGATTTGTGTATCAAAGATTGTTATTCCTTGGCAAAGAAGGAGCCTCCGGTGGGGCTACGCGCCGTTCCACCAGGACGATGGCAGCTACCACCACTTTGGGACAGGGAGTGACCCTTAATGACATCTGTCAGGCTGCGACGTGGGCATCTCTGCACACGGTCACAAAACAGTACCGCCTCCTGACCCTGCTCGCAGGCAGGTCGCTCCTCACGCTGCTGCACGGCTCCGCCTGTCTTGCCTTCCTGTACCTGCAATTGCTTTTGCCTAACTCGTTTTTTATCTCCTCTGTGCCTTAACCTTGCTCTTCCTTCCTCTGTGCCCAGTTCTCCCGCTGCCCCCCGCCATCCCTCGCCCGTTTTTCCCGCCGCTGCCTGTCTTTGCCTTGCTTGTACTTGCAATTGTTTGCCTAACTCATTTTTCTCTCCTCTGTACCTAATCCTGTATGTCCATCCTCTGTGCCCAGCTCCCCCGCTGCCCCCCTGACGTCCCTCGCCCGTTTTTCCCGCTGCTGCGTACCTGCGGCCCCGCCCCCCTGCTCTCCCATTCGCCACCCCTCCCTTCCACCTCCCCTTATATGGAGGCCGCAAGCAGCGGTCGCGCCACTGGCGCACCGAAGGCACGCCTAAGGCAAGGCCGTCTGCACCCATCCGCGCCTGGACCGCGCCCAGCGCCAGAACCCCTGACCCCGCGAACACCACAATGCCCGCCTCCGCTACAGCTCTAGCACCCTCCACGCACTCAACGCCAGACGATAACACACCTGCTGCCTAGCCGCCCGGAAGCGCCCACAAGGACCCTTCTCCTGCCTGAACTGCAGCTACACCAGCATCCGACCCGCCAACCCACCTACCAGGAAAGAACCCAACTACCTCAGCTGCATCCTTCTCAACACCCGCTGCGCCCGCAAACACGCCATCGAACTCTGGGACCTACTCGACACAACCTCCCCAGACGTCGTCTTCCTGACAGAGACCTGGATGAACCCCTCCTCGGTACCCGACATCACCATAGCCATCCCGGAAGGCTACAAGATCACCCGCAGGGACCGCCCCAACGGAGTAGGAGGAGGAATCGCCATCCTCCACAGGAACACCCTCAAAGTCTCGACCAGCACCGACGACACCCTCAGCACCGCCGAACACCTGCACTTCCAGATCCACACCGACCCCAACACCGCTCTCAGAGGAACCCTTGTCTACAGACCCCCCGGAACCTGACCACAGTTCAGCGACTCCATCGCCGACTTCATCAGCACACACGCCCTCGCCTCCATGGACTGCATCCTCCTCAGGGACCTCAACTTCCACTTTGAGAACAACAACGACACCAACTCCACCACCCTGATTGACAACCTAGCCAACCTCGGACTCAGACAACTCGTCACAACACCCACCCACTCAGCCGGCCACACGCTCGACCCCATCTTCTCCACCAGCCCCCACGTCTCCTTCAACCACACCACCGAACTCCACTGGACCGACCATCGCTACTACCACTTCACCTTCCAGAAACCCACCACGCACCACCACTCCCAACAGATGCCTCAACACCGCTGAAGCAAAATCACCGAAGACCAGCTAACCACCACCCTCGCCCAGAGCCCAGCCCCCGAGCCCACCAACGCCGACACCGCCGCCAGCAACCTCAGACAGTGGATCGCCGACTGCGCCAACACCCTCGCCCCGCTCAAGAAACCCTCCAACAGCCACACCAGCAAGAAAGCCAGCTGGTTCACTGAAGACCTCCAGACCTGCAAACAAACCTACTGAAAGCTGGAGAAGAACTGACTCCGTGAACGAACACCGGACAGCTACACAGCCCACAAGAACGCCACCCGCAGACACCATCACCTCATCAGATTAGCCAAAAGGACCTCCTTCAAAGACCGCCTAAACAACAGCGCACACAAAAGCAAAGAGCTCTTCAACATAGTGAAGGAACTCTCCAACCCCAGCTCTTAACACCAACGACATCCCACCCTCGCAAGACCTGTGCGACTCGCTGGCCACCTTCTTCCATCGCAAGATCGCAGACATCCATGACAGCTTCAACAACATGACCGCCATGACAACCACTGAGACCCCCGCCCCCACAACCACCATCCGCACCAACCACCACCTCTCCTGGACCAACATCAATGACACCATCAAGATCATGAACACCATCCACTCCGGATCGCCGTCAGACCGCTGCCCACACCACATCTTCAACAAAGCCAGCACCGCCATTGCACCACATCTCCAGAAAGCCATCAACATCTCCTTCGAGACAGCAACCTTCCTGGAGAGCTGGAAGCACGCCGAGATTAACGCCTTACTCAAGAAACCCAAGGCGGACCCCAAGGACCTCAAGAACTTCCGGCCCATCTCCCTGCTCCCGTTCCCGGCGAAGGTCATTGAGAAGACCGTCAACAAACAACTGACCCGCTACCTCGAGAAGAACAGCATACCGGACCCATCCCAGTCCGGGTTCCGCAGCAGCCACAGCACCGGAACTGCCCTCATCGCCGCCACCGACGACATCGGGACCCTGCTAGACAACGGCGAAACCGCGGCCCTCATCCTCCTGGACCTGTCAGCCACCTTCGACACGGTCTGTCACCACACACTACGAACCTGCCTCCACGACGCCGGGATCCAAGAGAAGGCCCTGGACTGGACCACCTCCTTCCTCTCAGGCAGAACCCAGAGCGTCCGCCTCCCCCCCTTCCGCTCCGAAGTCACCGAGATCATCTGCGGCGTACCCCAGGGCTCATCCCTCAGCCCAACGCTGTTTAACATCTTCATGGCTCCTCTCGCCCACGTCGCCCGACTGCACGATCTCAACATCATCTCCTACGCCGACGACACCCAGCTGATCCTCTCCCTCACCAAGGACCCCCACACTGCCAAAACCAACCTCCACGAAGGAATGAAGGCCGTCGCCGACTGGATGAGGAACAGCCGACTGAAGCTGAACTCGGACAAGACGGAGGTCCTCATCCTCGGCTCCACCCCTTCGGCCTGGAACGACTCCTGGTGGCCAACTGCACTGGGAACAGCTCCAACACCCACCGACCACGCACACAACCTAGGGGTCATCCTCGACTCTACCCTCTCCATCACCAAGCAAGTCAACGCCGTCTCATCCTTCTGCTTCAACACCCTCCGCATGCTCCGCAAGATCTACAGGTGGATCCCCACCGAAACGGTCACCCAGGCCCTCGTCAGCAGCAGGTTGGACTACGAAAACACCCTTTATGCAAGAGCCTCGGAAAAACTCCTGAAACGGCTCCAATGCATCCAGAACGCCTCAGCGCACTTGATCCTCGACATCCCCCGCCGCAGCCACATCACACCCCACCTTAGAGACCTGCACTGGCTCCCCGTCGACAAGAGGATAACTTTCAAGCTCCTCACCCACGCACACAAGGCACTCCACAACACCGGACCAGCGTACCTCAACAGCCGACTAAGCTTCTACACCCCCACCCGCCAGCTCCGCTCCGCCGACCTCGCCCTGACCACAGTCCCCCGCATCCTAAGACCGACCACTGGCGGCAGATCGTTCTCCCACCTCGCCGCCGGGACCTGGAACACTCTCCCCATCCACCTACGGCAGACCAAAGACCTGCTGCCCTTCAGAAGACTCCTCAAGACCTGGCTCTTCGAGCAGTAGCAGCATCCCCCACCCCCTAGAGCCTTGAGACCCTCATGGGTAAGTAGTGCGCTTTACAAATGCTATGATTGATTGATTGATTGATGGATTGACTTCCTGGACAGGCAAGTCCGGAGAGACCGCTTCTTTGACCGTTCTGTTCTCCAGGACTTTCTGATGTGAACTTGGTTCGCAGACCCACCTCTGGGGTTGGTATTGCTGGGGTATCTATTCTAAGGTAAGGAATCTATAACTAATTGTCTCTTTCAGATGAACAAGTTACTTTCCTTCGGTAACGAGATATCTGTAAGAGACATATATTAGTTATAGATTCCTTAACACCCCACACATCCTTCACGTTGTACGAACTGACTTCTAGGGTTAAGGAATTCCTTTCAGGGCCCTAGTTTTTGTGCACCAGTGGTCAGTGTCTTACATGCCCTGCGCCAATGACGAACGTGCAGCCGACTGACACCATCTTTCGACATGCAGGGGTACTGCTGGCTAAAATATTCTCCGGATCCACTCTGACGGCTGGGGGTAATTCAAAGGTAAGGTATCTATAACTAGTCTATGTTTCTTACAGATATATGGTTACGAAGGTAAGTAATTTGTTCATTTGGCCTCTCTTTCGAGTTGGGCCCCCAGTATGTTGTTCAGTTCTCCCAGTATCTGAGTCCAGTATGTTTTTATTTTACTGCAGTCCCACAATGTATTTATGAATGTGCCTCTTTCGTACTGACACATTAAGCAATTTGGGGATTCTGTTCGTCCCATGGTGTGTAGTCGAGCTCTGTCAAAGTAAACCCTGTGTATGATCATATATTGTACGATGCGTAACCTCTGCTTTGTCGCCACTTCATGTGGGTGCATGAGGGCTGCCTCCCAGTCAATGTCTTCCATCGGTCCATTTAGCTCTCAGTGGTCCCAGTTTGTCAGGCATATTGTTAAGTAGAGTTTTGTACATCCATGAGATGGCCTTGTTCGGAATCTTTTCTTGCAAGAGTCTGTCCTCTAGGGGGGAAAACTCAGAAAGTTTGATTACATCCAACCCTTCCACCTTCCAGACATGTTTCAGTCTGAGATAGGCATATCTTTGATTATTTTGTAATTGG
This sequence comes from Triturus cristatus, assembly GCF_964204655.1. Lineage (NCBI taxonomy): Eukaryota > Metazoa > Chordata > Amphibia > Caudata > Salamandridae > Triturus > Triturus cristatus. The sequence continues at coordinate 124,532,011 of NC_140587.1, read as the reverse complement.
TAAGTGGGCTGGAGTGCATCAAAGGGTGCGAGGGTACCCTTCTCTAGTATGTCTCACAATTTGGACATCCAGATCATCTCCCATTGTTTAAAGCCCTTAAGTTTCCCGATTTCTGATAATCTCAACCCTTCCCATAAGGGGGTTTCCCTCATATCCCATTTCATGTGTTTCTCAGCCCCTCTCCATGCTTCAATCACCCTTTGGGTGGCCGACAGGAGTCGGTTGACACCTTTGCTCCATACAAATAGTGCAGCTGTGTATGTTGCCGAGACTGGAGCCTCTCAAGTGCATATGTGGGGTGGTCCCCTGTGTTATGACTGTGAGAAGTTGGCCTGGTATATGCTGTCCACTAATTATAGTGGGCACGTTGCACCAGTCCAAACAACCCCTTATTGTGAATAGGTTTAAGACATCCTTTATTGAAAGCTATCCTAGTGGTAGCTATGGAGAGCAGCCTTCAGGCTAAGTCTTGAAGGAATGTAAAGCAGCTTGTTTTACCGGTCTATAATCTCTTGAATGATCAAATGAAAGGACAACCACACCAGGTATATATTTAAAATATATGTATTTAAGATAAAACACACCCCTCTAGTCTCTTTATGAGACTGGAGTTCGAAGTACTTTGTTTACAAGTTAGCAATCAACAGTAAAAGCAAAAATACATGTTTGGGCCCTAGGGGCGTACCAAACCATATACCAATGAAGTGGTATAAGAACCACGACTGAACTAGACACAAGGCCTAGAGCCTGTAGAATCGCTGGGACCCCAAGGGACCACCCAAGGTATTCACGCAGGGGACCCACGGGGGCCATGTACAGTGTATAAACACAACCTCGGTTTCCCATTAGCTTCTATGGGCAATGTCGCGGTTGGAAATTTAAAGATTAGGGACACTTAGAATCGTGTCAGGACCAAACCCTTTTGGACTTAGGAAGTTCTAGGGCTAGCAACCATGGGAGCACCGGAGTACTCGTGTTACCTCACCCAGGGAAGCCAGGTGCATAGGTGTCTTTTGGTGTCGGGTCGCGTCGTCGATTTCAATGGAAGCTGGCGAAGAACTGCTGCTGCCGTGAAGAGGAGAAGTGTCCAAAGCGATCCAAGCCTGTATCTAGGATGGAAGGAACCTGAAAGCAGAGGGGACAGAGTCTGGGTCACTTGCCAGTGACCAAGGGTAGGATAGACCAATGCCCACAGATGTCAGGTGCTACAGGTGAGTTGACGGTTGTCTTGAGCCACGAGGTCCAGGAGGCGCCGATGACGACCAGGAACTGGATTCGAGCTCTGCCACAAAGTCTGTCGAGTGCTGCAGGGTTGGCGACCAGATTGGACCCAACAAGCCTTGGCAACAGCAAGTTACTGGAAATCAGAGAAAGGACTGGGGTGCAGACCAGCAAGGTCTGGGCGACTCAGCCAGTGAGGGTAAGTCGGGGCACGTCTGGAGCAACTAGGAAAGCCCAATCGGAAGAGGAGTTGCCTTCGTGGGGACCTACTAGCCAACGGGCTAGCGATCGCGAAGGAGCCTCGAGCGGTCGCACTGGAAACTGGCCCACGGGCCACTCGTGGAGTGAAGGCCAGAAATCATCAGTGCAGGAGATGCTCAAGGCTGGGGCTACTCGGAGCCCAAAGTACAACTTCGAGGAAGACCAGGAAGATGATGGTGTTGCAAAAGTTCACAGTGTCCAGGGGTCACGGTTCCACGTCACCCACGATAGCCATGGGCCTCAGCTTTGCTGTGGACTCAGGGTAGCCCCGGGAAGTCTGGAAATCCACCTCTGGTGATGCAAAGACTTCGGTGTCCGGCGGGAGCTTCAGCGATGCAGACCGGTCAGTTGCTTCTTTGGTGCCTGCCAAGCAGGAGAGTCACTCCTTGACCCCAAGGGAGATTTCTTCAGTCTTCTAAGCAAAGTAGAACGTCGAAGGTTCAGGATATATGGTGCAGAGTTTCGTCCAGGGTAATCTAAAGTCACGAGGACTGGGTTCCCATACTTATACTAAGTTTGGGGGTTGGACATACTCTAGGGACCCACCTATGGGAGGGTTTGGAAAGAGGGGTGGTTACACCCATTTCCTTTGTCCAGTATCGCGCCAGAGCAGGGGCAGGTAGCCCCTGCAACCGGTTTGAACTGGACTATGCACAGGGACACCAAGTGTGCCCCCAATGCAGGACTTCAAAGCACCAGAGAGTGCTACCACCCAGCCCCAATACACATTTGCCTGTCTGAGGAGGTGGTTACACCTCCCTGGGACAGGAAACCTATTGTCCAGGCCTCCCCTGCCGGAGTTTCGGTCAGCAGCAGGAGGCCAGACCCGTGTCTGTGGCAGAGGCATCCATTTTGTGATGCCAGGACTGTAGAAAGTCCTACCGGGTTAGACCAGTGTGAACATGTCTCTCCCTCTAGAAGGGTGGAATGCTACCCCCGCCACCAGAACTGGCGGGGAGGGGGTAGTATTCCAAAGCGTTTTACACCAAACACGACATGTTTCCGTGCAGCCATCCCAAAGTTAGCATTTACCGCGAGGTTATAATGCACTTAAGAGTATATGGTCAGGCTGCACCACAAACAGCATCAGAGGAGGTACTCTGAACGCTGCAGAGGGGCTCTGCTCATGCAGGGGCAGCCTCTCACATAAAAACCAAGCACTCTGCCTTCAGGATTGTTGAGGCCTGCCATAGGAGTGACTTATAGGTTTTATACATGTGTGCAATGGTAGTGATATAGGTAGCCTATACCACTGTAAGAGGTGCAAGCACACCCTTACCCAGGCTGCAGTAGCAGACCTGTGGTGCCATTTTGGAGGGCTTCCCAGGGGTGGCATAATACATGCTTCAGCCCCTGGTAGGCCTCTGAGGTACCTATGCCCTAGGTACATAGTATACCATATACTAGGGGCTTATAAGGCACTCCAGAATCCAATTAGATGTGTACCTAATGTTCATGGAAACCATTTTAGAGAGGAAGCAGCTAGCCTGGGGTCCTGATTAGCATCCACAGCCAGACTAAGGTCGAAAAACTGTGAAACACCAGCAAAAAGTGGGGGTACCCATGTGAAGTAGATCCTACTTTCCTACAGTGACTCCATTCATTAATTACAAACAATTGAGCCGCTCTATAGTATGCACTAATGTCTGGTAGGGCAAGACCCCCATTATATGGGTTGCATTGAACTGTTTGCAGCGCCACTCTTGGGTTTGGCCCATCCTACAGGAGTATCCGAAGCTCACTATTTAGTGTGGTAAATATACTCTCTGATATCTTGTAATAAGTGTTCTGTAGTATGTTGAGTAACTTGGGGAGAGTAATCATCTTATACATTGCGGCCCTGCCCATAATCGTCAGAAGGAGTCTTCTCCATCTCTTCGTTTCTTCTTGGAATTCTATAAGGACTCGCTGAATGGTTTGAATCAGGCTAGTTGCCTCATCAGTGGCAATATGAAGGCCAAGGTAACGGAACCATTCTTGGGTTGCCTGTAGGCATCCTGGGATTTCTTGAATCCCAATGGAGCTTCCCACTGAGTATAGGTTGGATTTACTCCAATTAATTCTACAGCCTGCATTCTGACCGAACTCATCAAATTATTTACAGTATCTTCGGGAGCGTCTCAGCCAGTTCAGTGACATATGCCAGAATATCATCTGCATGGAGCGATATGCATTCTTCTTCTAATACTTGGCCTTCATCCATGAAGCCACTCAGCACTGGGTGGGATCTGATTACGCACACCAAAGGCTCCAGGACTAGGGCAAACAATAGAGGGGATAAGGGACATCCTTGTCTGATGCCTCGTTGAACGGGCCAGATTGCCGAAGTCACTTCATTTGCTCAGACTTTAGCCGCTGGCTCTGTGTAGAGAAGTTCCAGCAATTCCATAAAAGCTGGTCCACAACCAAATTTCTTTAGGGCTTGTCTTATGATCGGCCACCTTTTCGGCGTCGAGGGAAAGGAGCACATGCGGTCTGTTTATATTTTTAACCGCATCCATCCAGTTGGCCAACCGGCGCAGATTGAAGCGAGTGGCTCATTTGGGCATAAAGCCCGATTGATCTTTGTGTATAAGGGGAGTGATCACTGTTAATAAGCATGTCGACAGTATAGTTGCAAATATTTTGGTCTCCAGATTGAGCAGTGATATTGGCCGGTAGGACCCGCAGTCGTCTGGGGGCTTCTCTGTTTTATGAATTACTACTACTGTGGCTGTTTGTAGGTCAGGTGGGAGTATTCCTTCTTCTTTTGCTGCTAGGAACATGTTTAATAGATGTGGGCCTAGCAAATGAGCATTTTGCTTAAAGAATTCCATGGGCAACCCATTCGGGCCCGGAGTTTTCCCTGATTTCTGTCTCCCGGTTGCCTCTGTCACTTTTTCTATGGTTAGCTTTTTGTCCAACATATCTCGGTCTTCCTGCAGGAAGGTGGGAATTTCAATTGTCTCCAGATAACTGTTAATTTGTGTCTCGTTTGCTAGTGGTCTGTATCTATAGAGCACCGCATAGCTATTTCTTGGGGTGTCGTGGGTGTCTTCCCCTGCTCCTGTATAGCTGCAACACATCTCGCCTCCATCCCTTTCTTACTCAACCAGGTGAGGAGTTTCCCTGCTCTGTCACTAGTTTCATATAGGCGATGTTGTGTGGCCAGTAGGTGGGTTTTCACTTCTAGGGTCACCAGCGATCTATACTCCTGTCTCATTACCTCTTTCTGGCGGAGGATACAGACATCTGCTTTGGGGTCTCCGATGCTTTCTAAGTCAAGCAGTTTGCGCTCCAAACTCTCGATCTATTGTGTCTCCCTTCTCTTTTTTTTAGCGATAATGTTTTGCGCCGTGTCTGGTATAACCGTCTTAAACACCTCCCACAGGGTGACCGCCGACGCCACTGATCCCTCCTTTTCCTTGAAATATAATTCTGTGTCTGTGCGAATTTCCCTAGCAACTTCTCTATCTTGTAACGCCGAGGCGTTCAGCCACCATTCTCAGCAACGTCCCTTGGCTTTCCCTCCCACCGTGAGCTACAGCGGCGAGTGATCGGATATGCCCCTAGCTAGATATTCCGCCTTTTCTATAGTCACTATCACTCCAGCCGGAGTAAACAAATAGTCCAGCCTAGAAAATACCTTGTGGCCACCCGAGAAGTAGGAGTAAGCACTTACTGTTGGGTGGTGTTGTCTCCAAAGGCGGGTCAGCCCCAGTGTGTCTTGAAAGTGGGCCAGGTGTGTGGGCTCGTGTGTCCCTCAATCAATCAATCAATTACATAATTTGTAAAGCGCACTACATACCCGGTAGGGTTTCAAGGTACTGGGGGGGTCGGGGAGGGTGGTGCTGTTACTGGTCGAAGAGCCAGGTCTTGAGTTGTCTCCTGAAAGTCAGCAGGTCTTCGGTTTGTCGCAGGTCGAGGGGGAGGGTGTTCCAGGTCTTGGCAGCGCAATGGGAGAAGGACCTGCCTCTGGAAGTGGTTCTCCGGATGCGTGGGACCGTGGCCAGGGCGTGGTCAGCGGAGTGGAGTTTCCTGTTGGGTACGTAGAAGGAGAGTTGACTGTTGAGATAGGCTGGGCCGGTTTTGTGGAGTGCCTTGGGTGTGTGGATCAGGAGCTTGAAGGAGATTCTTTTGTCGAGGGGGAGCCAGTGCAGGTTCCTCAGGTGGGGGGTGATGTGGTCTCGGCGCGGGACATCGAGGATCAGGCGTGCGGAGGCATTCTGGATTCTCTGCAGTGTGCTGATGAGCTTGAACGGGGCTCCGGCGTAGAGGGCGTTTCCGTAGTCGAGTCTGCTGCTGACTAGGGCCTGGGTGACTGTTTTCCTCGTGTTAGTCGGAATCCATCTGTAGATCTTGCGGAGCATGCGGAGGGTTTTGAAACAGGTGGAAGAGACTGCGTTGACTTGTTTGGTCATGGAGAGTTTTGAGTCGAGGATGACTCCCAGGTTGCGTGCGTGGTCGGTGGGGGCCATGGTGGACCCCAGTGATGTGGGCCACCAAGAGTCATCCAATGCAGAGGGGTTGGATCCGAGGATGAGGATTTCCGTCTTGTCTGTGTTCAGTTTGAGGCAGCTGCCCTCCATTCATTCGGCGACGGCCTTCATTACCTGGTGGAGGTTGGATTTGGCGGTGAGGGGGTCCTTTGTGAGGGAGAGGAAAAGCTGAGTGTCGTCGGCGTAGGAGATTATGTTGAGGTCGTGCTGTCGCGCGATGCGTGCTAGTGGTGCCATGTAGACGTTGAACAGTGTCGGGCTGAGGGAGGATCCTTGAGGGACTCCACAGATGATCTTGGAGGCCTCGGATCGGAAGGGGGGAGGCGGACCCTCTGAGTTTTGCCGGAGAGGAAGGAGGTGGTCCAGTCCAGGGCCTTGTTACGGATCCCTGCGTCGTGGAGGCGCGTGCGTAGTGTGCGGTGGCAGACGGTGTTGAAGGCGGTAGAGAGGTCCAGGAGGATGAGGGCCACCGTGTCGCCATTGTCTAGCAGGATCCTGATGTCGCCTGTGGCGGCGATGAGGGCGGTCTCGGTGCTGTGGTTGCTGCGGAATCCTGATTGGGACGGGTCTAGAATGTTGTTGTCTTCGAGGTGCCGGGTGAGCTGGGTGTTTACTATCTTCTCGATGACCTTTGCTGGGAACGGAAGCAAGGAGATGGGCCGGAAGTTCTTGAGGTCGCTTGGGTCCGCCTTGGGTTTCTTCAGTAGGGCGTTGATCTCTGCGTGCTTCCAGTTCTCAGGGAAGGTGGCGGTCTCGAAGGAGAGGTTGATGATTTTGTGCAGGTGGGGAGCGATGGACTTGCTGGCTTTGTTGAAGATGTGGTGCGGGAGGGGGTGGGATGGGGAACCGGAGTGGATTGTTCCCATGGTCTTGATTGTGTCCTCGATGCTCACATCTACCCAGGTTGTCAGGGTGTCGTGGGCTGTGGGGTGCGGTGGGTTCGGTTCAGTGTGGTCGGCAGGAGTCATCCGGGGTCTGAAGCTGTCATGGATGTCGGTGATTTTCCGGTGGAAGAAGGTGGCGAGGGAGTCGCACAGGGCTTGCGATGGTGGGATGTCGTTGTCGTTGGAGCTGGGGTTGGAGAGTTCCTTCACGATGGTGATCCTTGCTGTTGTGTGCATTGTTGTCAAAGCGGTCTGTGAAGGAGGTTCGTTTGGCGGTCCAGATGGGGTAGTGGTGGTTGCGGATGGCGTCTTTGTGGGCAGTGCGGCTGTCTGGCGTCTTGTCGCTGTGCCATATGTTTTCCAGTTTCCGGCAGGTGCGTTTGGAGTTGAGGAGTTCCGGGGTGAACCAGCTGACTCTTCTGCTGGTGTCTGTGTTGGTGGGGTTTTTCAGTGGAGCGACGGTGTTGGCGCAGTCGTTCATCCAGCGTTCGAGGGCGAGTGCACCTTCATCTGAGTTGGTTGGGGTCATCGGGGGGTTGAGTGCGAGGTTTGTCTGCAGTTGTTCTTCAGTGATTTTGTCCCTGGGCTCACATGTGTGCAATCTAGGTGTGGGTTCATCACATCGTTGAAGTCACCATCTATGATGTGTGTGGCAGGCCCTGAGTCCAAAAGTATTCCTGCCACTTTATCTAACGTTTGCTGTTGTAATCGTGGGGGACATATACACTGACTACTAAAAAATGTTTGCGGTACCATATCCCCTGCACCGCCACAAATGTACCGTTGGGGTCTATCCATTTCCAGGCTACCTGACAAGGGGGCAATCTCTTAATTAGTATGGATGCTCCTCTCGACCCCTTGGAGAACCCTGCATGCGCCAGTGTAGTGTATTGCCCTCGTCCGAAGAAGGAGCAGTGCGTGCCCATCAGACGTGTCTCCTGCAGGAGGACTATGTCGGTTTTGAGTCTTTTTATGTAGATGACATTTATCTGACGGATGATGATTTACATGATCACTTGACCAGGGTGAGCACCATAATTTGGGGATTTGCCACTGAGGGCTACAAATTCAACTTTAAAAAAACTAAAATAGCCCACCTCAATGTCCTATGTTTGGGATACGAGTTATCAAGCAAAGGAAAAAGCCTGGCAGCTAACTTTTTAGAAAAGTGTGCTCTGCTCCAACCTCCTAAATCACAGAAAAATTAGAATCCAAATTGGGATTTCTAAATGTTGGCAGAACATACATTTTGGATTATGCAGAAAGAGTAAAAACTTTCTACAACTTAATAAGACCTGCTTTCTCAGTTAGACATTGGACACAGGAACACACAGATATCCTTTGTTCCCTAAAAGCTGATATGATAGCTTCAAAACACTTACAGACACGCATAAACGCAAACAAGCTGGTGATCCGTGTTATAGGGGGTCAATCTGGGTAAACTTACCTAACCTTCAATGGAGGCGAAACAGTACCCATAGCTTATAAATCACATTTGTACACAAAACGCTGAAATGCGCTTTGCTTCTACAGAGAATTTTCTGACAGCAGTACAGACTGATGTAGTAAGTCAAAGAGCAGTGGCTCAGGGGAAACAAATAATTGTTGTAACTCCAGTACCAGCCTTATAGGCTGCTACAAATGCAAGCGTTCCTAATGCTAAAACCTTACATTCAAGATGGATACAATGGACTAATTCTCTCACTGCAACAGATGTAGAATACAGATATGACCCAAGGCTGAAAACACAAACATTTCTCCAATATGAACAAGAATATCCTCTCCCAAATGAAATAATGCCTCTAGATCAGTATGAATACATTATTTACACTGACAGATCTGCCGAGCCGGCCGTAGGAAGTAAACAGCAATACAGCACCGCTTGTGTGATTTTAAAAGGTCGTATGCGGGAAGGTAAGTTCCATCCCTGCAATACGAAGACACAGTCTCTAGGAAACTGCATGTCTCAGCTGGCAAAATTCAAATCCCTATTTCTGGCAATGATAAATACGGATCGAGAATTCTCCACACTTATAGTGTGCGATTCATTTTACTGAGTCCAGTCATACAACAAATACCTTTACTACTGGGGTCAGAATGGGTTTAAAGACTCAAAATGTGGCACAATTAAGCATAAAATGCTATGGGAACAGATAGCTGAGTTGAAAAACGAACTACTAAGAGCTCAAATGATGCATACGCTGAGTCATAAACGCGATGGTGTTCACGTTGAAGGGAATTTACTGGCTGATGAAGCAGCAAAGGGGGCAGTACAAACTGCTGCCGTAGCTGCAGTCACTCATTCAAAAATGAGAATAGACGGACAGATAATGGTAGCTGTCATTGCTTCACACAAAAACAGCCCAGCCCTACCAAAAGGTTTTCTACTCAAATACTCCTAGAAGTTAGATGCAAACAACATTCCGTATGCTCAGATTCCTGGAGTTTGGGGTAGAGAAATACCGAACATTGATTGCAGATTGGGTTTATTACTAGCTGCACACGAGGGTCTAGGTTCTACACATGCAGGGTTTACAGCGACAGTTTCATTATTGAAACAGCGCTGTTGGTGGCCTGGTTTGACTAGACAGACAAAGAATTTTGTCTTAAAATGGGACATCATTCAGCAGACGAAGGGTTCCACTGTGGCGCGTCCAGCGCAGACACCTTTACTAATGTCCGATAGACCTCTAGCATGTGTCTATTTGGACTGCTGTGGCCCCCTACATGCGGATGGGGCTTACAAGTATACCTTGGTGGCAGTGGATTCATGCTCAAGATTCCTTTGGGTATGGCCTCAGTGCTTGGCCGATGCTCGAACTGTTATAAAAGTTTTACGAGTCTTTATAGGGACATACGCAATTGGCACATTACATTCTGACCGTGGCCCCGCGTTTAGCTCTCGGGCTTACAGGGAAGCCATGAAAGGTTTGGGTGTAGCATTGCGGTACTCCTCTCTGTACCATCCCGAGGAAAATTTGGTTGTGGAGAGGAAAAAACGAGATATAATGCAGTCTTTAACAGCAAGAGTATAAGGTACGGGTGGTAGTTGGGTCAATCACCTATATGGGGGACAGCATGTCCTCAACAATATGTCAAGACGTTCTGTTGGAGGTGTCACTCTGTATGGGACCTATAGGGGACGAGAATGTGGGTACCTGATCTCGATTGTGAAGGCACAGTGGCGGATGAAAAACCATTTGACATCAATAAACGTTTGGCTGTTTTACAGGTTCTAAATTAATCCAGAGCACTACTAAGCAACATGCAGGTAAAATGCACCGCCACTGGGGAAGTCAAATCAGTCATGGCAAGACCTGTCTGGATCCCAAAAGTCGGGGATCTGATCAGAGAAAAGATCGAGGACAAGAAAGAATTTGGGCCATCATACAGAAAGCCTGTACCAGTCCTGGCTGTCGAAGGAACAAGAACAATACTTCTTCCACCTCTTGCCGGCAAAAAAGAAAAGAGATTCACCTCCATTGATCTGATCAAACCACACTATGTGGCCGATACTGAATTGTAGGACTCGTGGGCTCCTTGGTAGCTGACGCGCTCCTCTCGCTACCATTAAGGAAGTACAAACACAAAGACTCATAACGTTCGAAGAGTCATCAATTCAGAGTTATGGAATTTCCAACAATGAAATGGAACTCGTTCCTCTGGAAACAGAACGTCAAGAACCAGATGAAAGACAAATATCAATTCGGCCAAACACCGACGTCTACGTCAATAAGCCTCGACAAGAGTCACCTGCCGGTTTAACAAAACCTGCTGAGCTACCAAAGATTAATCACACTGCATCTGGCTACTTCATCAATTTTGATACCTTCTCTCTTGATCCCAGAGAACATGAGACACTGCCAGCTCCAGTTTCCTGTAAGCAACAAATTTGTTTAATTTTACACTTTTCTAAAAAAGACTTACTTAGTGTCACCTTGGCTCCAGCTCTGGATAATATCTGGAACCTTGTTTTTTCTATTATGGATGGGCCTAGTGACTCTTTTTTGCTTACTTGGGAATGGAAATGATCTCCCAGAACACTCTGCAGTATACAATGTGAACTTGGTCCTCAAACCTCATACATCTCATCGGGAACAGAGAGACTTGTTTTCCATGAACATTACAGCTGTTCCAATTTCTGATGGTACCACAAAGAAACCAGAGCACACCAAAGAAAAGTTACTCTGCTCCTTGATGCATTACGCACTATCTACAAAGACATCCAAGTTCATAAATCAAATTCCATATATGCTTATTCAGCACATACAGTCCACAGTAAATGATCCGCAGCTGAAGTAATATCCAAAATCACTTTTTATTTCTTGAAACAATTCCTGATGTTATAGTTTAGGACAAGGTTGATTATGATGGATTTGGCCCAAGTGAACTTTTGAACCACATTTATTTAAAATTTCTCTAAATGATATCATTACCTCCAGTACATTTTCCCATGATTGGGATTTGGAAACTGTCAATAATATGTTGTCCGTTTAGAAAAAGCTGCTGCATTTTCAAGCAATGAAATATTGGAAGACACATCTGACTTTGATAGTATGTACTGTTGCCACCATTATGGTCATTCTGCTCAGCAGCAGGAGGGCAGAATCGTGTCTGTGGTCAGCAGCAGGACTAGCTTGCTGGCAGACCCTGAAAGCTGTTACAGGGAGTATATGGGGTTACCTAAGGAGCACCCCAGTGCACAGGACCATACTTTCAGCACTGGAATTGGTGTTCGGTATGATTCCAACATGTTTGATTCCAAACATGACCAGGTTTGGCGCAGCCATTTTATAGTTAGACATCGGGTAATGACTGTCACTATATACCGAAATTGGCTGACCGCACTTACAAAGCCTGAAGAATCGACTCCGGGTTTTGCAGTAGAGTCCTGTTCATGCAGAGGCACCCTCACACTTGTAAACAAGCACCCTGCCCTCAGGACTGAAAGTGCTTCTATAAGGGTGACTTATAGGTTTTAAGTGAAGTGACCTCAGATATAAGGAAACGTATATCTGTTGTGATAGGTGCAAGCACCCTCTCAGAGAGGCTTCAATGGCAGGCCTATAGTCAGTTTAAGTGTACTCCTCTGGGTGGCACAATACCCGCAGCAGCCTATGGGATACCCCTGGCGTACCTATGCCCTGTGTACCTAAGTACCATGTACTAGGGATTTATATGGGTACACCAGTAACCAATTGTGGATGTACCAAATTACTTACCAGAGTGAATTTAGGGGAGAGAGCACAGTTGCTGGGGTCCTGATTAACAGGATCCCAGCAGACTACAGTCAAAAACACACACATAACAGGCTAAAAGTGGGGGTAACCATGAAAGCAGATCCTTTTTTCCTACATAAGTCTGGCAAATTATTTGAACCGGGTAGACCCAACCTTTTCTTTCTTTCTCATCCAGTATTCCTCCTGCTCCATAATGATTTTCAGCATAGCATCTGTCCATCCTACTGCAGGAGGTATGCCTGCTCCTCTTAGGGTTGGGCCATAGAGTAACTACTGTTTTCATAGAAAGTTGGCAGTTGTTATTCTTGCAGGTTCCTTGTCCCAAAAAGTATGAGGACCTCAGGACTACCTAAAAAAGGGCGAATTTGAATGGCTCACTTTGGTTCAGATCAAATGGGCTCCGGTCCAGGAGATACTGCATGGTGTCCTTGGACTTGCAGGGCACGTCATTTTATAGACCCGCGTAGCAGTTTCACAGGCATTTGTCTACATTCGGCCACGAGCATTATCATTATCAATTTGTTCTCATTCTCAGTATCCGCAGCACCTTTTGGTTGTTCAGGTAATCATTGGGGAGATCCAAGACATGTGGAGTACAGGGTTATTCCTCACCAGGAACAAGTCTGACACAGTCTGACTGTGAGCCCGATATTTCAGGCTTGATCCTCAATGAAAGTGAGGGTGGCTTTGAGACTTCTTAGCCTCGTGCATGCTCCTTGTCAACTATGTCAGGTGGCACATGCGAGACCTGCATTGGGATATGACATCCGGGTGGGCAAGCATCAAGGCCACCTTTCTGACACCACTCAAGTATCAAGATCTATGTTGGTGGCTAACCAATCACAGTTTTTTCAGCGACAGGCCACTCTCCCTTCCTCACCCAGAGTGGACAGTGGTGATGGACACATCACTATTGGGCTGGGGGAGGTAGCCTGTGGGAAGTAGAGATCAGTGGGCTAAGTTCTCCAATGGATAGCTCGCTCCACATAAACCTATTGGTGCTACAGGCCATTTGTGTGGTCTTGAAGGACTTTACCAGCTTCCATTTAATGGATGGCAGAGAGGTTCTCACAGTCAATTCCACCATCCTGTGGTACTGCAACAAGCACAGCAGAGTGGAGTCCTGTGCCAGGAGGCTTTGCGCCTCTGCAGATGGCTAGAGTGGCAGGTCATCTTTATGGTTGGAAACCACCTCACAGGACCCTTGAAAGCCAGAACTAAGCAGTCATCATCTAGCATATCATGAGTGCCATCCCTTCCATGATGGGCAATACGTCACTTGTGTTTTTTGTTCCCCTAATCCCTCAAAAAAAGAGGACAGGCTGTACTGTTGGGACCCAAATAAGCTTTTAGCTTTTACATAGATTGTACTAAGGACCAGCTTCTTGTGGGGTTCATCTGAAAGAGACAGTTAGCTATAGATTCCTTACCTTAGAATTTCCCCCAGGCGTCAGACTGGATCCTGAGATTTTTTCTTAGCAGTAGACCTGCGTGTCAGTAGGTGGCGTCAGTTGACTCCGCAACCGCCGTTAGCATCGTGGTCACCCGGGAGACATTGCAGTGCCTACTTAGATGCCGCCGCTGCGTGGTGATGTCAGTTCTTTCTTTTTCCGCACCAGCCTTGCGCAGATCCAGAGAGAACTACCCCTTTAGTCACTTTTCGGCGAAACTTTTTTTGACTTTTGTCGACTTCTATTCGAGTCCTCAACTTCTGGTGCGTGAGGGATGTTCCATTGGTGGACCGGCTTCAAACCCTACGAGGCCTGTCACAAACTGATGTCTGTGACAGACCCACACCTTGTTTGCCTTTGGTGTCTGGAGTGCGACCACGACCCGAAATCGTGCTCATGAATCCAAAGTCTTTGCGGGAGCGGTCCCAAAAGCTCTTGGAGGCCTAGCAGTCGGCTCCGCGTCGCTCCCGGTTTTGCTCGAAAGGGAAGGTCTCAAGACTGCTCGCAGAGCTATCACACCTCGTCCAAGTCTTCAAAATCTTTGGGTAAGTCGAAGCACAGGAAGAATGGGAAGAAGTACCGGTGCTCTTTGCCTTCTCCGCTTCGGTCAGCTGACGCGATGTGGGACCCAGGGCGTCCTCACACATCAGCTGCATCTTCGAAGCCTCCTTCAGTGACAGCTCTGCGCCTCTGTCCGTTTCAGGGAGCCAGGGGGTCCCCTGCCCAGCTTCATGTATTTTACAAAGCCCTTCATGGTATCTTTGGGAAACCCGGCTCCTTTGGTGTGCCTTTGGGCCCCGTGGAGCTGGGCGTGGGTTCTGGGCCTTGGTAAACCGGCTGCTCCAGCCCCTGCAGGCCCCTGAGGATCCAGGCTTGGATCCAAATTGACGCCGGTCGGCCTTCCCCGGCAGCGATCCCTGCGACGACTTCACCAGCGTCGGCCATGCCCCCTGCCGTCGCCGTCCCTGTCCTCATCCCCAAAATGGAGCCGGACTAACGTCGGCCAACGTTGAATCCGAAGCCGGAGGGTACTTTTGTTCCCTTGTTCATCCCTGGTTTTCCCTATCACCCAAAGGGTGGTGGTGAGGACTGGGACGAGTCACCTGACCGTTTAGTAGACCAGTTTCAAGAGCTGGACTGGAGAGAGGCCCTGGGTGACGCCAGGGGTCTGAAAACTTCCCAAGACCTTGGCATGCTTTCTCCCCCTACCGTGGCTATAGAGTAGAGGGAGTGTCATATGCTGTGGTGGTGCGAAGGGCAGCCAAGGCCTTGGGCCTAGAGCTCCCTTCAGTGGCGGTCAAGGTTAATCTCCTGAAAGAGGTGCTACAGCCTGCGGCAACCTCCTCTGAACGCCTTCTGCCTTTCAACAAAACCCTCACTGACTTCCTTCTGGGCACCTGGTCCAAGCCCTGCACAAGGTCTCCCGTGGAAAGGACGATTGCCTGCCGCCACCGCCCGGCCCCGGGCAACCCAGTTTTCCTCACCCAACACCCTTACCCCGAGAGCTTTGTGGTTGAAGCCTCCACATCTAAGGGCACATTCCCTTCTGCTCCGCCAGACAGGGAATCCAAGAAGCTGGACCATGTTGGGAAGTGCATGTTCTCTTCCTCCAGGTTGGCACTGCGGTCCATGAATACCATGTGCCTCCTGGGCCGATACACCCATACAATCTGGGATACGGTTGCGCAAGTTCTGCCTCAGTGCCAAGAAGAGACCCTGGCCCTTCTCTCCCAAGCGGTGGCCGATGGGAGGGACGCAGCAAAATTCACGAGTCAATGTGGACTGGATACCACTGACTCACTGGGCAGACCGAATACCACGTCTGTTGCCCTTCGGAGCTATGCCTGGCTTTTTGGGGGATGTCCAGTGTAGGAACGTAGGATCTGATTTTATGGTTACCCCAACTTTTTGCTTGATGTAGTGCTGTTTCCGACTTGTCTGACAGGGATCCTGCTAATCAGGACCACAGTCTCTGTGATTTCTCCCCTAAATTGGCTTGGTAAGTACTTAGGTACATCCAAGAGTGGACATTGGAGTAACTTTATCAGTCTCTACTATATGGTACTAAGGTACCCAGGGCATAGGTACACCAGGGGTCCCCCAAGGGCCGAAGCATGTATTATGCCACCCATCAGAGACCACTTAATTTGTAACTACAGACCTGCCATTGCAACCTGTGTAAGCTGCTGCTAGCACCACTTACGAAAGATATAGGTTTACCTATATCTGAGGTCACTTCACTTAAAACATATAAGTTGCCCGTAGAGCAGGCCTTTCAACCCTGAAGGGAGGGTGCCCGGTTCTAAGTGTTAGTGTGCCCCTGCATGAGCAGGACACCCCTACAACGTACAGAGTCCATTCTCTTGGGTCGTAAGTGAGACAACCATATAACATATAGAGAGCACCGCATCATTACATGATGACAACCTCAAAAGTGGCTGTAACGAATCCTATCAGGTTTGGTATCAAACATGTTGGCACAATTAAGCTCCTTGGGGAGGCCATCGGTGCTCCCGGTACCAGTTTTCCAGACCCAGACAGCTAGCTAGGGCTGCTGCCGGACAGAGACACGTTTCTGCCCTCCTGTTGCTGGGCCAAGCTCAGGCTGGGGAAGGCAGAACAATAGGTATCCTGTCACAGGCAGGTGTGACCACCTCCCAGACAGGGTTGAGTATATTAGGGCAGGGTGAGGGTGCTTGCCAGCGCCACGTAGTCTGTGTGCAGGGCACATTTGGTGCCCTCCATACATAGTCCAGTCCAAACCAGTTCAAGGAGCGGTTGGCTCCTGCTCTGGCGCGAAACTGGACAAAGGACCAGGGAGTTTCCTCCCCCTTGTCCAGCTCCTCCTTAGGGAGGGAGCCCTGAATCATCCCAACCGTTTCCTTAGGGTATTTAAGGGCTTACCTGTGGGTGGGTCCCTAGATTTGTCGTGGGACAAGATTAATTTCAAACACCACTTCTTCTTCAAACGTCTGGGTACTCTGGACATTGCTGGACTTTGCTTTGGGCGTCAAGGCCCAACTGGGAGATTCTTGCTGCTCCTGATTTCGACGCCCTGCTGGTCTGCTGCAACTTCCATGCCTGTGCACCAAACAGGAACCTTTCAAGGCCTGTGGGCATCCAAGACACCTGAAGGAATCTCCCATGAAGTGAAGGAGTTACTTCCCTGCATCTGTAGGCACCGCATCCAAGCTGACCGGTCTGCTGATCCTTGGCTCTCACGGTCTCCAAAAGGTTAAGCGACACAGGTGATGGTTCTTCACATCCCTCAAGGCCTGCCCTGTCCTCACAACAAGTTTGAAGCCAGTATCCCTCCTCAGAGCCGCAGGAACCGAACCCCTGTGCATGCATCATCTTGCAGTTGCAAAGGCATGGTGGCTTTTTTTCCAACTAGATCTTCAGGTTCCAAGAAGCCACAACCTCATGCATTTCCTGTGACCAAGATCTTTGTCCTCACTGCATCACTTGCACCGTGGGCTTGCATCTCTGGTGAGCTGCTTGAGGTCCTCTTTCGACTCCAGTACCTCCAGCCTGTGGGTCCTCTTGAGGGTCATCTTTGAATTCTCTGGGCTCCTCTGATTGCTCGGGGTCTGCCCTGACTCCCCTGCTGCTGCTGAGTCTCCTTTACCTTACTGGTCCCGACATTATGCCTTCATCAACTTCCACATTGGTTGCAGTTGCCCAGGCTTGTTTGTGCTTTGTCGTGACACCGACCCCTCAACTCTCGACATCCTACGTGGGACAGCTCGTGAACGGCTCCTAGCCTTCCCCAACGTCGCTTGGTCCACATTGCTGCAGTTTCAAGGTCACCGTCAGCTCTCCTGCAACACTCGACATCAGTGGGCATTCGTCTTCCATGCCTCCTGGTAACTCATGAGTGGCATAGACTCTGTCCCCTCTGCTTGCAGGTTCTTCACATCTTGAATCCACCTTTGGGTTCCACCGGACACTTTCATCTTCTCCAGCAGCTGCATCTTTCTAAAGTCCTCCATTGAGTTTGACGGGGTTTCTGACGCCTCTTCACACCAAAGGTATCCACGGATGGGGTGGCTGTCCAACCTTCTGTCTTCCATGGGGATTCTTCAGGGTCCACTGGGAAGAGTCATTCATCTTTGAAATTGCAACCGCAACTTACCAATTGACTTGCATTGATCCTTCGGTCGTGTTCGCACTCTGCACACGGTCTCCGTGGAGCTCCTAGTTACTTGTCTCGGGTGGTTCCTTGGATCCCCGGCACTTCTACGTCTTGACTTGAGTCATGGTTCGCATAAAATTATTTTAGTATATGGGTTGGTCTCCCCCTGGTGACCACTGTGTATTACGTGTTACTTACCTGTTTCTACTGAAAAGTATTGTGTACAGTGTGTATATCTCCAGCTAGGAGACATCTGTACATGTTAGAGAGTGTCTTATAATAAATAAATATTTTTATAAATACACTGTGTTGCTCTTTTCCACTTAATCTATACCTATAAGATTATGCTGTGGTAAAACAAGCTGCTTTACACTCCTTCTGGACTAAGCCTGAAGGCTGCTCTCCACAGTTACCACTTAGAGAGCTTTGTAAGGTTGTCTAAGACTAATAAATCACCATGAGAGTTTTCTGGATTGGTGCAAGGTGCCCACTTACATAATTGAAACATATACCATGCCAGCTTCTCACATCCAGCTAACCCTGCTGGACATGCCCTTCGATGGGCGTCGCCTTTTTGGTGCCAAGGCAGACTCGGCGCTGGAGCGCTTCAAGGATTCTAGAGCTATGGCCAGATCCTTGGGCCTTTCGCTGCGTCCTCCTGTCCACCACAGTCTGCTTTTCGCCACTTTTGTGGCTACAGAAAGGGCACCCCACCACGTCTGGCCCAGCCTAGCCACCGGTCCATGCAAGCTGCCCAGCCTCTGCGTGGCCACGGACATGGAACCCAGTGACCTTGCGGGTCTGGGAGCCAGGAGGCGGGCCAATCCACCATTTCCCCCCCTCGAGCAGCCTCCAAACCTTCCTAGTCTGACCTTTCAGGGCCATAAACGGCCAGTGGGTGGAAGGATTTGCCATCACCTCCCACACTGGCAAACCATCACGTCAGACAGGTGGGTTTTGCAGTAAGTCTAAAGGGGCTACTCCCCCCCTTTGAGGCTACCCCTCCCTCCATGCCACCAACTTTCGATCGCACGTCGGAGGATCAATCAGCTCTTCTCCGGCAGGAAATTTCAGCTTGGCCAAGGGAGCTATTCAAAGGGTCACTGGGCCATAACTAGGTGGTGGTTGCTATTCCTGCTACTTTCTGGTGCCCAAAGACAAAGGCCTGCGTCCTATCCTAGACCTCAGCGCCCTAAACCGCTTCTGCTGTAAGGAGAAGTTCAAAATGGCCATGTTGGCTCAGGTCAGGTCTGCCCTCGACCCTGGAGACTGGATGGTGGTGTTGGACTTGCAGGACGCCTACTTCCATATCCACGTCCTGCCAGCCCACAGACGCTACCTATGGTTCACGGTAGGCCACGAGCATTTCAGTTCACCGTGCTTCCCTTTGGCCTTACCAGTGCCCCTCAGGTGTTCACAAAAGTGATGACTGTGGTCGCAGCTCAGCTACACAGATCAGGTGTTCCAGTCTTTCCCTATCTCGACGACTGGCTGTTGAAGGTGGGCTCGCCCCAGGCTGTCTTCTCCCACCTCCAGACTACGGCGGGCCTCCTGCATTCCCTGGGGTTCACTATCGATGAGCTAAAGTCACACCTGACTCCCTCTCAGTCGCTCCTTTTCATTTGATCTGTCCTGGACACAGTGCAGTTTCAGGCTTATCCTCCCAAGCAGCGAGTCTGGGATATTCGGGCTATTATACCGATATTCAAGCCTCTGTCCTAGATTTCGGTGAGAATAACCCTGGAGCTGCTGGGCCTCATGGCCTCCTGCATCCTGCTGGTAGATCATGCCAGGTAGCATATGCAGGATCTGCAGTGTGACCTAAAGTTGCAGTGGGCGTAGGGGAATCTTTCTGATTGCGTCCAGATCTCAGAGGGCACTGCACACCAATTGCTGTGGTAGCTAACGGACCAGGATTGGGCCAACGGCATATTCCTCTCCCTTCCCCAACCAGAGTTCACAGTGGTGTCAGATGCATCACTTCTGGGGTGGGGTGGCCACATGAGAGAGGCGGAGATCAGAGGCCGCTGGTCTGCAGCAGAGTCCAGGCTCCACATCAACCTTCTGGAGCTCTGTGCGATTCATCTTGTAATGAAAGCATTCCTTCCCTACCTCAAATGGAAGGCAGTGCAGGTGTTCACAGACAAAACCCCCATCATGTGGTACTGCAACAAACAGGGCAGGGTGGGGTTGTGGACCCTATGTCAAGAAGCTCTTCACTTTTGGACATGGCTGGAAAACCAGGGCATGGCCCTGGTGGTTCAACACCTGCTATTTTCTCCGAGCGCCAGGGCGGCCAAACTCAGCTGTCGGTTCCTGGTGAATCACGAATGGAGTCTTCATTCAGATGTTGTGCAAGGTCTATTTCAGCAGTGGGGAGAGCCTTGGTTGGATCTGTTCCTCACCGAAGAGAAGGCGCAATGTCAGCAGTTTTGCGCATTTGAGTTTTGAAGGCGGCACTCGCTCGGTGACGCTTTTTGTCAAGAGTGAAACTGTGGCCTCCTGTTTGCCTTTCCACCTGTACCACTTCTGCCCTAGTGCTGAAGAAGATCAAGCGCGACCAGGCCCATGTCATTCTTGTGGGTCCAGACTGGGCACGAAGAGTCTGGTACCCATATCTTCTGAGCATGGCCATCGATCAGACTGCTCCTTCAGGAAGATCTTCAGTCGCAGCAACAGGGAACTGTCCTCCACCGAACCTGTCGAGCGTCCACCTCCTTACGTGGAGATTGAGCAGCGACAGTTGACAGCTTTTGACCTTCTGCCTGAAGTCTGTAACATCATCTTGGCAGCCAGGCATCCCTCCAATAAGACGATATACGCCAGTCGATGGAACACGTTTGTGGCATGGTGCACAGCAAAGGCTAGGGATCCCCTCTCTGCCCCTCTGTTTGAGGTTCTCTTGTTCATTCTATCTTTGGCCTAGCAATGCTCTGATCTGGGCTCTCTTAAAAGCTATCTGGCAGCCATATCTGCTTTTCTTCAGCTACCAGATCAGACCTCTTTATTCAAGTCCCCTATTGTAATTAGGTTCTTTAAGGGCATTATTCACCTCTTTCCTCCATCTCCTTTCATAAAGCCTCAGTGGGACTTGAACCTTGTCTCGACTTACCTGATGTGTGCTCCTTTCGAGCCTTTTCACAACTGTCCTCTCAGGCTCTTTACTCTGAACACTGCCTTTCTTGTTGCCATCACCTCTTGTTGCTATCACAGTGAGTGAGCTTCAGGCTTTCTTCTCTGTTCATCCGGACAAAGTGGTGCTTAGGACAAGACCCTAGTTCCTTCCTAAAGTAGTTACACCTTTTCACATAGGAAAAACTATCACTCTGCCCACCTTTTTCCCACCTCCGCACCCTTCCAAGGAGGAGGAGAGACTTCACTATCTGGACCCAAAATGTGCGCTTTCTTTCTACCTTTACCGCACAAAGACTTCCGGGTGGATGATCAACTCTTCGTTGCTATGTGAGCGCCAAAAAATGTTGCGCTGTCCAAAAGTGTACCATCTCTAGATGGGCTGTGTTTTTTATATAAATTGGTTATGCTTTAGTTGAAAAGTAACCTCCAGTGTGGCTGCATGCTCATTCCACTAGTGCTAGGTCAGTTCCTCAGTCTTATTCTGAAGGGTTAGTAATGGAGGAAGATTTGGAGGGGTCACTGGCCCCTTTACAAGACCAGCCAGAGGGTGGAATGGACTGGTATGAGGAACTAAGTGAGGCCTTCAGCTCCCTTCTTTGGCAGTCAAGATGAACATCTTGGCAGAAGTCCTGCAGCTGGCTCTCTCCTCAGCTGAACCACTCCTGGTTTTAAATGAGGCCTTCACTGATGTCCTGCTGGGCACCTTGTCCCAGCCCAGCATAGGGGCTCCTGTGAATAGGACAATCGCCCGCCACAATCGCCCTGCACTGGGCAACCCAAATTTCCTCACCAACCACCCTACCACTAAGAGCTTGGTGGTCCAAGCCTCTGCATCACAAGGCGCAATCTTTTCTGCACCCCTGGAAAGGGAATACTAGAGGTTTAATAGTTGGGGCAAGAAAATATTTCCTTCCACCAGCCTTGCATTGCAGTCAGTGAACACCATATGCCTATTGGGCTGTTACTTCCACTCCCTGTGGTAATGGTCAGGCAAGTGCTTCCACAGGTGCAGGAGGAGGCCCGGGCCATCCTCTGCCATGTGGTATCAGACGAGAGAGTTACGGGAAAATTCGGCATTCCTTATGGGCTTGACACGAGTAGTGCGATTAAATCGACGGTGGCTATTTGATGCCTAGCGGAGAACTTCTGTTTTTTCTGGGGATGTCCAGGCATGTCCAGGATGTCCAGGCTTCCCTCATGAACAAACCCTTTGATGGCATCTGTCCTTTGGAGACAAAGTAGACATGACCCTGGAACGCTTTGAGGACCCAAGGGCTACCTCTACGTTTTTGGGCCTCTCAGTGACCACATGTCCTCCTGTATGCTTTTCACCCCTTTCGTTACTACGGAAGAGGCTTTCAGCCACAAGACCATGTAAGTTCAGCAACCCATTTGTGATCGTGGGCGCGGCTCATTCTGACCCTGCGGGTCGAGTGGCCAGAGGTCAGGTAATTCCATCCTCTCTCTGCACACTCAGCCTCCAAACCCTCCTAGTCTGACCATTCTAGATCATGGATTGGCCAGTTGGTGGCAGGATGAGCCATCACCTCCTCTACTGGCAAAACATCACGGTGGACAGGTGGGTTCCTCAGATAGTCCAAAGAGGCTACTCCCTCCCCTTTGAGCCTACCCCTCCCTCCATGCATCCAACTTATGACCGGCTGTTGGAGGATCACCTGACTTTGCTACAGGAGGAAGTCATAACTCTCTTGGCCAAGGGAGCCATAGAGAAGGTTTCAGCACCAGTAGTAGACTGGTTGTAATTCCCGATACTTTCTGGTCTTGAAAAAGTATTTACTCAAAAAGGGAACCTTCATGAAGTTACCTCTGGCTCAGGTCTTGTCTGCCCTGGACCGAGGAGACTGGATGGTAGGGTTGGACTTGCAGAACTCTTATTTTAACTTTTCCGTCCTGCCAGCCCGCCAACACTATCTGTGGTTTACAGTAGGCCACAAGCACTTTTAGTTGACCGTGCTCCTCTTTGGCCTTACCAGCACCCCTCAAGTGTTCACCAAGGTGATTGCGGTGTTCGCAGCCCCTCTGCACAGATTGGTGGTGCCAGTCTTTCCCTATCTCAACGACGTTGAAGGCGGGCTCACCCAAGGCACTCGTCTCCCACCTCCAGACTGTAGCGAACCGTCTGCACTCTCTGAGGATCTGAGGTGTGCTGAAGTCACACCTGACTCCCTCTCAGACATTCCCTTTCATCTGAGCTGTTCTGGACACAGTGCAATTTTGTGCTTATCCTCCCGAACGGCATGTCCACTTTTTTGAGGCTATGATATCTATGTTCCAGCCTTTATTTTGGATTTTGGTGATAGTGTCTCTGAGGCTTCTCGGCCTCATATCCTCCTGCATCCTGCTTGTGACACATGGCAGATGGTACATGTAGCCTCTGCAGTGGAACCTGAAGTTCCAGTGGGTTCAGCAACAGGGTAATCTCTCTCAAGGTGTCCAGATCATGGAGGGGACTGCACAGGACCTGCAGCGGTGACTGACCAGCTGCAATTGGGTCAGAGAAAGACCTCTCTCCCTTCCCAACAATATGAGATAGCAGTGACAGATGCACCACTCCTGGGATAGGGCAGCCATATGGGAGAGGTGGAGATCAGAGAACTCTGGTCTCCGGTGAAATCCGGACTCCACATAAACGTATTGGAGCTCCGCGCGGCTTACATGGCGTTGAAAGCCTTTCTTCCTTCAATCAAGCGAAAGCTGGTTGAAGAGTTCACGGACCTCAACACTGCCATGTGGTACTGCAAAAAACAGGGCGGGGTGAAGTCGTGACCCTTTGGCAAGAGGCTCTGCGTCTCTGGACATGGCTGGAACAGCAGGACAAATCCCCGGTGGTTCAATACCAGGCAGGTTCTCTGAACGCCAGGGCAGACAAACTCATCCATTGATCCATAGCGGAAGCCCCGCCTCCGGGCCGGAAGCTCCGCCTCCGGGCTGGAATTTCCGGCCCGAGTGCGGACGTAAAGTTAGTAGTCGTAAATCCATTCTGTGAATACCAAAAGTAGTAAGTGCATTCTGTGAATACCAAAAGTAGTAAGTGCATTCTGTGAATACCACAAACTAGTAAGTTTAGGATTTTGTCTTAAGGTAATTCTGTGAATCGGGCCCTTACTTTTTATTTGACACTTGCCCAGCAGGACTCTGCTGTTTGCCCTCTCAAATGGTACCTTTTGGCCCTGTCTGCCTTTTTGAGGCTGCCATACCAACCATCGTTATTTAAATCCCCTATTGTAAATAGTTTTCCCAAGGGGCTTTTACATATGTTTCCCCCTACCCCTTTCCTCATAGCATGATAACCCCACCTCTGTGATAATCACGAGGGACATACAAACACTTCCCACATAGTCTCAATACTAAGCACTCCCAACCAAACATCCTACACCTATAGCATGCTACCTGTGTGCCTGTTTTTCTGTTTATGAGGTTCAGAACAGCACTAACAGTGTTTTATTTAAACTCCAGTGCAGTGTCCAATAATGCATCACATCTGTTCTCTGGCAATTATATAAAAAGACAATGGCAGTGGCTGAATAACTCATTGAGCTATCTCTGCCTGCAATATTCTGGAACAAGCAGGAATAATTGTATTTACTGACCCTCTGTGACAAGAGGATGCCTTTGTTGGCTCAGCAGAGAACGTGTTTGAGGGAGCACCTCAGGGTGGTCATTGTTTTTAATCTGCCTCAATTGTTTGCACTTCCATTAATTGTGACAATGGGCTCATGTGTCATGTCAGCTCAGAGCGGCTCAGCTGTGATCTCCTTGCCTTATGAAGGCCCTCATTTGTACATCTTCCCACCCCCGAGCAGAACTTCTTTGTATTTTCATTTAAACCCTATGCATGTCAGACCTATACGTCTACTTGAACTTCATTATTGCCTCTCGTGTTTATCTACACCCCTTCAAGAGGCTGGGCATTGTTAATAGTCTTATCTCCAAAGGACTGCATGGGTACATCAATCCCTCCCCTCTGCTGCCCCCGCAAGTGTTACACAGATCTATCCACCTCTCTCTCAAAAGGCAGAAGGGACCCACATATGCCTACAAAGGGCTCCAGTGTAAAGTTACAGCACCTAAATACTTGCATCATTAGTATTTTACTCCACAGCAGATAGCTAAATTTGGTGGGAGGGACTGAATTAAATGTGTGAGATGCGGTACTTTATTAGCGGACTTCTTACACATGGCTTGGTCATGCCCAGCGCTTACAACGTACCTGCAGGAATCTTTTCACAGTGTGGCAGTTGCCCTGGATGTCACCACCGATCTCTCCCCAAAAGCTTACAGAGTTAATGTATGCACACTGCTTATTGTCGACAGTGCCAGCAGTCGCTATACCCCAAGTCAAGCAGTGTTAATATAGGCACACTGCTCATTGTCGGCAGTGCTAGCGGTAAATATACTCGAAGGCTTGCAGTGTTAATATTATTATTTGCAAACTTCCAAAATGGCCAATGAGTAGGGAGTTCTGGCCGGGAGCTTCCGGGCTAGGGATCGCCTTTTTGGCGAAATTTCCCTGAAAATAGCCCATCTTGACTTCAGTGGCGTAACGAAACTTGAGGGGGCCCCCCTGCAAAGTACATGGATGGGGCCCCCCCCATTTTCCGCACCACTCAAGATCTCTCAGGCCAGTGACCCGCCATACTGCAGGGGCTGCGGGGGCTATTGCTACTCCACTGGTACCAATACGGCCGTTATAAGTAAACCTGGATGGTGGAGTTAAAAGTTGGGCTTAGTCTGCCTGCAGTCTATTATAGGCGGAGTTCTATCCACTACAGGGTTCCTGCCATCAGTACGCTGGGGAAGTTTGCCCTATTTTAGGTGGGTTTCCTAATGCAGACTTCTGTCAGGATATTCAACATCGGGCCCTCTCTTCCTTCGGTTTTGCCAAAAGTACATCCACTGCTCCTTCTCTTTCACACCTCCTTCTGCCCTCTGGCTTTCTATCTCTTCCTTTACATTATTTCTGAGCATCCTATCTTTTCTTCATTCTCACCCCAGCCTGTTTCTTTCTATTCTCTGTCACTTTAATCTCCAACTTTTTCTCTCCCAACCCGTCAAAATCATTTCACTATGCTTTTCCTATCTCCTGGGCAGTATTTCTCTCTCTTTCTCTGCTCTTTTTATGCTATCTGCTTTGTATTCCCTTCGTCCATTTTCTCACCCTCTCCATTCCCCACCTCTCTTTTCCTCTTTTATACCCCAGCTGACCTTGTCCCTATAGCACCTCATGATTTCTTTCCTTCATACTTTCTCGCTGGGTTCCTTGACTAGCGCTTCCAGTGCATTCTTATCTATGCTATGCTCTTCATCAATCCTGTACAGACCATATTGCCCTTCTTCCTCATAGTCTCCCACAACCCCTAGTCTCAAAGGTTGTATTTGTTTAATCCAGAGTCTTCACTGGTGTCTCTAGAGAGGCCAGATGGTGCCTGTTCCCCAGTGCTATTTGTCCTGGCTCCCGTAGTGCCCACCACCACAGCGGACTGGTTCTGTCCCAAGCTCAGGCACTACTGGTAGACCGTCTGAAAGATATCAATGAAATGTTTGCAACAGATATACCCTGTCTTTCTAGCTATATCCTAGTGAGCCTCACCAATGCCCCAACACACCCTCTATACTCTAACAAAGGGAAGGCAATAATAATGGGTTTTGGCTTTGTGTGGGGCTAAACATGTCATCAAAACCAAATGGGGCACCGATACATTGTCGTCTCACTTTGACTTGCTTCATAAACTGTGCTACCTCACAGGGATGAGAAAGCTTCCTGCTTCCCTGCAGAACAAGTTGCTACACTTTGACAAAATGAGGGGCCCATGCATCCAATCTCCGGCAAAGGACTTTTGGGAACTTACTAGTCCTCTTTACTTATGAGTACGCCAGCTTACAGGACAGGGGGGCGCGCCTGATCAGCAAGACAAAGACAGTCCGCAGTGGGTATGACGCACTAAAAGACCCAGCCTGCTGACACTGAATACGTTGCGAAAGAGCTAATTCTGGCGAGAGCGGCTATGCTCCCTGAGTGACAACCCCTGATATTTTATCGCTTCCCTCTCGCCTTTCCCAGCCCCCCTGGTATCCTCCCTTCCTCACCTTCTATCTCCTTCTTCTGTTCTCCCACTGTTCTACCTCGTTGGCCTTTGGATTTAGGTAAGAGTATTTGTTCCTGGATAAATTAATAAAAAGATCTGAACCATAAAAGATCAATGGGTCGGCAAAATATTTACATTTTAACATTATTAATATAATATTCCATCAACACAAGTAAAATTCAAAGTGGTGTACTAACTCACAGCTGCTGTCACCTCCGTCTTTCAGAACTACGTGCCTGCTGTTTTTGAGAACTACTCCGCGAGCTTTGAGATTAGGTAGCAGCGGATAGAGCTGAACATGTGAGACAGCTCAGGTAAGAGAGCGTTGGCCTCCTGTCATGGCGGCAGCCCCACAGTGTCATGGATACCGTGTGCTTCAGCCAAGGCAACAATAACTTCCGGTGTCTGCGTGTACCCAGAGGGACCCAAAGGGGTGCCTGTCTGAACCAGTACTCCATTTATTATTCCATTATGATTGCCTGGGAGACACCCCCTTTTAAGGATAGAAGGGGTTAAACCGAGTCTCTGATGTCAACATATCAATGCATTGAATATAACAGGAGGCTCCTGGTTTTACACGGAGTTGAAAGAAGCCCTCAAGCTGCCTATGTGTACATGCATGTGACTGGGACCCAGGAGGATGAACACGGACACTGGAATGTAGAAAATCATCTGTTGTCATCCCTAGTTTACACAGGTTCATCTGTGGCCTTGGAAGTTGTACCCAAAAGCAATGAATGCAAAAGACATATGTACATGTGCACATGGGGCTCTGAGACTTGTACACATAGAACTGTTATATGGGTCACATTCACCCCAAGACTACACATGCTGTTGTTAGCCTGCATGTTTAACACCCAGCCGGTAAGGGGAGAGGGGCAACCATCCCTCGTGTGTACACATGCTTGTGGATATACAGAGGCCAGCAGGAAGAGGACTTTGGGGCCTATCTCAGCCTGCTTCGCACTCTCCTCCTCACATTTACCTGCATTAATAGGGCCTGTTTTTAGAGTATGACATATGGGTGGTGTATCTCCTGTCCCCTGAAGAGATAGTAGTAAGCTATGGTCATAGCAGCTATAAAGTGACCCCATTACAAAAGACCCCTTCAGGCATCACTTTGGGTGTTGGTACCTGTGTCAAGCTTTACTGTTTCATCTTGGCATCTCCAACAACTCATGTTTGGCACCCAGCATCCACTGTGTACTCTGGGGGGGCAGAGGTCGTACCCCTCCTCCCTAGGCCCTGCTATGCTAGGTGTTCAGCCGTCAGCATGTTACTGACTTTCAGCCTGCCCTGATTTCTCTAACAGCACTAAGCATGCGGGATGAAAATTCTGACTCTGAAACTTTAACCTGGATTCCTCGACCCAAAGTAGCAGCATATCTCTGCTTTTTAGGTCAAGCTTAGAGTCAGAGCGCTTGCCACTCGCTCTCTGCTGTGCCAGTCAGAAATGCTGGCCCCCTTTTGGTGGACTGCTTTCCAAAGTCCCACCCCTGGGTGCTTGGTTGATGGCCAGGCGATTTCACTAAGAGAAAAATGTTGTTGGCCATGACAGTACTTTCATGCTTCCTCCTGTTACAGCGTGTAATAGTCCCTCCTCTTATCTGCATTGCCTCTTACTAAAGCCCCGCCTCCCCTGCTCCTCCCGCTGCTCCTGCGATGGAATTCCGTCACCCTAGTTTTGAAAAGGTTAATACTTTGCACCATGTTTATGGCAGATTATTCACAGATAAATACCGAAGCTATCTCTTTAAAAACAAAAAGTGCTAGATATCATGAGGACAGTTAAAGTTTTTGTATGTAGCTTGACACAATCCCACTCCAAATAATTCCAAGACACTTCATACCACATAATTACTATCCACATAATTCCACAGCACACATGCAACATAATTCCAATACACAAATTCACTCCACACCACACAATTCCAAGCCACACAATTACACAACCAACTAATTCAATCCAACCCACATGATTCCACCAAAAATCACATGCATACACACTGTAACAAATAAGTAAAAACATTGCCATTTACAATGCCAATAGCTCCAACACACACAAATGCGAGGACTATTGTATTTCCAATGCTTGCTTACTTTCCAATGCGTCCCAGCAGAGTCCTATTTCTGGAGCTGCAAACCTTCTCCTGGCCAGAGATGTTTTAAGGCATGGGCAAAGTGGGCTCTGGCCCAGGGCCCCAGCCTTTCAAGGGGCCCCCTCATAGAGCTAGCTCTTTTCAGCAGAGTCTTGTCCTGGCGACCTTGAGTAATGCTTGGATCGTAAATTCAAAGCTGTTCTAAACAGGAGCCCCCAAAATAAGTTTGGCCCAGGGCCCCCAAAATCCTTAAAATGTCCCTGCTCTTGGCCAGTGGCGTAACGAAACTTGAGGGGGTCCCCCTGCAAAGTACATGGAGGGGGCTCCCCATTCTCTGTGCCAGTCAAGAGCTCTCAGGCCTGCGACCCACCATACTCCATGGGCTCACCCAAGCCATAAACAAGCATTTTCAATGCAATAGTTCTCGCATTTACTCGAGTTTCAGCTATTGACATTGCAAATAACAATTCCTTTTGTTTTCGTTTACGTTTTCAAAACATAAATAAAAGGCATTGTCATTTACAATGCCAAATACTCCAGATTGATGCTGCCATCCAGAGCACAATACTTCAGACAAAGCTTGTGGGACTAGACACAATACTCAAGAATGAAATTGCCAGAATTGGACACAATACTCTGGATACGGTGCACAGTGCTGGGCACAATACTTTAGACAAGGCCTCTATGACTTGTCCAGGCCACTGGTCTTGTACGATTGTGCCTCCCTGCTGTTTTTCACGTAATTATGAATTTGCCATATTTGCCACATCATCCTTCATCTGCTGTATAATTTGCAGATTTTTAGAAAACAATGTTATGTATCTAGCTCAACCAGATGGAAAGTTACCATAAACAAAGCAATGTGTGCTGCTGGGCATTGGAAGGCCCTTCAGGGAGGTTAACAGTCACTTTTCAGTAGCTTATTGCTGTATTTAAATGTTACGGTTGTACTAATAAGGCGAAACATTTGCTAAAACAGTATTAACACTGGTAAAAACCACAAAATCAATCAATCAGTCAATCAAGCATTTGTATAGCGCGCTACTCACCTGGAGGGTCTCAAGGCGCTTGGGGGAGGGGGGTCCGCTACTGCTCGAACAGCCAGGTCTTGAGTTGCTTCCTGAAGGAGAGGTGGTCTTGGGTCAGGCGGAGGTGGATGGGGAGGGAGTTCCATGTCTTGGCAGCCAGGTAGGAGAAGGATCTTCCTCATGTTGTGGCTCTTCGGATGCGGGGGACGGCGGCGAGGGCGTGGCTGGTTGATCGAAGCTGGCGGGTGGGCGTGTAGAAGGTCGAGCGGTCATTGAGGTATCTTGGGCCTTGGTTGTGGAGAGCTTTGTGTGCGTGGGTGAGGAGTCGGAACGTGATTCTCTTGCTGACGGGGAGCCAGTGCAGGTTTCTCAGGTGTACGGAGATGTGGCTGTGTCGGGGAATGTCCAGGATGAGGCGTGCTGAGGCGTTCTGGATGCGCTGGAGTCGTTTCTGGAGTTTGGCTGTGGTTCCGGCGTAGAGGGAGTTGCAGTAGTCCAGTCGGCTGGTGACGAGGGCCTGGGTGACCGTCTTCCTGGTTTCGGTGGGGATCCACCGGAAGATCTTACGTAGCATGCGTAGGATGTTGAAGCATGATGCGGAGACGGCGTTGACTTGTCTGGTCATGGAGAGGGAGGAGTCCAGGACGAAGCCCAGGTTGCGTGCGTGGTCTGTTGGTTTGGGTGCGCTGCCAAGGGCAGGGGGACACCAGGAGTCGTCCCAGGCGGAGGGTGATGATCCCAGGAAGAGGACTTCCGTCTTATCTGAGTTCAGTTTCAGGCGGCTGTTCGTCATCCACTCGGCTACGTCTTTCATCCCTTCGTGTAGGTTGGTTCTGGCGGTGGCGGGGTCGTTGGTGAGGGAGAGGATCAGCTGGGTGTCGTCGGCGTAGGAGATGATGTTGAGGTTGTGTTGGCGTGCGATGGCTGCGAGGGGGCTCATGTAGACGTTGAAGAGGGTGGGGCTGAGTGATGATCCTTGTGGTACGCCGCAAATGACTTCGGTGGCCTCGGATCTGAACGGGGGTAGGCGGACTCTGTGTTCTTCCGGCGAGGAAGGAGATGATTCATTCCAGTGCCTTCTCCTGGATACCGATGTTGTTGAGGCGCTGCACTAGGGTGCGGTGGCAGACCGTGTCGAATGCCGCGGAGAGGTCCAGGAGGATGAGGGCCGTTGTTTCCCCGTTGTTGAGCAAAGCTCGGATGTCGTCAGTGGCTGCGATGAGGGCGGTCTCGGTGCTGTGGTTGGCCCGGAAGCCGGACTGCGAGTGGTCGAGGGATCCGTTCGTCTCGAGGAAGGCGGCCAGTTGTCTGTTGACGGTTTTCTCGATGACTTTGGCCGGAAAAGGAAGGAGCGAGATGGGGCGGTAGGGTCCGCTGATGGTTTCTTCAGTAGGGCGCTGAGTTCGGCGTGCTTCCAGCTCTCTGGGAAGGTGGCGGTGTCGAAGGAGGCGTTGATGATGTCCCGCAGGTGGGGTGCGATGGCGGAGTCGGCCTTGTTGAAGAAGTGGTGAGGGCAGGGGTCGGTTGGAGATCCTGAGTGGATGGAGTTCATCGTGCGGATGGTGTCTTCGGTGTTGACTGGGGTCCAGGCGCAGAGGGTGGTGGTGGGGGGCGTTGTTCCGGTCGTAGGGTGCGTTGGCTGTGTGCTGAAACTGTTGTGTATGTCTGCGATCTTGCTGTGGAAGAACGAGGCGAGCGAGTTGCAGAGGTCTTGCGAGGGCGTGATGTCGTTGGTTCCGGCGCTGGGGTTCGAGAGCTCTTTGACGATGTTGAAGTGTTCCTTGCTGTTGCGGGCGTTGTTGTCCAGTCGTTCCTTGAATGTGGATTTCTTGGTGGCGTTGATCAGCTGGTGATGTCTTCGAGTGGCGAGCTTGAGGGTGGTCATGTTGTCTGTAGTTGGGTCTCTGCGCCAGGCTTTCTCGAGGGCCCGGCAGTTCTTCTTGGAGCTCTTGAGTTCGTCGGTAAACCAAGATGCTTTCTTGGTGCCGGGTCTGGCGGGGGGGGGGTCTTCAGTGGAGCGAGGTCGTCTGCGCAGTTGCTGATCCATTTCGTGAGGTTGTTGGCGGCTTGGTTGGGGTTCGCTGATCTGGTGGGGGGGTTCTGGCTCAGGGATGTGGTGAGCTGGTCGGCAGTGATCTTGTTCCAGCTTCTGAGGGGGACCAGTTGCGGGTGGTGGTGAGTCGTGGTCCTTCTGAAGCTGAAGTGGACGCAGCTGTGGTCTGTCCAGTGGAGACCGGTGGCGTGGCTGAAGGTGATGTCCTTGCTGGAGGAGAAGACGGGGTCGAGCGTGTGGCCGGCGTGGTGGGTGGGGGTGGTCACCAGTTGCTTGAGTCCGAGGTTGGCAAGGTTGTCCAGCAGGGTGGTGGTGTTGCGGTCGTTGTTGTTCTCCAGGTGGAAGCTGAGGTCCCCTAGTAGGATGTAGTCAGCGGAGGGGAGGGCGTGCGGACTGATAAAGTCGGCGATGTCTTCGCTGAATTGTGTGCGAGGTCCCGGGGGTCTGTAGATGAGGGTGCCTCTGAGGGTGGTCTTGGGGTCGGTGTGGATCTGGAAGTGCAGGTGTTCGGCGGCTGTGACGGTGTCTTCGGAGTTGGTCGTGATGCGGATGGTGTTCTTGTGGACGATGGCGATGCCTCCTCCATTCTGTTTGGCGCGGTCCCTCCGGGTGATCTTGTATCCGTCCGGGATGGCGATGGCGATGTCGGGTGCTGAGGCGGCGTTCATCCAGGTTTCCGTGAGGAAGGCGACGTCTGGGCATTTGGCGTCGAGCAGGTTCCAGAGTTCCACTGCGTGCCTGTGGACGGAGCGGGTGTTGAGCAGGATGCACTTCAGGTGCTTCAGGTGGTTGCTGTTGGTGCTTGGCTTGGCGGGTGCGGTACGGGTCCGGATGCAGGAGAACTTGCAGGATTGGCAGGTGAAGGGTCCGTGGGTGCGTCTTGGGGTGGCTCTGCAGCAGCCGGGGCTCCGG
This sequence comes from Triturus cristatus, assembly GCF_964204655.1. NCBI lineage: Eukaryota > Metazoa > Chordata > Amphibia > Caudata > Salamandridae > Triturus > Triturus cristatus. Next base: position 124,499,007 of record NC_140587.1, on the reverse strand, counting down.
CCGGTGTTGAGTGCGATGAGAGTGGCGGCGTTGTAGGTCTTGCGGGTGGGCTGGCATCTGCGGGGGCCAGGGGGTCTGGCGCTGGGCGCGGGCCAGGCGCGGACGGGCGCAGACGGGCTTGCCTTAGGCGCGCCTTCGGCGCACCAGCGGCGCGCCCGCTGCGCGCGTCCGCTGCGCGGCCTCCATATGAGTGGGAGAGGGAGGGAGGAGCAGCTGGGATGTGGGAGCGGGGCAGCCAATAGGGTGCGAGGGGAACAATCAAGGCAGTAAAATACACAGGTACAGTGGGGGAGAGAATCACTCACTCGTGGGTACAGAAGAGAAGGAGGGCACAGTCACTCTAGCGCAGGCAGACACAATGCAGCAGCGGTCAGTGGTCACACAGGGGGCTGCGTGGCGGTGAGGGGAGCGACCTGCCTGGTAAACAGGGTCAGGTAACAAAGTAATACGCTGACAAAATGTGGTGCATTACACCCTATAATTTACCTTTTCTTGCTGCATAGTTAAGTCAATGCTTACCAGGGTCTTACTGACATATTAGGCAATCCGGCCACAGGTCAGTGCATGTGTGTGTTTTGGGCAGTTTCTGGACCTGGTTGATAATCTGGTGGAACGACTTTTACTGCTGATTTCCCTGATATTACCACAAACACTGCATGCAGCAGGCACACCTGCATTCATTCTCCTAAACCATGCAAAACACCTGTACCATGTGTACTTACAATTTCAAACTGCCCGAGGTGCAGAACGGGGGCCACTGTTTTAGTTTTAAATGGGGGCTTTTCGGTTGTGGTGCCCCAGCGTGTTTTCAGTCCCATCCTGACCTTGGACTTGCCGCATAATTTCATCCTCCCCTGCCGCATAATTCCAGTGTCCCTAGTCTAGACACGGTACTCCGGCTCAATGCTGCTAAAACTGAACGCAGCCCTAGGGGTGTACACAATGCTCTACCAGGAGGCAAAGTTGAAAGGTAAGGCCGCCGGAATATATGAGACATTGCTTCAGCTGGGCCCTCTTTCCTGCAAAGGAGGAGGGGGGCTCTTGTTATTGGCACGTTATACCCCAAATGATGGCTCCCAGTAACTGCACAGTTACTGCAGCTGATTTATCAACCAGTGCCCGGAGATATTTGCCAGTCTTCCTGGAGGTGACATCATGATGTTTACCAACTTTAAGGCACCATGTAAGGCAGATGAGTGGGCAACACAGATTCAAAGTATGGCAGGGCTGACACGGCCTTTTATCAACCAACTTCAAGGTATTGTGTAAGGCAACTGAGTGGACAATACAGATGCAAAGTATGGTAGGGCTGACTCGGCAGTTCATCTACTAACGTGAAGGCATCACGTACAGCAGGTGCGAAGGCAATACAGATCATGGCATGGTTGACTCAGCATTTTATCTTCCAACTTTAAGGTATTGCGTAAGGCAGGTGAGTGGGCAATGCAGATCCAAGATTTGGCAGGGCTGATTCGGCCTTTCATCTACCAATATTAAGGTATGGCGTAAGGCAGATGAGTGGGTAATAAGGATCCATATTATGGCAGGGCAGACTCGGCCTTTCATCTACCAACTTTAAGGTAGCGTAAAGCAGGTGAGTGGGCAATACAGATACAAAGTAAGGCAGGGCTGACTAGGCCTTTCATCTACTAACTTGAACTTGAAGGCAGGTGAATGGGCAATCAGACCATGGCAGGGCTGACTCAGTCTTTCATCTACCAACTTTAAGGCATCATGTAAGGCAGGTGAGTGGGAAATACATTACAATACATTTCATCTCCCAACTTCAAAGTATTGTGTAAGGCAGCTGAGAGGACAATGCAGATGCAAAGTATGTTAGGGCTGACTTAGCCTTTCATCTACTAACGTGAAGGCATCAAGTAGCACAGGTGAGAAGGCATTACAGTTAATGGCAGGGTTGACTCAGCCTTTTATCTTCCAACTTTAATGTATCGCGTATGGCAAGTGAGTGGGCAATGCACATCCAAAGTATAACAGGGCTGACTCGGACTTTCATCTACCAACTTTGAGGCATCACGTAACGCAGGTGAGAAGGTAATACAGATCATGGCAGGGCTGACTCAGCCTTTCAACTACCAACTTTAAGGCTTCACGTAAGGCAGGTGAGTGGACAATACAGATTCAAATTATGTCAGGGCTGACTCGGCCGTTCATCTACAAACTTTAAGGCATTAAATAAGGCAGCTGAGTGGACAATACAGATGCAAAGTATGGTAGTGCTGACTCGGCCTTTTTTCTACCAACGTGAAGGCATGATCATCACGTAGCACAGGTGAGTAAGCAATACAGATCATGGCAGGGTTGACTCAGCCTTTTATCTTCCAACCTTAAGGTATCGCTTAAGGCAGGTGTACTAGTAATCATCTGTGATTTCACAAAAAACTCAGTTTTTCTGGCCTGCAGTCCTCCCTTCATTAGCAAACTGTGATTAAAAGTCCAGCTCAGGACACCTTCAGGCAATCATTGAGCTTTAAAAATTAAACAAATTGGACTCATTATATGCAGGTCCACTGGAATTATACGGCAGAGGAAGACCAAATTGTGTGGCAGGGTTCACCAAAGTATGCAGCAAGGAAAAACTAATTATGCTGCGTAATGCAGCATCTTTTATGATAGTATTCATTATTTAACACGTTAACACTATCACGGAAAATGTTTAATCTCATTAGTACCAGTTTAATATTCAATTCTAGCAAAAAGAATCTGAAAGGTAATCAATCAACTTTTGCAAAGGGTCTACCACGGATTGTGGGAAGCAAATGCCTAAAATTTGACATGCTTTCTGCAGTGAAGTCCTCCTGTGATGTAGTTAGAAAGACCCTTCTTGTGCAGATTTCCTCTCAAACAAATAGACAAAACTTGGGCTGCACATTAGCACCAGGGCCTCCACCCCCATCCTTTTTCCGGGCCTGGCTCTGACTCTGACTGAAGAGAAACAATGTAAGTTGTTACTTTGTTTCTCTTCAGTCCTAGGTCAGCAGTGTGAGGAGCTCAGAGCAGGCTGTAGACTGCTGCAGCTGCTTTAGAGAGGAGACACACAGCTCTCTACCGAAGAGCTGAGGGGGCCCCCTTCATCTACTGAAGACTGGGGGCCCCCCCGCACCGCGGGGGCTGCGGGGGTGTTTGTTACGCTCCTGCTTGACTTCACCATACCCAGGGATTGGTTGGCTCCAACACCGCGACTCTCCAGTGCCACCTAGCTGCCGTCCCCGCCGGTGATGAAGAGGAGGCGCAGATAGCATCAGCAGAGCGCCACCATCACTGCTGCCGAAACTAATCCACTGCCCGCAACATGTATTATTACGGTGAGCGCGCGCGGTCTCAGAAACCCCCAGCACTTCAGCCAGCCTCGCCTAGCCACTCACGGTGCTGGAGATCAGAGCGGAGTTGGCGGCTGGCGATGTGCTTCTTGAGGGGAGAAGGCAGCGCTGAATACATGAGGTCTCCACTGTTTGCAGTCACGCACCGCGGGATAATAGACGGTGAGCAGAGGCACTGCTGATGACCCTGGGTTCCCCTGATGTTCCGGTGTTGACGGTAGGGGGCTCCGATGACCTGTCCCCCCCACCAGCCTTAAACTCCCCGGGTCAGAGACGCGCTTGCTGAGCACAAGATGTCGGAATGCTCCTCGGCAGCACTTGCTGTTGGTCCCTATTTGTTCAGAGGCTCGCTCCAGTTCTCAACTCTCCATGATGTGCTGATCGTCAACCCTGATGCCCTCGTGGTACTGTGCCTGTGCACGTAAACAGCAGTCATTCTACTGCCCTCCGTCCTCCCTTGGTGCTGTGGCTGTGTCCCCCCCCCCCCCCCCCCCCCACCCTACATAATGGAACTCTGCTCTCCAGGTTTTTGGGGTCTTGACTTGGTGCATCATGCCTTTTTGTGATGGTTTCCTTTGATGCCCACGACCCGAATCCGCCATATTGTTGATTCCTGTCCTGTCCTTCGGTCCTTTAGTCTCCATCCTGCCGAACCTCAGACATTTCTCTTTTGCTGGACTGCCTTATCTCTTTCTCCCCCTCAGGTCCCTCTCTCTCCTCTCGCCAATCTCAGCCTCCAACTCTTCTCCCCCCCTACCTCTCTCTACCCATTTTGATGTTTTATTTCTCTGTTCACTCTGTAAATATGTAATATTTAATTGTCCAAGCCTAATCGCTGGTAAAATGTAATCATGAGTAAATTTACTATGTGTATATATATTTATATATAACTCTAACCACTAGTATATGTAGTAGACCTTTGTACTTACTACCATTCCTATGAGTTTAGAGTTTATCTGTTTGTATCTCTTCCTTGTGTGACTTTACAACTGTACATTTGCAATTTGTTTCTATGTGTATCCCTTCCTTGTGCGACTTTACAACTTGTACATTTGCAATTTTTTCTGTTTGTATCTCTTATGTAACTCATGTAATCCAAAGTCCTTATGTAACGCAACTGGTTATTTTGTAAAGCGCTCTGACACCTTCGGGTAATGTTCGCGCTATATAAAATCGCATTAAATAAAATAAAATAAAATATTTTGCATACTGCTCATTGTCGGCAGTTCCAGCAGCACCTATACCCCAAGGCTTGCAGTGTTAATATGTGCACACTTATCATTGTCGGCAGTGCTAGCAGCAGCTATCCCCTAGGGCTTGCAATATTAATATATGCAGACTGCTCATTGTCGGCAGTCCTAGCAGCAGCTATGCCAGCAAAGCTTGCAGTGTTAATATGTGCACACTTATCATTGTCGGCAGTGCTAGCAGCAGCTATCCCCTAGGGCTTGCAATATTAATATATGCACACTGCTCATTGTCGGCAGTCCTAGCAGCAGCTATGCCAGCAAAGCTTGCAGTGTTAATATGTGCACACTTATCATTGTCGGCAGTGCTAGCAGCAGCTATCCCCTAGGGCTTGCAATATTAATATATGCACACTGCTCATTGTCGGCAGTCCTAGCAGCAGCTATGCCAGCAAAGCTTGCAGTGTTAATATGTTGCACACTGCTCATTGTATAATTACAATAATTCAATACCAGCCATGCCGTCATGTTTATTGGCTACGAAAACGGAAAACAACATGCTTTTGACAATGGAAGAGGTGCTGTTCAGTGGAGAATGGCTTAAAGAGGGACAGTAAAGATACAATCATGTTCAGAGCGAATGTCATCGGGTTGACTCTGGGAAGTTGTTTACCTTGCTCTTTCCAACGCCTCCATGTTGGCAGCCTCCCAGTTCACATGTGATATTGTTCCCGGTTGTGCTGCCTTATTAACTTAAGAGGGTGAGCAGGTATGCAATTGGCTGTGGGAGGGCCACAGTCTAAACAGAAAAAACTGCTTATTATTAATCACATAGGCGAAACCTATTGCATTTACCAATGCTTGTTGTTATTTAGAATCTTGACACAGCCCTTACTGTTGATGCTGAAACATTGTGTCCCTGTCCATAAGCATTGGTAAGAAGTTTACAATAGAGTCTGCACATCTGGGAAGGGTCGTTGGATGGGGGAGGGGAGGGTGGGGTGGTGTGGGCACATGTTGCGAAGGGACAGACGCCTCAGAGAATGTGGCTGCTATAGAAATCAGAGCTCTCCAGTTGTTCCAGTCTGTACACAATAACTAGAGAGCCGAAAGGGGTGAGTATAAGGCTGCTTAATGGATGGCACTGCTATGTAGGACCCTCAATGGTGAACATCATGATAGCAACTCTAGATACCATGTTGTCCATTTTTTTGGCAAAATGCCTTCATGCAAACCAAGTCCCACCTTCACTGACTGTTCTTGCCCCGTGTTTTAAATGGTTTAAACGCGGACACGTATAACAACTATCTTTAATTACCATTTATATCGCGTGATTACTTGTCCTAAAGGCATTGCCCTGTGGCATTTAGAAAAGGAACCTTTGTGTGTACACTTGTATGCTGTCTCCATTATGCAAACATGCCTGTCAACATGTTCTTTCCTTCTTCCAGAAGCCACTGCGAAAAGGAGCCACAACTTAGAAGAACGTAAGTACTGACCACTTGTTTTAATGCCGTTTGAGCACCACGAGTGCCGTTCACTTACAGTACATGTCTGTGCAACGCATGACCTACCTTGTATGTGCTCCAAGCCATGTTTTCCTGGCTTAAGCTGCAGAATGGCGCTTGCAGTCACCTCTGTTCTATGGCTCGACATGCCTGGATCAGATTTGCATTTAGTTCGTGAAAAATCAACAAACTGCCCTTAGAGGCATAGATCAAGTAACCTGGTAAAACGACTGAAGTCACGTTCTCCACTTGACTTGTATTTTCTTACAGTAGAATAAAATCTATCTTTAGGTGCAGTTTATATTGTAGTGCAGTGATAGATGCATGAGGGTGCTGTGAACATGACAGCTTCTGGCCCAACTCTACTGCCCTTTGAAATAAAAGACACAAATATGATAGAGTCATCTGCCCCATCTTAGACATCCTTTCATCCTCGAGCCTGGCTTGTGACTCGCTGGGACCAGCAGTATGCGAATCGTTCAGACAGTGCTCCAGCGTTTCAGTGAATCTGAAAGAATCCTACCAGCCTTGCAGAGGCAAACCCGTCAAGAGACTGACCTTATCCAGTCCAGCTTGTATTTGATAGATTATTCTGGCAAGTGTCAGAGGACATTTCAGCCAGCAGCATCCCGCCATATTAGACGAGCAGCTTGTGTTTTACTTTGTATGTGTTGTGAGACCAGGGATTATTACTTGGTGTGGTTGCACAAGCTCACTGTGTAATGATGGCAGAGTTCTTTATCAGGCCTAGTCAGGTTTGTTTGTAAAACCTTAGGTCAGTCCTGGGTAGGTGTGGCTCAGATCAGTCAGGCTTTATCAAAAGAACAAGTGTAAACCGCTAAGAAGGGCCAAAACAGTTGAATAGGAAGAAAACGCAACACAATAGAAATACAACACCAATGTATAAAAGTAGGTGGCATTTTTATCTTTAAATAGTCTCCTCGATGACAAAAACCACCGGACAGTTCCGGACCTATACATTTTTAAAGGAACAATAAATCATAGCGCAATAAATGATTTTAATCTACTGCAAATAGCGGTTTAGGATTATCCACGACAAGTGATTTGAAAACAGCTAAATGGCTACTCTCACTAACTCTGATAGGGAGCTAGTCACAGGGACCTGTTAGGTACACCTGAGCAGTTACCTCGCAAGTAAAGCAGTCTCCAGCCCAGTTCCAGGCTCTGTGGCGAACCATTACAGGAATCAACTGAGGATGCTGAGCCAATGTCTGGGGTCTTTCTGTGGCCACCCGAAGTCCTCGAACAAAGGGGGCAACCTTGGCCTTAGTGGTAGATGTCCCACGAAGTCCTGATGAGGTCCAGAACATAACTAGTTGCCACTGGCTACAGCGAAACCAACACTTATGCCAATCGTGGGTAGAGCAATTAGACATATTCCTTTCAAGGGTCAAAGCACTGACAATGAGGTCTGTTTGGCAGGACGCAGTGCACTTTCATTCGAAACACCATTGGCATCAGTCCAAATGTTATGGGGTGATCATGTAAAAATGCACTTTCCTTACATATGTGTGCTCCAAGGTCTCAACATTTGAATGATATTTAGAAAATACAGGTATCATACTTGAAATAAGGCTACTTAGAGATACATAAATGATTGTGCCGAGACCCACCAAACTCTTCACAGGTGGATTACTAAGAAGCACTCACAAATGCAATAAAATTCAAGTTATCCTATTAGAAAGTCAAGTCAAGGAAATATTGCCTATGGAAATACATGGATTACAAATAATATTCACAAGTAACAACTTCTAGCATTACATTTATGGCTTTCAAATCACAGGCTGTCAGGGGTGTAGCTTGGTCAGTGAGACTGGGGGATGTGAGCTTTAGATTTTTGATGTATTAGGATGGCTTATAATGTCTCAATATATTTATGCGACAAACAGGGTGCATGAGAGGGGCCGAAGGGGCGGTGAAAACGGAGAGGAATGCGGATTGGTAGTAGTACTAAGAGAGAAAACACAGTAATTTGTAAAATGACCAATATTTTAAGGAATTTTAAAACAGACAGGGAGAATAATGTGTGTGTGCCCTTTTGTCTGTGTGTATGTAAACATGCCTGGTGAAATCCACCTGGCATCTCATAGTACCTGATTGAAATCACCAGTCCCCAACTATTTATCAGAAAATACATTTATTGGGGGCCGGGGGTCTAACATCCCAAACATCCCCCTGAAGCTTCGCCCCTGCAGGATGCACTCGAGGTGGGTGAAGCGCTGAAGGCTGAGGACTGGCTTAAGGCAGATGCCTGGCTCTGACTCAGCTTGATATGCACTTGGAGTTTAGAGCCGACAACGAGCTGAACATTTGTGTTGTTTGTGTTGTTTCTGCTGCCCTCTGTCTTACATCAATTACGATTTTTAACACTGTCCTCTTGTTTCACCTAAATCTAAAAGGGTTTAGCATGTAAAATGTGTACTTATTTAACATAGTGTATGATTTAGGTCTTCAAAAAATTGAAGACAGAGTATGAATCTCTGATGTAAAAAGGGACAGAAAGTGATACCATTCTAGTAGCTTAATTGCACAAACTGTAGGAAAGAAGGATCTACTCTCATGGTTACCCCCACTTTCTGCTTGATGTCAGTATGATTTTGACATAGTCTGCTGCGATCCTGCTAATCAGGACCCAAGCAACTGTGCTTTCTCCCTTCAATTGACATGGTAAGTACTTTGGTACCTTCACAATTGGCTACTGGTGTTCCCTTAAAAGTCACTAATATATGGTACTAAGGTACCCAGGGCATAGGTACACCAATGGTCTCCCATGGGCTGCAGCATGTATAATGCCACCCATGGGTATCTCCTTAAACTGTGACAACAGGCCTGCCATTGCTGCCTGTGTGAGTTGGTGCTTGCACCTCTCACAACAGATATACATTTACTTATATCTGAGGTCACTGCACTTAACCCCTTCGCTGCTAGGCCTTTTTACCCCCTGTGCTAAGCCTTTTTTTGGCTATTTGGGGTAGTTTGTGCTTAATGCCCTTGTAACTTTTTGTCCACATAAGGTATCAAAGTCAAATGTGTGTAATGTTTATCCAACACCCTGAGGATTCTAAAGGTACCCAGGGTTTGTGGATTCTCCTGGAGGAGACCCAGAAAATAGCAAAAATACAGCTTATTTTTAAATTATTTTTTAAAATGCAAAACAATTCCTGCAGAACAAAGCATCTGCTTTGTTCCTCGCAAATGGCATGAGCAAAGGGTTTGTGGTGATGAATCACCATCTTCTCAGCTTTCAGGGACAGGCAGACTTTTGTCAGAAAACCAACATTTTCTATACAGTTTTGTCATTTTACTGGGACAAAGACTATTTTTCCTATTTTTTGTGCTTTCAACCTCCTTCTAGTTAGTTGTAGAAATGGGTGTGAAACTAATAATGGATCCCAGAAAGCTATACATTTCTGTAAACTAGACAAAAGTCTGAATTCAACAAGGAGTCATTTGTGTAGATCCTTCAAGGTTTACCTATGGAAAGTAACAGTTGAATATTGAAAATATTGAAATTGAGTTGAAAAAAACAGGCATTTTTTCCCAACGGTTTCACCTGTAACTGCTTCAAAATATGACAGATTCTTTAAAGCAACATACCGTTACATTCACCAGACCCTTCAGGTTGTCGGGATATAAAGGACTTGTAGGTTCACCAGGAACCCGAGGAACCCAGAGCCAATAACTGAGCTGCGTCATGCAATGGTTTTTCATTGTGTACCAGGTACATCACAATTCATTTGGTACCAAGAAGACCAATATATTTCTGAAACAGGAACAAAATATAGAGTTTTAGAAGCAGTGGTTTTTTGCACATCTACAAAATTGTCAGTACCCATACAAGCATGTGAATTAGAGGTCATTTTTCAAAATGACTTCTTTTTTTACAAATTGTCTTACATTTGGAAGGCAGAAATGCAAAGAAAGTCAAGCAGTAATAACAGTTGTTTTCCTATTCTGAATTCCCCTAAGTCTCCCGATAAAAATGCTCCCTAACTTGTGTGGGTAGGCATTTCAACAGTCACATCAACAGACCGACATTCAAGGACCATTAACTTTCATACGTCCACATGACTGACACAGCAATGACACCAGCTGGTGGTTGACATAGTGTGTACAGTGGCGTATGTCTAGAAGAGTGTGTAATGACCAGCAGCAAGTCACTACTCAAACACTGCCAGCCAAATGCAAGTCCACCCACACTGCCAGCCAAACTCCAGCCCACCCACACCACCAGCCAAGCACCAGCCCACTCACACCGCCAGCCAAGCACCAGCCCAAGCACACCGCTGGCCAATCTCCAGCCGACGCACACCGCCAGCTAAGCGCCAGTCGATGCACACCGCCAGCAACGCGCCAGTCCATGCACACGGCCAGCCAAGCGAAAGTACATGCATGCCATCATCAATTATTTTTTAACAAGAAAGAAAACACAAACCAATTGGAACTAGATACAAAACTATAACTACAAACACAACAGCGATAACTAAAGACATCATTATAATGCCCACCATGAAATTGAACAACAAATATAAAACCATACAGACCAGGCAGTACAGTGTTAGACTCACGGTTGCTCCCAAAAACGTCTTTGAGGGTGATACAATCTGAAACATGTGGGCATACACAGCCCAGGATTAGAAGGACAATCAGCACAGTACATATGACTCTCTTTCCGCATACATCTTCACAGACAGACTCTACATCTCTTAGAGGGATTGTTTTTTTGGGGCGTGGGAGGAATTAAATCGGGAAAGTGCTAATCTTTCAATCTAGCCACATCCTCCACCATTTTTGTTCCCCTACAACAAGGCTGCTTATCACAGACTCCTGAAACTGAAAAAAAGTCATCTTTGATGCTGGAGAACACTCCTTGAACACAACAAAAGCATTTTAAAAATGCTAAATTGAAAAGATGGATGGCCAACTTCTTATACCAAATGTAAGCCTTACGCACAGCAGTGTAAGGTTCCAACCTCTAATTTACTCTGTAGACACCACCCATGTGCTTATTGCAGTCTACAATGCACACAGGTTTGCGCACTTAAGCAACCTGACCCCAAAATGTCTCAGGTGAAGTACTATCATCATGGATGGTAGTCAGCATGTACACATCCCTCCTGTCTGCAAATTTCACAGCTAGTATTTCATCACTACGCAAGGCACTGCACTGCCCCCTCTGAAGCTTTTTGCAAACAAGCTCTCTTGGGTAATCTTTACAGTTAGAGCGGATTGTGCCACAAGCAAAAGTGCCCTCTTTCAACAATTCCTTATAAAAATGTACAGCAGTGTAGAAGTTATCAAATGGTGACCTTTGTTAAACAGTCCTCTAGCAACTTCTCAAACAATTTTCTCTGAAACTTCTAAAGTGGACGGACAACCAAGGGGGTCAATTGTGGAATCCCTACCAGTGTACACCCGGAAATTATAGACCTAGCCTGTCCTACTCTAAGACAGCATATACATCTTAATTCCATAAAGTGCCCTCTTGCTGGGAATGCACTGCCTAAAAACCAAACTGCCCTTGAACAAGACCAAAGACTCATCAAAAGCTATTTCTTTACCTGGAGTATAGCTATCTGAAAATCGATCTACACAGTGTTCAAGAACAGTATGAATCTTAAAAAGACGGTCACAGTCAGGGTGATCTTGTGGCAACGCCAAAGCATTATCAACAAAATGCAGCATCCGAAGCAAAAGTAAATACCGATCATGACTCATAATTGCAGGAAATATGGCCATTGCCACCAATAGCCTGGGAGACCAATATGAAGCCACGGACAGCTTTCTTATCAAGCCCATCAAAAAGTGAAACCCAAAAACATCTTCATCTCATCCAGATTTGTGGGAGTCCACCGGGTAGCTGTAGAGCGGGGCCTAAGTCTGACACTGTTGTCCCTCAAATACTGTTTAGCATACACATTAGTCTGCTAAACAATCTCAGGCCAAAAATACATCATCCATAAACAACTGAAAAAACTGTATAGGCAAAAAACAAATCACAATTGACTCTACACCCTACATCATCACTAAAGGCAGGAAACATCGGCTGCACCATGTTTGGATCAACCCAGAGTCCAGCACTTCCAATGGGAAGATCCAGATGCATCTTGCTGTGTTGCAGGGATTCTGCTTTTGCACAGAACTATGCGCAGGAGACCAGGACCTCAGAGAATTGTGGTGTACCAGAAAACTCCCCTCAGAACCCAGAACCCCTTATCCGACTAGCTTAGTATCCCATTCGTTAACCTAGATCTAGCTAGGTGGTCCCAATGTAGACAAACCAGAACAAGCGACTTAGATATTTCTCAGGAGTGGTGGGAATCCGAAATACCTGTTCGTACTTATTTGTTAGTCCACAACATAATAATACAGACACGGTAAAGTTTAAAGAGTTTATTTTATAAACCTCACGTCCTAAGATGCAGTACTTTGGCTAACACTAGCAGACTAACAGTACAGATCAGAATCATAAGCATTGTTACAATACCATATAAAATGAAAGGAGCAATCATACTATTAATGACAGTGGTATACGGCCACACTCCTTTCACTATAATCTAATACATTATTATTATTAGACTATTAGAAGGTCTCTTAGGCTAACAGGGGGGACCCCATACCGTATAGATCAGCTTAGTAGAATCACATCAAAGGATCAGCTCTCACAGCATGCATCAGCTCTTCTGTTAGAATGAATGTAAAACCAAACTGTTCTGCAATATTAAAGACGCTTGTCCTTCAGATATTGGCAGCTGTATGCATGATATGTCTAACAAGTGGTACGATCAATCTAAACACAACACTCTGTACCTTCTAGTGTACCCAGACGCGTTCTTTGCATGATGTACAGACCAAGGGCACATTTCACGGTTAAGAATGTTAAACAACAGTTTGTTATCCTGTAAGGCAAAGTCGAGTCAGCATTTCTAAAATGAATAACACATAACAACAGTGTCGTGTGCAGCGCAGCGCAGCAGAAACGACAAGCTTGCTTGCTAAAAATGATCTAGTTTATGCTAACTTAGTGTTGTAAATAGGGCGTGGCTTTATCCATCTCACAGCTGCACCATCAATACATCAGTATCCTCCTCTAAAACAGGCATTTTATCCGCACTGAGAGCAGCTTCATCCACACTGAGAGTAGCTTCATCATCAGATGATTCCTCATGGACAGAAACTCACTGACAGAGTCTTGCACTCCCTCCTCTCCCACTTCTCCCTCAGACACACCGTCAGTCTCTTAATCATGGTCAGAGGAAGATTCAAAAAGCATACTAACCACCTGCTGAGCAGTATTTTTGTGGCTAGCCATAATCCTTACTAAGAAAGGTAACAAGTCAACAACAACAAACACTTAGTAAAATAAGTAATAAACAATACGTGGCTGTAAAATCACTAAGACCTATATACTCCAAAACGATACCACTCACATGCCAGAAGCAGCAAGACTCAACACCACCTACTCTGCACAAACACAGCAAGGACCAACAATAGCCCACTAAAAAAGAAAAAGAAATGAAAATTACACATAAGACAAAGCAAAACACATCGCAAAGAATTGCACGCTCAAAAGACTATGCAGCTATTATGACACATCTTACAAAAATGTATCCATGCGTGACAATAATACTCCTTTGGTATAAACACAACAAAAACATTTTTCTTAGCAAGTAAATGCAACTACGCAAAACTCCAGATCAACCTTTGCCGAAACCGCAAACAAGAATAAAAAGCTTCACACTAGAATAAAAAGGGGAAAAAAACATTAAAATCACATGCAAATAATGCACCAGTCCACACACAATCCCCCAGCCAAGCTGGGGGTTAGGTGGGCCTAAAAGCATAAGGCCGATCTGCCCCCAAGGCAGAAGCAGCCAAAATATTCACCCCGTAAAAGAGGAGCAACCTTTGCCCAAGGGGCCACTCCCCAACACCAACATTTAAAAGACCCTGGTGTCTAGTGGCATCTGCCCCCCTTGGGGACAGATGGGCTTAAAAACATATGGCTGATCTACCCCCAAAGAGGGTAAAAACAGACACAATATTTGCTCCCCAACAACACAAAAACAATCCCTGGCATCTAATTGGTTCTGCCTCCCAGATGGGCTTAAAAACATAAGGCCGATTAGGGGCAGAAAGAGCCGAAATATTCACCCCATAAAGGGGAGTGACCCTTGACCAAGGGGCTGCTCCCCAACAACACTAAAACAATACATGGTGTCTAATGGCTTCTTCTCCCTTGGGGGGAAGATGGGCCTAAAATCATAAGGCTGATCTGCCATCAAGCGGGGTAGAAATGGCCAAAATAAATGCTCCCCAAAGGGGAGTGACCCTTGCCCAAGGGGCCGTTCCTGACAAACATAGTTCCCCCAAAAAAATATCCCTGGTAGCCTAGTGGGTACACAATAAAAAAAAAACGTTATTTGAGCTGATCTGCTACCCCCCCAGGGTGTCACATACGGTCAAAATAAATGCTCCCCAAAGGGGTGCGACCCTTGCCTAAGGGGCTGCACTGCAAAAACATATTTAAAAAAAAAAAAATCCCTGGTTGCCAAGTGGGCACACAACTAAATTAATTATTTTTTGGGGGCCGATCTGCCACCCCAGTGGGGCAGAAACGGCCAAACAAATTGCTCCCCAAAGGGGAATGATTCTTGCCCAAGGGGCTGCTCCCTGAAACACAAGGCACTTAAATAAAACAAAAAAAATCCTTGGTGTCTAGTGGGCATTCCTGCTGCATGATCACGCCCCTTGCGCAATCGTGTAGCAGGAATCCTGAAAAGAGATATCGGAGGAAAGAAAACCCCTTTCCATACCTCCGATGCCTCTTTTATAAATCCCTCCACTCTCCCCGACGAGAAACTCACCTCTCCTCCTTGGACATGGCTTCCAGCGCGTCCCGTTGCATCTTATGATGCTGCACAAGCGCTTTCCCGTGAACAGGGTGCCAGGTCGGCCAGGAGCACTGTGACTTCGGACAGCTCCCAGCTATGGCAGGCTACTTAGTCCTGAGGGCAGAGTGCTTGGTTATAAGTGTGAGGGTGCCCCTGCATGAGCAGGACACCACTACAAACCTCGGAGTTGATTCTCCAGGCTTTGTAAGTGCAGTCAGTAATTTTTAGCCATATAGTGGACATCATTCAGTATGAGATGTCTAAACCAATAAATCAATCAGGGAATTGTGAACGCGCTACTCGCTCTTGAGGGTCTCAAGGCACTGAGGGAGGGGGGTCCGCAGATTTGTTTAGCCAAAGACCCAGGACTTGAGGGTCTTCCTGAAGGTGTTCAGGGAGGGGGAGCGTCTGATGTCTGCCGGTAGCTCGTTCCAGGTTTTGGCTGCAATGTGAGAGAAGGATCTTCTGCCTGCTCTGACTCTGTTGATGTGTTCGGGGTTTCGGCCAGTGCGAGGTTGGAAGATCGGAGGTTTCTTTTGGATACGTAGAAGTTGATTCTGTCATTGAGGCACTTGGGTCTGTTGTTGTGTAGGCATTTGTAGGTGTGAGTGAGGATCTTGAAAGTGACTCTTTTCTTGAGTTTGAGGAGTAGGGACTTGTTGATGCTGACGTACAGTGCGTTAACATAGTCCAGTCTGCTGGTGATGAGTGGGTGGGTGACTGTCTTCCTTGACTCAGGGGGGATCCACTTGAAGGTCTTGCGGAGGATGCAGAGGGTGTTGAAGCAGCTGGAGGTGAACCTGTTGGTTCATGGTGAGTGATGAGTCGAGTATGATGTCGAGGTTCTTGGCATGGTCTGAGGGGGTAGGTGGGCTTCTGAGGGCAGTCGGCCACCAGGTGCTGTCCCATGCAGAAGGGGTGGTACAGAGGACGAGGACTTCTGTCTTCTCGGTGTTGAGCTTCAGGCAGCTGTTGGTCATCCAGACTGTGATGTCTTGCATTCCTTTCTGGGAGTTGAGTTTGGCAGTGGTGGGGTCTTTGGTGAGGGAGAGGATGAGCTGGGTGTCGTCGGCGTAGGATACGATGTTGAGGCCATGTTGTCGGACGATGGCTGCGAGGGGGGCCATGAAGATGTTCAAGAGGGTGGGGCTCAGGGATGAACCCTGTGGGACTCCGCAGGTGATTTTCGTGGGGTCAGAGAGGAAGGGTGGGAGTCTGATCCTTTGGCTTCTTCCAGTGAGGAAGGATCGGATCCAGTCCAGGGCTGTTCCTTATATGCCTGCGTCGTGTAGTCTGGCGACTAGTGTGCGGTAGGAGACGGTGTCGAAGGCCGCTGATAAGTCGAGTAGGATGAGGGCTGCGGAGTGGCCTTGGTCCAGGAGGGTGCGGATGTCATCTGTGGCGGCGAGTAGGGCGATCTCTGTGCTCTGGTTGCTTCGGAATCCGGATTGGGACTGGTTGAGGATGGCGTTCTCTTCAATGAAACGTGTCAGTTTCCTGTTGACTGTTTTCTCTGCAACTTTGGCTGCGAAGGGGAGGAGCGAGATGGGCCGATAGTTCTTGAGGTAGGTGGGGTCAGCTGTGGGCTTCTTGAGCAGGGGTCTGACTTCTGCACGCTTCCAGTCATTTGGGAAGGTGCCTGTTTTGAAGGTGGTGTTGATGGGGCATTGTAGTTTGGGTGCGATGGTGGCCACGACTCTGTGGTAGATGTGAGGGGGGCAGGGGTCGGTGGGGTCCCCCGAGTGGATACTTTTCATGGTCGAGACAGTGTCTTCGGCCGTGATCGGTGTCCAGTTGGAGATGGTGGGATGGCTGGTGTTTCTGGGGGGCGGGGGCCATCTGTGGCACCTGGTGGATGGTCAATGAAGTTGTCATAGAGGTTTTTGATCTTGAGGTGGAAATAGGTTCCAAGCTTGTCACAGAGGTCTTGGGATGGGGGGATGTCTGTGGCTTCGCTGCGTGGGTTGGTGAATCCTTGAATGACACTGTAAAGTTCCTTGGAGTTGGTGGAGTTGGCCAGGATTTTGTTGTGGATGAAGTTCCTCTTGGTGGCTCTGATCGGGTTGTGGTAATCCGTCAAGGCGTCCTTGTAAGTGGTGTGGTTTTTGGTTATCTCGGTGTTTCTCCAGTTCTTCTCCAGGCGTCTGCAGGTGCGTCTGGCTTCTTGGAGAGCGGTGGTGAACCAGGCAGCTTTCCTGGGGCATTGTCTGTCGGGGTTGCGTAGGGGGGGAGCTTGTCTGCGCAGTTGGAGATCCAGGTGTGGAGCTCTCTGGCTGCGTCATTTGCATCGGGTGCCCTGGTGTGGTTGTCTCGGGTGAGGTTAAGGGTGGAGTTAAGTTGCTTGTCGGAAACCTTGCTCCTGTTCCTTCGTAGTGGGCGTGGGGCTGGTTTGGGTGCCTTGGGTTTGTTGATGACTAAGTGTGGGCAGTGGTGGTCAGTCCATTGTGGCTGCGTTGTGTGGCTGAATTGGAGGGTGTTTCCTGCTGCAAAGATGGGGTCGAGGGTGTTTCCTGCTCTGTGGGTCGGTGTGTTGACGAGTTGTTTAAGTCAGATGCTGGCGATGTTGTCAAGAAGGATAGTGGAGTTGGGGTCGCTGGGGTTGTCGAGGTGGAAGTTCAGGTCCCCAATGAGTATGTAGTTTGTTGAGGTGATGGCGTGGGTGCGATGAAGTCAGTGATGGTGATGGCGAAGGGAGTTCGGGGGTCTGTAGACGAGGGTTCCTCGGAGTGTGGCTTTGGGGGTGGTCTGGATATGGAAGTGCAGGTGTTTGGCAGAGGAGAAGGTTTCGCTGGAGGTGGTGAGGCGGAGGGTGCTCTTGTGGGCGATAGCGAGGCCCCCTCCTGGGTGGTTGGGGCGATCTTTCCTCTGGATCTTGTATCCGTCTGGGATGACGGTGCTGATATCGGGGGCGGAGGATGCGTTGGTCAAGGTCTCTATGAAGAAGGCGATGTCGGGCGAGAGAGAGTCGAGTAGGTTCCAGATTTCCATGGCGTGTGTGTTTGTGTACGGAATGTACGTTGAGGAGGATGCATTTTAGGGTGTCGCTGGTGCTGGCGTCGCCGGTGTTGGAGGCCGGTATGGTGGTGAGGGTCTGGGGGCAGTGGAGGCAGGAGAACTGGCCGCGGGTCGTGTTCGGTGAGGCCTGTTGGCTTTCTCTAAGTCTTCCAGGGTTGAGTGCGAAGAGGGTGGTGGTGTCGTAGCGATGGGTAGTGGGAGGTCCAGGGTACCTGGTGCTGGCCGCAGATGGGCACAGACGGGCTTGCCGTTGGTGCGCCGGTGGCGTGCACACTGTGTGTGGCCGCCATTATGTAGTGGAGGTGGGAGGGAGGAGAGGCTGGGAGGCAGGAGCGGGGGAATTCCAGGGGGGAATTCCGGGGGGGAATTCCTGGGGGGAATTCCAGGGGGGAGGGGCCGCAGGTGCAGCAGCGGCAAAAGGCGAAAGGAACAGGCAGGCATGAGAAAATAAAAACAGTGGTGGAATTAGAGCAAGACACAGATGGGCACAATAACAGTGCACAACACGAAAAAATTAAGAAAAAAACGGCTGAGAAAGGTTACGGTGGTTGCAGGCAGTCTGGTCCCAGTTGGAGCGGGCAGCAGGCGTAGGAGCAGGCAGCAGCCTCGAACCTCCAAAGGTGGAGGTCGGGGTCTGGAGGCAAGAGACGGCACAGCGGAGCTGAGGGGAGAGAGTGGACCTAGACTGAGGGTCGGAGGTCTTACTCGTGCTCCCCCGCAGCGGCCGCCATTAAGTAGGGGAGGTGGGAGGGAGGAGAACCTGATAGGCGGGAGTGGGGGAATTCCAGGGGGAGGAACCACAGGGGCAGCAGCGGCAAAAGGCAAATGGAACAGGCAGGCAAGAGAAAATAAAAACAGTGGTGGAATTAGAGCAAGACACAGATGAGCACAATAACAGTGGCACAACAGGGAAAAATTAAGAAAAGAAAACGGCTGAGAAAGTTTACGGTGGTTGCAGGCAGTCTGGTCCCAGTTGGAGCTGGCAGCAGGTGCAGGAGTGGGCAGTAGACTCGAACCGCCCAAGGAGGAGGTCGGGGTCTGGAGGCAAGAGACGGCACAGCGGGAGCTGAGGGGAGTGAGTGGACCTAGACTGACTATATTGTGGCTGTAGTACCCGGTCATGTTTGGTGTCAAACATAGTGGAATCATACCCCAACACCGATTCCAGTGTAGGAAGTGTGATCCCATGTATGGGGGGCTCCTCAGGGCACCCCCTGGACTCCCGGTAACAGCTTTTCAGATTCTGCAAGCAAGCTAGTGATACTTTCGACCACAGACACAATTCTGCCTTCCTGCTGCTGAGCCAAGGTCAAGCAGAGGAAGATAGATCAATAGGTTTCCTGTCACAGGCAGTTGTGACCACCTTATGCTGGATACATCTGCCAGTGGATTCCTCACCTTGTGAATATCCCCTGCGCCATCATTCCACTGAACTTTTCTTTCCCAGCACTCCACGTCGACGTGGGCGATGTCACAATGCATCGGCTCCGCTCCCGACTCCGTACGACGTCACCGGAGCCATAAGAAGCCCACGTCGGCGTGATGACATCAGTTCCCTTTTTTCCGCGCCGTCGACGCGAATGGTTTTTTCCAGTGCTCTCTAGCTACTTTGTAGTATATAGCTGTGTTACTGTTAAAACTCGGTATGTCTTCGACGAGGAAGTCGGGCTTTAAGCCCTGTAGGGAATGCGGAGGTCTGATGTCCATGACTGATCCGCATCAAGACTGCTTATGGTGTCTTTCTTCGGACCACGATATGGAGGAATGCGGGTGCTGTAGGAGTATGAATCCTAAGGCGCTGAAGGAGAGGAAGACTGAGCTCTTTATGAAGAAGATCGGTGAGGAGAAGAGAGGGAGAAAAAAAGAGAAGTCGAGGCGGGAGTCGTCGACTTCGAGGTCGTCGAAGTCGAAGAAGCATCACAAAAAGAGAAAGCATTCTTCTCGACGTCGGTCCTCGAAGTCCAGGAAGTCGAGGTCGACTTCGCCCCGTCGGCGTCGGAGCAAGGACTTGTCACCTTCTCCTTCTCCTTCGAAGTCTCCAAGAGGTTCGCCTTCGTCGAAGCGTGCTCCAGCTCAGTCCCCGACGCAGTCACTGGCTCCGTCTAAGGCGTCGACTCCGGTTCGAGTGGAGTCGGATGTCTCCATGGATGAACAAGAACAGGAAGAGCCTGCTCCGGTGCCTGATGAATCTGCGGCTCCGGTGGAAGATACTGCGGAGCCGACGCTGGAGACTCCACAAAGGGATACAGGGTCTGTTCCTTTTCCACAATTCCCGGCTCCAGGTACCGATTCATCAAATTTTCTAAATGCCATGTATGGTATATTTAACAGGGCAGCCTTCCCATCCGGAGCACCAACTGGTCCCGTGGGTCCGATGGCGTTACGCTAGGGGTGCCGCAGCATTATGCTCAGGCCCCCTTTTTGCCCTTTATGCCGATGGCGCCTTCGTGGCAGTTTCCGGCGCCGTCTGGGGATCCGACACGACTTCGGATGGACCATCAGACTTCGGAACCTTCTTCGACGCCGCGACCGACTCCATCGGCGCCGCATCCGGCGCTGCCGACTCCACCTATGGCGCCGCCGACTCCGGTACCTCTGGCTCCACCGACGCCGCGTACGACGTCGACGACGCCGGCTCCCCAGATTTGATTCTGGGGCGTTATGTTCATGCCTTGATGGACTCTATTAAATCTTTGGCCCCTAAGTTGCCTGAGGGGGATAAGTCGTCCTTCTTGGAGGTTGTTGCGGACACTCAGGCAGCTGCCAGACAGGTGATCCAGTCAGGGCTGGATACGGCGGACTCGGTGGCGAGGATTATGGGGTCGTCTATAGCCGCAAGAAGGCAGGCTTGGCTCCGTTCCTCTGGATTCTCGGCAGATGTTCAGGCCACGTTGGTTGATCTGCCATTCGACGGACAGAAACTGTTTGGGGAGAAAGCAGACTCTGCCCTTCAACGTTTTAAGGACAGCAGATTGACGGCAAAGTCCTTGGGTCTGCAGGCTCCTGCTAGGGGTTCAGCTTTTCGGAAGTTTAGGGGTTTCGGAAGAACATCCTTTCGCTAATTCCGACAGCCCCAACAGCAGCAGCAGCAACAGCAGCAGAATCCCCTCTATGGGTCCTATAGAGGGAAGCAAAGGGGTCGGAGAGGTTCTGGTCGCAACCCCTCTACTTCCTCCTCCTCCTCTGCTCCCAATGAGGCTTCAGGGAAGCAGCCCTAGATCCCCCATCCCGGATCATGTAAGACCTGTGGGGGGTCGGGTGTCCTACTTTCTACGGGGTTGGAAATCTGTTACAACAGACATTTGGGTTTTGAACCTCGTAGAGACTGGGTACGCCCTTCCCTTTCGGGAGTTTCCTCCCCCTTACCCTCCTTTGCAAGGTCATTGCTCGGAAGACCATCTGCTTCTCCTGCAGAAAGAGGTTCTAGCCTTGCTTCAGAAGGGTGCAATAGAGGTGGTTCCGGAGCAGGAAAGGGGTCAGGGATGCTACTCCCGGTATTTTCTGATTCCCAAAAAGGACGGCAGATTGCGTCCGATATTGGACCTCAGAATTTTGAATTTTTACCTGAGACAGGAGAAATTCAAGATGCTGACCCTTGCGCAGGTTCTTCAAGCGTTGCAGCAAGGAGACTGGATGTTGTCGCTCGACTTGCAGGACGCGTACTTCCATGTTCCAATCCTGAAGTCGCACAGGAAGTATCTCCGTTTTACGGTTGGGTCGCAACATTACCAGTTTGCGGTCCTCCCGTTTGGTCTTACTACCGCACCTCGAGTCTTCACAAAGGTGATGGCAGTGGTGGCTGCTCATCTCAGGAGGTCGGGGATTCCGGTTTTCCCCTACCTGGACGACTGGCTTCTGAAGGCAGAGTCCCCGGAGATGGTGCAGCATCATCTGCAAGTAACATCTCAGCTGTTATTCGACTTGGGTTTTTCGATCAATGTGCCCAAATCTCACCTGGTGCCCTATCAACGCAACCTGTTCATAGGGGCGGTACTGGACACTACTGTGTGTCGAGCATTCCCTCCTCCTCAAAGGATTCTCAACATTCAGGAGATGGTCCCTTTATTCCACAATGGAGCGGTTGTTCCAGTTCTGAAGGTCCTTCGCCTGCTCGGTCTGTTCGCTTCCTGAATTCTGTTGGTCAACAATGCACGCTGGCACATGAGGGCGCTCCAGTGGTGTCTCCGCAAGCAGTGGTATCAGCACAACGGGGATCTCAGGGAGTCAATCAAGATCTCCAGAGAAGCTGCAGCGGATCTGTCTTGGTGGAGCGTGGAGGGCAATCTGTCGCAAGGAAAGCCCTTCGATCTACCTCCATTCGGTAGTCACGGTGATAACGGATGCATCCACCTTAGGGTGGGGTGCGCATCTGGGGGACCTGGAGATCAAGGGTCTTTGGTTTCCAGAAAAAAGGTTGCTTCACATCAACCTTCTGGAATTGCGGGCGATTCGTTTGGCACTCAAGGCCTTCCTTCCTTCCCTTCGCGGTCAGTCTGTTCAAGTCCTAACGGACAACACTACCGCGATGTGGTATATCAACAAACAGGGAGGAGTGGGGTCTCTTTGTCTATGCAGAGAGGCTCTGCGTCTATGGTCCTGGGCTCAGGACCATCGGATCTGTCTGATGGCAAATCATCTGGCCGGAGTTCTGAACGTTCGTGCGGACAGTCTCAGTCGGCAGTTCTCCACCGACCACGAGTGGAGGCTTCATCCGGATGTGGTTCATCACGTCTTTCGGACGTGGGGAACTCCTCGGGTGGACCTGTTTGCCACTTTCGAGAACGCGCACTGCCCGTCTTTCTGCAGTCTCCAGTATCCGATGCAGGGGGCGTTGGGGGACGCGTTTCAGTTGAATTGGGGTTCACAGTTCCTTTACGCGTTTCCTCCCATACCCTTGATTCCTCGGGTTCTGAGGAAGATTCGCCAAGACCGGGCCCAAGTCATATTGATCGCCCCGGATTGGCCAAGAAGGGTGTGGTACACAGATCTTCTCCACCTCTCCTCGTGCCCTCCGCTCCGTCTCCCTCTGAGGGCAGACCTCCTCTCGCAGTCAGAGGGGCAGGTTCTACACCCCCACCTCCAGAGCTTACACCTTCATGCCTGGAGATTGAACGGGGCAACCTGAGTTCATTCTCTTTCCCGCCTGATGTGGTGGACGTTATTTTATCGGCCAGGCGACACTCCACCAAGTCCATTTACTCCTACAGGTGGTCTAAGTTTGTTAAATGGTGTGGAGAGAGGTCCATTGACCCTTTAAAAGCCCATCTTTCTAATGTTCTCCAGTTTGCTCTTTCCTTGGCTCAGCAGGGCTGTGCTGTGGCCACGGTCAAGGGCTATCTTTCGGCCTTATCGGCTTTTCTATGCCTTCCAGATCAACCGTCACTTTTTAAATCTCCGGTTGTTCTGAGGTTTATCAAGGGCCTTACAAACATGTTTCCTCCCACTCCCTTTGTAATGCCTCAGTGGGACCTTAATCTTGTTTTAACCTTTCTGATGGGGTCCCCATTTGAGCCTCTACATAGCTGTCCTTTGAGGCTGTTGTCCTTTAAGGTGGTCTTTCTTGTAGCCATAACCTCGGCAAGGAGGGTGAGTGAGCTTCAAGCTCTTAGTTCTAAACCCCCGTTTTTAACCTTGCATGCTGAAAGGATGGTTCTCAGGACCAGGGCTGCTTTCCTGCCAAAAGTTGTCACTCCGTTTCATTTGGGGCAGTCCATTACTCTCCCTGTTTTCTATCCGCCTCCTCATCCTTCCAAAGAGGAGGAAAGACTCCATCACCTGGACCCGAAGAGGGCTGTGAGTTTTTATCTGGACAGGACTAAAGACTTTCGTCACCCTATAGAGATGGATCATCCTTGCCATCAAGATCTGCTACGCCCTGGCTGGTAAGACTCCTCCTGAGGGCATTAGAGCTCATTCGACTAGAGCAAAGTCATCTACATCTGCTTTGGCCCGGGGTGTTCCTGTGGCAGATATTTGTAAGGCCGCGACTTGGGCCTCCCTCCATACTTTCGCAAAGCATTATTGCTTGGACTCTGAGATGAGGAGGGAGGGCCACTTCGCGCGCTCTGTATTACAAGACTTTCTGGTATAGGAAGGTGGACACCCTCCTCCGGGAGTGGGGACTGCTGTGGGAATCTATTCACAAGGTGAGGAATCCACTGGCAGATGTATCCATCAGAAGAACAAGTTACTTACCTTTGGTAACGCTTTTTCTGGTTGATACAGTATCTGCCTGTGGATTCCTCACTGACCCACCGCCTCCCCGTTGTCCACCTTTGTATACCATGAAAGAGGTCTTGTTGGAATGTTTTGATACTTTCTTGTACATTTGTAGGAAATGCTTGTTTGTTTAGCATTCCTTTTCTTTGTATGATATGTATATGTGTTGGTATACTGTATACTGTGTATACTTGGAGTTGTCGTTGGTTCACCTGTTCGCCTCGAAGGCTCGGAAAAAATGGGTGGAACTGACGTCATCACGCCGACGTGGGCTTCTTATGGCTCCGGTGACGTCGTACGGAGTCGCGAGCGGAGCCGATGCATTGTGACGTCGCCCACGTCGACGTGGAGTGCTGGGAAAGAAAAGTTCCGTGGAATGCTGGCGCAAGGGATATTCACAAGGTGAGGAATCCACGGGCAGATACTGTATCCACCAGAAAAAGCATTACCGAAGGTAAGTAACTTGTTCTTCCAGACAGGACTTAGGGCCAGATGTAGATAAATTCAATTTAGCGAGTCCTTAATAGCGATTTTTACTGAATCGCTATTAAGGACTCGCTAAATGGAATGTAGGTAGGAATCGCAAAGATATTTGCGATTCCTTAATATTCCTTAATTGCTAATCGCAAATTGAGATTCGCAGTCAAGGAATACCATCCCATTCATTCCTATGGGCCAAGAGGCCCATAGGAATTAATAGGATTTGCACCCGCAATTTGAGAGTAACCAAGAGGCACTCGCAAATTCCGTGTGCAATTTCAAGGGTGCAAGGGTTTCCAAAAAGACACCCTGTTGCACCCCTGAAATGTGCATGTGTGCACATGTGGCGCACATACATGCCCTAAGGGCATGAATGTGTGCCACATGGCACTTTTAAAAAAGCATAAAAGTGCTTTTTTGAAGGAAATCGCTATTTACCACCAACTTGAAGTTGGTGGTAATTAGCGATTCCTTAAGGCCAAAGTGCACTTTCTTTCGTGCTACTTACATTGCATATAAGGAATCACAATTTGCGATTCCTTAAATGCAATCGCAAAATAAGGAATCACAATTTTTGCGATTCCTTATTTTGCGAGTAGGTTTAATCTTACCTACATTGCTCAAAGCCAAATTGCGATCGCAAAGGCTGAAATTCTGCAAATTTCAGCGTTTGCGGTTGCTATTTAGCTTCCTACATCTGGCCCTTAGTGTATTGTGCAGGGGTGTGGATGCTTGCCAGCTCCACCAGACTGCTGTGAAGGGCACATTTGGAGCCCTCCTTGCAAACTCCAGTTTGAACCAGTTCAGTAACGCTTAGTTCCCGCTCTGGTGAAAAACTGGAGAAAGGACACAGGAGTATCCTCCTCTCTTTCCAGTCCCTCCTCTGGGATGGACCCAAAGTTGTTCCAATCCTTTCCTTAGTATATTTAACAGCTACCCTTTGGGTGGGTCCTCACATTCATTGTGGTAAAAGACTCTTATTTTTATTTCACTCTTCAATTGCCTGGTCACTTGGACTTCATTGGCCTTGGACTGGAACCGAGACTACACCAAGGAAAACTCCAGCTGCTATTGGTCTCCCTGTTCCCTGAGTCTTCTTCGTTGTCTGTGCTTCATCAAGGTTCTTCAATACACCTGTCGGCATGTAGGACACCCAAAGTAATCTCCCTTGGAGTGAAGGAGTCACTCCCCTGCATCTGCATGCACCTCAATGAAGCTGACCGGTCTGCTGATTCTGTTGCTCTTCAGACTTACTGCGGCTCAGCAATACGGGTGGTGGTTCTGCAACTCTCTCGAGGCCTCACCTGTCCTCCCTATAATTTTGGGGCCAGTATCTCTCGTTGAAACCTCTGGGACGGAACTTCTGCGCACCGACTCGACTTGCAGGTTCAAAGGCTTGTTGGCTTTGCACTCCAGAGATCTTCAGGCTACAAGACTTTCCAGCATATCACTTCCTGAAGACCAGCGTCCTTACCACAGTCCTTGTATTGTGGCTCTCCATCTTTGGTGAGCTGACTAAGGTCCTCATGTGACTCCTGTACCTTCGGCCTGTGGGTCCTTTTGAGGGCTCCCCTGCTTTCTCTGAGTCTGCTCAGACTCTCCTGCTGCTTGTGTATCCCTGGTACTTTGCTGGTCCCAACATTGCTCCTTTTTGATCCTCTGTGCTAGTTGTGGCTACCAAGGCTTGTCAGTGATCCCACGGACACCAACCCCCATAGTCATTTCCATCCAACGTGAGACAGCTGGTGCACGGCTCCTGGTTTTCCTCAGCTTTGTCTGGTCCTCACAGCTCCAGTGACAAGGTCGCCGCACTCTTCTGAACCTTATAGCATCGGTGGGCATTGTGTTTCCGTGACTCCTGGTCACCTTCGAGTGGTATAGACTCTGTCCCCTCTGCTTGCAGGTTCTTTACTTCCAGATTCCACTCTTGGATTGCACAAGACTCCTTTGCATTTTTCTTCAGAGGCATATTTTTCGAAGTCTCCCACTGCTATCTATAGCAGATTCTGACATCACTTCAGCCCTTTGAACCTGCATTTCCTGGTGGAGGTATCCTTGTTCTTGGAGCATTTACGGGTGGGGTGGCTCTCCAACCTTCTATCTTCTAAAGGGTTTCTTCAAAGTCCTACGGGAAGAGTCCTTCTTCTTTAAAATTGCAAATGTGACTTCTCCATTGACGTCCATTGGGCATGCTGCTGTGTTTCCACTCTGCACACAGCCTCCGTGGGGTTCGTGGGCACTTACCTTGGGTGGTTATTCATGTTACCGGCTCCTCTAGCTCTTCTGGTCCAAGTCCTATTCTCCGTGGCAATTTGCATTCTACTTTATTAGTATATGGTTTGGTCGGATGTATGTCGTTACAACGCACACTTTTACAACGCATGCACTTACAACACATTTTTTACAACGCAACATCCATTACAACGCATTCCATTACATAGCATGACACTACAACGCATTTTTAAAAACTACCTTTACAACGCATTCCATTACATCGCATACTACCTTTACAACGCATACCATTACAACGCATAATATTAAATTGCATTTAAGGTAAGTATTAGATAGTATAGGGGTAAAAATTACTTTTCTAACTCCAGGGGGTGCAACAGTAGGGTAAGTGTTGGATAGTATAGGGGTAAAAATTACTATTCTAACTCCAGGGGGTGCAACAGTAGGGTAAGTGTTGGATAGTATAGGGGTAAAAATTACTATTCTAACTCCAGGGGGTGCAACAGTAGGGAAAGTGTTGGATAGTATAGGGGTAAAAATTACTATTCTAACTCCAGGGGGTGCAACAGTAGGGTAAGTGTTGGATAGTATAGGGGTAAAAATTACTATTCTAACTCCAGGGGGTGCAACAGTAGAGTAAGTGTTGGATAGTATAGGGGTAAAAATTACTATTCTAACTCCAGGGGGTGCAACAGTAGGGTAAGTGTTGGATAGTATAGGGGTAAAAATTACTATTCTAACTCCAGGGGGTGCAACAGTAGGGTAAGTGTTGGATAGTATAGGGGTAAAAATTACTATTCTAACTCCAGGGGGTGCAACAGTAGGGAAAGTGTTGGATAGTATAGGGGTAAAAATTACTATTCTAACTCCAGGGGGTGCAACAGTAAGGTAAGTGTTGGATAGTGTAGTGTAATATTATGCGTTGTAATGGTATGCGTTGTAAAGGTAGTATGCGATGTAATGGAATGCGTTGTAAAGGTAGTTTTTAAAAATGCGTTGTAGTGTCATGCTATGTAATGGAATGCGTTGTAATGGATGTTGCGTTGTAAAAAATGCGTTGTAAGTGTAGTGCGTTGTAAAAGTTGCGTTGTAAATGTTGTTCCCCGGTTTGGTCTCTCACTGGAGACCATTGTATTTTGTGCCACTTACCTGATGCATTCCAAGCATTCTCATGTATTGCATCGATGTCTCTGCGTAGGAGATATACCAATGTGTTAGTGATAGTGTATGTCAGAAATAAGGCCTAGCTTTATAAACACTGTGTGGTTTCTTTTCATCTATCCTGCACTACAGTTTACAGTTGGTAAAATGAGCTGCTTTACACTTCTTCAAGGTAAGCCTGAAGGCTGCTGTCTACAGCTACCACTTTGACAGCCTTATGGTTATCAAAGGCCACTTGTCTGGATTAGTACAAGGTGTATCACTTAAATAAGTGTGCACCATATACTAAGCCAGCCACTCAAAGAGTTATAAACTATAATCTTGGTCAGCCTATAATAGCAACCTATGCCACGAATCACAGGCACATAACAACAGACTTGAATTCTGAATCAGCAATATCCTCATGTTAGTGTGTTGGGGGCATGAATGTTTTTAAGTTGAAGCTTGGAAAATATCACTTATAATAAATGCCACTAAATTTAGTGCTACAATCTAATGCTCTATAGTGAAACGACTCCACAAAAATATACTTTTAAATATTTTTACATCATTATATGTTTGTGTGGTATTTATTGTACGATTTACATTGGAATTATGTAATCAGTTCAGCTCATATTAGGGCTCTTAAAGCCAAGGTTTACCATAGATTTGCCTCTAGCTCAGCTCTCTTTGTTAATTTGCTGGCTCGCCCACCTCTATCAGCACACAGAAAACAAATACTCATAGAAGAATTCTAAACCATTGTTGTAGAGCTGTTAGGGTCATTGTTGACATTGCTAAGTTAGCATGAGCTTTGCTGCCATGATACTGCTTTTGCGCACGTTACTACATGCTCTTTATTTTGCAAATCTCTGTTTATGCCATCCACATGAGAATTGTCTGCTTTTCGCGTTCTCTGCTAAGTTCCTGGGGTTTAGTCTAAACACGATGTGCAAAGTTGATAAACAATGCCCCTTCTTATTCTGTTCTGGTCAGTCCCCAGCACCTAGATGAAACATGCTAAACACAGCTGTACTGCTGGAGACTCGTGCTTTGATATTACGTGGATGCATGTTGTTTAACACACACTTGGAGAGAGCCCTTTCCATGGAGAAGAGCTATGCTGTTCCTATGATGTAAACCTTCCATCTAGGCTTTAAGGTATGGGGTCTGCTGACAAAGTCCAGAGATCTTCTTTTATATAATAAACTTCTTCCAGTCAAGGGGAGGGTGGTTAGGCCTTATCGTCCCTTTTCCACTGTCTATATATAGTGACATCCCCCTTAATATTCTATGGAATTGTAACAATGCTAATTGTTCTGAGTTTATGCATTTTGCTGCTGGTAGTGGCTCGTATACTGCATTCAGGAGCACAATAGTTAAAATAAATATTTTAAACTATTACAGTGACTCTGCCACTTCTGTTTCTGGAGATGGTTGTGACGGTGTAACCTCCTATATTGATGTTTTATAGGTTCTTTCAAGCTTGAAATTTTAAAAGGTTCACATGTACAAACGGTGGATATGCTTCCAGATCTGCACATCTATATGTCAGGTATTCGTATCTCAACATTCAATTTGCAGCTCATCAATTTACAAGGGGGCTCCCATGGTGCTGCAATACCCACCCACCTTGGGTATAAGTCCACTAGACCTGCGAAAAGCAGTCTAGCTACAAATGTCCAACATATGCTGTAAGCTTACAAGTGGCTAACCGCTTGGAGGCTGTGGCAGACATAGACAAGCCGTACGAATTACCGAAGATTATTGCTAAGGCTTATAAAACCATAGGCCGGAATAGTCTGGGAGTCAAGCCTTTTACTCAAATGCAGACACAATCTCAACCGCTACAAAAGGCCCAGATTGATAAAGACGGGCACCCGTTCTTTCCTAAAAAGAACTGGAAAAATAAAAAACAGGGGCAGCAACAACAGAAGCAAGGTTTGCGTGCTGGTTCACTGATACCTGAGTCTTCTGAGCGTACTTATGACTTACGTGACCACGTGAAAATTAAGACTCCTGATAGGTTTCAGGTCCCTTATCAGCACTCTCCTCGTTCTTGACAGGACGCATCAGATTCTCAAGTCGGTAGAGTGGAGCGCCAGGATCGAGGCATGGGCACACCTAAACAACAAGGATGAGATTAACCTCGACAGTTTGACGTTAAAGCCAAACAAGAGGATCTGCCTCGTTTTCGACCCCCGCATCAGAAGAAAAAAGTTGCCGCTTTAACAGCAAGGTACGCCTCAGACGGTAAGAACGCGCCTCATGGACTGGACATGGGCAGTGACTCTGCTGGACAGCGCAGTGGAGGTTACCATAGTGCAGGAGGCACTGTGTCCCTGTCTGGAGGCAACAGCAACGAACACATTCATTACAGTAGAAACAGCAGATACCCGGGTGGCCCCACCGGATAGACTCTATGAGATTGTCTTCCAAATTGAATGTGATATACAGCGTCCAATCAGAGTGGTTTTCTGGGAAAATCTCACCTCCTCATACGACATTTTGTTGGCGGAGGCAGATTGGCCTCCACACTTCGTGCTAGGGGAGGACGTGATACTTCCAAGCTTTTCGCGTTACGTCCCTGAGGAGCATGCAAAGGCTTTCGCAGCTGAGTGGGCTTTGGCCCTTGCACCAGCGGTGTACCGTAATCAGGCAGGCTGGGATATTGATTCACTGGCACGTGAGATACCTTTACAGTCTATGTCACAGCCACAACTGCAATATCCAATCAAACATGAAGCTAATGCTCACGTTTGTGACATTCTAACACAGTTGGAGTATAAAGGAGTGATTGAATCCTGTATATCACTGAAGAAAAATCCTCTTTTTGCGGAATCAAAACCTGACGGTTCATATCGCATTGTATTCGATTACCAAAATTTGAATAGTCATTGCCGCACTTTTGCAGTACAAAATACACACAGCTCAGCGCTGGAGAACAACCTTGTTCGTAAAAAATACAAAACTACGTTGGACATTTCCAGTGGTTTCTACAGTCATAATCTGGCTCCTGAAAGCTGTGACTTGACTGCATTTACTGCTGTATGAAATCAGAAAACATTTACGCAGTTGCCAATGGGGTATAAAAACAGCCCCGAGCATTTGCTGCACGGGTTGTGTCTTTGTTGCACAACATATATTCAGATGCTTTCTCGTACGTGGATTGTTAGAATCCGGGTTCTCTGGTTGGCACAGGTAGGTACTTGTGACAAGCAGGGAACCTTTCCTCTAGTCAGGGTAAGGGGTTACACTCCTAAAATAACCCCTGCTCACCCTCTAGGTAGCTTGGCGCGAGCAGACAAGGCTTATCTCAGAGCGTTATAGGTTAAGCATTTGTGAACACATACAGTAACCAAGTGACAACACTACAAATGGACACCACACAGGTTTTTATATTAAAAATAAGGATTCTTTATATAGAGTTACCACAAGACCATTAAACGACAAAAATACACAATACTGTTACTTAGATGGTAGAAGTTTCTTAGTTCTCTTAAGTTCTTAAATGCAACACTTTAAGTCAATGTACCTTAGATGCGACACGCAGGGCAACGAAAGTGTTGCAACGACGCTGATGCGATTAAGTTTTTTGGTGCAAAGAAATAAAGATGTGAAGATCTTCCAGATGCGTTACGCTTCTCCGATGTTGCGAGAAGACTCGTCTTGGTGCGTCGGCTGCAGCGGCGTCACCACTTTACGCGATGCGACGACAGCGGCTTTGGCAGCGGCACTCTTCTCCGACGTTTGCGAGACGCTTCCGCTCGATGCGATGCTACAGCGGCGTCACCCCTTTACGGGATGCGACGACAGCAGCTCCGACGGCGGCACGCTTCTCCGTGGATGCGAGATGCTTTTCTTGATGCGGTGCAATGCGACAACTACGATGGCTGCGATGGCGACACGCTTCTTCCTCGATGCGAGATTCTTCTCTTGATGCGATGCAATGTGTCAGCTACAATGGCTGCTATGGCGACACTCTTCTTCGGCGTTGCGAGACACTTCCGGAATGATGCGAGACGCTTACGCTCGATGCGATGCTGCAGCGGCGACACCCTTTGCGAGATGCGACGGCAACAGCTCCGACGGCGGCACGCTTCTCCTTCTCGAGTCGCGCTTCCTGCTCCTTGCGACACGCAGTCCCTCAGAAGGCCCAACAACAGCAGCAGGCACTTCCAAAAGACTCTGGGGAGAGCTGGGGGTGAAGTCCACTGGTCCTGGGACTTCGTTCAGGGGGCAAGTTCAACACAAGCCCTTGGAGATCTTTTAAGCACAAGTTGAATTAAAGTCGTTGTAGTCTTTTCTCCTCTCCTTTCAGCAGCAAGGCAACCACTGCAGGCCAATTCCCCAGGTCAGGGACAGTACTCCTCCTTACAGCTTTCCCAGTTCCTTCTCCTCAGGCAGAGGTTCTTCTTGTCAAGCAGGATCTAATTTCTTGGGAGCAGGGTCCCAATACTTATACCCCTAATTCCTTTGTTCCTCTGGGGTAGAGGGGCCTTTGCCCAGTCCAAACCAGTTCTTGAGCACTTTATTGACATGACTCTGCCTTTCTATTCAGGGTGCAGGGTAGAGACATCAGCCGCTCCACAGGAGGTGGAGCCAGCATTGTGGTGGCAGAGCACATCCCTATTCAGAGTCCAGGTGCACTCCTCCCACCCATCTGGATGCCAATCTTTCTATTCACTACCAGGCTACCTAGCCCTGCCCCTCTGGGTTTCCCCAGCCCTGTCACTCACACAAACCAGACAGGCAGATACACATCATAGCAGAGGCGGGCTGAAATGGTTAGGCAAGCAAATACCAACTTTCTAAAAATGGTATTTGCAAACACAGAATATTAAAATTAACTTTACTGGAACAAGAAGACCTAGTATCCTGGAACAAGAAGACCTAGTATCCTGGAACAAGAAGACCTAGTGGCAAACATCTATAACTGCCTTATTAATATATTTGATACCTATAATCCCTCTAAAAACGAACCTGGTCAATTTCTTAAACTACATAATGAGTTCTTCAAAGAATTACTAGAACTCATGACTAAAAGACCAAAAAAAGGAACGGGTGCTGTGAATCTACAGCCTATAGGTAAACCATGGTTTAATAAAGAATGCCGAATAGCAAAATCAGCCTTGATTGATTCGGTAAAAACCAAAAACTCGCTGGCAGTTAAAGTAAGTAGGAAATTATACAATAAGGTGCTGATTAACGCAAGGGGCTCATGGGACGAGGACCTATGGTCCTGTATGCTGATGGCAGCTAAATTCAAGGACGAAAAGTTATTTTGGGAAACAGTGGCAAAGGGTAACCAAAGGGAGAAAGGCTCAAGAGAGGTTTTTTTAGATGAAGCAACCTGGATAGATCATTTTACGAATTTGTATGCCACTCAAGGGGCTGATAGTGCAATACAGGAAGAGCATGCTTTGCCGCCCGTAGAGTCTGAACTCTCTCATATAGTTTTTGATCTAGAGGAAACAGAGCTAGCTATTAATGCTGTTAAACACGGGAAAGCTCCTGGGCTGGACAAAGTACCAGGTGATCTATTCAAGCATGAATTAGATGTTTGGGTACCATACCTTAATCATTTGTGCAACACTGTTGCAGCCGGAGAAGCAATTCCGGACACATGGAACGGAGCGGAAATTATTACTGATTTTAAAAAGGGCGATAGAAGCAATCCTGCTAACTATCGCCCTATAAGCCTTTTAGACATTACCCAAAAAATTTATGCTAGACATATATTAAATCGTATTAATACATGGTTGGAGGAAGAATTAATTTTAACGAAATATCAAGCTGGCTTCAGGAAAAAAACAGGAACCATTGACCAAGTCCTAAGGCTCTGCTGTTTGTATTGGAAATATGTCACCCTCCGTAAAGGCTATTTGTATGTGGCATTTGTTGATTTACGAGCCGCATTTGACCTTATTCCGCGAGACCTTTTGTGGGAATCACTGAAATCTCAGGGACTCCCACATGATTTATTAAAATTGGTTATTGGATTGCATATGGATAATTATGCCAAGGTCAGGTGGGGTCCTACTGGGGAACTTACAAAAGCCATCCCAATTAAAAGGGGAGTACGTCAGGGGTGTGTATTGGCACCGACTTTATTCTCCCTGTTTGTTAACGATATTCCGTCTTATATGGAGTGTAGTGACAATGATTCACCAAGACTAGGGGGCGAACGGGTTTCGTCCCTCCTGTTCGCAGACGATACCATTCTTATTTCACAAACGCCACGGGGCCTGCAAAATTTATTAGATAGGTTTCAATTGTATTGTTCCTTGAAGGGCTTAGAAATTAATACTAAAAAAACGAAATATATGGCATTAAGCCCACATAGAAATTTTAAGAAAAACCTAATGTTAAATGGACAGAAGCTTGATTATGTGAAGAATTTTATCTATCTAGGTGTCTCAATAGATTCTTCATTAGCATGGAGATCACAGCTAGAAAAGAACAAAATAATCTTCAAACAAAACTGTCTCCCAATCCTTAAGAGACATAAAAAATGCTTGAACAAGGCAGTGACCCCTGCCCTAGAGATTTTTAAGTATAAAGCTCAATTGGCAGTACTATACGGGGCAGAATTATGGGGACCTGTATGTAGAAATACATTTGAAAGCCTTGAGAACAAGTTTCTCAGGGGGTTATTAAAAATACCTAATAATACCCCACTGACACCCCTTCTTCTGGACCTAAATTTGAAACGTACAGATCAACATGCAATACTAAGACCGTTATTGCTGTGGGTTAGATTGTGGACGACTCCAGAATTACTTGACTACAAGAAAGGCCTGAAAGAAGTCATGGATCTCGATAGTTGTAACAAAGTTTATTGGTTCAAACACGTTAGAAATTGGTTAGGCATGATCGGATTAGCCCATTTCTGGAATGACCCTGAGGCTATGAACTCGTGCTCTAGAAAAATTGTTAAATCATCCTTTTGGTCATATGTGAGCTACGAGTCAGTGTATACAAGAACCCATGGACCCCTAACTGAAATTTTTTTATCATTCAAGGATGTAGCATCCTTTGAACCCTTTCTAGACGAGATTCATCCCCCACTATCAAAAACTCTGTACCTAAAATTTAGATATGGTACGCTTAGAACAAAGGCGCTTGAAAAAAGCTGGGCAAAATCAGGAAGCGACCTCTGTATTTCATGTACTCATGGTACTAAGGAAGATGATTTACATATACTTCTATTTTGCTCCAGCTATGCAACACCAAGGAAAAAGTGGATAGTGCCGCTTTGACGTAATATTGGTTCAAGATCCTATAAGGAGGCTGGCAGAATCCTAAAAACTGATACCAGCCAGGTGATAGTTTTTGGAGTTAGTAGATTTCTTCTCGCTGCCAACTTTATTAGAGTAAAGTTGGGTCTACAGTTTTAAAAGATATCTCCATAATGAACATGATAATTAAATATTTAAACCGTATGTTCATTTACCCAACCAGGAGGGTGCTGTTGCTGTCTTTTATGAATTTTATGAATTTTTTTATAAAAATGTCCTAGCGGTTAATGATTTAATACTATTTTTAATCGTTTTTTAGATTGTATTTATTATTAATTGCTTTTATTATAATAAAATTTTTGCCTGGGCAAAATGTGTATGATAAAGAATCTTGTTATTAGATATGTCTACTCGATGCAAGGGATATATATGAAATAGGTTAGCTTATTGACCCCTTTACTCCTTTCTGAATTTGCTAATGTTGATTGTTAGAATAATAAATGTTTTTATTGTATCTTTTATGATGTTAATGCGTCGAAATAAAGATTTAAATGAAAAACTTTACTAAAAGATGTATTTTATTATTCTGAGTTCAGGCATACTAAACTCGATTTTCTACCATGTTCTCTGGGTCTGTTAGGATCATAGGATGTAACAATTCTAACAGCCCATTCTGGCCTATGGGAACAGGTAGCCTTACAATAGTGAAAAAAGAATGTGGCTGTAATTCACTATTAGGACATGCCACACACATCAGGGCTTGTCCTACCTTATGCTTACAATGCACCCTGCCCTTGGGCCTACCATAGGGGTGACTAATATGAAGTTAAGGAAAGGTTTAGGGACTGGGAAGTGGGTGCACTTTCCCAGTCAGCATGACAGTACCAGACTGCACGCAGGTTCTGCAATGGCAGACCTTAGACACATTTTACTAGGCCGCTTTTGTGGGTGGCACAACCAGTGCTGCAAGCCCACCAGCAGCATTTGTATTTACAAGCCCTGGGCACGCCTGGTGCACTTTACTGGGGTCTGACAGTAAACCAAATAAGCCAATCATGGAATCCAACCAACATATACATTTTAAATAGGGAGCACTTGCACTGTGGCACTGGTTGGCAGTGGCACTGTGCTCTGAGCAGCTAACACCAGCAAAACACATGAGGCACAGCGACAAAAAGTGGAAGGGAGACTCACGCCAAGGTGCCAGGTCTAACACAGATGACATCTATCTAACGGACGATGGACTAATGCCGCATCTTCTCCGAGTCGACCGCATCATTATATTGTTTGCCGACTAATCGTTTGCCGACTATGGATATAAATTTAATTTTGCTAAATCGCACATGGCTCATTTGCCGGTACTCTTTTTGGGCTATGAGCTCAATAATGAAGGTAAGGGGTTAGCCCTCTACTTCCTGGAGAAATGTGCACAATTGCAACCTCCCTCTGTGCTGAAGAAACTTCAGTCTTTGCTGGACTTTTTGAATTTCGGGAGGACATATATTCCCGATTATGCCCAGCTTATCAAACCGCTTTATGGGTTGATACAGCCAACATATTGTTTGGCCAGCTGGCTTCCGGAACATACCTCTATCCTACAATCTTTGCAATCTGACATGCTTGCAACTAACTACTTGTTGACGTGTGATAACACCACAAACCTGGTGATACGTATAGTACCAGGGAAGGTGGGTTTTACTTACTTTACGTTCAATTAAAAGGACACAGTACCTATTGCTTGCAAATCACATTTGTACACTGCAGCTGAAATGCGTTTTTCAAATGTTTAATTTTTTTTGACTGCTGTCCAAATGGCAATTCTAAAGGAATGTTTACTGGCGCAAGGTAAACGCATTCTTATGGTCACGCCTTTCCCTGCTTTGGAGGCTGTGACTAAGGCAAGTGTACCGAACTCTAAGGCACCACATCCACGTTGGATACAATGGGCTACATCTTCTACATCATCCGATGTCATGTTTATCTTTGACCCTGCACTTCAGACACAGGAGTTTTTACAGTATGAACACGTTCATCTTCGTCCGCTGTC
Organism: Triturus cristatus; assembly: GCF_964204655.1. Lineage (NCBI taxonomy): Eukaryota > Metazoa > Chordata > Amphibia > Caudata > Salamandridae > Triturus > Triturus cristatus. Next base: position 124,461,682 of record NC_140587.1, on the reverse strand, counting down.
ATTGCTTCCTTTAAATGAGTACAAATGTATCATTTATACCAATGGCTTGGCTCATCCGGCCACCGGTTCCAAACACACTTATTCAACGGCTTGCGCTATTGTGGTTGGTTCGATTGTCAATGGAGAATTTAAGTCTTCCATAGTTCATACTCAGGCACTTGGTGACTGTACGGCACAATTAGCAGAGCTGCGTGCTCTTGTTCTAGCCCTTGAGTTTGCCGACCCTAATATGAATACTCCCATTGTATGCAATTCTTATTACTGCGTTCAATCTTTTAATGACAACTTATTCTTTTGGTCTCAGAATGACTATTGAAAGTCTAAAGGCAGTGTAATTGAGCATTAAACTCTTTTGATTCAAGTGGCAGACCTTAAACAACGTCTGCCCCTCACGCACGTTATACATACTCTTGGCCATCAGCGTGTGGGAGCACATGCTCTTGGTAATTCTTTGGCTGACGAAGCAGTCAAATTTGCAGTAGCCACGTGTTCCGTTGCAGCAGTTACAAGGTCCATTACTAAGATTGATAATGACATTTTGGCAGCAATTGCTGCTAGAAAGGATGGAGCGGCTTACCCGCAGGGCTTCCCTTCGAAGTATTCTTATCATATATCTCCCGAACAAGTTTGTTATGCTCAGATTTCATCTGTTGGGAATCGGCTTATTCCCAACATGGACCGCAGACTTGCTTTGATCAAAGCCGCACACGAGGGCATGGCTTCTGCACATGCCAGAGTGTCAGTGGCAGTCTCGATTTTACAGCAACGTTATTGGTAGCATGGTTTATATAAACAAACCCGTAATTATGTACTTTCTTGTGACATTTGTCAACAAATTATATTGTCTATGATCACACGTCCAACTCAAACACAGCTATGTATTTCTAATCAATCATTTGGCTGTGTGTATATTGATCACTGCGGCCCATTCACTTCTGATACTGTGTATAGATATATATTTGTTGCAGTTGATTCGTGCACTAGATTCCTTTGGGTTTGGCCACAGTGCAGTGCTGACGCTTGAAATTTCATCAGAGATTTGGGTGTCTTTGTCTGGATGTTTACCTGTGGCACCTTCCATTCGGACCAAGATCCAGCCTTCGCCTATAAGGCGTACAAGGACGCGATGAAGTCAATGGGAGTGCTGGTGCAGTTTTCCTCTCCATACAGGCCTGAGGGCAATTCTATAGTGGAGCGAATGAACCGTGATTTAAAGCAATCTTTGACAGCTAGGGTCTTAGGTACTGGCAGGAACTGGCTGGCCCATTTGTATGGTGTTCAACGTACACTCAATAATCTCCCTAGTTGTCGTCTGGGTGGGCGGACCCCATACAAAATGCTCTTTGGCATTAAAATGTTTGTGCCAGACCTTGATAGTCTAGACGTTGTGGTGGCAGCCGTGATCTTTGACATAGATAATCATTCTACTGTGTTACAGGATCTACAAAAGACCCGTGACAGCTACGCAACTGAACATTTACCCACTTCCAATGATGCAGCAATGCTGATTCAGGTTGCCGGCTTGCTTCCCAAGATTGGAGATCTGGTACAAGAAAAACTAGAGAACAAAAAATAATTTGGTCCTTCTTATCATGCATCGGTTCCAGTACTTGGACTGAAGGGTACTCGTACAGTCATTTTACAAACTTTAGCTGGTCACAAAGATAACAGATACATCTCAGTGGACAATGTCAAGTTACACTGTCTGGCCGATTCTGAATTCTGTAACACCTGCAGTTTCCTGCAACGCTATTTCTTTGAATCTGGCACCCTCAACCTTTACGTCTTAAGCCTGTACTGGTGAGGGTGCAATGGAGACTACTATTGACCTTTCGCCTGTCCTGCCTCCATCCTCTTCCACCGCAGATTTTGAGTATACATATCCCACAGATGAGTCCCAAAGGGAACTGCAGAGCAGTCTTCAACACCACCACACTGATACATCCGACTCACCTCTAATACCGATGGGTGCAAGCAGTTATTTTGGGGACCATGCCAGCTTCTCTTATGACTCATCCTCCTCGTCTTCCAGTTTGGCTATTCAACCGACTAAATTAAGTGTTTTCATCTCATGGTTCAAAAAGATTTACCTGTTCCCCCCATGGACCTACATCTGGTTGGTGCTTATCCTGATTTTCCTCTTCATGTCAATTGGATTTGTGACAGTATTCTTTTTACTCATCAATGGTCATTATTTGCCAGAACGCTCTGCTGTGAACTTTGTTGATGTAGTTCTGGCCCCAAACACATCGTCCCATATCATAAAACGTGATCAGACTCTTGTGAACATTTCAGCTTTCCTGGTTGCAGATGGCATCGTTTGGGATAAAGTAGCTTTCGAAATTCGACAGAGGTGCTCAGGGTGCCATACGTGTTACGCGTCTCATTAGGAGATGTGGTAACACGGGACATACATTCTGATGATTGGGATGTGCAAGCAGTACATTCGTTGTTTTCTGATTTAAAGTATTATGCTGCATTTGATGCTGAAGATTTGTATTTTAATTCTGCCAATTATGCTGATTTATTCTGTTATGAACACTATGGTTTATCAATGAAGCTTACAATGAAATTTGGAAACTGTCGCAGATAGAAGTAGCGTTTTGTCTGCGCCAAATTGATCAAGCCAATTTAGAAAAAGTCCTTGCCGTGGTCGATAATAGCATCAATACACAGGTATTTATACCTTGGATAATATTGTTTAATCTGTTATTGATATTGTTCAGAATTATGTATTTGTGTTATATCATAGTCAAAATCAATTGCGATCAGTTATGCAGCTTGCATGGACTAAGAGACTCTTAAAATGGGAAAAGTCCCTTGGGATTATTTGAATGCTTCTGCTTTGTTTCTACCATTTAATATGACTGATAAACAGAGGTATATGTCCATGAAAGATGAAGATGCACATTGAACAATTGGAGCCCTTGCCGTTCTCTATGGCAGAGACGGATACAGCTGTTTGGTTAATTCATGGGGTTATTTCTCTCCTATTCTCGCTGTTTCAATTTAAATCATGCATGCAACATTTTCCGATGGGCCACTTTGAACCCCTGGGTAGTGCATTTCTTTGTGAATTGTGGTCCCTACCTTTCACTTACAGGTGTCAAAGGGAAGATAAAGAGGTTTTCCTAACATGGGAGGACTGCGATTCCACAGTAGGACATTCACTAGTGTGTAAACACGTTAAATTGCATGGCGCTTGTAATGTATCTGCACCTAACCTTGCTTGTTTTTTGAATGGCACTCCAGTCCCATCAATAATTCCCACTTTTACTTTGCTTACCGATGGCAGTTATCTTTTTTTTAACAACCAAGACTGCTGTGGTTTACAGGCAGGAATCACGTATTTAGTAGCAGTTTCACAACGCGTTACTTGTTGTAGCAATGTGCTTTTTCCGCCCCCACATGGGAATATAGATAATTCCATTTGGCCTTCCATTCCCACTTTGGAAACAGATTTCAACAAATTAAGCAGGCTCAAAGCGCTATTATTCCGACAAGAAGTGGCTCTCACTTCAGCTCGAGAGACCTTCGAGTTACAGGTGGCTAGAACATCTAGCGAGATTCAGTCAATTCTGAACACTAACCTCCCACTTCACTATGGGGAGCTTGTACATAAAATATTTAATGCGTCTGACACTAAAGGCCTTGCACATTTTTTTAAGCATGTGGGATCCGGCCTTGTGGCTTCTTTTCAGACGATATTTGGAGTAATACCGGCTTTTATTCATTCTAATTTAGAACACAACAAAATACTAGATCCATCCCAGTCCGGCTTCCGTTCATCCCATAGCACCGAGGCCGCTATACTAGAGGTTATGGACACGCTCAGGATGTCATTGAACAGGGACTCTCCAGTCATGTTAGTGCTGCTTGAACTGTCGGCAGCCTTTGACACCATCTCTCATCGTATCCTGTTGAACAGGCTTCGAGAGATTGGTGTCAGAGGCCTGGCCTTTGACTGGATTCAGAGTTACCTGTCCGACAGAACACAATGTGTCCAATTGGACTCATATGTGTCTCAGACAACTGTGGTGGACATGGGGGTTCCACAAGGCTCTATATTGAGCGCTACGCTGTTCAATCTTTATGTTGCCCCCTTGGCCTCTATCATCAGAAATTACGGGTTTGAAACCATTTCCTATGCTGATGATACGCAGCTGATAGTACACATAGAGAACAACCCCGCTGTAACCAAATCTAAGTTTATTACTTGTATGACGAGCATTGCTAGCTGGAGGAGGAAAAACTTCCTGCAACTTAAATCCTCTAAAACCGAGATTTTGTTGTTCGGCTAGGCAGAAGAGCTGTGGAGCACTGACTGGTGGCCGACAGAATTAGGAGAAGCACCTGCCGCTAGAGGGTGGGCTAAAAACCTAGGGGTCAAAATAGACAATAAGCTTTCAATGGAAGATCAGGTGAAAACACTTGCAGGTGCCTGTTACGGGACCTTGCTGTTACTCAGTAAGATCTTCCCCTGGATTCCATTGAACGCCAGAAAGGCCCTCATCCAGTCACTTCTTCTCAGTCACCTTGATTATGGCAATTGCTTGTTGGTAGGAATTAGGGAACACCTGCTATCCAAGCTGCAGGTGGTGCAAAATACCGCAGCCCGTCTTGCCCTTAACAAACCAGCACAAACTCCTTCCCGCCCTCTCCTGCACCTTTTACACTGGCTTCCTGTGAGGAAACGAGCCATCTTCAAGCTACTCTGCCTGGTCTTTAAGTCCCTGCATGGCATGGGCCCGGCTTATCTGGCTAATAAAATTGAACGCTATCAACCTGGATGACTACTTAGATCCAGTAATTGCAGCCTGCTTTGTTGCAGGAGAATTAGGAAAGTCATAATGGGAGGTCGTGCATTTTCTTATCTGGCCCCTAAACATTGGAACGAGCTCCCTGAACTTATTCGTGCCTGCCCAAACTTTCCACAATTCAAAAAGTTGCTCAAGACCTGGCTATTCTAATGAATGAATCTTGTATTCCTCTTACATTTGTCTCCTTCTCGGGCGCCAAGAGATCCCCCTGGGGATGATTTGTGCGCCTTATAAATGAGTCAAATAAAAAATAAATGTTTCCAGTTTCTTCGGAGAATTTGCTGGCGAAATCCTGCTTCTTCCGTTCCTGCTGCACAATGGCTGCTCATCTTGTGTTAATGCACAGACCAGGCCAATTGCAGCTGTACCGTGATCAAATGCAACAGGTTTTTGGATGCTTGCTGTTAGCAACGCTTGGCGTGAGTTACGTATTAACTTTTCGCTTTGCCTTCTTTACTTGCGTGCAACCAGTTTTCTACTGTTGATGATGCCCCCCTTCTATTGGGATATGGATTTATGCCTCTCCAATATCTCATGTCCAGTCCCGGATTTTAACCAGTTAATGGGTCCCTTAGAGGCTCATGACCAGGCTTGTTCTGGGGATGGCCGTATGAAGCCTGCAGCAGCACTTGGAGTATTGGGTGAATGGGATATCTGTGTGGCTGCGCAGAACCTTTTGCATCAAAGTTTCATCGAATATCACGCAAGTTCCCCGATTATGCTTCTGGAACCTTCAGATTACAAGGAGCACTTTGTTCCTTTGACCTACTTGATTGGATGGCATTCCGCTTTTCTACTAACGATAGGAATGATCTTTTGGAGGGCATTGCATTCTAAATATCACGTACTTTGATTGATTTACCACCTCCTTCATAATAACATTTTCCTGGAGACAATGCTCTTTTGTTCGTCAAAAAAATATATATTTATTTTTTAATTTTTTCCAGTTTGGTTTTCTCAAACACTTTTGAACACTGCTTGCATTTTGAACTCTGTTTTGGTCCTTTGTCTACATACTATGACCTTACCATGGGGAGGGTGTTATATGGCCGTTAGGGTAATTGTCGACATTGCTAAGTTAGCATGAGCTTTGCTGCCATGATACTGCTTTTGCGTACGTTACTACATGCTCTTTATTTTGCAAGACTCTTTTTATGCCTTCCACATGAGAACTGTCTGCTTTTCGCATTCTCTGCTAAGTTCCTGAAGTTTAGTCTGAACACGATGTGCAAGGTCCTAACTTTACTACTCCTAAACTGAGAAAAATCCTAACTTTAAGACTTTTGGTATTCACAGAAGGCATTTGGGAGACCTAAAGTTAGGAGTCCTAACTTTACTACTCCTAAACTGAGAAAAATCCTAACTTTAAGAATTTCGGTATTCACAGAAGGCATTTAGGAGTCCTAAAGTTAGGAGTCCTCACTCTACTACTCCTAAACTGAGAAAAATCCTAACTTTAAGACTTTCGGTATTCACAGACGGCATTTAGGAGTCCTAAAGTTAGGACTACTAACTTCTGTGAATACCAAAAGGATTAAGTGCCTTTTGTGAATACCAAAATGAGTAAGTGCCTTCTGTGAATACCAAAATGGTAGTAAGTTTAGGATTTTGTATTAAATTAGTTCTGTGAATCGGGCCCACAGACTGCAACCTTCAGTTAGCAATAGTTGCCCCAGTGAGTTAGTGAGACCACTAGTCAACCCTAATGTGACTTTTTTGATTGTATAGCAGAGGGGCCCTGGGTCCTCCTTTTGTACAGTGTTCCATGTTTTCTATATTGAGATTAAGTCTGGATGGAATTCGCAGACTTTCACTCCGTGGAACTCCGTGAAGTAACAAAAAAACTCTGCTAAGCTAAACAGAGTTCTACAGTGGCGAAGTGGGTTACCTCACACAGTTCGCACATATTTTTTGTTCCGGGTGTTGGTTCCATGGTGTAAAATCAGCATGAATGGAATCTCGCACAGTACAAGATGGTGCTGCTTCTTTCTGCCTCTCGAGCAGAAGTTGTACTCAAGCTGCAGCTTCCTCAACGCGAACAGACGGTTTCTCAACATGAGCTGTAGCGACAATCCGCGCCCGCCCACTTTGAGAAATGTTGCTGTGAAGTGGTCTAGCGTTGGATATTCCTTGCTTGCACTTACCATTGGCAAGCACGAGCGAGGGAAAAAACTCATAAACTCCACGGAATGCCGAGTGCGATAAACTCCACAATCTCCCTGAATGGCGCAGAGTTCACTGCTCAGGCTTGATTGGGATATTAACAGAGGGGACCTCTATGTCAGTCTTATATAGTAGACTTTGCCACCAGAAGGTAAATTGTATGTTGGCACCCATATTCCCTGGGGGTGCTTTCTATGAAGAGAAAAACACATGATTAGTCAGGAATTTCGACACCAAGCATATTCATTATTAACAGTACAACACTGGCCTCAGACCAGTCCTTTGTGGTGCCTTAGTCTTATCCGCATGACTCTCAGCTGACGGCAAAAGTAGCCACTGAGTTGGGTCCTTTCTAAGTTTCTTCCCTCCACAAGGTTTAACATCAGCAAAAATTACATCATCTAACTTCATCAGCTGAACAGTATTATTTTTCTGCTTTAAGGGAAAGCCTATGTTAGCCTTTAGGTTCAAACAAAGTTTTAAAACTTTCTGATCAATCTGTTGTCTGTTGATGGAGACCAATGTTACAAGTACTCTGACAAGCACCTGATGTTTCCTGTTGATCACCAATATGCTAGACCAGGGAAGAGATTTACTAACATTTGACACAACACAACAAGACAACTTTCTGCATTTCGAACAAATGGAGAAAGCAGGAATGCACCATATTTACCAAGATATGGTGCGTTCCTGCTCTCTCTCTGTGCTGCCACCTTGAGTGCTTTCTAGTGCCAGCACAGGCACCCTTGCACTACGGTGCACCCATGGTGCAAGAATGCCTACGTTACAGGCTGTTTTGTTTTTGTATAGGAAGGGACACTTTCTATATATACTGCAGAATGCAGTATACGTGTAGAATTTTGATGCTTTTCCAAGGTTATTACCCTAAGTCATTCTGGGAATGTGCTAAAATACATTAGTGGATGAAAGGGAACGCACTCACTCCACCCATGGAACGCCTTCACAACGCAGAGTGATGCGAGGCAATGATTAGCACTGTTTTGTGTTACTCTGAATTTGCTAACCCACACAGGACCACACAGGGTGGCCTTGCTTGGCATAGCTAGTCTTCAGGCACCATACAGGATCTGGAAACTACGACAATAACCGTTGTTTGCTAGCAGATGGCTCATCGGCTTTGATTGTGGCCCTGGCCCTGACCCATCCCTGGCTGTGATAAAACGGAGCTTCAAAAAGAAACCATCCAGGATCCAATTGCCTGGCTCCCCTTCTAGACCAACCTCTTTTTAATGCTCTCACAGGGCATACTTGTCAGGGCAGGCAGGCACGGGTGTTCCAGGCTCAAGCAACAGATGTTCTTGGATTCCCAGAGTGATATCCCCTTGCTCAGCTGGGAGACTTACAGGCCTTGACCCCCAGTTCTGGTCACAGACAGATGTTTCCAGAGCTTCTCCTCCTCGCAATCTGACTGGCTACTTTACTGCTGACAATTTCGGGGGACTCAAGCTCCCCTTCCTAGAGTCCATATTCAGAAACCAAAAGTGATTTAGAGTCAGTTTTTGAAGGTTGTGTTGGGGACCCGCTTCCCTTAGAAGTGCATTTCCCTCTGCCCTGCCCTTCCTTCAGAAAGCAGTCTTTCTCAGCAGAAGCCCCACAATACATGATGTCAGCCATAGTGATATATGTATCCAAAGGCTAGCCCAGAGCCTCCTCTCTGCTCCTCATTATTCTCCTATGAGCCCCATCTCCTTCCTGAGAGTTGCCCAGCCCCTTCTCAGTGGCCTCTCTAAATCCCCTTTGAAGTATACTGAAGAGCCTGACTCTCTCTTTCTCAAGTGTGTACCACAAAGCTCACAGGAATGCAACAATCCACAAATTTGAATGGGAGGATTCCAATCCCTTCTATTGTTCATTCGGTGAGCCCTCGGCCCCGCAGAATAGAACCTAGAATCTTACATGTATTGTGCTATTCACAGGCACTCATACATACAACACATGCATAAAGCACACACGTACTGCTCAGCACTAATCTCCAAACCCATATAGCAAAGTGTGAGTTAAGCACATAGTAGCAGAACTTTAATTGAGTGAGCCTCTAGGCCTCACCCCAGGTAAAGAGCTAAGAAGGGGCTTGTTCATTTTTACTGATCACTACACAGTAAGTTGCCACCACCACACATGTGCTGCTTATCCCCAGGCAAAGGTGGTAGTCTTTAAGACTGTGAGGGTAGCACTTTGGACACTCCTCCCTGTTACAAAAGACCGCAGCCCATGAGGTGTTTGCCCACTTCCTCGAGCTAAAGGCAGTGCATGTATCTCTTAGCCTTTCATCCGAACCTTATCCACAAACGCAGTTCTAGTACGGATGGACAATACAACCACCATGTTCTATATAAAAAAGCAGGAAGGAAGACATTTCTATATGCTTTTCCTCTACTGCACTGAAACCGTCAGTTCAAACGATCCCACTTGACCATGATCCTGATAACTCTGGTTTGGCCAAGGCAATTGTGATTTCCAGTGCTTCAAAGCCCACAAGAAACTGCTATTTAACCACAATATAAGGTCCAGGATGGGAGGGAAAATACTTCATCCCCATGTAAAATCTTTGAATTTGGCGGCTTGGGTCTTGAAGTCATACAAAATGGATGCCTAAATTTACCACCAGACTGTATGAACATTTTCAAGGAAGTGCGCCTAAGGAAGGTAAGAAGTAAAAGAAAAAAAAGTCAAAAAGAAAGGGATGGAGAAAGAAGATGAATAAAGATAGAAAAGGAGTCAAATAAAGAAAAGGGAGATAAACAAATAAAGAAATTATGGTAGAAAAAGAAGTAGGGCAGACAGTTTGAGGGGAATATGGAAGAGAAAGGAAAGAAGAAAGGGAGGAGTGTGGAAAGGAAGGAAGAAAGGAAGAAAGGGTTGAAGGAAAGGATGTAGGAAAGCAAGGGAAAGGAATTAGGATGTAGAAAAGGAAGAAACAAAAAGAAATTAGATAGGAAAAGAAAAAAGAAAGCAGAGGAAAGAATGAGAAATGGAGCATAAATGATAGGAAGCAGAAAAAGAGCTGAAAGAAGAAAAAATCTGAACAAAGTAAAAGAAAGAAACAGGAAGGAAGAAAAAACAAAATAATCAGAACCAAGAAAGGAAGAAAAGCACAACAATAAAAAAGAAAGACAAAGCAACAGAAAATATGAACAAAGGCATAGAAACAGAATGAAAGAAAAAGAAGATAATGAAAAGAAGCAAAAGAAGAGAGAAAATGAGCATAGAAAGAAAAATGTTGAAAGGCAAAGAAGACGCAAAGATAGAAGGAATGAGAAAGAGTAAAGAAGAAAGTTGAAACAGAAAAAAGACAAATGAAAGATATGCCAAGCGTGGTAGAGGAAAAGAGGAAAAGAAAGAAGCAAAGTAGAGAAAGAGAAACACCAGCAAAAAAAGATAAAGTAAGAAAAGACAGAAAAAGAGAAAGGCAAATCTGAAATAAAGAACAGAAAATGAAAAGGAGTAGAGAATTAAAGACATGGGATGAAAGAAGAAAAAATGAGATAAAGGAAGTCAAAATCAAGAATGAAAGAAAAGTAAGACAGCAAAAAGAAAGAAGTTGAGAAAGAAAACAAAAAAAGACCATTTACAGAAGAGAAAGTCCTGCACTGTGATCTTCCCTTCCATCACGGAATGATCTGTACAATCTTTTAAAGTGCTTGCTTAGCAAAACAGAAGCTGCATATTCTCAAACCAACTGATAGGTTGCTATGCGAGAGCTATACTAATGCAGGCTACGAGCTACTCGCTCAATCGACCTTTTGGAGAGGCAGTACAGAATCAGACCTTCCCCTGATGAATTATCCTCTGCTTCATGCAATGCTGCACCTTGGCCAAAAGGGATCCCCTTGAGAGCCTCATAGTTTATTTCACTAGATCATACGCCACAACTACTACCCTAGATCAGGGCATTCCAGAATAACACATCTGACAAGCAGCCATGTAAGCATCGGCCCTTACGTTTAGCGACACTACTGTATTGATTTACAATTCCTTAGGGAGGGAATTATTGTCCTCTCTTTTCTCTAGGGCCCTTGTAAAGTCCTTGGAAGAGGCATCGCTCTGGCTTTGATTCGCAAAGAGGGAAATCTGCGGTTATCATTATCCAGCAGATTTAGGGCCATATTCTCAAGGAGATATCGGCAAGTTAACGACACTTTAGCGCAGCTAAATTCATGATAAAATTATCACCCTATTCACAAGCTGGTGCTAACAGCCCATAGCACCAGTTTACCTGCGATAAACATCGCCACGATGACCCCGGCAAATATCGCTAAGAAGATGCATAGTAGGCGTTCCCATGCAGAAAGCCGCGACAACATCACTCCACAACATTCTCAACGACCAGCCAGATCGGCGAAAAGACCACAAAACATGCGATGAGGCGAGTTAGCAGCAGAAAATTAACACCTGCTCTGACCTGGTGCAAAGTCAGACGGCAGCCTGCAACAGAAAAGGGAGCCCAGCCCAGAGCCACACCTAAAGAACAACAGATGCCATGGAGTACCTGAACATGCGTTGCGGACACCCAAGAGGGCCACAACACCCACCGCCACCACCCCGAGGACCCCACCTACCCGGCACCCCCCCTCCAGCCAAAGACATGCCACATCAACTACACGGAATCATGTACCAAATAATCCACATGATGTCGCATAATCACATCTGGTGACAAGCATGTGTCGTCGCAAAAATGAGCATCACACATTCACCTTTAAAGCAACAAATGAAAATTTATAAAAATAAACACAGATCAGAAATGAAGACACATGGCGGCTCCCCTCGGGACATTCCGGGTCACAGCCTGCAAGACAAAAATCATGATGAGAAGGTGTTTCCTGCGCACATCAAGGGACAGAGAGAGAGCAAAGGAGAAAGAGAGAAAGAGAGGGAGAGAGAGATAGACGGACAGAGGGGGAGAGAGAGATGTACGAACAGAGAAGGAGAGAGAGAGATAGTCGAACAGAGGGGGGAGAGAGATATGAACAGAGAGGGGGAGAGAGAGATAGACAGACAGAGAGGGAGAGAGAGCTATACGAACAGAGAGGGAGAGAGAGAGAGAGACAGACAGAGAGGGAGAGAGAGATATATGAACAGGGAGGGGGCGAGAAAGATAGACGGACAGAGAGGGAGAGAGAGATATACAAACAGAGAGGCGGAGAGAGAGATAGATGGACAGGGAGGAGAGAGAGATATATGAACAGAGAAGAGGAGAGAGAGATAGACGGACAGAGAGGAAGAGAGAGATATACGAACAGAGACGGGGAGAGAGATATAGACGGACAGAGAGTGAGAGAGAGAGAGATAGATCGACAGAGAGGGAGAGAGAGATATACGAACAGAGAGGGGGAGAGAGATAGACGGACAGAGAGGGGGAGAGAGAGATAGATGGGCAGAGAGGAGGGAGAGAGAGATAGAGAAAAGAAGAGAGGGACAGGGAGAGAGAGTGCCGACACTGCGCACCCAGGCCACACTGCTCACCTGCTGCTCAACCACGTGCTGGTATGTAGTGCAGTTCACCAGGTCCCATATCTGAGACAGACCCGTCATCTGTAACAGAGTCCAGACACATGAATGGCACAGTACATACAATTGCACATGACATCATCGCCTGTCTGCCCCTGTGCACCCTGGGAGCTGCACCCCTGCCCCTCCCGCTGCCCAGCGGCGCATGCCCGCCAGTGCGCACCCAGGCAGCTGCACCTCAGCCCCTCCTGCCGCCCAGCAGTACATGCCTGCCCCTGCGCACCGAGGCAGCTGCACCCCAGCCCCTCTCGCCGCCAAGCAGTGTATGCCCGCCCCTGCGCACCCAGGCCTCAGTGCTCAGCTTCTGCCCTTGGCGTGTAGCCATGAGGGCCCACCACGTGCCGCTGCAAGCCACAAGCCCGGGGCCCGTGGACATGGCACCCTTCGCCTCATGCAACCCCGCTTCGCAGGCCACCAGGTGTCATGCTTGGTGCTGGGTCGTGATTTTGCCATTGCAGAGGACATACCAGTGCACCCGGCCTCATCGGAGGCTGCACACCCGCTCAGCCCTTGAGGTGCCACTAACTCTGTGACCCACGAGGCCACGCCACGTGGCGGTAGGCCCCTGCTGTCCGCTGGCTCAGGCCTACACTGCGGTCCAGCAGGGCACCCAAAACCTGAGCAGTCCGGACCGCCGGGACGGAGCATCATTGCAGGTTGCACACCCGCTCAGCACTTACGGTGCCCTTTCCGCAGTGCCCAAAAGTCACTGTCCCGTGGCGGTGTGCCTGTGCCGGCCGCAGTGTATCCGGTGCCACCAAGTCTGTGCCCCACAAGTCGTGGACCCTCTATGATTGGGTATCATTGTGCGGACGCCATCATGTCACCTCCGGGCCCCCATGCCTACATGCACACCACACGGATACACCGCGAGAGAGGTTGAAAATGGCGTCGAGCACGTACGCCCGGCCCTTTTTATTGGCAGGGTCACATGTGCTGTGATGCGTGTGCTGGATGGGTGTGGTGTGGGTGTACACCAGCCGTGAGGGAGTGGCTGTGGCATGCTGACAACTAGACCTGTCACCAGCAGATCCCTACAGGGAAGACCTGGGACATGTAGTGTTGTCGTCGTCCCCTGTGAGCGTAAGCGCAGTGGGTTGGCCTGGTGTATGCCAGTCCAGCGTAAGAGTTTGAACAATGACCCCGGGGCTTTGGGCGTTGTTCCGTACGGGTCTGGACAAGGAAGTAACCAATGCATGTGTTGCTGTTGTTGAGTCGGCGCCACCTGGACAACATTCGGCAATGTGTCACCCTGTGACCCAAGTGCAACGACATGAGCCACATGGACATAAGATGAAATCACTGTTCCTACATTCATCCATACTACCACACTTGAAAGACCATAGACACGACACATCTGTGTGATTCAGTGGTGTGTTGCATCTGGAGCAGTACAGGGCCATGCAAACCCCACATGACGATGTAGGCCCGTGGAGGGCCAGCCAGAGTCCTTCAGGGAATGACAAGTACAAAGGAAGAGGAAAAGTTCAGTCCGCAGTCTGATAGCTCTGTCATTGGCTATCATTCAGAAAATGGCAGTCCATTGCGAGGTCCAAGGTGAGTGTTGCAGAGTGTATCGGGGGACAGTGAAGGTGATGATGTATAGGGCAGAACCAAGCTGAAACCGGCCATGTGGTGGAGATAAATGCTACAGTTTTCTCTGTACCAGTAAGGCGGTTTCATCCGCATCTTCGTCCTCTGCTGTCTCATGTGCCTCACGTGTGGGTGGTGCTGGCCTTTCTCCAGTAATGTGTGGCAGTGACACCTCAGGGGCTGGAGGTGGAATGTCTGCCACACTGTGTGGCACTGACATTTCAGGGGCGGAGATGTGGATGTAGTGGTAGCAGCAGCATGCATCAGCGTCAGGCCTGGTGGCAGCAATGCCATGAGGATGGTTTTGAGGTCATTGTGGAACCTAGCTACCTCTCGCTGGTGTGCAGCCGTGGGGGCTGCTCTTTCCGCATTGGCCCACTCCATGTTCTCCATGAGCCTCTGCATGACGTCCGAACTCCCGGGCGAGCTCGCTGGAGCCACTCTGACTAGACAGTCATTCTTGTCTCTGAGTCAGGACTCTGGAGATGTCAGCCATGGTTCGTTGGAGTGCATGGAGCGGACTGTGGGTGTCCGTTAGGGACTGTGAGTGGTCCCTGATGCGACTTTGACACCCACGTATGGCATCTAGTTTGTCTGCCATGCGGAAGAAACCCACCTGCACCTGTTCAGCCAGCTGCTCCTGGCATGCCAACACACGGTGTTGAAAGGCCATGTGTTCTTCGTCGGGGTCTTGGGAGGCAGCCGTGGTGGTGGGTGCTGCCTGCTGTGTGGTCTGTGCAGGGGGTGGGGTGTCCCCATTGCAGCTGGGCTGCACTGCTCCTGGAGGTGGGCTGCAGAGACTGTTAATGAACTCTTTGAGGGCGTTGGAGTCGAAGCTGTGGTAGTCCTCTTCGTCAACAGAACAGAGAGGTTTGGGCTGCTTTGCATGAGGTGGTGACTGTCCCTCTGCAATGTGAAGAGGAGGTGCAGTTTGACAATGTGTTTACATGTGTGTTGTCGGATTGTACATGTTCACATACAGACTGCATGATTGTGTTCATCGTGGCTGTTTGTGGAGGAGCAAAAGACACACAATTGATGGATCTAATGCACAACAAATCAAAATATTCACCCCAGTCAAGAGATCTGGGTAAATCCATCATTCTTTTGCTCACCATGCCACCCCAGTTTAGACCTGGCTGTATGCAAATCAGTCTTGACCCTATGCCTCATGGGAACAGTCCAGCCCGAACTGCCAAACCAGGTCCTCCCTGGACCGGAAACAAGCATCCTAGGACTGGTTTCAGGGTTTCACCCTTCTTCAGCCAGGATAGTTTTATTCCAATGGCACAGAGAGCCCAGGACTCACGTCTGAGCATACCTGGTGCACTTAGGGGGAGAAAGCAAAAGACACACAATTGATGGACGGAATGCAGAACAAATCAAAACATTCACCCCCAGTCAAGAGATCTGGGTTGAATCCATCATTCTTTTGCTCACAATGCCACCCCAGTTTAGACCTGGCTATATGCAAATCAGTCTTGACCCTGTGCCTCATGGGAACAGTCCTGCCCGAACTGCCAAGACAGATCCTCCCTGGACCGGAAACAAGCATCCTAGGACCGGTTTCGGGGTTTAACACCTCTTCAGCCACGATAGCTTGATACCAGTGGCACAGTGAGCCCAGGATTCACATCTGAGCATACCTGGTGCACTTAGGCCAAGAAAGCAAAAGACACACAATTGATGGACGGAATGCAGAACAAATCAAAACATTCACCCCCAGTCAAGAGATCTGGGTTTAATCCATCATTCTTTTGCACACCGTGCCACCGCAGTTTAGACCTGGCTATATGCAAATCAGTCTTGACCCTGTGCCTCATGGGAACATTCCAGCCCAAACTACCAAGCCAGGTCCTCCCTGGACCGGAAACAAGCATCCTACGACCAGTTTTGGGGTTTCACCCCTCTTCAGCCAGGAGAGCTTGATTCCAGTGGCACAATGAGCCCAGGACTCATGTCTGAGCATACCTGGCGCACTTAGGGCGAGAAAGCAAAAGACACACAATTGATGGACGGAATCCAGAACAAATCAAAACATTCAACCCCAGTCAAGTGATCTGGGTTAAATCCATCATTCTTTTGCCCACAATGCCATCCCAGTTTAGACCTGGCTATATGCAAATCAGTCTTGACCATGTGAATCATGGGAACAGTGCAGCCCCAGCTGCCAAGCCAGGTCCTCCCTGGACTGGAAACAAGCATCCTAGGACCAGTTTCGGTGTTTCACCCCTCTTCAGCCAGGATAGCTTGATTCCAGTGGCACAGTGAGCCCAGGACTCACGTCTGAGCATACCTGGCGCACTTAGGGCTGAAAGCCGGAAACCGGTCCTAGGATGCTTGTTTCCAGTCCAGGGAGGACCTGGCCTGGCAGTTCGGGCTGGACTGCTACCATTGGGCGCAGGGTCAAGACTGATTTGCACATGGCTGGGTCCAAACTGAAATGGCATGGTGAGCAAAAAAACTATGGATTTAGGCCCAGATCTCTGTACTGGGGTGAATGTATGACATTGTTCTGCATTCTGTCCATCACTTGTTCTTTTTGCATTTGTCACCCCGAGTGGGACTGGTATGCTCAGACGTGAGTCCCGTGCTCTCCATGCCACTGGAGTCAAGCTAATCCTGGCTGATGAGGGCTGAAAGCCCGAATCCGGTTCTAGGATGCTTGTTTCCAGTCCAGGGAGGACCTGGCCTGGCAGTTCGGACTGGACTATTCCCATTGGGTGCAGGGTCATGACTGATTTGCATATGGCAGGGTCAAAACTGCAATGGCGTGGTGAGCAAAAAAACGATGGATTTAGGCCCAGATCTCTGTACTGGAGGTGAATATATGACATGGTTCTGCATCCTGTCCATCAATTGTTCTTTGTGCATTTCTCACCCTGCGTGTTACGGGATGCTCAGACGTGAGTCCCGCGCTCTCCATGCCAATGGAGTCAAGCTATCTTGGCTGATGAGGGCTGAAAGCCCGAAACCGGTCCTAGGATGCTTGTTTCCAGTCCAGGAAGGACCTGGCCTGGCAGTTCGGGCTGGACTGTTCCCATTGGGCGCAGGGTCAAGACTGATTTGCATATGGGTGGGTCCAAACTGGAATGGCATGGTGAGCAAAAAATGACGGATTTAGGCCTAGATCTCTGTACTGGGGCAAACGGATGACATTGTTCAGCATTCTGTCCAATTGTTCTTTTTGCATTTGTCACCCCGAGTGGGACGGGTAAGCTCAGACGTGAGTCCCGTGCTCTCCATGCCACTGGAGTCAAGCTATCCTGGCTGATTAGGGCTGAAAGCCCTAAACCGGTCCTAGGATACTTGTTTCCAGTCCAGAGAGGACCTGGCCTGGCAGTTCGGGCTGGACTGTTCCCACTGGGTGCAGGGTCATGACTGATTTGCTTATGGCTGGGTCAAAACTGGAATGGCGTGGTGAGCAAAAAAATGATGGATTTATGCCCAGATCTCTGTACTGGGGGTGAATGTATGACATTGTTCTGTATTCTGTCCATCAATTGTTGTTTTTGCATTTCTCACCCTGAGGGGGACGGGTTTGCTCAGACGTGAGTCCCGTGTTCTCCATGCCACTGGAGTCAAGCTATCCTGGCTGATTAGGGCTGAAAGCCCGAAACCGGTCCTAGGATACTTGATTCCAGTCCAGAGAGGACCTGGCCTGGCAGTTCGGGCTGGACTGTTCCCACTGGGCGCAGGGTCAAGACTGATTTGCATATGGCTGGGTCCAAACTGGATTGGCGTGGTGAGCAAAAAACTATGGATTTAGGCCCAGATCTCTGTACTGGGGTGAATGTATGACATTGTTCTGCATTCTGTCCATCACTTGTTCTTTTTGCATTTGTCACCCCGAGTAGGACCGGTATGCTCAGACGTGAGTCCCGTGCTCTCCATGCCGCTGGAGTCAAGCTAATCCTGGCTGATGAGGGCTGAAAGCCCGAATCCGGTTCTAGGATGCTTGTTTCCAGTCCAGGGAGGACCTGGCCTGGCAGTTCGGACTGGACTATTCCCATTGGGCGCAGGGTCATGACTGATTTGCATATGGCTGGGTCAAAACTGGAATGGCGTGGTGAGCAAAAAAACAATGGATTTAGGCCCAGATCTCTGTACTGGGGGTGAATATATGACATGGTTCTGCATTCTGTCCATCAATTGTTCTTTGTGCATTTCTCACCCTGCGTGGGACGGGATGCTCAGACGTGAGTCCCGTGCTCTCCATGCCAATGGAGTCAAGCTATCTTGGCTGATGAGGGCTGAAAGCCCGAAACCGGTCCTAGGATGCTTGTTTCCAGTCCAGGGAGGACCTGGCCTGGCAGTTCGGGCTGGACTGTTCCCATTGGGCGCAGGGTCAAGACTGATTTGCATATGGGTGGGTCCAAACTGGAATGGCATGGTGAGCAAAAAACGACGGATTTAGGTCTAGATCTCTGTACTGGGGCAAACGTATGACATTGTTCAGCATTCTGTCCAATTGTTCTTTTTGCATTTGTCACCCCGAGTGGGACGGGTATGCTCAGACGTGAGTCCCGTGCTCTCCATGCCACTGGAGTCAAGCTATCCTGGCTGATTAGGGCTGAAAGCCCGAAACCGGTCCTAGGATACTTATTTCCAGTCCAGAGAGGACCTGGCCTGGCAGTTCGGGCTGGACTGTTCCCACTGGGCGCAGGGTCATGACTGATTTGCATATGGCTGGGTCAAAACTGGAATGGCGTGGTGAGCAGAAAAATGATGGATTTATGCCCAGATCTCTGTACTGGGGGTGAATGTATGACATTGTTCTGTATTCTGTCCATCAATTGTTGTTTTTGCATTTCTCACCCTGAGTGGGACGGGTATGCTCAGACGTTCTTTTTGTTTTTGAGGGGCTGCCTATTTGCCGCAGGACAGTGAACATTTCGACAACATCTCAGATGTGTGTTTGAACTTGCGCATTGTCTAACCACATTTCCCTGCAATGCCACTTGTGATTGGCCAGTGTCTACACCCAGTGTGCGCCAGTTGTGTCCTGTGTTCTGTTGTGGACGTGTTGCAGTTTGTGTCACGTTGTTGTCAGTGTTGATGTGCTCTGCATGTTATGTGTGTGTGCTGCATTGGGGGGGGGGGCCTGCTGCTCTGTTTTGCTGCCCCTTATCCCTTTCATGCGGTGTGCCTTTGACTTCTGTGCTTGTGCAGTGCTGACATGTAGCATACTTAGGTATATTGTTCTCTTGGTGGGAGTTGGGGTCTGGGGCATGGTTTGTCCGCAGATGTGCTCAGCTCAATTGTGCGTTGTGTCCGGTCCTGTTGAGCAGTGTCCGGTCCCCCGACTCCAGCCATCATCTCCCCACTGATGACTGTGGACATCATTTCCTCCATGTCGTCCAGCTCCTCCTGTGGCGCAGGACTCCCACCTCCAGTCTGCATTGCTGCCTTCAGGTTGATGGCGAGTTTCAGCTATGTTTTGCGCTTGACTTAATTCCAGCGCCTCTTGACCTCTTCCATTGTCCTCTTCAGCACTCCGACTGCATTCACCTTGTTCACGATGGACTGCCATAGTCCATTTTTTGTTGCCAATGACACAGTGGAGATGACGAACAGTAGTTGATGGTGTTCGACCACCTCCATTATCAGGATCCTGTTTTCCTGCGGACTTCTTCCTACTCTTCTTCTCCTTGCCCTTCCCTGACCCCTAGGTCCCAGGCAGGTCCTCCGGGGGGCTTGTGGGGTTCTGGTTCTCCTCCGTACTTGCTCTGGCAACATCCATTGTGCTTGGCTGTTGTTTAGCATTTGTTTCTACTTTTATTGTGATTGTTCCCGCCTGACGCATGTGAATTGCAGGCCTGTAGCTGGTTTTTGCATATTTTTGTATCGAGATTGGGCTCATCGCAGCTTTTTTTGCGTTCGCGTTTTGCATTTTTGCATTGTGGCATTGATTTTATCGCGGTCAGTTGACGTGTTATCTGGTGACTATTGCATGGCACCATCATGTTGTTGATACCTGGTTAACACAGCATAAATTTCCAGCGATGGACTGCGATGTTGAGTGTTGCGTTAAGCAACTTTTGAGATGGTTATCACACGTTCTTGAGAATATACCCCTAAGTTACTT
Organism: Triturus cristatus; assembly: GCF_964204655.1. Classification (NCBI taxonomy): domain Eukaryota; kingdom Metazoa; phylum Chordata; class Amphibia; order Caudata; family Salamandridae; genus Triturus; species Triturus cristatus. The sequence goes on along the minus strand of NC_140587.1, from coordinate 124,441,489 downwards.
ACCTTCAGGGTTACTCTACCTGCAAATTCCTCAACACGCTCTCGCCTCCCCTTTAGGCGGCACAGATTTTCAGAATTTAATAAGTGTCTTTGTTAGACTTAGCAGACAGCCAGCTACCATTAAACTTGTCTGCTATTTTTCATGTCTTTGGCATGAAAAGAAATTATGATTTACATGAAGTCTACTTGCTGCGATGGCACTTTTATGCGGCTCTGTGTTGTCATGTCCGTATGTGGGTTATAATTGGGTGGGCTGAAGTTGCAGCATAGGCCAATGGCTCCGCCTGTTGCTATTGCATGAGTTTCTGGATCCAGTTTAGTGTTTAGGGAGATTCACAAGGTGAGGAATAACTAAGGGCCCGATTACGAGTTTGGCCCTACGACGGTGGGTCTGCCCACCACCACACCACAAACCCATGGTGAGGCCGCCTGCCAGATTAAAAGTTTCCTCCTGTTTGGTGGCTTTTTTATGGCATACCCACAGCAGTGCCTCTAAAAACAGACACCGCAATGGAAACACACCAAAAAATTCCTGCAGGCCATGGACTGAAATGTCGATGTTGTGCAGGAACTGGTGTGAATGCAGTCAGGGGAGTACATATTGTGCCTCCCTGTGTGCATCCATAGGGTGCAGAGGCACAGTGGGCTCTGTAGGCCACTTTTTGTTTCCCTTGTGCCAGGGTTTTCATGGAGGAGCAACCGCCATGAAAATCCTGGTGGAGAGGAAACTCCTGATATGCTTGGCAGGTCCGTGCCGGTGGCTTCAAGCATATTGATGCCCTACACCCCTGCAACACCGCCAGGGAATAGCGGTTCCCTGGCAGCTGTGGTGGGCTGTTTCTATTCCACTACCCAACCCATAATAGGGCGGTGGGGAGACCACCATCGCCTCGAACCTGGTGGTCCTCAGGCCGTCAGACTCGTAATCAGCTAAGTAACAAATCTGCATTTAAGAAAATGTTTGAAGAAGGATATATTTTGTTTGTAATATGCAGTATCGCTTTTAAACTTGTTATTTACTCTCAACAGGTTCCCCCAAGAAATCAGGTAAGTGCACTGGCCTGATTAAATATTTATTCCGGTCCCCTACAGTACAATATGTACACTCTTGATTTGTGGTAATTAGTTATATTCCTATTTTCCACATGTATTCTAAATAAAAGGGTTTTTGGGAACGTGTTAGGCCATACTTGAGACAGTTGGGGTACAGTACAAAATAAAGCAATACTGGGAGGAAACTATTACGTCTAATATTCTGCAGTGTATGCTATTGAAAACTCATGTCCTCTTTTGTTGTAAAGAGTTCCAACTCTAAAGTACGCTGTTTGCACCGATGGAAATTTAAATTGATGAGACGTGTTCGGTGCCATTGGGTTCTCTCTGTTATTAATAAAGAGTAGAAACTCTCTGTGCATGTGCGAGATCCTGGGGCATACCTTTTCCCGAAAATGTGTTTTCCAACTAACCAAAGAAATAGAAAAACAATGACTGACAACATTCACTGTTTTAATTTAACTGATTCCCTGCTTACTCCAGTATTGGAACTTTCATAAATTCCCATGCTTGAATCATTCCCCTTCATCGAGATGGGAGTCCCCGGTATACATAAAATAGCAATAGAAACCATTACAAAAGAAGAAACCAGGCCTATTCTAGTTTTGTAACATATCCACCTCTTTTTGTAAAAGAGACCAAAAAAATGAATAGCCACTCAGATCAGCCTCACCCTGTAGAACCTTCCTGAGAGAACCTCAGACCCTCAGATTTTATACCTCACGCTGTGCAAGGGAGTCTCCACTGAGCTCTGCTCAGTTTTTTCCTGTCAACCTTACTTCTATAGTTTTTTCACCTGTTTGGACTTGTGTCAAGATGTCTGATAAAGAGAAGAAAGCCCACTTTAAAGCTTGTGCAACTTGTGCTAAGAAGAGACTGTATGTAGAGGACAAGCATAAGGATTGTATTTACTGTCTGTACCCAGACCATAAGGCAGCAGACTGTAAAATATGCTGCACTTTTTCAACGAAGACTTTGCGAGAACGTGTGGGGCGTCTCTTGACCTGGCTCCAGAAGCTCAAGTCAAGGAAAGAACCAGTGACAGTGATGAGGCTTCCTCTGCTACATCTTTCATGAGGTCTGTAAAAAGGGTTAGGTCTTCTCCTTCACCTTCTGACGGCCGTCCCTGTAAGGCCTTGAAAAAGACCTCTCATAGGTCTGAAAGGCGTAGTTCTGGTGAATCTCCTCACCAAGGTGTAAAGGAGAGGGAAGGACTGTCAGCAGGAGTAGTATCTGAGAGGAAATCTAGCTCTGTTCCTCCATTTTCTCTTCCAGCAGCTCCAAAAGCCTTCAAAAAGCCCTCATCTCTCTCTTCTGATGGCATGTCTGTGAAGAATGTTCACTCGACGACGACGTTGTCATCGACTCCGTCAACAAAGACGTCAAAGGTACAGTCAAAGTCTTCTTCTCCTTCACTTCTGGCTCCATCGACGAGTGATTTCCTCGTCTCCGGCGTCAACCTTTCAGGATTCTGTGTTGACGACTTCGACGCCGGTGGTGGCTTTGTCGTCGACGATGGTGACGACGACAATGGGTACGACGGCAACCACATCTACCACAAAGACAACGGCATTGGCTGCAGTGGTGACAACGGTCTCGCCAACAGCTCCGTCGACAATGTCCATATCTTCGTTGATGACTCTGTTATCATTGTCGATGGTCCCGTCTGTTGCCAGCTTTGGCTATAGAAGACAGATGCAATTCTAATACCTCAGTTACTCTTTAATCCAGTACTACAAACAAGGCACTTTCCTCCATTGGCGACCCAGGTAACGGGTCGAGCTGTGCCCCAGTGGATTGTCAAACCCACTGGCTTTATATATATTAATGTATATGACATCATCAGTGGAATGAGGGGAGTGCAGATCATCGTCATCATCACCAATATCCTGAGGTGCAATCTGATCTGGCACAGGATCAGAATCTGAGCCAAAAAGATAATGATTTCTTTGCTAATAGCTGTGTCATGAGTGAAGTCAGAATGAATGAGTGGTACTTATATCTGGCTCTGTTTCAATCACTTTCGGGGTGACGAGGTGCCAGCAGGGGGCTCCATGAGAGCACCTAGTGGTGAGCAGGAGCAATGCTACTAAATTCTCCATATCCAGTTTGGGCGTGGGGGTTATTCTAAGTCGGGAAGTCTGAAGCTGGAAGTATCCATAAGAATAACTTTTACATTACCATTCCTTCATTTTGACAGTAATCTCAGTCCCAACCACAATGCAATTCTTTCCTCCACAGTAAATCAAGAAGTAGTCCCACTAGGCCCTAGGTGTAACTAGTCACACACCTGCTCAGGGCCAGGAAACATTCCCAGGTGATAATGCGCTGTACAAATCTACACACAGGGTATGTATTCAAAGCATACAAATCAAACGGAGATTGTAACAAATTACTGTGGGGACATACAGGTCATTGAGTTCCTTGTGGGCATCCCACCAACAGCGTTCAGAGAAGACTACTGGCTCTGCTTCCCTAGCACAGGATCACAATTCTAAATTCAGAGTTTCCCACCATGCATGAGGGATCTCTGTGACCTACATTGGATCCGCTGCTGCAGTGACTCCACTGAAGGCAGTGGTCTTTGGCTGAAAAGCTGCAATGTTTGATGCCCCCACTTGGCAAATTATTTTGTTCTGCAAGAACAAACTCACGAAATAGCAACTGCACAAAGTCAAAGGGCGTTTTCTCTCTCTGCATCAGACATTGACTATTTCTCGACCTGGGTTTGCCATGTCGGCGTAGTGGTCCTGAGTGTTGAAAATGAGTGGCAGCCATCCTGCTCTAATTGAGGAGATGCAAGCATGCACAGAGTCCCAACAGACCTATGGTGGACCGACGCACCCAAAGACTCCACCTGTGCAAACCAAGATCCAGTCAATTGGAGCAGCCAGCATCGGATTGAGAAGGCGGGCAGTTGGGCATTGGCCAATGGGCCGGTGCCTAAGGGTCACCTGTGGGTCAGTTTCAGGTAGCTCTTTCAGCCGGCCCACAGAGCCCTATTGTCTCTTCCCCGCCCGGCCACTGTAATGTGGAGCCAGCATCATGTGCAGGCAGGCTTGTAGGCGGTAGCTTGCAGCAACGTCGCTCTGTCAGTATTCTGGCCACTGCAGACTTTAGCTTGGCCCCTGTGGGGCCAGGGCAGGCACTCAGAAGCAGTGTCTCACTTCCCTGCTGTGCTTTTATACTGAGGCACCTGGCTGGGAGCAGGTTATGTGGCATTTGGGCCATTATCATCTTAGCTCCCCTGGAGCAGCAGCAGCAGCAGCTCTGTGCTTTACTTTACCCCTCCCCTGCCAGGCCATCGCTCTGAGGCTATACTTGGAGGTGGAAGAGTAAGTGAAGGGGCCCCGCTGGGGGCCTGTTGTTAGTACCTCAGCGCAAGAGTCTTTCAGGCCTAAAGTGTGTGTGTGGGGGGGGTATGTTTGCATAGGCCTCGCTGTGAGGCGTCTTTCACAGAGAGAAAACTTGAGAGGATGTAATGTATGGGTCAGAGCTGCTGAATTTGGAAATAGGTTCGAGCCCCAGCCTCAGCTCAACATCCTGTCATTCTGGGCAAATGACTTAATTGCCCAAGGCCGAAAATAAAAATTAATATTATTATTATTTTTTTTATTAAGTTTGCATAACAAGTTACAATACAGTTCAGTGCACATTACAGTGTTTTTTGCATTGTCTGACATATATATATATATATGTATTGATTGAGCCAGCTATTTTACCACGTCTGTTTTAAAGAAAACAACAACATAGCTAGTCCCCTTCCGATTAGGATACAACATTGGTTGAGCATTATTCCACCTTTATCTTAACATTTTTCTGGCATAAGTTATTTAGAAATGCTGTCTGAGTCCCACCTGCTGATGGTTTGTATATTATTCAGTTGCATCTGCGTTTGCACTTAACAGGTATGTCACGTAAGGGGCCCAAAAATCTGTTAGCCATGAGGCTTCAGGTAGTTCTTTTGCATAAGTTTCAAGTGGTGTCTTGATCCCGTAGCCATACTTTTTTGTTTGGTACCCTCTTCCCACCCCAACATATGGATATTCATCGCTTGGCTAATAGCAGTGCCTAATATAAAAGTTAGTTTGATCTTCTGTAATGTGACTGGTGCTCATAAAATCGCTGCCCTTGGCGTGAGTTCAGGCTAAAACTACAATAAAAAATAATCTGCTGTTTGCTCATGTTTTAAGAGTCTGCAAAGGCTGGAATAATAATAAAAGAGGATTCTTTATACTATAATAAATATGTCCTTCTGGATTTTCTGCCTTTGTTTAGTTTTTATTTTAACTATCTGTCATGGATCATTAAAGCAGATTTATACCACTTAAACTCTGTTCACCTTATGTTTATTTTTTAGAGTACATATTGATCAGAGGAGAAAATACCAGCATTAGACGATTTTCTTTATTTTCCTACGACCAGGACATTAAAATACCAGTAATGCTGGTTAAAAAATGGGCAGATGGCAAACATAGCCAAATTGCGAGTTGTGGCCTTTGGGCCACTTTATTTCACCTCACTCGTCCAGCCAAATGGTAGTGTTTCTAGCTTTCACCAATGTTTCTGGCTCTAGGAGCTTTAAAATATGTAATTTATCAAACATTTCTCTAAAAAGGAGCCAAATGAGACTAGCCAAATGCTGTTTTATAAATGGGTGGAATCCGGGAATGTGGTCCATTTTTTTAAGAGGTGCCAGGGCCTAATTGTGACCCTAATCCGACACTGGAAGCAGCATAAGGGAAAATCACCAGAACTCAGAGTAGACTCCCAGCACGCAAGACATGCAATACAATTCTGTACTAGGGTGGCCTCGGGGCAAGCAGAGTTGACCTCACTGGTTGAAGTTTGGGTCATTTACAAGGTTTCAGACCAGAAATTAAGCAGGGAGCCGAGAGCCTGAAGTCTTTTGATACAACACTTTAAGCGAGAGCACGAAAAGTAGTATATGAAGCTCCAGGGAGAACAAGCAAGACAACTACTATAAAATGAAGGGCACCAGAATCAGCACAAAATGTTTCTGTACAAATGCTACAGCAAGCAGAGCAGAACAGCTCACACATTACAAGCTTCACTTTGTACATCATGGAGTGCAAAACATATGTGTGTTGTTACAGAGAGCAAAATCCCAGGACGGGGGCACCATTTCTGCTTTATTTTGTAAGCTCTTCTGTAAGTGGTGTATTAGACAAATGTACTGTATAAGAAAATAAGGGGCATATCAGCAACAACCGGCGATAATTATCGCTAAGCGCACTTAGCGCTAGGATAATAATCGCCGGCTAACGTGGATTTTTATCGCTGAGATAGCGTGCTATTAGCAGCGCTTATCTCAAAAGCGATAAAAATCCTCACGCTAACTGCCTAACGTGAGATTATCGCTGGAAACCCAGCGATAATATCACGCAATGTGGCGTTAGCTTGATGATAGGGACTCACAAATTTAGCCATGATATCCACCTTCCATAGGATATCATGGCTAAGTCAGTCCTGAAGCAGGCGTAAGGAAAGTAGCGATAACAGGGGTTATCGCTACTTTTCCTGCCGCTATGCTTCATAGCGTGGGACTTGATGATAAGAGAAATGTCGCTTAGCGACAGTTCTCCTGTCATGTCAGGTCAGGAACGCCCACTTTGCATCTCATTAGAGATGCAAAGATGGGCGTTAGGAATTCCTACGCTAACGCAAGTTTTCACGCATTAGCGTGAGCGTGCTAATTAGGCGATAACATTTTCGCCGCTTTTTGGCCGAAAACAGCCGCCAGAGCAGCGATAATTCTATCGCTTCACCTTGCTGATATGCCCCCAAGTTACTTACCTGTAACTTTGGTTCCCCAGTATTGGAAACTTCCATAGATTCCCTTGCTTGAATCATTCCCCGTCGTCAAGATGGGAGTCCCCGGTATACATAAAATAGAAATAGAAACTATTACGAAAGAAGAAACCAGGCCTAGGCCCATTCTTGTTTTGTAACATATCCACCTCTTTTTGTAAAAGAGACCAAATAAAATGAACAACCAATCAGATCAGCCTCACCCTGTAGAACCTTCCTGAGAGAACCTCAGACCCTCAGATTTTCGTAGCCGTAGTGTAAAATAATAAATTAAGCTGCTGAAGGCTGAGCTTTCCCAGGGGAGGAGGGTGGGTTGCATGGGAATCTATGAAAGTTTCCAATACTGGAGAACCAAAGTTACAGGTGAGTAACTTGTTTTCTTACTCCAGTATTGGAACTTTCATAGATTCCCATGCTTGAATCAGAGTAGCCAGCAGTAATGAGCACATTTTTTGAATCTTGATTCCTTATTCATCCATTATAAGCATTAACATCAACAGTCAATGGAAATTAAACACATTTGTAAACATAAGGAAAAACAGGAAGAAGCAAGAAAATTAACTTCAAAAATGTGCAAAGAGCACAAGCAGAAAAAACAGAAGGAGGGTAGAAAGGGAAAGCTCACCACTTAATAAACGATGTTCCTCAGGACTGCATGGCCCACTGCTGTGTCTTTCTGCGTTGAAGAATCCAGGCATGTCTTGTAAATGTATGAGTACTGCTCCAGGTCGCTGCTCTGCAGACCTCCCTCGGATAGGAACTCCGGCAAAGAGGGCTGTCGAAGAAGAAAGCGCCCTTGTGGAGTGAGCAGGGACCGGACCCTCAATGGGCTTGCCCGTTGCTCTGTGACAATACTGGATAGCGCTGGTAATCCAATGAGCAATCCCCTGCTTGGAAAGGGGAAACCCCTTATGAGGGGCGCTAACAGACACAAAAAGTTGAGGAGACTTCCTGAAGACTTTAGTACGTTGAAGATAGAATTTTAAGCACCTCTGACTGTCCAGTGAGTGGAGTCCTTTTTCTGCCGGAGTAGTAGGTTGAGGGAAGAAAGTTTTGAGTATGACCGACTCATTCAAATGCAAGTCTGAAGGCACTTTTGGTATGAACTTTGGGTTGGCACAGACTATCACTGTCCCCTTTTTAAATTGGAGAAAAGGTTCCTGAATGGTGAGAGCCTGTAATTCACCTACTCTCCTAGCCGAAGTCAAGGCTAGCAGAAGAGCCAACTTCCAGGAGAGGAATTTCAAATCTGCCCGGTGAATAAGTTCAAAGGGATGCTTCATGAGTTGGTTGAGAACCAAGTTAAGGTGCCAAAAAGGAGGCAGAGGCTTGACTGGAGGGAAGACTCTGAAAAGGCCCTTGAGAAACTGTTTAATTATCCTTGCCGACCACAGGGAACAACCATCAGATGTGTGTCTGAAGCGATAGATGGCTGCAAGATGAACTTTGATGAATGAGTGAGCCAGCCCTGATTTCGCCAATGAAAGAATGTAAGGATGAACTTCATGCGGTTCAGAAGAACGAGGATTGATGCCCACTTGTTGGCACTAATTGCAGAAACGCTTCCACTTTAACCGGTATGTCTTGTTGGTACTTGGGGCTTGTGCCTGAGAAAGTACATCTCTACATTCTGCTGAAAGGGTCAAACAGAGAAATTCTCAGTGCTCAGGAGCCATGCCGACAACTGCAGGGATTGAGGATCCGGGTGCCAGACTTGGCCCTGGGACATTGTCAGCAGCAAAGGAATCGGCTGCAACGGAATTAGAAGGTCCAGGGAGAGGAGATGCAGCTCTATGAACCAAAACTGGCGGGGCCAAGCAGGAGCTATCAAAATCATCTTGTAAGGTTCCGCCTTGAGCTTTCTGAGAAGCCTGGGGATCAGCGGAATGGGGGGAAAAGAGTAAACAAATGCGCCTGACCAGGCCATCAAAAGCGCATTCCCTAATGATCCCAGATGGTGAAGCCTGATTGCATAAAATCTGCATTTCTTGTTCTCTGGCGTGGCAAAGAGGTCTATGGAAGGCCTGCCCCAGAGGCAAAAAAACCTCTTCCAGAGTGGACTGGTCTAGTTCCCATTCATGGCTGACTGATTTCAGTCTCCTCACCGTGTCTGCCCTCTCGTTGAGAACACCTGGAAGGTGCTCCGAATTGAGCGATATCCCCTGCTGGATAGCCCATTGCCATATTGTCTGGGCTTCTTGTTACAAAAGACGAGATCTGGTGCCGCCTTCCTTGTTTATGTAATGCTTGGCTGTCGTATTGTCTGTACGTACTAGAACTGCAGACAGCTGTATCCGTGGAAGAAAAGCCTGCAAGGCCAGGCGAATCGCTCTGAGCTCCAGCAGATTGATATGTAGAAGACGTTGGGGTAGCCAACGGCCGCTTACATGAAGGTCTTGCAAGACTGCTCCCCAGACCCCCAGCGAGGCATCTGTAGTTATTATCTGAGGAGCTGGGGTGATCCTGAAGGTGAGACCTTGGGAAATATTTTCCTCGTTTGTCCACCATGATGCGGCATCCCTCATGGACATGGTAACGAAGATCTAGTCTTCGAAGGATCCGTCGACTGCAAGTCATGCTCCTCCTGGAGATGTTGCTCTTGCAACCTGCAGTGAGGAATTAGAGGAATGGTGGATTAGGGACTTGTAGAGGCAAACTGAAAGTGACTGCCTTTTTAACAGTAAACGGGCCATGGCCATCAGCTTTTCTTGCCTCTCCAGGGTCGGAAAGGCTTTGTTGATGGATGTGTCCAGAATGGCTCCCAGGAATCGGGCTGTTCTGGATGGACAGAGAGTCGACTTTTCAGTGTTGAGAGTCAGACCGAGATTGTCGAAAAGGCATGTTCACGCCGCAACTGATTCCTCTGCCGTGTGCTTGGTAAAAGCCTTCAGCAACCAGTCGCCCAGGTAAGGGAAAACCTGAAGCTGTTGTTTTCGTAGAAAAGCTGCCATGGGAGCTAACACTTTTGTAAAGATCCGCGGAGCAGATCTGAGTCCAAAAGGCAGGACCTTGAACTGAAAGTGGCTCTTGGCTACTGTGAAGCCCAGAAACCTCCTGTGGGCTGGATGGATGGGTACATTAAAGTATGCGTCCTCTAGATCCAATGTGGCCATGTAATCCCCTGAGTTTAGAAGACGAAGGATGTCCTGCAGAGAAACCATTCAAAATGATTGTTTGATGAGATAGGTGTTCAGCTCCCTCAGATCTAGAATATGGTGCCACTTTTCTAAAGTCTTCTGGACCAGGAAAAACCGGGAGTAGAAACTCTCTCCCCGCTGAGAGAGAGAAACCGGCTCTATCGCTCCTTTCAGGAGCATTTGATGGACTTCCAACCGTAGAAAACGGAGATGTTTTGACATAGTGGCGCGAGGGGGCTTGGAAGGTGGTGCATGGACAAATTCCAGAGAATGTCCGCATTGAAGGATCTTCAGAACCCAATGATCCGATGTTATTTGCTGCCAGTTGTGGAAGTAATTTGAAATTCTGCCTCCCACTGGTATTACAGGAGGAGAAGGGACAGTAGCAAGCCACTATTGACGCTTAGAGGAGTCCCTTGTCTTCCTCTGTTGTTAGATCTAGAGAAACAGGATGATTGATTTTGCCGCTGGTTATAATTTGGCCGGTAAGATTGATTGTTTGATCCATGTGAAGAAAACCGTTGTTGCTGGTATCCTCCTCTGTCCTCTGGCTCCACGGAAGGGGACCTTGCGGTACTGCAGAGTCCCTAAGGATTTTACTGTTTCTGTGTCATTCTTAGTGTCCTGGAGCGCATCATCAATATGCCATCATCAATGATGCAAGCACATCTCGCACAGGCTGCAATGCCAGACCTGTAGTAAGAGTTTAAGTGGACTCCCTTGGGTGGCACAGTACATGCTGCAGCCCATGGGAGAACCCTGGTGTACCAATGTCCTGGTACTGTAATACATATACTAGAGATTTATGAGGGTACACCTGTAACCAATTGTGGATGTACAAAAGTACCAGTCAATTTAGGGAAGAGAGCACAGTTGCTTGGGTCCTGATTAGCAGAATCCCATCAGACTACAGTCAAAAATAAACTGACACCAGACAAAAAGTGGTGGTAACCATGAAAGCAGATCCTTCTTTCCTACATAAGTCTTGAGAATTATTTGAACCAGCTACACCCTACTTTTCCTTTCTTTCTCATCCAGTATTCCTCCTATTCCGTAATGATTTTCAGCATAGCATCTGTCCATACTACTGCAGGAGGTGTGCCTGCTCCTCCTCAGTGGGGCCATAAAGAAGCTACTGGATTGATGGACGAAATACTGAACAATGCAAACATTCAGACCACAGTCACAAGGATCTGGGTTTAATCCATGATTCTTTTGCTCAACACACCATTGGACCCAGCCATAGCAAATCAGTTTTGACCCTGTTCCAATGGAAACAGTCCAGCCCGAACTGCCAAGCTAGGCCATCCCTGGAACAGAAACTGGTCTCGTCGGACAGTACCACACCCTAACCTTTTACTGGCAGCATTTACCAACTTTAAACAGTGTTTGATTGACATTTCAGCTTGGATGAGGACAACTGTCTGAGGCTGAACACTGATAAAACGGAGGTTCTGTTCTTTAAGCAACCATCCCCTCCACAATCCGACGTGTGGTGGCCATCAGAGCTTAATTCTCCCCCTAAACCTGTCTCCTCTACTAGGAATTTAGGGTTCAAATTTGACTCTACCCTCTCATGCAAGTCCCAGATAAGCCATGTCTCTTCGTCGTGTTTTTGGTAAATGAAGTCCTTACGGAGATTATTTCATCTCCTACCCATGGACTGTAGGAAAACGGTGGTCCATGTACTGATCACGTCTCAGCAGGACTACGCAAACAGTTTGTATTCGGGTTTGCCAGCCTACCTGATCAGGAAATTACAAACTATACAGAACGCAGCCGCTAGGCTCATCAGAAATATCCCGCTATGACACCACATATCCCCCCACCTGCGCAGCCTGCACTGGCTGCCAGTTAAAAGGAGGATAGAATTCAAGGCTCTGACTCTGGCATACAGAGTAGTCAGAGACACTGGCCCTCAATATCTAATGAAGAGACTCCGTAAATACCATCAGACAAGGGGCCTGAGGTCCAATCATCAAGAACTCCTAGTCACTCCCCGCTTTGCAAAAGCCAGGTTGGGTGGCTGGTCATTTACCGTGAGAACTGCTTCTCTTTGGAACTCCGTGCCCGAATATAGTATAAGGCCAACTCAGAATCTGTATTCCAGAAATTCCTAAATACTGCTCTTTGGCTTTCCTTAGCACCTGTAGCACATGGCAATCTGCCCATACCTCTCTGTATCCGCGCTAGCGCCGGGACACCTCGGTTGGAGGTAGCCGTGCGCTCTACAAGCTTCAAATAAATAAATAAATAAATAATCTAGGGACGCCCAATGTGAACCCCCCCACACGTACGCAACCAAACACTGGTGTAAGAATATGAACAACCACACGGAAGCCATCACCGATACATATCCGCGCCGTCCCCTAATACCTCCCCGCGTTTACCCCCAAAGTTAGCCATTAGCAAGATCAGCCGTCAGTTCTGAAGCCGGTGCTAGTTAAAACGCGCTCGCTCCATGAAACATTGCATTGCACCTATAAACATATATGGGGACAGATATAACTTTGTAATCACAGGAATGTTAACCCAGCTATGTTAATGAAAACATACTGATGAAGGAAATTGACTTAAACAAATAGATAGCAACTGGAGTGTAATAATGATAAATGTTGATTGTGTATTGTATGAAATGCTATCGCAAATCTGACAACCTATAGCTGTTAACAAATACAGAAATTGCCAAATTTTGGGTGAAATGCTAAAACCCAATAATCAAATTTAATTTAAACAAAAAAAAAATCCCTGGAACAGAAACAAGCATCGTGGCACCGGTTTCGGGGCATCACTCTTCATCAGCTAGGCTAGCTTGAATCCAGTGGCGCAGGGAGCACGGGACCCACGTCTGGGCATGTCCTTCCCACTTAGGGCAACAAATGCAAAACAAACAATTAATGGACAGAATGCTGAACAATGCAAACATTCACCCCCAGTCACAAGGATCTGGGTTTAATCCATTATTCTTTTGCTCACCACGCCACCCCAGTTTGGACACAACCATATGCAAATCAGTCTTGACCCTGTTCCTTATGGAAACAGTCCAGCCCGAACTGCTAAGCCACTGTATTCATAGAAAGTTGGCAGTTGTTACCCTTGCTATTTCCTTTTCCCAAAAAGTATGGGGCATCCTGACCACCTTGGAACTCCGACCCCTGAAAAAGGGCAAAATCAAAAGGCTCACTTTGGTTCAGATCCAACATGCTCTGGTTCAGGAGACACTGCATGGTGTCCATGGACCCAGCCATGTGCAAATCTTAACCCTTTCCTTATGGAAACAGTCCAGCCCGAACTGCCAAGCAACTGGATTCATAGAAAGTTGGCAGTTATTATTCTTGCTATTTCCTTTTCCCGAAAAAGTATGTGGCCTCAGGACTACCTTGGAACTCTGACCCCTGACAAAAGGGAAACATCACAAGGCTCACTTTGGTTCAGATCCAACATGCTTCGGTCCAGGAGACACTGCATGGTGGCCTTTGACTTGCATGGCACGTAATTTCATATACCTGTCAAAATTGGATTATTGTGACGGCTTGTACATGAACCTGCAGGACAAACTACTCAGAAGACTCCAATCGGTGCAAAAGGCAGCAGCCAGATTGATTCTGGATATTTCTAAATACCATTCAGTGTCATCAGACATCCGGGAACTACATTGGCTCCTGGTCTGACAATTAATTAAATTTAAAGCGCTCTGCGCGACCCAAAATGCCTTGCATAGAGAAGGACCAAAATATTATGGAAGCTTTTTAACTGGCATACTCCCAACAGACACCTTCGGTCTGCCAGTGCTAGACTGGTCACTACAGCAAGATTCAGGAAAGTGAACTGGGAAGGAAGGAGCTTTACCAACAGCACAGCCAGGCTTTGGAACTCTCTTCCACCACATCTAAGGGCCATATCCACCCTCCTCACGTTCAGAAATGAACTAAAGACACGGTTATTTAACAACTATTAAGTCTTGGCTCAGCCTGTGAGCCTGACTTAATGCAGATGGCTATCTTATTGAGAATCTCCGGTGGGGGGAAGGCACGCTAAATTTATCGAGGCGTTCCTTCTCCAATATGTCGACAGGTTCCACCGCAACCCCCGTAGCCATCGCGTGCAGAGTCAGGAAAGGAGGAGTAGATCTTCTCCACCTTCTCCGCAAAAAAATCAGCCACTCGATTGCATGATTCCTCTGAACCTGCAATAGGTGCTGCAATTTTCGCTAGGGAGGATATCTCTTTATAGACCCTGAACAACTCTTTAGCTGAGTTCTCAGCAGTCTCGATCCTTTCCTTATAATAGATTACCCTGGCCTTTCTATTGAGCGCCTGATAGCTCTTAAGGCTAATTTTATATTCGCTCTTCACCTGGACTGAAAAAGCTTTCCTCCACTGCCTTCCTAGACGTTTGCATGCTGATTTGGCAGTTCTTAACTCATCGCGATACCAGGGAGCCGATTTTTGTCTTCTTCCTGACATTTAATGACCAGGGTGCGGTGCTATCTAATGCATCCGTGATGCGCCTCTCCGAGCCTTCACAAGCAGAATAAGTATCCAAGCCGCCCGGTAACCCTCCCTTTAAGAGGGCCCTGTTAAAATTCCCAAGAGAAAAACCAGCCCACTTCCTATGTTTTATTTTGGTCTTAACTTTCTCCTGTTCCTTCGGCAAAGGGCAACCTTGCCGTAAAAGGAATCAGGAAATGATCGGACCATAGAACCGGGAACGGGGGCTCCACTTCTAAGGCACCCCAGTTGGCAAAATTAGGGTTGAGTAAGTGACCCAACTGATGTGTGGGGAGTTCTGATTTTAATGTTAATTGTAAGGCTGCCAATTCCTGACGGATCTCTTGAGTCCCAGATTTGAGTGCGTCATCAAAGTGCAAATTTAAATCACCCAGCACTAATAACTTCTCGTATTGTAGTGCTGGTTGTATGAGGCACTCAATCAGACTAGGTGAGAACCGTGTAGAGGGTCCGGGAGGTCTATAGACCAGAAGCCCCTTAATGATGTAACTGGTGGCTGTCCTAATCGTAAAAAGACCTGCCTCGCTATCTACTATGTCAACCGGCTCGAGAGAGCACTGGATAGCGTGTTTATAAATGATCGCAATCCCCCCTCCTCTGCCGGAGAGTCTATCCACTCTAGTGATCCCATAGTCACTAGGGTGTGCCTCAAGGATTTCTGGCGCTGAGTCCTCATCCAACCAAGTCTCTGTGAGGAACAGCACATCTGCCTGACCATCTGTCAGATGGTCGCAGATCTCCACTCTATGTTTCCTCAGTGACCTACAGTTAATTAAAGAAAAACTAAGTGATGGACCTACCTCCTCATCCTCCACCCGAGCATTTGCCGTAAACGAGCAATGTCTACATTTCCAGCTCTTGCTCTCTGCCATTATGCTATGTCTACACTGCTCACCCGTAGTGGAACAGAGCGCGTGTAGCTGTTGGGAGCTATAGTAAAATCCGAATCCGAAACCACCAGGGGTTCTGGCCTCGGGCCCCGGGCGGCCACGGATGGGCGCAGGTGGGCTTGCCTTTGGTGCGCCAGTGGCGCGCCCGTTGAGGCATGTGGCTTTTAAAGGAATACTCTCCTGGCAGCTAGACCGCGGACCGTGCCAAACAGAAGTGCCTGGCTCTACCTTCTCCGCCCTCCGCGCAACGGTACTAGTTACCGCGTCGGACCGAGGCAGGAAGGACCAGCAATCGAGCCCAGGCCTCCGCAATCAGGTAGAAACCACAAGCACCCCTAGTGATCCCCAAAAAATTATAAACAGAAATAAACAATTTAAAAGATCTGAGCCCAAGATTATGTATTTAAAATGCCTTGGTATGCCGTACCGCAAAGCGGGTCGAGGGACACTGCCACTGTCCGCCTAACCGCAACGCGGCCGCCATATGTCATAGCGTTGCATGAGTGTAGTACAAACACTGTCAGAATAACCACTGTACACCACTTTTTTTCTGGCTAAATTGATGCTCAGGACTTGTGGCCTTTTTACCAAAAGTCGGAACTCCATTCCATGTTGGGCAATCCGTCCCTTGTGTTTTTTGTTCCCCAATCCTTTGAAAAAAGAGGACAGGCTGTATTGTTGAGATCCAAATCAGCTTTTAGGTTTAACATAGATTGTACTAACGACCAGCTTCGTGTGGGGTTCATCAGATCTAAAAAGGGGAAAGCTGTGCAGAATAGTACCTTGATGAGGCGGATAGTCCTCTCCATTAAGATCTGCCATGCATTGGACAGGAAGCAGTCCCTGGAATGTCTGAGGGCTCATTCCATCAGGGCCAAGGCTGATATCACTGTGTTGGCCTTGATAACTGCCAGACTGCAACATATGTGTGGGTGCATACGTTCAAAAAGCATTACTGCCTTGACAGCCAGGTCCGGCAGGATTGTCACTTCATCCTCTTAGTTGTTCAAGACTTTTTGGTCAGAGCCCAATACACAGGTTTTACACTTTTGGAAGTATGGTTTTCGTATTTATGCTAAGGTGAGGATTCTGCTGCTAGAAGCATACATCAGAAGAACAAGTTACTCACCTTTTGTAATGCTCTTTCTGGTGGATTCTCTAACGCAAATTCCTCACTGCTCTCCCACCTCCCTATTCTTCAGAAAGGTGTCTTTTTAACATTTGCAAAGGTCCCAAGTTAGTAGTCATCAATTAGTTACCAACAATTGTTCACTTTACTTAGAATACGGAAAGGCAAAAGACAAGGAAATAACGTCAGCTAGCTGGGGTGGTTCTAATATGCATAGGGAATCAGCACGGAGCCACACAATTTCACGTTGTAGCACTTCTAAAAGTTCTCCTCATCGAGACTGGTGCCTGGGGGTGTTGTTATGTGTTGGACCTGGCCTCGTGGCGTGGTCCTTAACCCCCTGGATTGTGGCCGTTCCCCGCCCCGGCCGTCACGGGCCACCCGTCTGGACTGCACCAAGGCCCTTCACCCGGAGCTACACGTGGTCGCATACTCCTCGTGGCTCCGCCATCTTGTTGGCATCCACGTCACACCGTGCCCCAGCCGGCGCGACCCCGCTCAACCCAGCCTCGACCCCAACGAAGCCCCGACATCGAGGCACCACGAACTGGCCAGGGGGTGCCGCAGGAACCATTCATCGCCCCGGCGGAGGACAGTATCGATGGGACCCCCAACTGTCCTCCCCTCTCGAGGTGTGATCACCCTGCAAACTCCCATGGGCCTGGCGCCTCTCCTGCTGGGCGTCTGGCCACCTCCACCCGGCCACTCCGCCCCCTCGGGCGCGTAGGTCCGGACATCAAAGGGCTCCAGACCTATATCTGGGGCGACCCCACCACAGCTCGGCAGTTGTATCCCGGAGTCGAGAGCCCTGCTGATTGAATCGCGGCTGACCCTACGGAGAAGAACTCTTGTCGGAACCATCACGAGCCCTGCTGACTGCGTCGCGGCTCCTTCCTGTGAACCCTTTCTGAACCACCTGGAACATCGGAGCCCTGCTGACGCCGTCGCGGCCCAACCTCGCTGAAACCTCCCTCGGAGCCCTGCTTACGACGTCGCGGCTCGAGCTGAGCAGAAACCATCTTGAGAGCCCTGCTGATTGGATCGCGGCTCTCCACGAACTGTACGCCAGAGCCCTGCTGACGCCGTCGCGGCTCACCCCCTCCGAGATCCGGAGGCCCTCCAGCTTGAGGATAAGAACTGGGCCCCAGGTACCCTCGTACCGCATTCCTGCCAAAGACTGTCCCGCTACCCCGACCCTTCCAAAGAGACACTGAGACTTTTGGTGGATCCCTCGATCCCTTCGTGTAAATATTGACCTCGTAACCTTTTTATTGCTGATAAAGAATTGCTTGTCACAAGACAACCTCCTTGAGTCCTGTGTGGTGGTGTTACTGTGCTAGGACGTGATAGGAGAAGGATCTCTCAGGAGACTTCTCGGCAGCGCTCGGCTACTTCGTGCAGTGTGAGGGCCCCCCCTTGGTGGTCGCACCGACTCCTCGGGGTCCGCCTTCCAACATTTGGTGGCCAGCGACGGGATCCGAGCCGAACGCAGTACGTACAAGCCAGTACCCACTAGCTACCCATCCAAACGAATAGCATCATGAGCAGCCAGGAAAACAACGCGACAATCGAGTTCCAGCCCGAACGGCTGGAAGAATATACGCACAAAGAATTAAAACAGTTCTGCAGAGACAAAGGCATTGCAACCACCAGCCTCGGTACCAAGGAAGAGATGCAGAAAGCTCTGAGGGCATGGTTGGAGGCTGGGGCAGGCCCCTCCCAGGAAGAAGGGCCCTTGCCCCTGACGGAGACCACAGCAACCGCACTGACCCCGGCAACCGGAGGAAGAAAGAGCCTAGAAACCGGCCTCTCCGAGGAAGAAATACGAGAGCGGGAAAAGATCCGGAGCCACGAACTAGAGCTCGCCCGACTGCGGCTGGACGGCGAACTCCAGCTGGCAGAAAAGAAACTGGCCCTCGAGCAGCTACGCCTTCAAGAAGAAATAGAAGAGAAGAGACGACACCGGGAGTTGGAGGAAAAGAAACTAACTCTTGAGCACGAGCGCAGTCTCAAGGAGCTCGAGATCAAGGCCAAGAACGGAGGGACCAACACCCCCAGTACTAGAGACACTCTACCGCCCCCCGAGGCCAAGGTGCATATCCCGAAGGAGGTCGTCAAGGAGTATTACAAGAATGACGATATCCAACAATGGTTCAAGGCCTACGAGGTGGCCATGACCTCCCATCGGGTGCCCCGAAAAGACTGGGGCGCAGGCCTGTGGGGGCGATTCCTGAGTGAAGGGCGGGACACGCTGCTCCAGCTACCGGAGGAGGTGATGACCTCCTACGATCACATGAAGGAGGCCCTGCTCACCCGATACGGGCTAACAGCGGAGATGTACCGCCAGCAGTTCCGAGACTGCAAGAAAATC
This sequence comes from Triturus cristatus, assembly GCF_964204655.1. NCBI lineage: Eukaryota > Metazoa > Chordata > Amphibia > Caudata > Salamandridae > Triturus > Triturus cristatus. The sequence goes on along the minus strand of NC_140587.1, from coordinate 124,422,567 downwards.
CCGGGTACCACATGGGTGGAATATGTGGACTTTTTCAGTCGGGCCCTAGAAGGGTGGATCAAAGGCAGCAAAGTAACCACCTACGGACAACTGGTCGACCTCATCGTCTGGGAACACCTTTCCAATAATTGCTTCGTGGAACTGAGACAGCACCTCCTCGACAGCAAAATGACCGACCCGCGAAAACTTGCCGTCGAGGCCGATCGATGGGTCAACTCCCGGGTCCCCCGGAGCTCAATGGGGGAGTACCAGAGGAACCCCAACGGACCCCCACGCCAGCGCGGTGGGGGGGGAGGGCCGAACAGGAACCGAGACCCTCCCGCTGGGGCCCCCAGGAGCCCCCCTCGAGGGCCACCGCAGCCACATCTCTCCCCGAGCCTAGCGCGAAGGGTGGGCCCGGCCCGACCCGGGCCACGGCCACCAGTGACCTGCTATGGCTGCCAACAAACCAGACACTTTGCCAGCGACCCGGCCTGCCCCCTGAACCGAAGAAACGGGGCCGGCGGGCCCCCGCCCCGGCAGCTGACAGCCGCCGCCTTGGGGGGAGAGGAGGAAGAAGAGGCCCTCGACCGAGAAAACACTGAGTGGGAGCCGGCAGCCATGTCCCTGGTCTGCCTGGGTAGCCGAGAGATGGTACCCTGCACCCCCATCCCAACCAACACCCAGAAGTACCGGCAGCAGGTCACGGTCAACGGACAACGGGCCGAAGCCCTTCGCGACACCGGCGCCAGTATCACCGCTGTCCTCTGCCACCTGGTGACCCCTGAACAGATCCTACCGAATGTGCTGTGCCCTGTGCGGACGGCCGACAACAGTGAAAGCCTATGCCAGATGGCCCTGGTCCCCTTCGAGTGGGGAGGGGTGACGGGCCTGCTGAAGGTGACGGTGCGCGACGACGCCCCGGTCGACTGCCTCCTGGGGAACGACTTGGAGAGTTCCCCCTGGGCTCAAGTAGAACGACGAGAGCACCTCCGAATGTTGGGACTGGCTGATTGGGCCTGCGCCATCACCCGGTCCATGACCGCCCCGGCCCCCCGCTCCTCCTCGACCTCCGGGACGGCCCGACCCGAGGGGCTCACACCCCCTCCCGCCAGCAGCGAGGAGGAGGCGGACACCGACCCCGGGCCCAGCGAATCCTCCCCCGACGAGATGGCTTCTCCGAGCGCCCTACCAGAACTGACGCAATGGCAACATGAAGGGGGCCCCACCCGAGAGCAGTTCCAGCAAGAGCAACAGTCCTGTCCCTCTCTCGAAGGGGTCCGACAGCAGGCGACCGCGCAAGCCAACGGTGACCCGACCGGCACCCACTGGATCTACTGGGCCGAGGGCCTGCTGTACAGTGAACAGAAAGTAGCAGAACTCGGGGCCGGCCGCGTGTTGGTGGTCCCCCTCCGCTTCCGGGAGTTCCTTCTCAACCTGGCCCATGATGTGCCCCTCGCCGGACACTTGGGGCAAGACAAAACGTACAGTCGTCTGGTGACCCACTTCTACTGGCCTCGGATGCGGAGAGATGTGGACAACCACTGCCGGTCCTGCCAGACCTGCCAAGCCAGCGGAAAGACGGGGGGTCGGGTCAAGGCCCCCCTCCAGCCCTTTCCCGCCGTCAGCACCCCGTTTGAACGAGTCGGAATCGACATTGTGGGACCCCTGGACCCCCAAACCGCCCTGGGCCACCGCTTCATCCTGGTCCTCGTGGACCACGCCACCAGGTACCCGGAGGCGGTCCCGCTCAGAACTATAACGGCCCCTGTTGTAGGCCGGGCCTTGATGGGGATCTTCTCCCGAGTGGGATTCCCCAGCGAAGTGGTGAGCGACCGTGGCACGAACTTTATCTCCAGGTACATGCGGTCCCTGTGGCAACAATGCGGGGTCACATACAAGTTCACGACCCCATATCACCCTCAGGGGAACGGGCTGGTTGAGCGGTTCAACCGAACATTGAAAGGAATGATCCAGGGCCTGGAAGAACCCCTCAGGCGGAAATGGGATGTCCTGCTGCCCTGCCTCCTGTTTGCCTATCGGGAGGTCCCGCAGAAGTCCCTGGGGTTCAGCCCGTTTGAACTATTGTATGGGCACCCGGTCCGCGGACCACTCAGCCTGGTCAAGGAGGGCTGGGAGATGAAGCCCCGAGGCGCCCCTCCTGACGTCTACCGATACCTCCTGACCCTCCGAAACCAGACCCGCAAGTTCCGAGCCATAGCCGAAGCCAACCTCGAGGCCAGCCAGGAGGACATGAAGCGGTGGTACGATCGCAACACTTCTACGGTAGAATTCGAGCCAGGTCAGAAAGTATGGGTCATGGCCCCGGTCGAACCCGGCGCCCTCCAGGACAAGTGGACCGGGCCCTTCAAGGTGGTGGAGAAGAAAAGTCCCGTCACCTACCTGGTCGATCTGGAGTCCCCCCGGAACCCCCTCCGGGTCCTACATGCGAACAGGCTAAAACCCCACTTCGCCCGGACCGAACTGAGCCTGCTGCTGGCGACCGACGAGGGGAGCGAGGACGACTCCGAGCCCTTGCCCGACCTCTTGCAATCCGACAGTCACGATGGATCGATCGAAGGGGTCCAACTCGCCTCGTCCCTGACCCCGGAGCAGCGCAACGACTGCCAGCGATTACTGCGGGACTACGCAGCCCTCTTCTCTCTCACCCCGGGGGTGACCCACTGGTGCGTCCACGACGTCGACACCGGGGAGAACCCCCCCCATACGACACAGAGCCTACCGGGTGCCTGACCGAGTGCGGGCCTGCATCCAGGCCGAAGTAGCGAAGATGCTGGCCCTGGGGGTCATCGAGCCTTCCAACAGCCCGTGGGCCAGCCCTGTCGTCCTGGTGCCCAAGGCCGCAGCTCCCGGTCACCCCCCGGAGTTGCGATTCTGCGTGGACTACCGAGCCCTGAATGTAGTAACCAAGACGGACGCACACCCGATACCCCGGGCCGACGAACTGATCGACCGCCTAGGGGCCGCTCGCTACTTGAGCACGCTGGACCTCACCGCCGGGTACTGGCAAATCCAGCTCACCCCCGGCGCCCAAGAAAGATCCGCCTTTTCGACTCCGGATGGGCATTACCACTTTCGGGTGATGCCCTTCGGAATGAAGAACGCCCCGGCCACCTTCCAAAGACTGGTGAACAAGGTTTTGGCCGGGCTTGAGGCCTTCAGCGCGGCCTACTTAGATGACATTGCCGTGTACAGCAACCACTGGGCCGAGCACCTCCTCCACCTGGAGGCCGTCCTGGCCGCCCTCCAGCGGGCCGGGCTCACAATCAAGGCCAGCAAATGCCAAATCGGCCACGGATCCGTGACCTACCTGGGCCATCAAGTGGGGAGCGGGCAGGTGGCCCCCCTCCAAGCGAAGATAGATGCCATCCAGACCTGGGAACCCCCCACTACCCAGACCGCTGTCCGGGCCTTCCTGGGCCTCACCGGATACTACCGGCGGTTTATCCGGGACTATGGGAGCATTGTTGGCCCCCTCACAGAGTTAACGTCCAAAAAACAGCCCAAGAAGGTACACTGGACACCCCGCTGCCAAACAGCCTTCGACACCCTCAAAACGGCCATGTGTACTGCTCCGGTGCTGCAAGCCCCGGACTACCAGAAGGAGTTCGTGGTACAGACGGACGCCTCCGAGTATGGGATCGGGGCCGTCCTCTCCCAAACTGACGAAAGGGGGCTCGACAGACCAGTGGCCTTCATCAGCCGGCGACTACTGCCCCGGGAGCAACGCTGGAGCACTATTGAGCGCGAGGCCTTCGCTGTGGTGTGGGCCCTCAAGAAGCTCCGGCCCTACCTCTTTGGCGCCCACTTCCGGGTCCAGACCGACCACCGGCCCTTGCAATGGTTAATGCGAATGCGGGGCGAGAACCCCAAGCTGCTGCGATGGTCCATCTCGCTACAAGGGATGGACTTTGACGTCGAACACCGGCCCGGCAATGACCACGCCAACGCCGACGGCCTGTCCCGCTTCTTCCGCCTTGACGAGGAGAATCCCCAAGGAGATGGGTGACTCTCCATGCCTTCGGCTGGGGGGGACGCCTGTTGGACCTGGCCTCGTGGCGTGGTCCTTAACCCCCTGGATTGTGGCCGTTCCCCGCCCCGGCCGTCACGGGCCATCCGTCTGGACTGCACCAAGGCCCTTCACCCGGAGCTACACGTGGTCGCATACTCCTCGTGGCTCCGCCATCTTGTTGGCATCCACGTCACACCGTGCCCCAGCCGGCGCGACCCCGCTCAACCCAGCCTCGACCCCAACGAAGCCCCGACATCGAGGCACCACGAACTGGCCAGGGGGTGCCGCAGGAACCATTCATCGCCCCGGCGGAGGACAGTATCGATGGGACCCCCAACTGTCCTCCCCTCTCGAGGTGTGATCACCCTGCAAACTCCCATGGGCCTGGCGCCTCTCCTGCTGGGCGTCTGGCCACCTCCACCCGGCCACTCCGCCCCCTCGGGCGCGTAGGTCCGGACATCAAAGGGCTCCAGACCTATATCTGGGGCGACCCCACCACAGCTCGGCAGTTGTATCCCGGAGTCGAGAGCCCTGCTGATTGAATCGCGGCTGACCCTACGGAGAAGAACTCTTGTCGGAACCATCACGAGCCCTGCTGACTGCGTCGCGGCTCCTTCCTGTGAACCCTTTCTGAACCACCTGGAACATCGGAGCCCTGCTGACGCCGTCGCGGCCCAACCTCGCTGAAACCTCCCTCGGAGCCCTGCTGACGACGTCGCGGCTCGAGCTGAGCAGAAACCATCTTGAGAGCCCTGCTGATTGGATCGCGGCTCTCCACGAACTGTACGCCAGAGCCCTGCTGACGCCGTCGCGGCTCACCCCCTCCGAGATCCGGAGGCCCTCCAGCTTGAGGATAAGAACTGGGCCCCAGGTACCCTCGTACCGCATTCCTGCCAAAGACTGTCCCGCTACCCCGACCCTTCCAAAGAGACACTGAGACTTTTGGTGGATCCCTCGATCCCTTCGTGTAAATATTGACCTCGTAACCTTTTTATTGCTGATAAAGAATTGCTTGTCACAAGACAACCTCCTTGAGTCCTGTGTGGTGGTGTTACTGTGCTAGGACGTGATAGGAGAAGGATCTCTCAGGAGACTTCTCGGCAGCGCTCGGCTACTTCGTGCAGTGTGAGGGCCCCCCCTTGGTGGTCGCACCGACTCCTCGGGGTCCGCCTTCCAACATTATGCTTCCTAACCTAGGCCTAAGTAGCAAAGCAACCTTTTACCTACATTTGTCCTACCTTACTCTGCATAATGGTTCTAGCAATTAACTTTTACCCCGTTATCTGTTGAATAAATATCATTTGGGTTCCTTGACACTAGCTTCATTTATTATGCATGAAGAATTCTTAGCATCATATCTTAATTCCCTGGCATGACGTACATAACGGGATTAACATACTCTGTACAAGTCATCACTATCTTCATCGTCGGGCAACAGGGCTACTTTGCATAGTTACAAATATTAATTCGGGTTAATTTCCATAACCACAATCATAAACATATCGATCTAGGTAGACCCCCAAGGCTACCCTTTTGATATGAAAGAACAGCACCTTCACTAGGTAGCGAGAGGAGACGCTTCTACGCTGACATTGACACGGAGGTCTCTGCATGCTGAAGCTTCAACACGGGTGGTCTGACATCCCTTGCGTGGTGTCCAACTCTTGACCAAGGCAGGGGTCCTTCATTTTCTCCCATCAGGTAATGGGGTGGGCTCTTTCCTATGGGATTCTTGGCTTCACACCCACAAATAAGCTAGGTACACTTAGGTAGGTTCCGTATTGTAGAAGTATGCAAAGATTGCTGTTTTTATATATCCCTTCATATATTCATTTCTTTAGCACCGTGGGGGAAATGTTTATACTGTTCACTCTTTTGGTGCTTGTAACGTCTTACGTTTGCTTCTGTCTACTGATTATTGTAGCATATATGTTTTATACTAGAATGATGCTGGTTCAATTAATGCTTATTGAAAGCGTCCCCAAAGTTCATTCTGTGTATCTCTCTGAGACTAAGTGAGCACGATTGACTGACCGAAAAGTAATGTACTGTTTCCACGATCCCTGAAGGGTCATGAGCTGTGATGTTCAGTGGTAGCCAGAAACTATTCGCTCCTTGGTAAAGTTATGGGGCTTATGGTGGTACTGTGAACCAGCTTCTATAGGTATAACCAGTCTTAGGCACCAAGCCCTTAGTTTATGTTGTCCAACAAACGCGCAGATCCTATGTATTTATAGAAACTACACGTCATGCCGCCACCAACGTTGGTTTGGTTCTTATTTAACAGTCAAATTTAACAGTCATGCTTCCTCAGTGACTCCTACTCACATTTAACCAAATACGTCTGTAGTGAGAAGGGAAATCTGCCTCAGGTTAGTAGGTATAACTTATGCATGAGCTGTAGGTTATTCAAGCTTGAAGGATAAAAGATTCCCACATTGTGCAAAACTTTATCTCTTTTCCTTTCTTCTTCCTCCCACAATTTCTGTCACTGGAGACCGCAGTGGGGGTACAGGGTAAGTTGCTCTTAACATTAAAAAAAAATGTAGTTACTATGAAATTATTACAATACGACCTTCCAGCAATGGGCGGTGGTGTTACCTTCGTGATTAAGGGACACGAGGCATTCAGAACAGAGGTATTCTATCTACTCTTAGGTCAGATTCCCATCTCCAGATGCACGCACAAAGTTGTATCATACTTTATTGTAGATGACACACCTGAAGAATACTTTTCATACGTGGACATAGAAGTCTAGTTAACGTACCAAGAGCATATTAATTGGTTGAAAGGTGCCCTCCCACTCACCACAACAAATGTGAGACTCGGTCCGCTCAGCAGAGAAGGAGCAACCTGGCCAGTCCTAGCTGCTTACACGCCGTATCCAAACATTGATACATTGTCAGCAGCAAAAATATGTACACTTTACAGAGACGTAGTAAAACTATATAGAAACCTTACACAGTTTGTAATGTGAACACTGACAATTCAATCTGTGTGAATTGCTCAAGCTGGTCAACCTCAATTGACTACACCAAATATAAACCCACAAACACTGAACGCAGTTATGGGAAGAATGCCCACCATGCGGGAGCAAATTCCATTCTGGATAGCACAGAAAATAGCACAACTTAAAGCAGTATTTCCCCATACGGGCCGGCAGGAAAACACAGAATACTAATAATTTGTTTGCCAATGGGGATGGCTGCACCAATAGATGATTGTGCCACTTGGGGTACAGTTTTCATCCCTGAGAGGATATTCTTGTTCGTACTGCAGAAATGCTTGTGTTTTTAATGTAGAATCAAATTTGTAGTCTACATCGGTTGCAGTGAGAGAATTAGCCCATCGGAGTAACAGAACTCATGGTACTCCCTCAATAGTAGTTTTACCAGATGTATTGAAACAAATACAAAATGAGTACAGGGCAGAACCTGTCCTGGACTTGGGCATAAAACGGATGGGCACTTTTGCCCAGGTATCAGCAATTATGTTGAGTAAAATAAAAGTGGAGGCAGCATCAGTGGTTATACGCCAAGGCCTGAGGGAATTCACTCCTGAGCATCAGGAGCGAGAACTGCCTAAGGTTATCGAAAAAACATATGCTTAGCTGGGTAGAGATGACTTAGGAGTCAGACATGGGAAACCACAAGTGGGGGGTAATTCTGAAAAGGGTAACTCGAAGCAAGCACCCCATTCTTTTTTTAAAAAATGGGATACCAAACAATTAAAAAACAATAAGCAGACTGCATCACTATCACTGGGTGGGTCTCCTCAACAGGAGCCGTCTGAAAAAAAATACAATCTTAGAAACCGTGATAATATTAAAAAACCTCACAGGTATCAGGAAACTGATACACGTTCCTCTCATTCCTGTCAAAGTTCATCAAAAGAATCGGAAAGATCAGAAGAGTGAGTCAAGCCGAAAAGGGAGACAGACACATTGCACTTCAGACACCATTATCAAACAAGAAGATAAACCCCCCAAAAAAACTCAATTTAAAAAAGAAGAAGGTAGCTGGCCTTAAAATATGAAATGCCCAGGCTACTGAGGACCTTGCTTCTAAACAGGGAATGGCCTCTGACAATGCTAGACAGCGCAGTCGAAGTAACAATAGCTCACCTGAACCTGGTGGAATTTCTGGTGATAGCTTCGTTGAATGAATATATTATGGTGGAGACACTGGATACAAGGGTAAGTGCCCCACGTCTTTTATACAAAATTACGCTCCAAATGGAGGGGGACATACCCAGGAAAATGAAAGGTCTCTTTTGGGAGAACCTGAAATATGGATACGACATCCTTTTGGCTGAAAGTGATTGGTCGCCTGAGTTTGCTATGGATTACCCTGAGGGGGAAGATGTCATTTTACCAGCTTTCTATGACCTCGTACCAGTTCACTTAAAAATTCATACACGCAGGAGTGGGTATTAGCGCTAGCTCTCGCTCTTTACCAAAATCATGTTGGGTGGGATGCTGAGTCACCTCATCATGAAATCCCATTAAAATCTACTCCTACTCCACAGAGGCAGCACCCAATAAAACATGATGCAAAGAAAAAAGTCAGGGAAATCATAGATCAACTTGAGTACCAATGTGTGATTGAAAACTGCACCTCTTCAATGAATCATCCTATGTTTCCCCTAATGAAACCCGACAATTCATACAGTCTAGTTTTCGATTACAGGTATTTGAACACATGCACATGAACATTTGCAGTACAAAATACACACAGTGCCGCATTAATGAATAACATTGTGAAGAAAAAATACAAAACAACACTAGATATCTGAAATGGTTTCTTCTGCTTAAATATAGCGCCTTGAAGCAGATATTTGACAGAATTTTCGGCCCCAGGCTCTCAACGGTAATTCTGCTGCAAGGCTATATTAATAGCCCTGGGTTGCTCTCAGCAAGAGTAACAGAGTTACTTCAAAATTGTGATGAGGAGTGATTGTCCTACACAGATGGTATTTATCTGATGGATGATGAGTTATTGGAACACTTGAACAGGGTGAACAACATACTTCTGGGGTTCGCCAATTTTGGCTACGAATTTAACTTTGAATAATCAAAAACTGCCCACTTCAATGTCCTGTTTCCAGGATATGAACTATCAAGTGAGGGGAAAAGCCTGGCAGCTAATTTTGTAGAAAAATGTGTGCTGCTCCAACCTCCAAATACTCTGAAAGGATTACAATTCATTTTAGGATTCCTTAATATTGTCAGAACATACATTTTGGATTATGTTGAAAGGAATAAACCTTTCTACGACTTAATCAGACCGTAGTTTTCAGTCCAACATTGGACACAAGAACACACAGAAATCCTTTGTTCTGTAAAGCTGACATGTTAGCTTCCGAACACTTACACACACGTAAATAACACTAATTTGGTGATCAGTGAAGTAGCAGGTCAATCAGGATACACATACATCACCTTCAATGAAAGCGAAACGGTACCCATGGCATACAAATCTCATTTGTCCACAAACGCTGAAATGCTTTTTGCATACACGGAAATGATAAAGATTGCAGTACAAACAGCTGTAGTGAGAGAAAGAGCACTAGCACAGGAGAAGCCCATAATTGTCGTGACTCCAGTACCAACCTCAGAGGCTGTCACCAAAGCGAGCGTTCCAAACTCAAAAGCACTGCATCGATGACTGATACAATGGGCTAATTCTCTCACTGCAACAGATGTACACTACAAAGTTGATTCTACATTAAAAACACAAGTATTTCTGCAGTATGAACAAGAATATCCTCTCCCGAATGATATCCTGCCTCTCAATCAGTATGAATACAAAATGTATACTGACAGATTTGCCCAGCCTACCATAGGAAGTAAACAGCATTACCACGCAGCATGTTCAATTCTGAAGGGATGAATTCAGGACCGCAAGTTCGGTCCTAGCAATACACAGACGCAGTCTCTAGGAGATTGCACGGTACAGCTGGCAGAAGTAAAAGCCCTTATACTGACATTACAGAATACGGATCTGGAATTTCCCACATTCATTGTGAGTGATTTGTTTTATTGTGTCCGGTCTTACAATCAATATATTCACAATTGAGGCCGGAATGAGCTTAGAGATTCCAAAGGTTGCACAATAAAGCACAAGCTGCTTGGGGACCAGGTGGCAAAGCAGAAAGAATGCTTGCCACAGGCTCATGTACTTTACACATTGAGTCATCAGCGTGTTGGCGTGCACGTTGCAGGGAATTTATTGGCTGATGAAGCTGCCAAGGCGACAGTGGGAACTGCTGCCATTGCTGCAATTACTCGTTCCAACATGAGGATAGACAGATAAACAATGATAGCTGTAAAAGCTATGCACAACAGCTTAGCCTTGTCAAAAGGTTTTCCACTCAAGTACTCCTACAAAATAGATGCACAAAACACTCCATGTGCTCAAATTCAAGAAGTGGGGATAGAGTAATACCGAAGATGGATTGCAGATTAGGATTCATTCTAGCTTCACACAGGTGTCTGGGTTCAGCACACGCAGGTATCGCTGCATCTGTTTCACTACTGATGCAGCATTTGTGGTGGCCAGATCTTGCTAAACAGACCAAGGGTTTTCTCCTCAAGTGCGACATCTGTCAGCAGATGAAAGGTTCCACCGTAGCATGTCCACCACAAACACCACTACTGATCTCAGACAGACCACTCACATGTGTCTAGTTGAACCATTGTGGCCCCTTACACTCTGACGGGGTTTACCAGTACATCTTGGTGGCAGTGGATTCATGCTCTAGATTCCTGTGGGTTTGGCCTCACTACTCGGCTGACGCCCGAACTGTTATAAAGGATTTGGGAGTCTTTATAGGGATATACGGAATTGGCATTTTACATTCTGACTGTGTCTCTGCATTTAGCTCATGGGCATTCAAAGAAGCCAGGGGAAGTTAGGGTGTAGCATTGTGGTACTCCTTCTGTATCATCCCGAGAGAAATTTGATTGTGGAGAGGAAAAACCAGGACTTAAAGCAATCCTTAACAGCTAGGGTATTAGGCTCAGGTGGCAGTTGGGTCAGTCACCCATGTGGGTTCCGGAGGGCACCTAACAACATGCCAAGAAAATTCCTGGAGGCTGTTTTCCATAATGAAGTCTTGTTTGGAATAAGAATGTGGGTATCGACCTTGATTGTGGCAGCACAGCGGAGGATGAAAAACCATTTGACATCAATGATCGTTTGGCTGTTTTATAGGAACGCAGTGAATTCCAGCCATTACAAAGCAACGTAAGTAAAGTACACCACTACTGGAGAAGTGAAAGCTGTTCCAGCAAGACCTGCCTGGGTCCCGATGATTGGGGAGGCGGTCAGAGAAAAAATAGTATACCAATAATAATTTGGGCCATATTACAGAGCACCTGTACCTGTCCTGGCTGTTGAAGGAACAAGAACTGTACTTCTTCGACCCCTTGCCGGATACAGAGACAAGAGATTCATCTCAATTGATCAAATCACACTCTGTGGCCGATACACAACAGTAGGCCGTGTGGGCTCCTGGGTAGCCATCGATCTCCTCTCGGTATCATACAGGAAGTTCAGATGGAAAGATTAATACCCTTTGAAGACTCCACTCTGTGAATTGAAGGAGTTACCAACAATAAAATGCAACTTGTACCTGTTGAAACTGAGGAACATCAAACTGCAAATGACACACAGATCTTAATTCTGCCTAATACCGACATCTATGTTAATATGTTTTGAAAGGAGGCATCTGCCAGCTCCACAAAACCTGCTGAGCTACCAAAGATAGATCGGTCTGCGTCCGACTACTTCATCGATTTTGACGGTTTCTCATCCGATCCCAGTGAACCAGAGTTTCTGCCAGCACCTGTTCCCCACAAACAACAATTTTGCGATTTCTACCTTTGGCTGAAAAAAAACCAACTTTGTTTTTCCCTGGCTTCAGCTCTGAATTGCAATTGGCCTACTGTTCCTAGTACTTTGGATCGGTAGGTATAGTGACTGCTTTTTCTTGCTCCTGAATGGGCATTACCTCTCAGAATGCTCTGCAGTACAACATGTGAACTTGGCCTTGAAACCACATGCATCATCACACCGTCAACAGACGGACCTGTCCTTAGTGAACATTACAGCAGTTCCAGTTCCTGAAAGAAAGTTTGGGACAGAGTTTCCTATGATGTGTATGGTCCTACTGAACTTTTAAGAATACCTAATTTGTTCAAAATGTATCTCAGTGATATGATCACCTCTAGTACTCTCTCTCATGATTGGGATATTGAAACTGTGCATACTATGCTGTCTGAGGAAGATCCTTCTCCTACCTGGCAGCCAAGACATGGAACTCCCTCCCCATCCACCTCCGGCTAACCCAGGACCATCTCTCCTTCAGGAAGCAACTCAAGACCTGGCTTTTTGAGAGTAACGTTCCCCTCTCTCCCAGCGCCTTGAGACCCCTCCGGGTGAGTAGCGCGCTATACAAATGTTATGATTGATTGATTGATTTAGAACAATCTGCTGCATTTTCAAATGATGAATTGCATGATGATACATCTAAATTAGGCAACAAGTTTTGTTACCAACACTATGGTCAACATTTTATGCACAAAGCAAGTATCCCATGTAATGTTTTCACTTGCTATCAATGGGAACATTACCCAACACCGTGGAAAGGTAGTTCAACAACATTTGCACAGAAGTTTGCTTATTTTACTGGGTTTAACACTTCAGACCAGGCATCTTATTACTGTCGGCTTGCACCTATACCTCCAAAGAAAAATATGCTCACTAACACTAACCTGATAAACGCTGCTTCCTTTATTTCCCAACTGTCTTTACAGGGTTTCAACTTTTGGAGGAACACTATAGACCAGTAATCTGTCTTGGAGACTTAAGATTGGCTGGTTCAGGAAACTGAGGCCCTCTTTAGAGCATGGCTCATATCACATGATTTTCCTGAACAGGACTGTGCAACAGACTTCCTATCTTGGGCTAGCCAAGATCAAGGATTTAAAAAAGCCCTCAGATTCCATCACCTATACGCTTTGAAGGTTGGCAAAATTATACATTACACATTGAGGAAACATTAGATGCTATGCAAGACAATGGTTTTTACAAGTCATCAGACCCCAATTGGAAGGGATGGTTTAGCCTATCGACACAAATAGGTGTCAGTCAAGATTCTGGGGCACCACCGAAGGGTTTAGTATTCATAGGCCTGTTCAGTGCTATGTACAATCAGAAAACCTGGGGATGGTGATACCTTACAGTGTTGGGAAGTTATGCCAAGAGTGGCTAAATACCTCAATACTGTGCCCCGATTGGAACAACACTTGTCCCTTCTCTCAGATGAAATGGAACTTAGGGATTTTTTGTAAGATCTCATGAAGCCACATAAAAAGCGCATCTTGTATGCTATTTACAACAAGCTATGGAAAATCTCCCAACAGGAGGCTACTGAGATGCTATGTGAAATTGATAGGGTTAACCTTGAAAAGGCTTTGGCTATAGTTGACAATGGTATGATCACACTATTATCCAGAATGTATTGGCTGGGCAACATTGTGTCTTCTACAGTAGATATAATGGAATAGGATTTGTCTATTCCACAACATGGACAATCACAATTACGGTTCATTCTATTATTAAACTTGACGCTACAATCATTGCGTTCTGGCCACGCGCCTTGGCGTTACATTAACAGCACGACTCTGTTCTCTGTATACAATCCAACAGAAAGACAGATGGTTATGGCACGCAGAGATGCAAAATACACCATGATGCACATTGAAAAATTGGACCAATTACTTTTCTCCGTGGCTGAGTCACATTCCTCATAATGGTTAATCCATGGCTATATTACACTGCCAGTTACGACATTCCTATTTCGCTACTGCTTAAAATACTATCAGGTAGGCAGATATGACGCGCCACTAGAAGGGTACATATGCGAGAACTGGGAGTTACCATACAGATTTAGATGCAGGAATGAGGACACTGAAGTTTTTCTCAGCGGTTCAAACTGTGAAAGTGCTTTAAGTGGGTCCTTAGTTTGCAAGGACATTTCACTTCACTGGGCCTGTAATGCTTCAGTTGCAAACTTGTCCTGTTACTTGAAGGGTTCTCCAGCTGCAGTGATTCATCCGGTGTTGGAGCTGCTCTCGAATGGGAGCTAGTTGATGCTGAATGATCAAGGCTGTTGTGGGATGGCACCAGGCATCAAATATCTGGCCACAGTAAGTTCCAGGGTTACTTGCTGCAGGCAAGTATTGTTTCCACCGGCCCACACAGTTAGGGAGGCAACAGTTTCCTTTATACAGTTTGATTCTCTGAAAAAACTGAAAACCATGCTTTTTCAGAAAGATATGGCATTAACCTCAGCCCGGGAGACGTTTGATCTCCAGGTTGCAAGGTCTTCATCTGAGATACAGGCAATAGTTTGTACGAACATCCAGCTCCATTTTGGAGAAATGGTGCATCGTATCTTCACCTATTTAAAGAGGTTCTGGACTGTTGAGCACCTTTCAGACACTCTTCAGAGTCATTTCTGCATTCATACACCCTTGTATTGGGAATCGTTTTTGGAGGGCTACCGCTGGTCCTGCTACTTGTAGTTGGAATCCCGATTTTAGTTTTTCTGCTTCAAAATTTGTCGCCCCAGTTCATTGAGAGATGAAAAAAGCATGGCTGGTGCAACGTTGTTGTGAACGCATGGTGCTCCATCTGGGCACACCTCGGCTTCAGGAGGTAAGTGAGCATTGGTTCCTATAATGCAGACCAGTATGGTTTGACTGCATCTTGCCTGTGTTCCGCTGCCTATTCTGTGGATACGAATGCGTGTTGGACTTTTGTCTGACCCTTCCATCGGATGCACCTCTGGAAAAAGATGTACTACTGGACCCCTTAAATGCCACGTTTATCGATGTCCTTGGTGTATTCCCATGTTGATGATAGCGTTCTTAAAGCCTCCATAGAATGCTTCAGCTTCTAACGGAATGGACAACAGCTCTACAATAGGCTCTCAGGTATTGAGTGCTTCCTCAGCAGCTTCTGTGAGTACCGGAGAAGATCACCTTTGCTCCATTGACCTGATACAAGAGTTGTTAGAGGGACCGTCTTTTGCAAATGCGAGCAACTGTGATGTTGTGTCTCCCACACAGGACACATAAAGATTTGTTTCTCTGTGTGATGGGAAGAATTCAGCCTTTTTTCCAAAACAAGCGAAATTGGAATGCAAAATATTGTTTTTGTTTTATTTTTCTCAGTGCTCAGTTTGTCTGATCATGAATTGACTTTTAGTTGACTTGTAGAGCCCTGTATTTTACTTTGCTAGTAGTACCTTGTTATCGTTTTTTCATATAACATGTTTTTAGATGTTTTTAGGCAATATTTTTATGCTTTTTAGCAGGCTTATTTTTGCATTAGTAACCTTGTCGACCTTCCAATGAGAAGTGGGTGTTATGTTTCCTAACCTAAGCCTAAGTAGCAAAGCGACCTTTTACCTACATTTGTCCTACCTTGCTCTGCATAATGATTCTAGCAATGGCCTTTTACCCAGTTATGTGCTGAATAAATGTTGATTGGGTTCCTTGAAACTATCCTCATTTATTATGCATGAGGATTCTTAGCATCATATTTTTTTTTGCTTTATCTGTTCATTAGGTTTTTACATATGTCATATAGTAACAGGCAAATACATTATCAAAAGAACCAGTAGGCAAGCTCCAGAACAGAGTATTCAACACATTAAATCGGTAATTTGGACCCATAAATAGGATCAATCTTTTCTCTATGACGTAACTGATCTCATCCTTGATCTACCATTCCAATGTGGATACATTTCTTATTGAAACACAAGGCAATCATACTGCGCGTGTACATATTAGCTTCAAATATACAACGTCTATATCTCCTCATGACCATGTCGCTATAACCAACTTGTTGATCAAACGACCATATAGATAACATTAAAACAGTAAAACACCAATGGAAGGGACACGGAGCGAAAGCAGGAAGGCCTATATTGGTGGGGGGGTGGGGGGAAGAGGTAATTGACCACTTTGAAATCACTGATTATACATTTGCACATATACATATGCTATCATCATAATATTAATACAAGGTGGCTTGAGGCATATGAATCCTACTATACATTTCAGATCACATTGTGAGACACATTACAACCCTTGTATTGAGTAACTTTAGTCAGTGTTAGGAATGACAGGCAGGCCATCCGAGGTTAACAACCCCTGAAGCACGCACAGCATTATGTTCCATGCCATGGAAATGGGGTATTTGCGAATCCCTAACGTATCCTCCCTTACTAATGAGACTGCTTCGGCTTTGGCCCAGTTTATCATAGAGTGGAATTATGCTTTCATCGGTGGGGGTTCTTCTGCCTTCCATCGGCGTGTGGTAAGACTTTTAGCCATGGCCAAACACAGGTCTAAAAATCTAGAAGAGGCTTTATTCTTTTTACTTCTAGGGAATATCCCCATTATGCACGCTTCTCATGTCTGCAGCAGCTCTCTATCCATGCTGATATCTAGGAAACAGATCACCCGATCCTAATACGTTTGCAATTTGGGGCATGGCCAGAGCATGTGTAATAGATCGGCATTTATCAATTTACATCGTGGGCAGCATGTCTCTATCCTATTAAAATACCTGTTAATCTTGTCTGGAGATAGGTATGCTCTGTGCACAACATGGAATTGAATAAGCCTAAAGCGCACATTTCTTGGGATCTGCCTGGGTCTTTCCAATACCATGGACCATTCTGTAGCTGTGTATGATCGTGACATGTCCATTTCGCATTTATTTTGCAGTGGTGTTAAATCTATTATGGTGTGTTCCCAAATCGATTCCGCAATCCATTTTACGAGATGTTGCTCCGTACCCATCACATGTATGTACTGCATTAGGAAATGTGTTGGGGGTTCCTGCAAGATATTTCCCCAATTCTGCCTCAGCATGGCCAATCATGAGCTTGACCTTGCTCTATATCAGGGGCATACATGTTTCCTATCAGAATATGGCGCCCATCTAATCCGCCCCTCAGGAACACGTATCCACCCTCTTTGTCGGTAACTACCTCATCTATTGCAAAAGGCGTAACTGGGCGAATCCAGATTAGGGCCCCTCATGCAAATAATGGATAATCCATTGCATATACTTTACCCCTCCACCTACGTTTCAATCTGGCTGTTGCTACCATGTTTAAATGTGTCTCTTGTAAAAGCGCTATACGCACATTATGCCTCATGAGATATGAATATACCGCATATCTTCGGGATGGTGTGCGTAGATCACACACGTTCCATGTGATTATCATGTGATCCATCCTGGCAGTATTTTATGTAAGAAGTAAAATGTACCTCGGCTTACACATTTATCTGTGAGTTTGAATCGGATATGCACTGATGCATCTCTTATACCCCCCAGGGTGGCTCCTGCAATGGAAAGAAAAAGGGATAGACCAACAGGGAAGGGGAAGAACATTATAAGAGCGACACCCCTACCCATGGGGTGTTGCCCAAACCCAACAGGCAGCAAACCAACAGCGTGCACTACTGGTTTCCAATAGACGGGAGGAATAGAGGGACATGTAACCACACAGGGCATGCCATTGTGACTCCCCAAGTGACTACTAATCATGTGTAGGAAGATGTGTGTAACAGAGAACAACCCACAGGGACGGAGTGTAGTTCCCAGTGTACCATCCTATGGGCTAACAACGCCATATCATATAACATTTTAAGGATAAATTACCCAAGGCAGTTCATGAAACAGTTCTCGATGCAGGCGCCAATATCAGTCCATGTCATGTAATACCATCTGCTGTCTGTCGCAGACGTCAGACATTTGTAGCGAAACCAAGTCTGAGAATCCTGCCACTACTAAACCCCAGCTTCTAAGGAAGGAAATGAAGTGTCAGCTTTGTCGTCTAGCTCCGCATTTTTTGGCAACTGTGCAGAGCTGCAGACCACAGCCTGTCGCACCCGGCAGATCTGATCCGGGCCAGGTGCCGCCGATATACCCAGAAGTTGCTGCCCAGGTCGCCGCTGTTGAGTTCTTTCTCCCCTTACTTACGATTTCCATGCAATTGATGTGCCAATTGATAGGTTGTGGTCCCGAATACTGTGCTGAAGTCTCAAGCCAGTCCCAAACGTCTTGAGGTGTGTCATAAAACCTTGAGTTCCCATCAAAAACCACTCGAAGTCCTGTGGGAATTCGCAATAACTACGAAATGTTCAATTGACAAAGCTTTTGCTTAACTGTGGTTGGACCTTCATCGTGTAGTCGGGTAACAACAGGACCTTGGTATACTCGAACTTGACCTCATCTAATTTCCTAGTCTCCCGCAGGATCACGTCTCGATCCTTGAAGTGCAGCAATTTAAAGATGAGCGGTCGTGCTCTGGCCCCTGGAGCTCGTTTCCTGCCTGAGACGCAGTGCGCTCTTTCAATGGTGAAGAATGGGGAGAACGTGGTAGAAGGTAACATGAAGATAGCCATGAAAGTTACCACATCTTAGCCTTCTGCCCCTTCCAACAGCCCAATCAGCATCTGGGAGCTGGTGATCCCCACTTGTGCTGCAGCCAGGCGCTGCTGTATTCAGCCACTTTTATCTGCCGATTGGGTGTCAGGTAGGCCCGTCCCTGTACCCACCGTATTTCGCTCCCTAGTTAGACCTGCTTTCCAATTTTCGTAGAAAGCTGCACCCATTCCTTGTCCGTTCAGCTGTAATTTGTCTCCGAACACCAGAGTCCTCCCATTTGTTTAGCAGAAATAGTGAGGGGCTCACCACCAGCTTTGGCCTGTTGTCCCATCGGCGCTTGTGCAGCCGTGTCCTTTATTGCATGACCGGACCAGCCCGATGTTTCCCTGGGCCGTGTTGGAGTTCCCCGTAGTCAGCACCGCCTACCTCTGCTGTTTTCCAGGAGCGCTGATCCCAGCCTCCGGCGTGCTCTTCTCCGGTGTCCAGCAGTGTTCCGCTTGCAGAAATCCTGCCCCTTCAATCTCCTCCGGTCAGAGCTATGCGCAGGGTGCCTCGCAGGCCCAGCGCAGTCCGTGTCCTCTCTGCCTCAGTGCGTCACTCCGCTGCTGCACCCTCACGAGCGTGTTCACAGCGCGATACAGCGCTTCTGCAGTCACCCGGGATTTTGCCGGACCTTTGGACTCGGCACCGTGACAGGAAAATCTGAATGAGACAGAGAAATATACTGAATTAAGGGGATGGATGGCGGAGCAAAATTAATATGCATCCACCATGCTCTCCCTGCAGGCCAGGCCTCTTTTGATGCTTGTAATGTCTTACGTTTGCTTCTGTCTACTGATTATTGCAGCACCTATGTTTTATACTAGAATGGCGCTGGTTCAATAAATGCTTATTGAAAACGTCCCCAAAATTTATCCTGTGTATCTCTCAGGGACTATGTGAGCATGACTGACTGAGCAAAAGTACTGTACTGTTTGCACGATCCCTGAGGGGTCAAGGGTTGTCATGGTCAGTGGTTCCCAGAAACGATTCCCTCCTTGGTAAGGTTATGGGGCGTATGGACTGTAAGTCACCTTACAACAGAGCCTTCCAGGCATTACGGGACCTCCACTGGCTGCTAATACAGAGTAGAGTCTCTTTTAAGGCTCTTTGCATTACCTATCGGACCTTGCACAACGCTGGCCCACAATTTTTTAGACAAATGTTCATCTAGTACAGTCCTGCCAGAACATTGAGATTATTGGAGAACAGAACATGTAGCAGTGCCAACCTTTAAGAGAGCACGCTGGGGAGGAAACCAATATTGTGATTAGCACCTCAAAGAAAGTGGACTCCCTCCCTCTGTATTTTACAACATCCCCCAATCTTCTTCACTTGCTTGCCACCCGACTTTTTAATCAATAAACAAGATAGTTGTGATTAATTTTCAATCATCTCATGCTACTTTGTCTCCAGACACATTTGAGTATTCAAGCGCGCTACAAACCATAATAACATAACATAACATGGTGGCACCCTTGAGCTAGCTGGTCTTGGCACCAAGCCCTTAGTTTATGTTGTCCAGCAAACGCGCAGATCCAATGTATTTTTAGGAACTAAATGACAGTGTAGAATATGCAGTTAGTTATAGCATCCACCAGAAAGAGCGTTACCAATCGTAAGTCATTTGTTTTTTCTTTGATATGTCAGATATTTTTTGGGGGGGATTGATTTTATTGCCATCAAATAGAACCATCTGGTACAGAGAAATAGACCCATTCAGGTCAGATCAAAAAGCTTATCATCCACATCAAGAAATACCATAAATCCAAGAAAAATTAATACATAATCAGAGAGTGACAGCCTTCTATACATGATAACAAGCACTATCAAGAAGAAATAAAAAATGAGAGATATTAAAAACAGATTTAATTCTGCATTCTTATGGCTGAGAATGGCTCCCCAAAACCTTAACCCTAGTTTCCAACTACGGAGATCCTTTGGGTAGTATAGACTATACTCAAGATTAAAAATAACATATAATCTTGCTCTCCACATCTCAAAAGAAGGGGAGTCTTTTTGTAAACAAGACAAGGCTGTACACAGCCGGGCCACAGCAGTTGTCATAAAGATCAGATAACTGACTTGCGATGTATCCGGGCCGGTCACAAACCCCCTTGACAAACCCAATAACATTGCCAAGGGCGTGATTCCCTTACCAGTTACATTAGTTAAAAGGCCTCTAATCTTGAAAGAAATTGATTCAATTTTGTGCATTTAAAAAACATATGGTGGATATGGGCTGTGGCTGCCCGACAGCAAAAGCATTTGCCATCATTAGTGCCACCCCACTTCAGCATTTTAGCGGGCATGTGATAGAGGTTAAAAATTGTTTTATAAGGCTGTCCCATGAGACTGGAAAAAATCATGATTTTCTCGGCAATCTCTATGGTCTCCTGCAGGATCCCACCCTCCTGCCCTAAGATACTGTTCTGTTTCAGATTCTGGGCCTCCAAATAATCCTCCTGCCTTTCCAGAAGACACCTATAGAGACTGCCGCTCTTAACTCTACAATTAATTGCTTCAATGAGGGCACTTGTACCTATTACCACATGTTGTAGTTTTTTCGTCAAATGGTCCCGAATATGCAAAAGTTTTAAAAAATCAGTATTGGGCAGACAGAATTTCTCTCCAAGTGCAGACAATGCATATATATAATCTTTCTCAAAGAAGTCCCAAATAATTGAAATCCCCTTAAGTTTCCATCTAGTCATCGTCGTGTCCCAGAAAATAGCAGATAGCAGTTGTGTTGCTGAAGTAGTTGTATAGTAACCAATTCTACTAATCTTTAGATTTCTGCAAACCTGTTTCCAAACTCTAAAGGCTGCCCAGAGGACCTTAAATCGTTTTTTTTTGTAATAGCTAGATTTGACCACCCTAAACAAACATCTCTCTGCTTCAGAGCCAAGCAACATTTGGTAGATAGAGGGAGCTTCTGCCTGGTTACTACTTGCTTATCCCATTAATTAAAATCCCCATGTTATGCAAGACATGCATAATAGTAAAAAGAAAAATTTGGGACACCTCATGCTCCCGGATCTCTGGGCAACATCATAAATTTTGTCGCCCTCCGTGATTTTTTCTGGCCTCAAATAAAGCTGCCACATATCGACAGCAGCTTCTGAAGCTGCATTCTGCTGAGCTCTAATGGTACTGACCTAAAATAGTACAGCACCTTAGGCAGTATGTTCATTTTTAAGACATCACATCTTCCAACCAACGAGAGATATAGACATCCAATGCTATCCATCTCTTTTTTTATTCTTGCCAGCATAGAGCCCCAGTTAGCAGTAACTGAGTCATCAAGACAGGCTCTGATTTTAATACCTAAATAGACTGCCTCTGCTGTAACTCTTGGATCTTTGAATCGGGCCTGGTTAGTACATATAATCTGGGTTTTTATATAATTTAGTTTATACCCAGAGAATTGTCCAAAAATAGCAGCCAGACTCTCTATTTCAGGCATTACTACAGCTGGTGCTGTAGTAACTATGGCCGCATCGTCTGCATAAACAAACACGCGATACTCTTCCCGCTGGATTCGAACTGAACTAATAATCGTGTTATGTTCCAAAATAAACAAGAAGGGGTTAATATACAAAGCAAACAATAAAGGACAGCAAGGGTACCCCTATCTTGTCCCTCTAGAATTGATGGCTGGCTCAGATTCTTAGCACATCACACAAATTAGAGCTATAGGTGACCTATACATAGCTTTTACTGCGTTCACAAAAACCCATTGCAAAGCTCGAACAGTAGAGTACCTTTCATAGAAACTCCCAGGAGAGACGGTCAAATGCCTTCTCGGCATTGAGCAGTATCAGCCCCAACGGGGCGTGGTGCACCCTGGCTAAATCAAATAAAACCACCACTCTACTGATATGATTGAGGTTGCCTCTACCCGAAATGAAACCATGCTGATGGATCGAAACCAGGGGAGTAATTAGCCGGGCTAACCGCATGGCCAAGATCTTTGCATAGATTTTATCATCACAGTTCAGCAGGGAGATAGGTCTATATGTACATGGCAGTATAGGTGGTTCTTCCCTTTTTTCAAAGATAACAATGTTTGCTGTGTCCCAAGACAGTGGTGCCCGCCCCTGCTGAGCCTCCTGAAAGGTTAACAACATATCCGTTTTTAATTCCGGGAAAAAGACTTTAGAATTCTGAAGGTAGCAGATCAGGATTGGCTGCCTTACCTATTGCTAATGATTTAATAGCATCTTCAACCTCTTCCAGTGTGATAAGGGTATCTAACTGTGCGGATTCCAAACTATCAAGAATCTGACTAAAAATATCTTGCGACAGAGCATCAGAAGCGAAGCACTCTCCTTCTACATCCTCTCAGTACATATCCTGATAGAAGGTCCTAAGCGCTGTCAAAATCTCAGATGTATTAACCAATCTCCTAGTTGAATCCTCCACGGAAACTATCCCCCCCTTCAAACTCCTTACACCGAACCCATTTCGTCAAGCACCTACCGATGGCCTCTCCTTATTCATAACATTCTTTTCTGAATACTTGTTATCTACTGGCAATAACTTCTAATCATAGAGAATGAATCCTGGCCCTACAGTGTGCCACTTCTGCTTGTAGTGCAGTGTTTGACACCTTGCCCTGCATACACTGTATCAAATTATATTCAGCCCTTCTAAGATCTTCATATAAGCCCTGTATCAGAAGATTGTGCTGTCTCTGTTTACGGAGGCTGAAACAGGATTTCTCCCCTGAGCCCAGCCTTTAAGGCATCCCACTCAAAGGTGTGGGCAGCTGTGTTCCTGGTGATTTCCGAAAATTGAACAATCCAATGCTTGATGTGACTGACAAATGACTCATCCAGTAATAGTTTTCTATCAAACGATAAGACTCCCTGGGGCCGGGAGAGACCCTGCACAGGAATATCTATTACTACGGGACTATGATTGGAAGTAAGTCTGGGGTATAACTGGATATTAGCATCCTCGCCATTACCCTTGAGAGAAAAAAGTTATGTAACCTGACACACTTATTGTGAGGACAGGAAGAATATGTAAAACCAGGATCAGGGTATCTCTTTGTATACAACAAATTCATTAGGCCTTGTTCAGACAGGAGCCCCTGTAATGCCCTAAAGACATTACGCTTCCTACTAACATACCAACTGTTACCTGGTTGTAATTCTGGACCATCAAGATTTATATTGAGATTCGCCACAGACTACCAAGGGAGTGGGCCAAGATGCAAGATCAATATTAAGCAAGTTCAAAATCAGTGCCTCATCCAAATATGACCCATTAACAGAGCAAATAACAAATTTAGTTGAGCTAATGGACCAATTAGCATTCACCCAGCGTCTGTGTTTTTCCGTGATTATCCTACCAGCCAGACATATGCTTGACTTTGTCAAAATGGCAAGCCCTCTGGTTGTAGAGCAACGCTGTGTACAGGCTAATACTTTATAGCCCAATTCTTCCATGACCCTACGTTTCAGTTTGTAATACTCTTAACTCCATTGCAACCCTCTGTCTATTAGCCTTGTCATTCAGATCAGACATGTAAAATGAGCAGATTTGCAATCTCACGGCTGTCAGCCCATCCTCATCTAAACAACAAGCATATCTCCACACCTACATGATAGTGATGATTAATGTGAAAATCTGCCGAGTACATTTTTGTTCCAAGATTCACCTACAAGGCTTTTCATTTACTTCCCCCCCACCCTCCCTCCTCAAATCCGTGCCCCCGCACTGTTCCTCCTGGTGGCCCTATGGCCCAAACCCCACTTGCCTACCTCCCCTTGACCCCTGTGGCCACCCCCACCCCACTGTGGAGAGCCACCCCACCCGCCCGAACTAACAAGGCATAATGACCCACGGGTCCAACTGATGGGAAGCTCTTCTTGCCCCCTTAATCTGTCTCCCCCGCAGAAAAAACGGAATTACCACCTAAGTGTTTACTACCATCTACCCCTTCCTGGCGCCACACATAGAAAATCATCTGAAGCTAGACTCCACGCCCCTATATGATAACTTAAATTGACTGCAAATATTTTTTTTCCTGAACCCCAGGAGAAAGAAACTGAGTTTGGCCCTTACTAATAACCTTCAGTTTTGCAGGATTGAGTAAAAAGACCTGGGCACCTTTACCCTGAAACAATGGCATTAATTGCTGCAGTTGAAACCGGTTCTTGACCGTCACGTGGCGAAAATCATGTGTAACAAAGAACTCACTCTCCTTCCCAGCCCATTTTCTCTCTGGCAGTGCAAGATCATAAATAGCTTCACAGGCCAGAAAATTATTTAGGCAGATTAGAATTGCCCTTGATGTAAATGTTGACTGTCCTGAACGTTGGTGCTACTTAAAAGGGAATCGATGAGCACTCTGAACTTCAAGGTCCCCAGTCAATTGCGTAATCACTGGGAATGCTTCCGTGAATAGTTCTACAATACATTTTCGTTCATTTCTTCAGGTACGCAGAGAATTCTGAGGTTATTCCTCCTAAGGCAATTTTACAGATCAGCCAGTTTCCACTGCATTCCTTCCTTTTGTGTCCTTAGAGAGTCCGTGAGAGATCTTTAGGCAACAACCTCATCTTCCAATGTTGAAATTCGAGTCTCTGCTTTGCTTATCCTCTCCACAATTTCAGAACAAGACTTAGCGGCTCGCCGGATGGAATTCTGTAGCTTGCGGCATGCACCTTGGGTTATTTGGTTCTCTGTCCAGGTCTCCTCTCTGTGTGCCATAATACTCTGGCAAATGACAGGGAACAAAATTTCTTTAGAGCTGCTCAGTACCCCTGAGTTTACATGTGTGGTAGCCTCCTCCTCATTGCCCAAAAGACCAGGAGAAAAAGAGTAATCCTTCACTAATGACCCTGAGACTCCCCTGGACTCATCCACCAGCAACACTCTATGCTTCCACACAGTAGATGGATCGGTGCAGATCTTTCTTGTGTACCCATCTTCGAAGTGTAGATTGCTTGTGTCATTCCCATCGCTGTGAAAGTTCTCCACCTAGCCAATACTTTGTAGCACCTGGTCTCTCATCACCGGAGTTAGAGGGATCTGACAAGGAAAAAAAATGTATCACCAGAGTCCGCCTCCTTTGCGGCATCGGGGTTCTCAGAGCGGTGGTTTTGGTCTGCCCAATTCCGGGCTTTATGGCCCCCGTATTTTTTTCCCTCACCCCCTATCTGTTCTCACCAGTGCAACATTCTTATGCCGAGGTGCTCTTGAGTGTTCTGCATCCATGCACAAGGAGCTCGGAAGAGCGGTAGCCTCTTTGGCTTCCCCAACCGAGACCCCTCCACCGTTTCTCTAAATACACTCTAGAGATAGAAGCCCCCTCCGTCTCGCCTGTACCACCCCTATTTCCAGAGCTAACCTCACTGCTTCAAGTTGAATCTTGAGTGGGCTAGCAGGGCCTCACTTGCTGATTCAGCTGGATATCTGTATCAACAGTTTGGACACTTGAGCCGTCCTCAGTCAGTACCACTTCTTTTTCAATCTCTGGAAGGTGTTTTTTTTGTTTTAGGTAGCTACAAACAATGCAGGGACCATTTTTTTGCCTTAGGCAGAAGGACAGGATTTCTAAAAGGCATCTCTGGAGCTGCACGGGGCACCTCCCACTGCGCTCAGCGCTCCCTCGACATCCTTCGCAGACCCAGAAGCATTAGCCGGTGCTCAGCTCTTTGAACTTCTTGCGGGCTTTGGTGGCATCAGGGCTGCGGGGTGAGTAGCTCCACGTCTGAACAAGTTGGACAGTGGTCCAAACATGCTGGGACGGAGCCAGGTATGTTTTGATTCAAGCAATAGTTGAAATTGCGTGTAAATTGTATATGCCGTCCAAATCATGCCCAACTAATATTTAGGATCTGCTTGGCCGGGTTTAGAGATCGCAGGAGCCAGCTAAAACATACAGGAGACAGTGGGCGTTGACTAGGAGGGAAGGAGTAAGCTTACTCGACCACAGGAATGGCCGCCATCTTGCCTGTCAGCGTAGCTATTAATGTAGTTGTATTTTCTCCCTAGCTCCTCGCGGAGATGATCTTCCTTTTTATAATATGGAGATTTGGTCGACGATCTGTAAACAAAGCAGACGCAAGTAAAAATGTGAATTTGATTTTAAAAAGTATTGAGTCCTTTGGAATGCACTGTAAACACACAGGGCCCGATTCACAGAACTAACTTAAGACAAAATCCTAAACTTACTACCATTTTGGTATTCACAGAAGGCATTTAGGAGTCCTAAACTTAGGACTCCTAACTTCTGTGAATACCGAAATGAGTAAGTGCCTTCTGTGAATACCAAAATGAGTAAGTGCCTTCTGTGAATAACAAAATGGTAGTAAGTTTAGGATTTTGTCTTAAATTAGTTCTGTGAATCGGGCCCACAATGCTATCCAATGCTTATTGTTCATTTGCTTTTCACAAATAACAGAAATTCCTATTTTATTCCAAAAGCCCTCTGAAGAATGGGTCTTCTGGCTCCCTACATTGTATTGTTCCATAGAGGCTTTTGGATCTGTAGATGATAATGCTGGTGGTGAAGTACTGGGTATAAAAATTGCCATGAGGAAAGAATTACTTGTAACATTTATAGTTCATGGCAACTGATAGACATCTAGCCGCAGGTTCCTTCAATTTCCTAGGCATCAGACTGGATCCGGAAGACTTTTCTTTGAGCAGTACCCTTGCGCACCGATAGGTGGCATTGGTCGGCTCTGCACGACATTGTTGGCGTCGTCTTCACTGTTGTGACGTCCGTGTCACCTATATTATTTTCTTTCCGTGCCAGTTAGCGCAGACCCGTGAAGAGAGTTACCCTCTGTCACTTTTCCACAGGCTTTTATTGATGTTTAGTCAAACCTTTTTGGAGTGTATGGATGTCCAAGATGACTTCTTGATTCAAGCCATGCAGCACCTGTCACTCTGCCATGTCGGTAACGGATCCACACCTGGTTTGTCTTTGGTGCCTGGAGCATGATCGCTACTCGAAGTGGTGCTCCAACTGCCAGGCCATGACTCCGAAAGATTTGAGGGAGCGGCACCACTTCGTATGCCCTGGAGGTATGGTTCTTGGCCCGGTCGAGAGTAAGGGCTGGGCACCGATCTGGGAGCCCAAAGTCTTCATCCTCCCACTCAAAGTCTTTGAGTTGTTCAGGTAAGAAGCATAAAATACACAAGAAGTCTAAGCGTGCTTTGATTTCTCCCCATCGGTCGGCTGACGGGATGGAGGAGTCTGCATTCTAGGCCTCGTTCAGCTGAACCTGTGCCTGGTTCGGCCCTGCACTTCCCCACCTTCCCGGGAGCAGAAGCGATCCCTACCGAGTTAAAAAGACTTCTTTGATGCCACGTGCTTCATTTTGGGCAGCCTGTCCCTACTGGCGTGCCTCTGAGCCCCATAGGTTTAAAGGGGGTTCCACTGGGTTCCATGCTGGCGGTTCCAGGCCCAGCACTGATGACTCTCATGAATCGAGTAGTGTATCCGGACTGATGCTGGTCGTTGCTCTGCAATCTTCCCTGGCATTGGCCCCCATGCCAAGACTCCTGACGCCGCTGGTGCCTACCGGTAGCATCAGCCCCATTCTCATCCCTGATGACCCAGAGCCGAATCAGCACCTACCGTCACTGATCACAGCGCCTATTGAACGCTTTGGTTCTAGGTCGGTTCCTTAGCCTTATTCTGAAGGGCTTGGAATGAAGGAAGATGGGGAGGGGTCGCTGGACCCAATTGAAGATCAGCTAGAGCAAGAAATGGGCTGCTATGAGGAAATAGGTGAGGTCAGTTGACTGTAAACCTCTCCAGAGTATGGTCTGCTTTCCCCCCTACAGTGGCTAGGGAGGAGGGAACTTCATAAGCTATGGTGGTGCAATGGGCAGCTGAGGTCCTGGGCCTGAAGCCCCCTTATTTGGCAGTCAAGATGAACATCTTGACAGATGCATTGAAACCGGCTGTCTCCTCAGCAGAACCACTCCTGTCTTTCAATAAGGCCTTCACTAGATGTCCTACTGGGAACCTGGTCCAAGCCCAGCACAGGGGCTCCTGTGAATAGGCCAATCGCCCGCTACCATCACCCTGCACTTGGCAATCCAAATTTCTTCACCAACCACCCTACCACTAAGAGCTTGGTGGTTGAAGCCTCTGCATCACTAGGCGTAATTTTTGCCGCACCTCCGACAGAGAATCCAAGAGACCGGATAGTTGGGGCAAGAAAATATTTTCTTCCACCAGCCCTGCATTGAAGTCAGTGAACACCACAAGCCAATTGGCCTGTTATTTCTTCTCCCTGTGGGAAATGATTGAGCAAGTGCTGTCACAGGTCCCGGAGGAGGCCCAGGACATCCACTGCCAATGCTGTATCAGACGGGAGAGATGCGGCAAAACTGGGCATTCGTTGTGGGCTTCACACTACCAACTCGCTGAGTACTGCGATTACATTGATGGTGGCTGTTCGACGCCATGCCTGGCTGAGTACTTGGGGCTTTTCTAGGGATGTCCAGGCTTCTCTCAGGGACAAGTCCTTTGATGGCATTTGTCTCCTTCGGAGACAAATTAGACATGGCCCTGGTGCGCTTTAAGGACCCAAGGCCTACCTCCAAGTTCTCGGGCCTTTTTAGGGGCCAAAAGTCCCACTGTATGCTTTTCACCACTTTGGTGACTACGGAAGAGGCTTACAGCCACACAAGCCATACCCCAGCCACAAGCCAGTGCAAGTTCAGCAACTTATGCACGGCTGTGGGCGCGGCTCGTTCTGACCCTGTGGGTCGATCTGCCAGAGGTCCGGTCATTCCACCCCCCATACCCTCAGCCTCCAAATCCTTCTCGTCCAGACTTTCAAGATCATGATCGGCCAGTTTTTGACAGGATCAGTCATCACCTCCACTACTGGCAAAACATCACGTCGGACAGGTGGGTGATTCAGATAGTCCAAAGAGGATACTTCCACCCCTTTCAGCCCACCCCTCCCTCCATGCCTCCAACTTACAACCAGCTGAAGGAGAATCACCTGACTTTGCTGCAGGAGGAAGTCATGACTCTCTTGGCCAAGGAAGCCATAGAGAGGGTTTTGTGCCAGAAGTAGACTGTGGTTGTTATTCCCGCTACTTTCTGGTCCCAAAAAAGGAAAAAGGCCTTCATTCGATCTTAGATCTACGACCCCTCAAGTACTTAATCAAAAAGAAAAACTTAATGATGCTCACTGTAGCTCAGGTCATGTGTTCCCTGGACCGAGGAGACTGGATGGTAGGTATGGACTTGGAGGACGCTTATTTTTACTTTCCCATAACAGTCAAAGCTCTCTGTGGTTTACGGTAGGCCACAAGCACATTTAGTTCACTGTGCTACCCTTTGGCCTTACCAGTGCCCCTCAGGTGTTCACCAAGTGATGGCGGTGGTCGCAGCCCATCTACACAGATTAGGAGTGCCAGTCTTCCCCTATCTTGACGGCTGGCTGTTGAAGGTGGGCTCAACCAGGCTGTCGTCTTCCACCTTCGGACTACATCAAACCTCCTGCACTCGCTGAGGTTCACTATCAATGTGCTGACCCCCTCTCAGACACTCTCTTTCATCTGAGCTGTGCTGGACACAGTGCCGTTTCGTGCGTAATCTCCCGAACGATGAGTCTAGGTTTTTGAGGATATGAGATCTATGTTTCAGCCTCTATCCTGGATTTCAGTGATAATGGCTCTGAGGCTTCTGGGCTTCATGACCTCCTGCGTCCTGCTTATGACACATGCAAGATGGCATATGCAGGCTCTGCAGTGGAACCTGAAGTTCCAGTGGGTGCAGCATTAGGGGAATCTCTCTCAAATGATCCAGATCATGGAGGGAACAGCACAGGACCTGCAGTGGTTGCTGACCAACTGCAATTGGGTCAGAGGAAGAACCCTCTCCCTTTCCAACAAGATCATGTAGCAGTGACAGATTAATCACTCCTGGGATAGGGCAGCCATGTGGGAGAGGTGGCGATCAGAGGACTCTGGCCTCCGGCGGAAACTGGACTTCACATAAACGCTTTGGAGCTCCAAGCGATTCGCTTTGCGTTAAAAGCCTTTCTTCCTTCAGTCAAGGGAAAGCTGGTTGAAGAGTTCACGACCTCACCACCGCCATCTGGTACTGCAACAAACAGGGCAGGTGGAGTCGTGACCCTTTGTCAACAGGCCCTGCATCTCTGGACAGGGCTGGAACAGCAGGGAATATCCCTGGTGGTTCAATACCTGGCAGGTTCTCTGAACGCCAGGGCGGATAAACTCAGACATTGATCCATAGCGGATCACAAATGGCATCTCCATCCAGAGGTGGCACAAAGTCTTTTTCAGCAGTGGGAGAACCTTGGTTAGATCTGTTCGCGTCCACAGAGAATGCGCAATAACAGTAGTTTTGCACATTGGAGTTTTCCAAGGTGGCTCTTGCTCGGAGACGCTTTTCATCTTAAGTGGAGCTCAGGCCTCCTATTCGCCTTTCCATCCATACCACTCCTGCCCAGAGTGCTCCAGAAGATTAAGAGTGACCGGGCCCAAGTCATTCTTGTGGGCTCTGGACTGTGCATGGAGAGTCTGATATCCCAAGCTTCTCCAATTGAGCATCGATCCTCTGATCAGGTAGCCCTTTAACGAGTATCTTCTGTCGTAGCAGCATGGAAGGGCCATCGACCTGAACTGGTCAACTCTACGCTGTGAGAGGCTAGCTTAGTATATGGTGCTTATTCATGTAAGTGTAGCACCCTGCACTAATTCAAACAACCCTTATGGTGATTTTAGGGGTCTTAGACAACCTTAGAAAGGTCTCTAAGTGGTAGCTGTGGACAGCAGCCTTCAGGCTTAGTCCAGAAGGAATGTAAAGCAGCCTGTTTTACCAGTACTTAATCTAGTGCTATAGGTTAAGTAAAAAAGAATCACACAGTGTAGTTATAAAAATATGTATTTTATTACAAACACCCACTAACACATTGTATTATCTCCTATCCGGAGCTACAAAGACAATACACACAATACTTAGGAAATGGAGCACGTAAGTAGCACAAATGCAAAGGGGTCTCCAGGGGGAGACCAAACCCTATACTAAAATAGTGGAATGCGAACCATGACTCAAGGCAAGAATGGACCCAAAGGAGATAGAAGAGCCAGGAACCCAAGGAACCAACCTAGGTGAGTATCTAGGAACCCCACTTGTGAGCTAAATGGGAACACAATTGTGTGAGTCAATAGGTAAGTCATGTTGCAGTTTTAAAGACAAGCATTTGCAATGCAATTGGTCTCGCCTTTGGGACCCTTTAAGTATTTAGTAATGAAGCATATTATCGCACATTACTGCAACATAGATTTCCATGGATCCTCAAGTCCAAACTCAACAATAAAACAAAGGGATACTGGTATACACTTATACAACCCCCGCTAAATGAACAGGAGTGGGAAAAAATATGGGCCTCGGCCACCCGAAATAAAATTACCCCACTTCTGGCACAAACCAAACTATGG
This sequence comes from Triturus cristatus, assembly GCF_964204655.1. Lineage (NCBI taxonomy): Eukaryota > Metazoa > Chordata > Amphibia > Caudata > Salamandridae > Triturus > Triturus cristatus. The sequence continues at coordinate 124,390,581 of NC_140587.1, read as the reverse complement.
CTGTTACACAAAACGACCCCAACCCGTCTACACACATTAGGCCTCAGAGATAGCCCAATCTGCTGGAACTGCAACATGGGGAGGGGGGAGCTGGAACACCTGGGCTTTCAATGCCCAATGCTCAAGATCTTTTGGGATAAGGTGATGGACTTTATAGACAATGTTTTTAAGTGCAAGATCACAAGGAACTTTGTCTCACTCACCACAGCGTTCATTTGAACAGACCTCCCCACAGAGGGAGAGAGAGAGAACTTTTGGACCTACTTCTGACAGCAGCGATCAAACTGGTGCTAACGAACTGGAAAGATTCCTCAAAAACATCCTACAAGAGTTGGCTCAACTGGGTCATCCACCTTAGAGGAGCGGATAACCTGGCAATGCAATACTCCTCGTTGAAGGTGACATCCAGAGGCCTATGGGAAGCTCTGGACAAGGCGCTAGTCCCTTATGAGCCACCATAAGAAACAGCTCTGATCAAGAGCCATGTCAAGAACTAGAACAAACAACCTACCCAGGAGAGTGTAAACAGTTGTGCTTCTGTCCTATCCTCCTCCTCGACTTATTCCAATCTGTCCTGTACATTCCCACTTTAAGACCTTTTCTTTTCTTCATAAGAATATAGCCAGCAACGGGAGACCCGACAAAAAAGGTACTTTTATACTAATCTCTATACCTTGTAGCCCAAAGGCGGTGAACCCGATAGACAATGTTTGTATGTATATAAAACACCTTTTAAAAAAAAATAAATGTATCACTGCTTAAGCTCTCCAGCAAATAATCAGATGTAGCCCCTCATAAATTCTACACCATGCGAGAGTGTGGGGGTAATATAAAGTAAAATTGTACACCCGTGGGGAGAGTAAATAAAGTGCTGAGGAGAACTTTGACACCAAAAAGTTCAGTTTAATAATAAAAAATTCTCTGTGACTATAAATATATCACTATGTAAGCATGTTTAGAAATGTGATCTGGGCCTAAAGCAAAACTTGTATTGCTTGTAATGCAGAAAGGTTACATGGCCAGTGTTATCCTATGATGCAAGGTTATGGTTGATTTCAGAATCTTCTAAAGTGCCAATGTCTCCTGTTTTTAACTGGAGCAAACTCTAAAGGATTTACAAAGTAGACAAAGCATACCGATGCTGGGTCTCTAGACCAAACTACAGTCCTGGTGCAAGGATGGAATACAAGATCACCACTAAAAGTTCCCCCAAGCTAGAATAAAAGGAGTCACCCATTATAGTAGGTATATTGAATAACACTTACAACCTAGTACTTAGGCTGCCACCCAGCAAAGTCTTTGGTTCTTCCACAGTTCCTGGTGGTAATGGCCTGGTGACCTGGTGCTCAGTCAACAATATCTGGTAAGAGACACAGTGCAACTTTTTAAAGCACTGGAGTCTAACAGTTGAGAACCCAAATGGTAGTCCTTGCTCCAGCCAGGACCAGATGGACTAGTGAGACCATACACTGTAAATTGGGGGTCCTAGGGTGCCTTGCTCGTTTAGGTACCCAGAGAAGCCACTGGTCCAACTAGGACTCACCCGACTCTGATTCTTTATGGTAGGTGGTAATCACTACTTTAACTGGTGATATCATGCCAGTTGTCCGGGTAGGAAGGCAATTCTAATGATTATAAACCTAAAATCACCGATTCCTGTCAGCAGAACTAAACTACCCCCGGTGTGAAGGATGACTGCCTTATGGTCCTTCTGTTGCCGGAGAAAGTGGGATACATGCACCCTTTTCAATGTGAGAAGGTGATAAATCCGCTCTTGGATGCAAATGATGCTCTTCCTAATTAACCCTGGGCAACTTGGTTACAGTGACCTCACAGCTCTCAACAGCAACGAGATTCAGTAGGCGTCCTGGACTTCTGTTCAGTTGGAGGTAGTATAGCAATCGCACAGAAGTTCTATCCTGGTCAAGCGTCTTTTCTCTGTTCATGCACTGTTGTGCAGGCCTCCTTGGTGTCCAGATGGTCAAAAATAAATAAGTACTGGCTGAGGGGTCCAGTACTTGAACCTCTCTTGCTCCCTATCTTGACTGCGAACCAGAGGGTCTGAAACAAGTGAAGGAAAGAAGGATCCTCTAATGTAGGAAGAAAATCCTGGCCCTGCAGTCAGACAAGTTCTCACTCATCCAGGTGCTGAGCAGTGGCTGGATACAGGGAGCCTAATTCCACTCCTAATGCCAAGGAAGATGCAGAAAACAAGAACTGGGGAATTGACTAGTAACTTGCAAACTAGCTACTCAGGTTTCAGGAAGAAGGACAGAAAGGGTGTTGATGCAGTTTTGTATTAGAGGGATGGGCATCACCAGCTCGGCACAAAGGAGACCACCATTTTGAGCAGCACACATAGTCCTTAAGGACATCCCCATTCATCGAGAATCAAGAGGCAGCCTACCTACAGGGGTACAGCGGGGAGGTCTGTGTCCCCGGGCTACAATCTCACTGCCACCACCTTGAGCCATCATTTAGCCTGGACTGATAGGTGCAGTAGTCAGCCTCACTTAAATGGAGGTAAAAGTGTCCCTCCGACGTGTTGGCAAAACCGAAAACAAAAGAGCGCCTCTAGTGACATAATGATAGTTGAGCCTACCAGAAGAAACACATAGGACAGACAACAAAATAATGCAGTTTTTACAAGTCATGCAGAGAACCCTCATGCAAGCATTATACCAATAACAACCATTTATACAGTACCAAATGTAAAGAAAATGTTTTCATATGAAGAATTGGTGTACAATACTTCCGAATTTAATGACTCATTCTGTCAACCTCTAAAGATTTAAAGTTTTGTTAGACCTGAAAGGATTTAAACTTATGACTTGCTCATTTGATGCCCACAGCAGGCGCATACTCCAATGGAGGGCGACTCAGAACAGAAATCTGTGATCTGCAGGTCATGCAGTGGCGGCTCCTTGAGGGAGTGCTGCAGGGGCGGTGAGGCAGGGTGGGGGAGGGGCAGAGCGTGCGGTAGTAAACTCAGGCATACAGCTGAATGAAGTTAAGTAAATAAATAAATAAAGCGAATTACATTGCGCAAGCTGCAACGCCAAATGGCGATGCAGCACGCGCAATGTAAATCGTTTTATTTATTTATTTATTTATTTACTTAACTCCGTTCGGTCGTATACCGGAGTTTGCTACCCTCCACCCTGCGCCTACCCTACCCACCCCACTGCCCCGCAGCACTCCCTTGAGGAGCCACCACTGAGGTCATGAAAGGCTCTCACGTTCAAAAACTCCACCTTATTAGGATTCTAATATATGACTAACAGGTGGACTGCAGGTAGAGTGACCCTATTACTCCAGGTCATAAACACGATTTCGAGCCCTAGTGTTTTGTGTGATAAACTAATAAATGCATTCTGGGTGTTGTTGTCGTGCTTCGTTTCCACTGAACTAATGAGAATATCTAAAATCAATAACCTGTAGATGAAACTCAGGATGGAGACCGCGTCCAATTACCTGTTGTGAGATGGTAACCTTATCTGCAGTGTTCCATTGAAAACTGATTAACCCAAGATGCTTTATGAACATTTAAACCTGTGATCAGCTATATACACGTAGATCTTTGTATCAAGTGAATCAACCTCCTGGGCTATTTTGGGGTTAATATCCCCTACGAATTAGTGGATACCTAAATATTTCCTCACCGTGCAGCTTAACTCCCTGAGCCATCTTCCCAATAGATACAATAGGAAAGCATGAGTAGGCTGACACTCGGATGCCACGCTAACTTGCTTTCTTATTGAATTTTAAACTATTGCACTGCACTGATCTGTTCATTTGTTTTTAAATTACTGTGATTGCGCTATTACTATTTTTAACGATTAATTTGCTGCCTCTCCCCAGTCCACCGCAGGATTCTCCCGTTTGTGTGGAGGGAGAATAGGACGACTTCCGGCTGTTAGGGAGGTTGGTGGTCTAGCCGTCCAGCCCCCTCTATAAACAACAGATGCAGGACGGAACGCGTAGCGGACGCGCATGAGTAGGTTGACACTCGGATGCCACACTAGCTTGCTTTCTTATTGAATTTTAAACTATTGCACTGCACTGTTCTGTTCATTTAATTTTAAATTACTGTGATTGCACTATTACTATTTTTAATGTTATCCAGTATTAGGGTAGTATTAGGGTATCTTTCATTGATTCACATGCCTGAATCATTCCCCGTCGTCGGAATGGGAGTCCCCGGTACATAAATAAAGTAATGTCTCAGTAGACATATAGAGTGATAGGCCAAAGGCCTCACCTTAGTAACATATCCACATCCTTTTGTAAAAAGGACCAAACTTTGGAGAGTAGCCAATCAGCTATAACTACCCTCTAGAACCTTCCTGGAAGTAACTCTAGTCCCTCAGATTTTCTACCGCACGTCGTGCTAAGGGAGTCTCCACTGAGCTCTGCTCAGAATTCCTTCTTTCTGGATTACCAGTGTTTCTTGCTTCAACTTTCCTTTTTTTGAGTGAAGTTCTTCAGTTTCCTCATGGCAGACACTCCAAAGAAGGGCCTTTTCAGGTCTTGTGCTTCCTGTGGGAAAAAGAGACTTCATGTGGACGATCAACACAAGGCCTGTCTCTGCTGCCTTTATCCTAACCACTCGTCAAAGGATTGTAAGGTATGTCGTACCTTTTCAACCAAAACCCTTAAAGACCGTGAGTGGCGCCTCTTAATATGGCTGCAGAGGCTTAAGGACAAAGATACAGCATTGTCTTCTGAAGAAAGTGAGGGCTCTTCCATCTCCTCTCAGTCCTCTCAGAAAAGACCAAGGGTGGCAACCCTGGGCCCTTCGTCGCAGCCACCTCAAAAGAACGTGCATAAAAAGTCTTCAGAGGTCCCTCCTAAGACTCTGCCAGCGAAGGTTTCCCCTCAGGAAGTTCTGCCTACCTTCAAAAAGCCTTCTTCCACCCCGTCGACGACGAACTCGTCGTCGATGGTGGCTTCAACGATGAGGAAATCTCCATCGACGGCAGTACACGTCACCTCGTCGACGACGACAACAGTTTCCACTTCTGTCGCATCTCATTCCCTATCAACATCGACGACGACAACTCCATCATCGACGGCCGGTAGGTCTGTCTCGTCCATGCTGAAAATTAAAAAGACATAGTCGACATCCAAGCTGCCATCGACGCTACGATCACCGACGACGGCATTGACGACGACATCGTCGACGAAGACTGTCCCGTAGACATCAACATCATCACCGACGAGGACCCCGTCGACGAAGGCACCGTCGACGAAGCCTTCATCGTCGACGACACCGTCGACGAAACCCTCATCGTCGACGATTATGCCATCGACGGGCCCGTCGACGGCTACAGATTCGGACCTGCAAAGTACATATGTGCACCTCAAAATCAGCACATCTTTTAGAGGAGGAAGACTCTGACAATGGCAGTATGCTCCGCACAGCGACCAGTCCATCGCAACTCCACGTTAAGTATCAAGACAGCTCTGATTACGAAGATCAAGGGCAGGACGATCAGGAGGTTTCTCCTGAGGAATACCATCCACCTCCACCTCCAATCGTTTGTCTGCCTGCTTCCCTGGTATCTGACCTACAGTTCCTCATTTCGGACTATAAGCAGCGGTTTCCGTCTGCCTCATCCCCGCTTCCGGTTGTGCCTCCAATACCACGGCCATGACCTCCTCCATTGACCTTACAACCTGAGCCTGTCACATCACCACCTCATCTTTCTACAGATGATGAAGAAGAAGAGGAAGGCCATAAAGAAGGGGAACTACAAGATTCCCAATCTAATCGGGACGAGTGGGATGATTACATACTTCCCTGTCTAGCCTACCACAGCTGACTCGCCTCCGGAGGACATTGGAGGCGTTCACAATATCGTAGAGAGAGCGGCGCAGCGCTTTCAAATACCTATGCCCTCACAACAACAGGATTGTTTCCTCTACGATTTTAAAGAGCCTTTTAAGAAGTTTGTCAGGTCTATCCCTATTATAGACTACATATGGAAACAGGGTGTCAAGATCATGCAGAACCCTTCCTCTGTACCTCCAGTCTTGTCTCGTCTGGATAAGAAATATAAAGCTCCAGATACCGCTCCGGCTTGCCTGACAGGACATCCGAAACCGGACTCAGTCATTACTCAAGCTGCTCAGTGGAAATCAAAAAATCCTTCCGCTTTGCTGACTGCTCCGCCGGACAAAGAAGGTAGGCGGCTGGACAATATTGGCAAGCGTTTCTGGTCCATGTCTGCTCTAACAGTGCGTGCATCCAATTCCTTAGCACTGTTAGGCCGTTATAATCGGCAGATGTGGGCTGACATTGTACCATACCTTGCTAACTTGCCGGAAGAGTCAAAGGAGGAGGCGAAGAAGATCTTACTGGAGGGGGAGAGATCTGCCTCCGAAATTATAGACTGTGCAATGGATATTGCCTCTACCGGATTTCGCCAACTCGCGGGCGCAGCTGTACTACGGCTCCAGGGTTGGTTGAAGGCGACTTCCTTCTGACCGGAAGTACAAACCAAAGTCTTGGACAAGCCATACGATGGCCAGCTTCATTTTGGGACACACATAGATGAAGCTTTGCAAGGTATTAAAAAGGATACCGACACGGCTATGGTGTTGGGTACCCTGCAATTCCGGAACCCCTCTTTTCGAGGCTCCAGAGGGAGAGGTGAACCATCTTCTAGGGGAGATTTCTAAGACCGATCTTCCTTCTCTTCCACTCAACAGTATCGGCCACAGCACCAGCAGCATCAACAGCACACCACCTACACTAAATCTTCCTTTCGTGGCAAAGGAGGGAGACAGAAAGACGCTGCTCGGCGCCAATGACTTCTCACTACTGCCGGTCTCCACCTCCTCTCTACCCTCCAAAGTTGGAGGAAGAATTTCCCACTTTCTGCCAAATTGGAAGCAAATAACTACGGACCGTTGGGTCCTGCAATTAGTTCAATTCGGACATTCTCTGGAATTCATCCAAATTCCTCCCCAAACCCCTCCCCGACCTATGCTTCACAAATATTTGCATGCTCTACTCCTGGAGGTGACACTTATGCTCCAGAAGGGAGCTATAGAGAGGGTACCCCCACGTCAAAAGGGGAAGGGATTTTATTTCCATTTTTTCCTCATACGAAAAAAGGAGAAAAATGGAGACCGATATTGCACTTTCGTTTCGTATGGTCACCATTCAGGAAGTGCTACACCTTCTCAATGCGGTCAACTACATGGTGTCTTTAGACCTTCAGGACGCCTATTTTCATATCCCGATCCACCGCAACCACAACAGGTTTCTGAGATTCATGGTGGCGGGCAGGCATTACCAATTTTGTGTCCGCCGTTCGGACTCCAATCGGTGCCACGCATTTTTACCAAATGTCTTTCTCCGGTGGCTGCATACCTACGACAACAACACCATCAAGTCTTTCCGTATCTGGACGACTGGCTCGTCAAAGCACCCTCTCTGGAAGGCGCGTCCAGGTCTTCCAGCGCCTGTCTGAGGCTTTTCGAGTATTTGGGGCTGACTCTCGATCAGTACAAGTCCATCCTTCAACCTTCCCAGTGCATAAGTTTCCTGGGTGCTACTCTCGACACGATACAACGGAAGGCGTTTCCGTCACAGGAACGCAAAGACAAACTTCTTTCCTTAGCGCTTCGCATACGTTCCAAGAAGACCCTTTCTGTGCGCCTCTTCAAATCCCTGCTCGGGATGATGTCCTCATGCATCCTGCTAGTTCCACACTGTCGCCTTCACATGCGACCTCTTCAAGAAGCGCTTTCAGCTCAATGGGTCCAATGCATGGGGTCCTTGGACGACGTCATCCAGGTGACCCCTCTGATGAAAAACGGCTCTAAGGTGGTGGATTTGTCCTCAGAACCTTTCTCAAGGCTTGCCTTTCTTGCTTCCTGCTTCGTCACATATCATCACCATGGACGTATCTCTGGAGGGTTGGGGGGCTTTCCTTCAAGAACTACAGCTAAGCGGCAAATGGTCCCTTTCCGAAACGAAACTCCGCATAAATCTTCTGGAGCTCCGAGCAGTATATCTCGCTCTTTTGGCATTCCTTTCAAGGATCAGGAACTCTCTAGTGCTTGTACGAACCGACAATACCACGACAATGCACTATTTGAACAAGCAGGGTGGGACTCGTTCTCTGACACTCTCTCACGAGTCGCAAAAGATCTGGAACTAGTTGCTCCTGCACAACATCTCTCTTCGAGCAGAGTATGTTCCAGGGACCCACAATGTGTTGGCCGACTCTTTGAGCAGATGGCAGGCAGCATGTCACGAGTGGGAGTTGAATCAGCGGACCCTCAACCGCATATTCTTTCGATTGGGCACTCCTCTTCTGGACCTCTTCACCACCCAGCAGAACGCCAAATGCCAACACTTTGCAAGCTGGCATCCCCAGAAAGGGTCTCTAGGGAATGCATTTTCGATTGCACGGTGCAACATCTTTCCTACGCTTTTCCACCAATTCCCCAGATTCCCACGGTGCTCCGGAAATTGAAAGTGGAACCTTGCACACTCATCTTGATAGCTCCGGCTTGGCCTCGCCAACATTGGTTCACAGAGCTTCACCTTCTCTCCCTGGAACCACCGATCAGCATCCGGATCCAGCATCTCTCAAATTATCAGCTTGGCTCCTGAGTTCAGAGAGTTCCAGGGTCTAGACATCCCTCCGGACTGTAGAGAAATTCTAGCTCGGGCTTGAGCAGATAGTACCACCAAAACATACTCCTTAAAATGGAAGAGGTTTTGTATCTGGTGCAAGTCAAAAAAGATACACCCTCTTTCATCCTCTCCGGAGCAAATACTGCCTTACCTTCTTCATCTTTCTTTCATAGGGGAAATTCATGCTTTCTCAATCCAAGACCCTTTCCTCCAATTCAAACATGACAGGGTCATACTTCGTACAAATCCAAAGTTTATTCCTAAAGTTCCCACAACTTTCCATCTCAATGAGCCTATCGTGTTGCGCTCCTTCTTTCCCAATCCTCAAACATTAGCAGAAAAAACCCTGCATTCCTTAGACCTTAAAACGCTGCCTAAAATTTTACATCGACAGGACGAAGACATTTTGCAAATCTAACCAACTCTTTGTGGCGTACAGTCGTCCTAGGAAAGGTCTTCCACTCACTAAGCAAAGTATCTCCCGCTGGATCTCCGCAGCCATTGCTTTTTGTCACCAACAAGCAGGGCAACCCCTGCTTTCCACAGTCCATGCCCATTCCACGAGGGCAATGTCTACTTCTAAGGCACTTTTTGCAGGAGTGCCCATTGTGGACATTTGCAGAGCGGCTACATGGAAGACGCCGCATACATTTGCCAAGCATTACTGCCTGGATACTGAACTCATGAAAGACGCGGCAGTGGGCCAAGCGGTGCTCCGTCATCTATTTCATTAGAGGTGAGCCCTTCCTTTCATCCCACCATCCTTTTCTCTATTCGCACATGTCTCTATTGTGTTTTATGCCTTTGCTATGTCATGGCCTTTTGATACTTTCTATTTTCACAATGGAATATTATGTGTGAATTGATATGTATATATCTTGTACCTTTCGAAATGTGCTTTTCATTGCTTACTATTCTGATTCAGGCATGTGACTCTATGAAAGATACCCTAGTCCTGGATAAGGAACTCGTTACTTACCTGTAACTGCGGTTATCCAGTATTGGTATCTTTCATAGATTCACATGGAACCCACCCACCTCCCCTGGAAGGACTCTGTTGGATCTCTCAGTGATACAACTACTTAGCACTGTGCTTACGAAAATCTGACGGACTAGAGCTCCTTCCAGGAAGGTTCTAGAGCAGAGATCTTCAAACTTTTTTATTCTGAGCCCCCCCTAAGCAAAATGTTTTGAGATCGGGCCCCCCTCCAAAACTTTATGACGAGGATTGGGGGAGCGGGAGGAACATGGCTGCGTGCAGAGAGCGAGCGAGACGATTTCAGGAATATTTTTTCTATAACTTATGAATTGCACCAAATATGAGACTTATAAAACAGCAGAAGCATAAAACAAAACCAGATATCCCAAAAAAACTGCTCCACATAATTGGGGTGTTGTGAGCCCCTCACACTCTTTGACCCCAATGCAACTATACCTGCTGCACTAATGATAACTGCAGTCCTGAGTAGCAGGCTATCTCCTTTGCCTTTTTTACCTCTTCCCCTCCATGATGGATCATCACCTCTGTCCTAATGCTTGAAAGGACAATAAGCTCTGATGCCCCTTTTTTTAAAGGTAGACAGTCATAATTGTGATGCAGTGGGCCTCTCAAATCCCTGGGCCCCAGTCCTGCTGCATCTGCTCCTTTATGATAACCAGCAGTGGCCACTTACGCACTTGGCAGCAGTACCAGCTTCACTAATGAATTTCCCTTTAAAAAAAAAAAAACACTTATATTGTCCCCTTCTTTGGGGTATCTCTCTGAAGAAGCGGTCTCTGACCATTTGTAAACATAAAAATGAGTCTGCATACAGTGCTCCCTATTCTGGGCCTTCTCTTTGACAATATCTATGAATCTCGCTCCTTTCCTCTGTCTCCTAGACCATTACTGTGGGGCCCCAAGGATCGAGAGGATTAGGGCTTTGCATCTGAATGCACCCTGCCGGCCTTCTACCTGCCACCCCATGGACTCAGCTTTCACAAAAAAAACTGCCCCTGAATGGTTAATACTGACTTTGAGATGCCTCTGCCTGTAATCGAAGTGTGGGTGGTAGTTTAGAAAGTTAAACAAGCATTAAAAATGCAATAGGTCTCGCATTTGATTGAGTTAGAGGTATTGACCTTCTATATGACTATGTGTTTTACCTATGCATTATGGAGGGTATGTACGTGGTGTTTATTAGAATGATGTGGGCTGAATTGAAATTGTTAGTTGTGGACTTGTGTGGTGTGGAATTGTGTAGTAAAATTATGTGGTATGGTGTGCAGTTGCATTATGTGGCTAGTAACTATGTGGTATTTGGTGTATTGGAATTGCGTGGAGTGGGATTGTGTGCTATGGACTGTAATTATGTGGAATAGTATTTTGTGTTATGGAGTGGTATGCAGCGGACTTTAATTATGTGATGTGCTGTTGAATTTTGGGGCATGATGTGGAATTCTGTGGTGTATTTATTATATGTGGTGTGTTGTGTAATTGTGTTGTTGAATTGAATTATGTGGTTTGGTGTTACACTATGTGGTGTGGATTGGAAATGTGTGGAGTTGAATTGTGTGGAGTGGAACTGTGTGAATAATGAAGGCCAACTTGTCAAAAGCAGCACATCACAGAAGCAACCACATTAAACCATCACAAAATATGACCTACGAAAAAGAGCAAGTATTGAAGATCACACACACATAAAACCAACACCACTGACCTACCAAAACCCTTGCACACTAATCCTCACTTACTTGGTGTGTATATACCAGAACTATGCAGCAACCCTCAGTACAGGCAGCACAGAGTAGTGCTGCAAAACACATTGCAGACAGTTCAGAGCCATGCCGCACAGCGCTCAAAAACCAAAACACAAAAAGACCAGTAACATAACATGATAAAATGCATTTAATTCTGAAGACGAAACCTATTTTTGTTCCCAGTCCTCAAACTGGAAATATAGAATTGCAGGTACTCCGTCCCCTTTCCCCTTCACACCGGCACCGACAGCTTTGGGGTTTGAAGCGGGAGGCACAGCGGCAGAAGTGGGAGGCAGAGCAGCAGAATAGAGAGGCACAGCGGCAGAAGAGAGAGGCACAGCGGCAGAAGAGAGGCACGGCGGCAGAAGAGAGAGGCACGGCAGCAGAAGAGAGAGGCACGGCGGCAGAAGAGAGAGGCACGGCGGCAGAAGAGAGAGGCACGGCGGCAGAAGAGAGAGGCACGGCGGCAGAAGAGAGGCACGGCGGCAGAAGAGAGAGGCACGGCGGCAGAAGAGTGGCACAGCGGCAGAAGAGGGTGGCACAGCGGCAGAAGAGGGTGGCACAGCGGCAGAAGAGGGTGGCACAGCGGCAGAAGAGAGAGGCACAGCGGCCGGAGAGAGGCACAGCGGCCGAAGAGGGAGGCACAGCGGCCGAAGAGGGAGGCACAGCGGCCGAAGAGGGAGGCACAGCCGCAGAAGAGAGGCACAGCAGCAGAAGAGAGGCAAAGCGGCAGAAGAGGGCAGCACAGCGGCAGGAGAGTCACAGCAGCAGAAGAGGCACAGTGGCGGAAGAGAGGCACATCGGCGGAAGAGAGGCACAGCGGCAGACGAGGGAGGCACAGTGGCAGAAGAGAGACGCACAACGGCAGAAGAGTGTGGCACAGCGGCAGAAGAGAGGCACAGCGGCAGAAGAGAGGCACAGTGGCAGAAGAGAGAGGCACAGTGGCAGAAGAGAGGCACGGCGGCAGAAGAGAGAGGCACGGCAGCAGAAGAGAGAGGCACGGCGGCAGAAGAGAGAGGCACGGCGGCAGAAGAGAGAGGCACGGCGGCAGAAGAGAGAGGCACGGCGGCAGAAGAGAGAGGCACGGCGGCAGAAGAGAGAGGCACGGCGGCAGAAGAGTGGCACAGCGGCAGAAGAGGGTGGCACAGCGGCAGAAGAGGGTGGCACAGCGGCAGAAGAGGGTGGCACAGCGGCAGAAGAGGGTGGCACAGCGGCAGAAGAGAGAGGCACAGCGGCCGGAGAGAGGCACAGCGGCCGAAGAGGGAGGCACAGCGGCCGAAGAGGGAGGCACAGCGGCCGAAGAGGGAGGCACAGCCGCAGAAGAGAGGCACAGCAGCAGAAGAGAGGCAAAGCGGCAGAAGAGGGCAGCACAGCGGCAGGAGAGTCACAGCAGCAGAAGAGGCACAGTGGCGGAAGAGAGGCACATCGGCGGAAGAGAGGCACAGCGGCAGACGAGGGAGGCACAGTGGCAGAAGAGAGACGCACAACGGCAGAAGAGTGTGGCACAGCGGCAGAAGAGAGGCACAGCGGCAGAAGAGAGGCACAGCGGCAGAAGAGAGAGGCACAGCGGCAGAAGAGAGAGGCACAGCGGTGCAATAGGGAGGCATAGTGGTGCAAAAGGGAGGCACAGTGGTGCAAGAGAGAGGCACAGTGGTGCAAGAGGGTGGTACCGCGGCAGAAGAAGGAGGCACAGCGGTGAAAGCGGGGGGCACAGTGGCAGAAGGGGGAGCACAGTAACTGTAAGGAAGATGGTTCATTTCATCCATACCTGCCTATCAGTTGATACATATGTACAGCTTATATGATGTTGTCTGTGGACTAGTGCTCTTCTATTTATTAGCGTACGTCCAGTCCCACCACCCCCTTGCAAAAATACACCACATAGCTGTGTCAAATATGATGTGCAAAGTTTTAGTCCCTGCTCTCAAAAGTCTAGGTGAAATGATGTCCCAATGTAAAATGTCCCGGATGCTCGAGAAGTAATACGATTTTCAATTGCTTAAAACAGTCAATATATTTCCCAAAAAAATGATTCTCCACCTAAATTTGTTCCAGCAAAATCTCTTGCCAGCACAGCTCGCCATAATATGAAAAGTTCGGTGCGTCTTTTGTTTGGTTTGGTGTAGATTTTCACATTTGTGTATTGACTCGTTTTTTAAATATCGTAATGTAATTGCTTGATGTTTCCTGAAAATATTTTATAGCTGCCTTTGCTTTTCAGGAAAGGAGCGTTTGGCAAATTAAATTGGGAAAAATTAAACAAAAAGGTCGGTTTAATTATTATTTGTGTCAGTGACGTTTCAGCTAAGAACAAAGCTGCATTTTTTTCCTGCTTCCACTTGTCCTGCAACCTATATGGGTTTATTTTTGAGGGCACTCAAATCCAATTTATATACAGATAGGAGAAGGACTTTGTTTACCAAAATGGCTTTCGGCAGTGCTCTGAAATGAATACATAGATAAATGTAAGTGACCATGTGTAATGTAATCCGGTACTTATGCAAATTTCTCCAATGGCGTGGAGCTGATTTTGCACCGTATTTAAAAAAAAAAGGTGAATGGAATGTAAGGGTTGGGGCGATGGGTGTGTTGGGCAGATGGCTGACAGGAAAAGAAAGTTTGGCAAATGAAATCAGAGAAACATTACAATAGGGGGACTTCAATAATTAGCTGTGGCTGTCGCATTTTAGCTGAGTTACAACAAGGCTGCATTTTTAAAGTTATAAATCGATGAAACGAATGTGGTGTAATATAAATTGGTACTAATGCCCTTGGGGAGATTTAACACCGTTATATTAAGTACATTGTGAGCCGAGTGAGATAGTGGATGGATTAAAAGAAAACGCTCTGCAAAACTTTACATTCTTATGGAGTGCTCCATTGGAAAATTATGAACAAGTAACTGCGAATAGCAGCTGCGGTCCACGTGTGTCGTGTGGGGCTAGGGGCCGTGTAAGATTAAAATAAATGTACAACCAAGTTGAGTCACACAGTCAAGGTAAGAATGAAGTAGTTGGTCGCAGCCGTGATGCACTCCATGGATAGTGGGAGACATGATGCAGAGGATAACCAGACGGACAGCAAGGAACAACAGAGACAAGCATTTACAATGCAATGGTCTCGGCATTGGTAAAGTTAGAGCTATTGGCATTGCTCATGACATTATTTTTGTTTATGTTTTTGTTTTTAAAACATTTAAAGAAACGGCATTGTCATGAGCAATGCCAATAGCTTGGAAATCCATTGCTATCCGCCCCTCTTCTCCCCTGTTCTCCATTGGCTGGCCTCTTGAATGCTGGCCAGCCATTGGAGAAGAGGTGCCGTCAATCCGATCAGACCCCGTCCTGGACGCTGCGTTTCTCCGAGCCATTTCTGCTCTGCCTCGGAGAAAGGCAGTGGTGTGCCTTTTGCTCTGCCTTGTCTAACCCCTCAGCGGTTGTCTCAGCCATTTGTTATACGTATTTTACACTCATTTAGAAAATGTTCGAAATTAACACCGGAACACGCGCCCCCTCCAGGGAAAAGAGTGAAAGGGCGATGTTTTCCCGTTTGTCTGTTGCTCCACCATGGACTTTGGTTTTCTTGCTATATCAACTCTTCTTTCTATCAGTTGTAATCTTCTACAGTGATTTTTTGCGGACACAAACGGAAATATACAGCCCGACGCCAAAGCACCAAAACTCCCAATTGGTGATGCGCGCCTGATCACAGATAAATGCGGGAGAGAACGGGGTTGTTGAGCAGGGCCGGGCTGGCTTGCCCGGGCATCGGGCGTTTCCTGAAGCAAAAGTGCTTCACAGTTAACCTCCCCCATGACCCTCCAGCTGGTCCAACATAATTGCCAGGCCTACTTTGGGGTTCCAGTTCGGCCCTGTTGTTGAGTATCCTACCCACGGCTTTAAGTGGGATAAAAAAAAATGGGTGGGGGTGGGGGGCGGTGTTGCGCGGGGTCTATACGACTTGTATTTTGCTGTCTCTTTTGTCATTGCATCCAGGCATAATGATACAGCAAGTAACATGATACCTACAACAAGTAACGACTATTGGCTTTGTCAATCGTTGTTAGTTGCATAAGATAAATTAGCAGTAACTGTGGCTTGTATATAATATTGAAAAAGCATCCACTTGAAGCCCTAGTGACACTACGACAATGTTACTGCTCCTGAGTTTCAAAAAGAGACAACAATATAATCATGCAGTGGCTGAACTCGACAGATTAAGAAATATATCCCAAATTATATATAACAGTCGGTAGACGCATGCCTCTACAGTGTTCTCTTATATTTTGAAACCAGAATTGGTCAAGTTCGTATCCTTTCAAAGTTCCCTTTTCAAACAATCATTATCAACGCCAAGTCTGGCCCTGGCACGGTAGTGCGTTTTTTGTTTAGTATTAATAAAATTTGACACTTCAGAGAGCACTTTCAGCAGAGAGGACAAAGAAGGAATGGGCATGGAATCCAAATACAGAAACTGAAACTTATCTATCAAGGGGAAACATCACTGCCAAAGTTCAGAGCTTGTGAAAAAGCGACCAGCAAAATCACTTGCTAGTTAATGTTGGGGGGGGGGCTAAGCAAAAATTTCGGGGGGGCTGAATCTTTAAACAGTAGGCAGAGTGGCGCTGATTTCGGGGGTGGGGGGGCTGAATCTAGGCAGAGTGGAGCTGCGGGGGTTCTTACAAGGGGTGAACCAACAGCGAGGCCTCATTAACATGCAAATGGTCTTTTTAAAGACCTGTGAAGTGCTCAGGCGCGGTTTATTGTGTAGTAGAGTATTGAATAACTCACTGAGCCATACGGCTTGATTTAAGCAGTTTTAAAGCATCCGAGGGGAAGGGGTGCTGAAAACGAGCTTCTTGAGCACAAAGGTCAGTCTGTGCTGCATTTGTTGGTAATTGTGTTCTGTTTCCATTGTTAAGCAGAGGGTTGCACAGGCATTTCCAGTTGTAGGGTGACCCTTACAGACAGCGAGCAGGAGATGTGGGGGAGGGGAATTCCATCAGGTCCGAGACTCTGCACTCCTGTTTCAGCGCCTAGTAGACCCGCTGGCACTGTGTGTGTTTATTTTCAAGCCACTACAAAATAACTGTCCTTGGAGCTAATGTCTGCCTCCTAACAAGAGCATTAGCCTTTCAGTGCACGCGTCCAACCACTGTCCAGACTCCGGCCCATGCTCACCTCACCGACCACCACCCACAGTGACTCATCTCTAAACAGCCTGAGACGTAATCAAACATATATCAGCAGACCTCTTCCTGTCACCCACTAGCCAGGGACAGTAGGGGTCCGGGCGCCTAGATTCCGAAAGCGCCACGGAACTTCCAAGCTGTAGTAAGCGCTATTCACATGCACATAAGAAAGGAATGTAGGGAGGGGGGGTGCGGGGCAGACAAGGTAGAGCCAAACGAGAAGTGATAAGTGGAATATGTTGTGAGTTTTAATGCAATGCGTCAATTTACTCCATGTCAGGCTGTATATGGCGACAAAATGCTGCTTAAGTGGCTTCATACTGTATTGCAGGGTGTTGTGTTTGAATCCCAGAAACCTCTGGCGACCAGCGGCAACATGTGATCCTCAACGTTTATTTGTTTAATTCTAAATTTAGCTCCGGGTGACTATAGGGCTGATGCAGCGTTGAGGCCAGCTGTAGAGATGCCTACGCTGCTGACCACTGGGGAGAGAGGGAGGAGGGGCCCTGGGGGAGGGAGGGCTGTCTGAACGAAGCAGCCAGAGTTGGTGAATCACTCCCTGCACAGGCATTTCCAGTTGTAGGGTGACCCTTACAGACAGCGAGCAGGAGATGTGGGGGAGGGGAATTCCATCAGGTCCGAGACTCTGCACTCCTGTTTCAGCGCCTAGTAGACCCGCTGGCACTGCGTGTGTTTATTTTCAAGCCACTACAAAATAACTGTCCTTGGAGCTAATGTCTGCCTCCTAACAAGAGCATTAGCCTTTCAGTGCACGCGTCCAACCACTGTCCAGACTCCGGCCCATGCTCACCTCACCGACCACCACCCACAGTGACTCATCTCTAAACAGCCTGAGACGTAAACAAACATATATCAGCAGACCTCTTCCTGTCACCCACTAGCCAGGGACAGTAGGGGTCCGGGCGCCTAGATTCCGAAAGCGCCACGGAACTTCCAAGCTGTAGTAAGCGCTATTCACATGCACATAACAAAGGAATGTAGGGAGTGGGGGGGGGGCGGGGCAGACAAGGTAGAGCCAGACGAGAAGTGATAAGTGGAATATGTTGTGAGGTTTAATGCAATGCGTCAATTTACTCCATGTCAGGCTGTATATGGCGACAAAATGCTGCTTAAGTGGCTTCATACTGTATTGCAGGGTGTTGTGTTTGAATCCCAGAAACCTCTGGCGACCAGCGGCAACATGTGATCCTCGACGTTTATTTGTTTAATTCTAAATTTAGCTCCGGGTGACTATAGGGCTGATGCAGCGTTGAGGCCAGCTGTAGAGATGCCTACGCTGCTGACCACTGGGGAGAGAGGGAGGAGGGGCCCTGGGGGAGGGAGGGCTGTCTGAACGAAGCAGCCAGAGTTGGTGAATCACTTCCGCTGCACATTGTAAAGCAGGGGTTAGGGTGTCTGCTTTTCATGCTGATTCAGAAAAGCAACCCGGAGGAAGTGCGGAAGCGAACGAGGGTTTGGAAGCGGGCGAGGCGAGGGCCAGGAACACCACAGCCTTTCTCCGAGGCAAAACAGAAATGCCTCGGAGAAAGGGAGCGTCCTTTTCGGATTCGGGGGCGTGTTTTGCTGTTGTCTCCTCCCTGACACTTTTCGCAAAAAACACGCCCCCCGATCCGAAAAGGACGGGGCATGATTGGAGTGACGGGACCTCTTCTCCAATGGCTGGCCAGCATTTACTAGGCCAGCCAATGGAGAACAGGGGAGAAGAGGGGCGGGTTCAAGCCCCTCTTCTCCCAAGTCATTATCTCTCGCGAGCGAGACTGCGCAAGCGCAGCCATCGCTAGCCGAGACCTAAAAAGGGTTGCCAATCCTCTGTTCACACTGGTCTGGATCGAAATCACGCCACATAAACAAGAGCCAAACCCGCCTCTAGCAGAAGACTAAAAACCCAATTCGAAGTCAGCTGTACTTATTTACAAAGTCCTCATGTCAGTGCTTGGAAAGTGGAAACGGAAAGTAGCCATAAACGAAGAACACCAATTCCCATCACTTTATTCTAATTTGTTACAGGCTTTAGCAACAAAACGTCACATAACAAGTAGCGCGCGTAGAATCATTATGTAACTTGCTGACATTTCTTAGTAATATAGTACCGGAAATGGCACAAAATATTGGTTTCAAATGTGAAAAAGAGTGTTTTAGTTATTCGTTATATTATGAAGTTGTAAAGGAGTGAACTACTTAATTAAAACAAGATTCTGAGAATGCCAGCCACCAGATCCCTGCACGGCTATCGACCGCAACGGGCCTCAGTAAGGAGCAGAGCGTAATGAAGGTCCATATACACTATGGATGCGCGTGCATGAATTTGGTTAAGTGTATTAGTAATATATGCTGCTGTGAAGTGCTTAGAGGGTAGCGGTCTGGATCTGTATTATGCCTTGTGAGCCTCACAATGAAGCGGAGAATCACAATCTTAGGGTGAGAAGACACTGGTGGCTTGGGGTTCTGCTGGAAAGCTGTACGTGTAGTAAGGGGATAGGCGTGTTGTGTTAACTTGTATGGGGATATCTTTGTGGACTGCACTGCCTCCATACCGGGTTACGCAAAACAATGAACGGCTCTCGTACTTGCCTGAAGAGGAGCGACACAGCCGAGTTTTTACACCACTGGACAGGGACTGTTGACCTCGCCCTCGGGGGAGGGGGCGCAGCAAACACGCCAGTCCATATCACCTCAGCCTTGATTTAAAGTCACAGGCAAAGACAATCACTGATTAAAAACATGGGAATAACAGCGTCAGGGAGAGGAAGAGATCGACATGGGGGTAAGAAGGGGATATGAAGAAAGAGAGCACTGTGCTAAAACATGTGGTGTGGCGCCCGGGGATAATTCAAAGACTCTGAAGGCTGCAGCCAGGGAAAGGCAATGGAGGAGCCCATAAGCTGAAACATGAAACAGTGCGCCGCGGTAGGCGCTGTTGTGGGCTGCACGAACACAAGTGGAATAACAAGCATTTGCAATGCAATAGGTCTCGCATTCACGCGAGTTTAAGCTATTGGCATTGTAAATGACACTGCCTTTTATTTAAGTTTTAAAAAAGAAAACAAAAATAAAAGGCATTGTTATTTGTAATGTGAGTAGCTCAAACTTGCGTAAATGCGAGACCTATTGCATTGCAAATGCTTGTTCTGCAAATGTAGAGGGGAGTAGAATTACGTGTTGTCAAGTAGAGTGGAAATATGCAGAGTGAAATTATGATGTGTGGGGTGAAATTATGTGGCATGAAAGTATGTTGAGTGGCTTGGAACTGTGTGGCATGGAGCTGAATTGTGAGATGTGGAATTCTTTGGCGTGGTGTGGCATAGACTGCCATTGTATGGAAATGAATTATGTTACCTGGAGTTAAATTATGTGGCATGGTGTGGAATTAAGGGATGTGGTGTGGAATTAGTCGGCATGGCGTGGAGTAGGATTATATGGTGTGGTGTGGATTTGTGTGGAGTGGAATTGTGTGGCATGGAATTGTGTTGAGAGGAATGGAAGTATGTGTCATGGAATGGAGTGGAAATATGTGGCATGGAATGAAATTATGTGGTGGACTTGAATTATGTGCCGCTAAGTGGAATTATGTTATTGAGTGGATTCATTAATAGTGGAGTGGAATTATGTGGCATGGAATTACGTTCCATGGAGTGTAATTATGTGGTATGGCATGGAATTAATTGGTGTGGATTTGTGTGGTGTGGCCTAGAATTGTGGGGTGTTGAGGGAAATTGTGAGACATGGAATTGTGTGGCGTGGTATGCAATTGTGTGACATGGAGTGCAATTCTGCGGAGAGGAAGTATGGGGGTGGAGTGGAATTATGTGATGTGGTGTGGAATTATGGGGTGTGGTATGGAATTATGTGGCATGCAATTGTGTGCCATGGAATGGAATTTTGTGGTGTGGATTTATGAGAAGTGGAGAGCACTTTATGTGGCATGGAATTATGTGGAGTGGAATTATTTTGCATTCACTGAGATAGACATGTTACTGTGTGGCGTGAACTACAATTATGTGACGTGGTGTGCAATTGTGTGGAGAGGAATTCAGTGCCGTGAAGTGGAATTATGTGACATGGTGTGAAATCAAGTGGTGTGGCATAGAATTAGGTGGCAAGGAGTGGAATTATGCTCCGTGGAGTAGAATTATGAGATGTGACATGGAATGGTCTGGCATGGAATTGTCTGGTGTGGAATTGTGTGGTGTGAAATTATGTTGGTTTGGGGAGATTAAATTTAGGTGGTACAGTGTGTTACAATGTGGAATTATGTGGTATGGAGTGGAATTATGTCTCATGGAGTGGAATTATGTAGCATGATGTGGAGTCGTGATGTTGCATGGAGTGAAATTATGTGGGATGGAGTTGAATTGTGTGGCATGGAATTGTGGGTTGTTGACTAGTGGAATTATGTGGTGTAGAGTAGAATTAGGTGGCGTGAAATTATGTGGAGAAGAATTGTGTTGCATGGAATTGTTTAGCATGGTATTGTGCGGCATTGAGAGGATTGGAATTATGCGACATGGAGTGGAATTATGTGGCTTGGATTGGAAATATGAGGGTGGAGTGCACATAGGTGGCATGGAGTTGAATTGTGTGGTTCAGAATTGCGTTGCATGGAGTGTAATTGTGTTGACTGGAGTGGAATTGTGCAACGTGGAATTGTGTGGCGTGAAATGCAATTGTGTGATGTGGAGTGCAATTGGGTGACATGGAGTGTCACTGAGTGGAGTGGAAATCATATAGCATGGAGTGGAATTATGTGACATGGTAATGAATTGTGTGGTGTTGAGTGGAATTACGTGCCATGGAATTATGTGGCATGGAGCCGAATTATGTTGATTTGAATTGTGTGGCATGGCATTACATGCCATGGATTGGCTTTAAGTGGCGCAGAATTTTTTGGCATGGAATTGTGTGGTATGAAATTGTATGGCGTGCAATTGTGTGCCATGGAGTGACATTTTGAGACATGGAATTGTGAGGAGTGCCACTGTGTGACATGGAGTGCAATTGTGTGGAGTGGGATTAAGTTATGTGGAGTGGAATTATGTGACGTGGTGTGGAATTATGTGGTGTGGAGTGAAAGTGTGTGGCATATAGTAGAATTATGTGGCATGGATTTATGTGATGTGCAATTGTGTCGCATGGCAAGGAATTGAGTTGAGTGGAAATATGTTGATCTGAATTAGGGAAGAGGCATTATGTGACACAGAGTGGAATTATGTTGTAGGGAGTGACATTATGTGGCATAGTATGTGGCATGATGTGGAATTATATGTTGTGCACTGAAGTGGAATTATGTGGTATGGAGTAGAATTATCTGGCATGGAATTGTGTGAGTGGAAATTTGTGGCATGAGTGGAATTATGAGATGTGGAATTGTGTTGCATGGAACTGCGAGGCCTTGAGTGGTGTGGAATTATGTGGCATGGAGTGAAATGATGTGGTATGGAGTGGATTGAAAATAGGTGGAGTGGAATTATGTGACTTGGAGGGGTAATATATGGCATGAAATTATGTGGTGTGGAGTTGAATTACGTTGCGTGGAACTTGGTTGCGTGGGATTCTGTGGTGTGGAGTCGAATTGTGAGACATGGAATTGTGCAGCATGGAGAGCAATTGTGTGGCATGAAGGGCAGATGTGTAACTTGGAGTGCAATTGTGTGATGTGGAATGCCATTGTGTGGAGTGGAGTCATGTAGGGAGGAGTGGAATTATGTTACACTTTGTTGAATTATGTGGTGTTCTGTCAAATTATGTGGCATGATGTGGAGTGGCATTATGTGACATAGAATTGTGTAGCATGGCGTGGAATTGTGTTGCATTGAGTGGTGTAAAATTATGTGGCATATAATAAAGCATAATTATGTATAGAGGTCATTTAAGTGCCTGCTGCTTGTTTCCTCTGACAGATGGTCACTTGAGAGCAATGTATCGGAGTTTGGAGCTGATCAATAACCTGATGTGTTCTCGGCTCAGAGGGGAAACAGCAATTAAGGAGGATGTCTCTGTCTCCCTTCACGCCCAGGGAGGAGGGAGATGCGAGCAGAGCATCAAAGGGCTGGGTGAGAAGGGAGGGGGGAATGCAAGGGTCAAAGCGGCGAAAGTGAAAGTAATCGAGCAGAGCATCAAAGGACTGGGTGGGAAGGGAGGGGGGAATGCAATTAGCAGAGGAGCAGCTGTGCACGTGCATGTGATCTCGTGCACTCAAGGTTTAGGCCAGCCAAAAGTGTGGGTAGCACTTTGAAAATCCCACATATAAAATGTCTCTTCGAGCCTTTGGCTCGCGAGACCTAAAAAGCACGGGCGACGTGAAGCATGTGTGGCGCTGCGGCAGGTAAACACCTGAAGACGAAAAGTAGTCCCCAAACATACACATACACACGTAATGCGTAATCATATAGTACTTGGTCGGTGCTGCATGGAGAAAACCGGAAATAAGACGGAGGGACAAAGAAGGCGGGTTGCCCATTAGAAAGAAAGTATTTTTAAAGGACACCAACCGAGACAAATAGAAAGCCATCGGAAGGAATGGGCGGAGTTCAACTCCTTGAGTATACACAATAGGTCACTAAGCGACAGCGCAAGCGCTGTACGCTCGACCTAAAAAGAAACCATGGAATTATGAGTTTCTGCAGCAGCAGCAGCGTTTTCCACATAATTATCAGTGTACTGCATTTGCTACATAATCTGCAGATTTCAACAAAAAAATCTTGATTCTAGCTCAAACGGCACAAAGTTACTTAAAGCGTGACAAAGTGTTCCGGCGCAGTGGGAGGCCCTTTGCAAAGATTGACTGGTAATCTTGTAGTTGCTTACTGCTGTATTTGGGTGCTACCCTGGTACTAATGAGGTGAAATATTTCCCTTGACAGCGTTACCGTGAGTTACAATGACAAAATATGAAGTAATGCTAACCACAAAATGTGGCGCATTGTGCCGCATAATTGACCTTTTCTTGCTGCATAATTTAGTAAAACCTGCCGCATAATGTTGTCATCTTCTGCTGAATAATTCCAGTGGATCTGCTTAAAGCTTTATGGTGGCAAAGATCTATTCTTTTTAAGATGTAATGTAAAGGAGTTATCAGCTGGGATCTGGAATAGTGGAGACACTTACAAAAATGTCTGCATTAGATACAGTTTGATTACTTATTACTAAAAAGTATGTTTTGTAAGAACTTGTTTCATCTCAATCACTGCATCATTTTGCAGCGGCCTAGCTTAGAGTATGTAAATACCTCATAGCACTAGAAACAGGGCCATTAGAATTATGCGGCAGGAAAAGGCCAAATTATGCAGCATGGTTGACTAACTATTGCAGCAAGCAAAGGCGAATTATGCTGCATATTTTGTGATAGCATTACTGCACTATTTTGCTATTTTTACACTTGTTAACATTGTCCTGGCCTTTATTGCCCCTCATAAGTACCACATAAACACCCACATATAGCAATAAGCAACAGAGAGGTGACCAGTCAACCTTTAGAAAGGGCCTTCCACTGTGAGGTAACATGTGTTGCTGCATTTTTTAATCTGCAAATTATGCAGCAGACGATAGATTATGTGGCAAATGCGGGAAAACCATAACTATGCGCTTTGAGTGCAGGGTGAGCGTGAAAGTGAAGGGGGAGAATGAGGAGTGAGTTGTCTGAATGCAGGGTGAATTCCCAGACACTTGAAGTTAATCAGCATGTTATTGACGGGGCGTAGGGTTTCAGATATAAATTAAACTATTGCTATTATGGAATTAATCAGGGAATCGAGGGTGAAGGAAATAATGTGCTGATCCTGCAGCAAACTTCCAGTCTTATGATTAGGGTTGCCAGCTCATTATTTTGATGTTGCAGACGGTACAAAAATAAACAGTCACCTAAAGCCCTAATTTCATCATTTATCTGTGCGTACTCAGAGAAGCAAATATAGCACTTTTAAATGTGTTCTAGGGCTGCCTGCATGTTTCATGACTGAAAATAAAAGGGACAGAAAGTCAAATTACAAATGAATACATACTTTTTTTATTTAAGACTCTATTTAGTGTCAAAGCAAGGTCTTTGCAGGCTCTTTAAACATACATGGCTGGCATTTTTTCTATTGGCAACCCTTTTTCACATTCCTTTTCATGAAATGCATTTTCACACTACAGCAGTAAATTTACAATACAAATGTAAGGAAGAGGCAGAGTCGTGGCCCCGGGGGTACTGGAAAAAGAAAAAAAAAAACTAAGCCTCAGTAACCAGTTTCCAAAGGTATGCAAATGGTCTTTAAAGACCTGTGAAAAACTCAGGCGTGCTGGAGTCTTAATAAGACTCCAGACTCTGCCCAGCCGAGCCCCCAGCAGCACACCCACTGACCTCTGGCCCCACGGCACTCTAAGGGCTTCGGAGAAAATGAAAACAGCCTGGAAATGCAGCAAATAAACATCGCTGCACTTCCAGGTGTCTTCATTTACATGTGCTTACAGAGGTCTTTGCGCCCCCCTGGGAACCCATCCACGCCCCCCCAGGGGGGCGCGCCCCACAGTTTGAAGACCTGTGTTCTAGAGGGTGGTGATAGCTGATTGGCTACTCTCCAAAGTTTGGTCATTTTTACAAAAGGGTGTGGATATGTTACTAAGGTGAGGCCTTTGGCCTATCACTCTATATGTCTACTGAGACATTACTTTATTTATGTACCGGGGACTCCCATTCCGACGACGGGGAATGATTCAGGCATGTGAATCTATGAAAGATACCAATACTGGATAACCGCAGTTACAGGTAAGTAACGCGTTCCGTCCCTCACCTCATTTGCTGCCTCTCCCTGGTCCACCAAGGGATTCTCCCGTTTGTGTGGAGGGAGAATAGGGCGACTTCCGGCTGTTTGGGAGGTTGCCGGTCTAGTCGTCCAGCCCCCTCTATAAAACTGGATGCAGGGCGGACCACGCATCAGATGCGCACAGCGGGCATGCTAGTGGCGCGCCAAAGGCAAGTCCGTCTGTGCCAGCCTGCACCTTTCTGTCGCCAGGAGCCAGGACCCCTGCCCGTTTTATGCTAGATCGCGATTTGGGCACAAGGCAGACTTATTCAGGTACGGAATTATTGGATTGAAGGGAAGGCCCACTGTCCCGGTGCCATCCTTATTCTCACGGGCTGGCTGAGATTATGAGTTCTCTGAAGGGCCCTTTTTCCTGTAAATCTTGCCGGTATCAGAGCATTAAGATAGAAGCTGTTGGTTATCTTTCAGACAGTCAGTTCGGCACTTTTATTGATACTATTCCCTCCCCCAAGGATACGGAGCAGCCACTAATCAATTCTAGCTATAACTGGAAAGGCTTTCTAGGTAATGTCAGATCCCTGCCAAGGCATGTGATTGAGATATGGGACCTGCTTACCTCTGAGAACCCGGATCTAGGAATTTTGACAGAAACCTGGCTCAAACCTAGTTCCACCCCTTGTATCCTAATAGCTATCCCAGATGGCTATCGGATTCAAAGATTAGATAGACAGTCCAAAGTGGGGGGCGGGATAGCCATAGTACACAAAGATAGTATTAAAGTCACCATACTTGAGCAAAGGTGTAATGACAAGATTGAAATCTTAGTGTTGCGGATAGACCTATTTCCACAATATAGTTGGAAGGGTGTCTTAGTCTACCGGCCTCCCGGTCTCCTTGCTGATTTTTCACTGCAGCTTATGGAACTGATAGCACCTCTTGTTATTTCTACTAAAAACGTTCTTTTGCTTGGAGACTTTAACGTACATATTCAATGTTAGAACAACTCAGAGGAGGCGTCACTCTTGGCTGTTCTCGCTTCGCTAGAATTAGTTAAAATCAATGAAGAGGCAACTCATGACGCAGGTCACACATTGGACATTATTTTTACCAACTCGTCCTATATTCTATGTGACCCCCCCCCCCCGGCCACTTACCTGGTCTGATCATGCACTTATTGGTCTTCACATCCAGGGCCCCAGAACGCATGTGATATCTTGCCCAGGTCTTAAGCGTCTCCACAGACAATGGCATAAAACCACTCCTGCTTCCTTTCCAGCTGCTTTCCTATAGCCTTGGGAGGTAGAACCCAAGACAGTCGAGGATGGTCTTGCCTGTTTCTATGCCTCGGCCCAATTAGCTATTAATCAGATTGCCCCCTTGAAAGCTAGGCCAGGCACCCTCAGACAGCTTGGTTTACACCTGAGCTTCGAAATGAAAAATTACAATGTAAAAATTTAGAGAGACTCTGGCGCCGATCTCACAAGGGGAATGATAAAGAGAGATATAAGATCTCTCTTGCCCAGTATCATAAAAATATAAAAACAGCACGGAAAGCCTTTATTGGCCAACAGTTAAATCAGGCTGGGAATGCTCCCAAAGCTTTATTCCAGATTTTAAAATCCTTTACCAACCCTAATGCTTGTGAACTGGAGGAGGCCCCGACTCAAGCTCTTTGTGATGCAATAGCCCAGCACATCACACAGAACATTGAATTCATCTTTGACAAGATCATTTCAGCAGGAAACCCGCAGCAGGTCGCTTCGACCTCTAACCCTCTTATTTGTACAAAGAGGCAGTCGTTGGTGAGCTTCCCCTTCTTGACCTGTGAGGAGATGGAAGTTTTACTATGCACTGTGAAGTCAGGTTCTCCTCTTGACATCATCCCGGCCAAAATCACTTCCTTACTTTCAAAAGGCACTTACTCATTTCGGTATTCACAAAAGCTAGGAGTCCCAACTTTAGGACTCCTAAATACCTTCTTTGAATACCGAAAGTCTTAAAGTTAGGATTTTTCTCAGTTTAGTAGTAGTAAGGTTAGGACTCCTAACCTCTGTGAATACTGAAATGAGTAAGTGCCATCTGTGAATACCAAAATGGTAGTAAGTTTAGGATTTTGTCTTAAGTTAGTTCTGTGAATCGGGCCCCCAGCCTCTAACTGTGCTCTTTTCTGTACTATCCAGATTGGCATTTGCTCACGTTAAGTGGGCATTCTTTCCATAACTACATTTAGTGTCTTCGTGGGGTGATTTTAGTTGCAGTCCCTTGTAGTCGACCTGCTGGTGTTACCCTTGTAGGTTGAAATGTCAGAGTTCTCATTACGAACTGTGTCATGTTTCTGTAAAGTTTATTACTTCTTTGTGAAGTGCACGTAAGTCTGCAATTGGCAAAGTGTCAATTTCTGCATGCGGTGTGTAAGCAACTAGGACTGGCCAAGTGGCTCCGTCTCTGCTGAGTGGACTGAGTCTCACTTTATCTGTGGTGTGTGGGAGGGTGCCTTTAAACCAGTTTATATGCTCCTGGTAACTGAGCGGAACGTTAGTGTCCTTGTATGGACAGTATTCCTCTGGTGTTTCATCTGGAGTGTAAGAATGAAACGTATCTGTGTGTACCTCTACAGGTGGGAATTTGACCCATGAATAGATTACCTCCTTCCTGAATGACTCGTATGCCTCAATCATGAATGTTACAATCCCACCTAATGCTGAGAGCGCATTTCTGACATTCTCTGACATGTTTATCGCACGTTCCTGCTCCTCATCCCCGCTGCATTCACATGTAATGCTGATGCAGCGTTCTCTTCAACAGACATTGTTGAAAGAGTTTCAAGAAAAATTAGATAAGGTTTTATGCACGCTGTAGGGAACTATAATCCTTTAAGCTTGAATAAACCAACAGCCAATTCATAGGATATGCCTACTCAGCTGTGGCTGATCTTTTCCTCCACAAATCCAGACGTCTCTGGGTAAATGTGAATAGGGGTCTCTGAGAAAAGCACAACTGAACTACTCAGATTTGACCATCAAATTAGAACCAAACCAACGTTGGCGTGGCCATGTCATGTAGTTCCTATAAATCTATATAGGATCTGCGCGTTGGACCACATAAACTGTGGGATTTATGTCCAAACTGATTCCAGACACGTCAACCGGATAAGTTTGCCTGTATACCTGCTAGCTCACAGTGCCACTATGAACTCCTCTTACCAAGGAGAAAATTGTTTCTGGCAACTATCAAACATGACAACCTAACTTGTGCTCACAATGTCTCAGGGAGATACACAGAATAAACGATGTGGGCATTTTCAATAAGCATTTATTGGACCAGCGTCATTCTAGTGTAAAATATGTGTAGTGCAACAACCAAAATACAGAAACAGATATATACGGATATAAGCACCAGAGTAAATAGATGGTAGAATTCTACCATAGTGCTAACATAATGGATATATGCAGGTATATAGATACATAATAGTAATAATGCGTACTCCTACGATGTTAACCCTAACTAGATGTACCTAGCATGTATGTAGGTGTATAGCCAGGAATCCCCCTAGGATAGAGCCAACCCCATTACCTGAAGTGAGAAAATGAGGGATCCTGTCTTGGTCACGAGTTGGACATCCCGCGAGGTATGTCAGACCACTGAGTGCTGGAGTGTCTGCGTTACAGGGACCACAGCATCTCGTGTCAGCATGTCAGCATGGAAGTCTTTCTCCTCGGCCTGGCCCAGCCAAGATGTGGTGCTTATATACCCAAAAGGTACCCTCAGGGGTTCTACCTTGCTGTGTCATGTCGGCTGAGGATGGCGATAGTGATGAACATTATACACAGTTCTTATGCAGAAGGTGGTAATCCTGCTGTGATTCTGAGAATCCTAATGCATAATAAATTAGGCTAGTTTTCAGAGAAAACCACACAGCATTTATGCAGCACCTAACTAAGTAAAAGGTCAGCACCAAAAATCAGTATCTAGTAGAATGGCAGGGTAAATGTCGGTAAAAGGGTAGATGACTACCAAGGCCTATATTGGGGTACAATAAACCCTATCCTTAGGGTATTTAAGGGCTTACCTGTGTGTGGGTCCCTAGATTCGTCATGGGACAAGATTCAGATCAAGATACCACTTCATCTGCAACCGTCTGGGTACTCAAGACTTCCCTGGCTTCGTTCTGGGCACCAAGGTTGCAACTGGGAAGACTCCTGCGGCAACTGGTCTCGTCGCCCTGCTCATCTACTGCAACGTCCGTGCCTGTGCTCCATACAGGAACCTTCCAAGGTCTGTGGACATCCAAGACACCTGAAGAAATCTCCCTTGACGTGAAGGAGTCACTTCCCTGCAACTGCAGGTACAGTAACCAAGCTAACCGGTCTGATGCTCCTGGGTTCCTACAGATTCCGAAAGGCTCAGCAACACAGGTATAGGGTCTACAACTCCCTCGAGGCCTGCACTGTCTTCATACCAAGTTTGAGGCCAGTATCCCTTGTCGGAACTGCAGGAACCAAACCCCTGTGCACCCATCGACTTGTCGTTGCAAAGGCTTGTTGGCTCTCTTCCTCAAAGATCTGCGGGCACATTTAGCATCTCCTGTGACCAAGTTCTCCATCCTCACCGCATGTCTTGCTCCGTGTGTCTGCATCTTTGGTGAGCTGCTCGAGGTCCTCTTGCAACTCCAGTGCCTCCGGCCTGTGGGACCTCTTGTGTGTCTTCTTTGATTCCAGCTTTGCTCAGGCCTGCTCTGACTCCCCTGCTTGTGGTGAGTCACCTTGACTTTGCTGGTCCGGACTCTGCACCTTTTTCGTCTTCCATGTTGGTTGCAGTTGCCAAGGCCTGATGGAGCTCCTGCCGGACACTGACCCCTCAACTCTCAACATCCAACGTGGGACAGCTCATGAATGACTCCTGGTCTTCCTCAGCATTGCCTGGTCCACACAGCTGCAGCTCCAAGGTCACCGTCAACTCTCCTGCAACACTCAACATCAGTGGGCATTCGTCTTCTGTGTCTCCTGGTCACTTCTGAGTGGCACAGAGTATGTCCCCTCTGCTTGCAGATACCTCTCAATTTGAATCCACCTTTAGGTTCCACCGGACACTTTCACCTTCTCCAGCAGCTGCATCTTCCTGAAGTTCTCCATTAAGTTCCACGTCAGTTTCCAGTGCCACTTCATACCTTCGCATCCGTCTTCCCTGGTGTAGGTATTCTGGTTCATAGGGTACCCACGTGTGGGGGGGGGCTATCCAACCTTCTGTCCTCCATGGGGTTTCTTCATGGTCTACTGGGAAGGGGCCTTCTTCCAACTTGAATTGAGCATGTGGTCGTGTTCCCACTCTGCATCCGGCCTCCGTGGGGTTCCTGGTTACTTACCTTGGGTGGATCCTAGGGTCCCCAGCACTTCTATTTCTTCTGGGTATAGTCTTGACTTGAGTTGTGGTTCACATACCACTATATTAAGTATATGGTTTGGTCTCTCCCGGCAACCACTGCGTATTTGTGCTACTTACCTGTTTTTATTCTCAAGCATTGTGTGCATTGTGTATATCTCTGGGTAGGAGATATTTGTATGTGTTAGTGAGTATCTTATAATATATTCCTAAAATCACCTTAAGGGTTGTCTGGATTTGTGCAGGGTGCTCACTTTCAAAAGTGTGCACCATATACTAAGCCAGCCTCCTACAGCGGAGATCAGAGGCATCTAGTCTCCGACGGAGTCGGGGCACCATTTCAACCTGTTGGAGCTCCAGTCGATCCGCCTGCCACTGAAAGCATTCCTTTCCTCTCTCAAAGAGAAAGTTGTGCAGTTGTTCACAGACAAAACCACCGCTATGTGGTACTGCAACAAACTGGGCGGGGTGGGGTCATGGACCCTATGTTAAAAGGCTCTTCATCTCTGGACATGGCTGGAACAACAGGGCATGACCCTGGTGGTTCAACACCTGGCAGGTTCTCTGAGCGCCGGGGTGGACAAACTCAACCGTCAGTGCCTGGTAGGTCACGAATAGCGTCTTCACTCGGAGGTGGTGCAAGGTCTCTTTCAGCCCTGGGGAGAGCCTTGGTTGGATCTGTTCACCACCGAAGAGAATGCGCAATGTCAGCAGTTCTGCACGTTGGAGTATCCAAGGCGGCACTCGCTCTGCAACGCTTTTCATCGCGAGTGGAGTTACGGCCTCCTGTACACCTTTTCACCTGTACCAATTCTACCCTGAGTGCTGAAGAAGATCAATGGCGACTGGGCCCAAGATATTCTTGTGGCTCCAGACTGGACACTAACACCCTTATGCATCAAGCCAACATCCAGTCGGTAAAATACCGATTCGGTAATAGCTCCCGGAATCGTGTGAAAAATACCCAATCCCAATGCATCAACCCAAAACCCGAGCAAATAACGAATCGCTAAATAAATAACCTCGAACATACCGAATCGCTAATACCCAAAATGCTAATTTACCGAATCGCTAAATACCGAATTCGCAATTACCGAAATCACTATTAGCTCCCGGAAATTGCCAATAGCAAATAACGAATCGCACC
This sequence comes from Triturus cristatus, assembly GCF_964204655.1. Lineage (NCBI taxonomy): Eukaryota > Metazoa > Chordata > Amphibia > Caudata > Salamandridae > Triturus > Triturus cristatus. The sequence continues at coordinate 124,358,708 of NC_140587.1, read as the reverse complement.
CCAATGCAACAAAACTCGCTAATAACGAAAATCCCAAAAATCGCTATTTTGCCAGAGCTAAATAAGGGGAATCAAAACCTGGAGGTAAAGTCACAAAAAAAAACAAAGAAAAAAAAAAAAATCTTCCTACATGTGCAAATGATTGAGGCAATCACTAAACCCTTAAATGTGGCCCAGGAGACCCTGTTGGCTCCCACAAAATGGCTGCCCTCTACGTGCTTGCAAGGAGGATGCGGATCAATGCAGCAGGACAGCGCAGGAGAAGGGTCCAGGAGCGAGTGTCCAGACTGCGCATAACCCTGCTCGGCCAGAATGAGGACGAGGTGTACCAGAAGTATCGCCTCAATCGCGCTATGATCATGCGCCTGATTGCAGACCTGGAACCATTACTGCAGCACCAGACACACAGGACAAATGCTATCCCTGCGCACGTTCAGGTCCTATGCAGCCTGCACCTACTGGCCTCAGGGAGTTTCCAGGGGGTAATTGCGGTTGCCGGAGGTGTTTCGCAAAGCGCACTGTCACGCTTCTTCAAAAAATTCCTAGATGCCATGCTGACAATGCTCCACACACACATCAGCTTCCCCACAACCCCACAGCAGTTGGACCGCACCAAACAGGCATTCTACCAGGTGGCACAATTTCCACATGTGATTGGATGCATCGACTGCACGCATATCCCCATATGTCCTCCGTCAGCAAATGAGTACCTTTTCAGGAACCGCAAGTCATACCACTCGATCAACGTGCAGGTTGTGTGCGATGCCAACAACATCATAACGGACCTAGTGGCACAATTCCCAGGGAGCACACACGACTCATACATCTTCCGCAACAGTGGAATGCACAGGCGACTACTCAATGGAGAATTTGGAGAGGGACTCCTGTTAGGTACGTAGAACTACGCTTCCCCACACCAACACCACACATGTATGTACATCACCAATGCTAAGTCTATGCTTCTATCTTCTAGGTGACAGTGCTTACGCCCTGCGGGAATACATACTCACCCCATACCTCAATCCAGCAACCCCGCAGGAACATCGCTACAACGCTGCACACATCAGCACGAGGAATGTGATAGAGCGGACTTTTGGGATTCTCAAGAGCCGCTTCCGTATCCTCCACAAGACTGGCGGCGCCATGCTATACCAACCAGACACATGCTGTCGAATAATTGCTGTATGTGCAATGCTGCACAACATTGCCACCAGAAGGGGGATACCCATGGAGGTGGACAGGGATGACGACCCCCAGGCTGACCAACCACCCGCCCAACGACGACCGGCACACATCCCAAACACAGCAGAGGGCCATAGGAGGCGGACAGAGATAATGCAAAATCATTTTTGACCCTGGGTAAAATGAGACATTACAAGTTGGTGTTGGGTGCAACTGTTTAATGCACAGTAGCACTGAGGATTGTGCAACAGAACTAGCATTGTGAATCATGCTCCGATTGCATAAATGTAAATAAAAGGTTCCTTAAAGTCAGGCCTGTGCAAACACAATAATTGGATGGCCATGGTTGCTCCACCATGGACCTGCAGCATGTCCAAATTTCTAGTGGCGCTTGCCACGTACACCAAGCCTCCGCTCAGGTGCATCCAAAGCCTCACCACGGCCTGTCCCCGTGGAGGCACGCGAACTTCGGCGCCTGGTGCTGGCCTCTGCCAGTGACACGCTGCTGACACTGGAGGCAGCCTCACTGGTGTCATCCCCTCCCAATGCTGCAGCACTGCATGTGCTGCTCTGAAGTTGTTCCACAGCAGTGGTGATGTGTCCCAGTGACTTGGCCACATCACCGCAGAAGTGCCCAAGGTCCACCTGCAGGGAGACTGTGCGGCGTGCCAACACAGCGGTGCAGTTGCTGTGCCGTTGTATGGCCTTGGTAGCGGCGGCAGAACGCAACATTAGCTGCCGGTTACTCCTCCTCTGGGACTCATGGCCCTCCCTGATGGCACGGGTGAGCTCACGTACCTCCTCCCTGAGCTGAGCATTGCCATCAGCAACCGCAGTGGTCTGGTCCCTGACCGCCGTGCCCATGTCCCTGACCGCGGAGCCCATGTCGGTGACTGCTGCAGTCATGGCGCGCATCTCCCTCGCTAGGCGCACGATATTGCAGCTGATGCTAGCCACATGTCTTCCCTGCAGGTTCTGTGTACGCAGCATCCTCTCCTCGATTGCAGAGGTTGTTGGGACATCCTGGTCTGCTGAGGAGACGGAACTGCGACGGGCCCTGTGACGCCGTGCGTGTCTTGAGCCTCCAGGTGGTGCAGCAGGTGGTGTGGATGTGCGCTGCGTGGGTGCCAATTGCGGGGGGGGGTTGCCATCTCCTGCAAGGGCGCAACTTGGTGCCTGTGCCTCTGCGGTATTGTGGCTGTACTAGCTGCAGGCTGTCTTGCTGGTGCCGTTGCTTGTGGCGCAGGTGCTGGTGCCTTGGCTTGTGGCGCAGGTGCTGGTGCCTTGGCTTGTGGCACTGGTGCTGGTGCCGTTGATTGTGGCGCTGGTGGAGGTGGTGCTGGTGGGGTGGCAGGTGTTGGCGGTGCGTGCGCATCCTGCGCAGTCTCCTGGTCTGACTCCACGGGTGTCTCAGAAATGATCAGCTGGTCGCTGTCGTCAGAGTCCCCAGGTGATGCATCTGTGTGTGAAACAGTGCATGATTAGTGGGATGATTACACCTACATAGTGTTGTACCCATTAATGTCCCTCTGTGGTCCAACAAATGAACAGTCTACAGCCATGTACAAAATATGTGGTGTGTGCTCAGAGGATTTACGCCTGTACCTGCACTCTGGGCTGACTAGACTACAACTCCCAAGATGCAGTAGTGTCATGTGTGGAGCTGTCTGTGCCAGAGCTGCAGACACAGTGAGATTGGGCTGGGGGCATGGGTATGGATTTACGCTATGCTGGGTGTGGCACAGGCATGCATCTTACCTTGGGCACTTGTGGCTGCGCCGGACGTGTCCATCTGGATCACCCCCACGACGGCTTCCCGCTCTATCGTCCCTTCCACAAGGTCCTCCAGGGCTGTGTTGGATGGTGCAGTGGTTGTTCCGCCTCCAGTCCTTCTTGCCTCCCGGAGCCTCTCAGCAATCCTCTCTTTTGCGCGCTTCCGCAGGTCATACCACCGTTTTTTAAGGTCGTCGATGCTGCGGCTAGTGACGCCAACCGCATTGACCCTCTCACGGATGCGCTGCCAGATGCGCCGCTTCTCGGTCTCAGGCACCTTGAGGGACAGCTTGCCAAAGAGGCGGTCGTGTTTGCTGGACACTCCCTCGATGAGGTACTCCAGCTCCCTGTCCGAAAACTTCTTCTTGCGCTTGCGTGCAGATTCTGCGCTGGATGGCACTTCCTGCGACATGATGGATGTGTGATGTGAATGGCAGAATCTGTGTGGCCTCACTCTGCACAGCCTGTCCTTCTTTCCAGCTCCTGTCTGCTCCTCTGTCGAGGCTATGTGGGTGGGGCAGCAGTATTTCCTGGTTGGTGATGTCATCAGCCTGTTCCCGGAGCGACGCGGCAATTTGCGATTTCGCTATTACCGATTCGGTAATAGCTAATTCGGTATTACCGAATTCGCTATTAGCCAAATCGGTATTACCGAACTCGCTATTTGCTAGTGAGGCCGTTTGCGTGCCCCGCTATTAAGGAATCGGTAAATTTAGCGATTTTTAAGGAATCGCTAAATTTCACCGAATCTGTTGATGCATGCCAATTACCGATTCCTTAATGGCGATTCCTTATTTTTCGCTATTAAGGAATCGGTATTAGTTTGGTTGATGCATATGCCCCTAAGAGTCTGGTACTCCGAGCTCCTGAGCATGGCCATCGATCCTCCAATCAGACTGCCCCTTCAGGAGGATCTTCTGTTGCAGGGGACGGTTTTTCACCCGAACTTTTCCAGCCTCCCATTCCCTCCACTCGAACGATATACGCCTGTAGAAGGAACACGTTTGTGGCATGGTGCACAGCAAAAGCCGCCCCTCTTTCAGAGGTTCTCTTGTATATACTTTCTTTGGCCCAGCCGGGCTCTGCTCTGGGCACTCTTAAAGGCTATCTTAAAGCTATCTCTGCTTTCCTTCAGCAGCCAAATCAGCTCTCTTTATTCAAGTGCCCTATTGTAGATAGATTCTTTAAGGACATTACTCATCTCTGTCCTCCATCTCCTTTCATAATGCCCCACTGGGACATATCTTATGTCAAGCCCCTTCACAACTGTCCTCACAGGCTCCTCACTCTGAAAACTGCCTTCCTTGTTGTCATCACCTCTGGTCACAGGGTCAATGAGCTTCAGACTCTATCTTCTAATCCCCCTTTCTTCTCTGTGCATCTGGACAAAGTAGCTTAGGTCAAGGCCCTAGTTCCTTCCTAAAGTGGTTACACCATTTCACATAGGACAAACAATCCCTTTGCCCACCTTTTTCCCACCTCCGCACCCTTCCAAGGAGGAGCAGAGACTCTGCCGTCTCGACCCTAAACGTGTGCTGCCCTTCTACCTTGACCGCACAATATATTTGCGAAGGATTATCAACACTTTGTTGGCTATGTAGGTGCCAAGAAAGGTCGGGCTGTTCAAAAGCGTACCATTTCTCGATGGGTTGTCCTTTGTTTTAAAGCCTGTTATGCTGTAGCAAAAAAGGAACCTCCAGGGGGCTGTGTGCTCATTCCAATAGGGGCTACGGCAGCAACCAGTGCATTGACACCTGGAGTCCCACTCCTTGACATCTGCCAGGTGGCCACGTGGGCATCCTTGCACTCGTTCACTAGGCATTACTGCCTGGACAGCCAAGACCGTTGGGACAGCTATTTTGCCCGTTCGGTCCTCCAGGACTTTGTGGTGTGACCTTAGTTCGCAGACCCACCACCGGGGATGGTATTGCTGGGTATCTATTCTTAGGTAAGGAACCTACAACTTACTGTCTCTTTAGAATGAACAAGTTCCGTACCTTCAGTAAAGATGTATCTGTAAGAGACATATATTAGTTATACATTCCTTACCGCCCACCCATCCTCCTCGCACTGTGAACTGACTTCTAGAGATTTGGACTCCCTTACAGGGCCCTAGTGTTGGTGCATCAGTGGTCAGTGTATTCCGTGGCTCTGCACTTCTGGCATGGAAAGTCTTGTCAGAACTGACATCAGCGTGCAGGGACGGCGTCTAAGTAGGCACCGCAATGTCATCCTGGTGACCATGATGACGAACGTGGAGTCGACCGACGCCGCTTTCCGACACACAGGGGTACTGCTAGGAAAATATTCTCCTGATCCAGTCTAATCCCGTGGGTGTAATTCTAAGGTAAAGAATCTACAAGTAACATATGTCTCTTAAAAAGATAGATACATCGTTATCGAACTTAAGTAACTTGTTCTATTGACCCTCTGTGACAAGAGGATGCCTTTGTTGGCTCAGCAGATAACGAGTTTGAGGGAGCACCTCAGGGTGGTGATTGTTTTTAATCTGCCTCATTTGTTTGCTCTTCCATTAACCCCCTTCGCTCCTAGGCCTTTTCTCCCCCCTGTGCTAAACCTTTTTTTTTGTTATTTGGGGTACTTCGGACTTAGGCCCCTAGAGCTTTTTGTCCACATAAGGTATTCATGTCAAATTTGCACCCTTTTTTCCTTACACCCTGAGGATTCTAAAGGTACCCAGGGTTTGCGGATTCCCCTGGAGGGGACCCAGAAATCAGCCAAAATGCAGCTATACATATATTTTTTTTAATGGGATAAAAGTGCTGCAGAAGAAAGCATCTGGTTTTGTCCCTGCAAATGGCTTCAACAAACGGTTTGTGGTGCTGAAATCACCATATTCTCAGCTGTCATTGACAGGCAGACTTGTCGGAAAACCAACATTTTCTACACTGTTTGGCATTTTACTAGGACATAGCCTATTTTTCCAATTTTTTGTGCTTTCAACATCTTTCCAGTTAGTGGTAGAAATGGGTGTAAAACCAATAATGGATCCCAGAAAGCTGTACATTTCTTAAAATTAGACATCATTTTGAATTCAGCAAGGGATCATTTGTGTAGAACCTTCAAGATGTTTTTTATAGAAACTACCAGTTGCAAAATAGAAAATATTGAAAAGCCATTTGTGCCAAAGTTTTCACCTATAAGCACTTCTAATTATGACCAATTTGTTAAAGCAATATACCGTTACATCTGCTGGACCCCTCAGGTTATGTGGATATATAGGACTTGTAGGTTCACCAAGAACCCAAGCAAAACCAGAGCCAATAACTAAGCTGCTTCTTGGAATGGTTTTTCATGGTTTACCGGGCATATAGCAATTCATTTGGTAAAATATAAAGAGTGAAAAATAGATGCCAAGGAAACCAATATATTCTGAAATGGGAACAAAATGTACAGTTTATAAGCAGTGGTTATTTGCACATCTCCAAAATTTTGGGTACCCATACACGCATGTGAATTAGAGGTCATTTTTTAAAATGACTTCTTTTTTTTTACAAACTGTCTTACATTTGGAAGGCAGAAATGCATAGAAAGTCAATTGGTAATAACACTTGTTCTACTATTCTGTGTTTCCCTAAGTCTCCCAAAAACAATGCTCCCTCACTTGTGTGCGTGGGTCTAGAGTTCGCGACAGGAAACTGCCAAAACACAATATGGACACATCACATTCTTCCAGTGAAAACAAACCTTTTTTTATTTCAACGTGCCTAGCTGTGGATTGTGAATCCTAGCTCTACTGGCACCTAGGGAAACCTAGCAATCCTATACATTTTTTAAAATTAGACACCCAGGGGAATCCAAGATGGGGTGACTTGTGTGGCTCTGACTAGGTAATGTTACCCAGAACCCTTTGCAAACCTCAAACTTTGTCAAAATACACATCTTCCTTACATTTCTGTGATGGAAGGTTCTGGAATCTGCGTGGATCCACAAACATCCACCCACCCAGCATTCCCCAAAGCCTTTCAATAAAAATGGTATCTCACTTATGTGGGTAGGCCTAGTGATAAAAAGTTCTGGAATCTGCGTAGATAAATTGATACATGTATAGCACACTACTCACCCGCAAGGGTCTCAAGGCGCTTGTACAAATACCACTGTGGAACCCATCCTGGCTTTCCCTGTGAGGCATCCACTCCTGGGCACCCCCAAGGTGGAGGCCAGGTATCCTTAGCATTGTGGGGGCTGTTGTGGAGATTAAGCAAGCTATTGCCCAGAGTTGCAGAGTGGGACTCCATGATTGGAATAGGCAATGAGGCGAGAATTATCAGGTCTGTGGAATTTTTGAGCCCAAGACCCGCCAAGGCAGTGAATTGAACCCTGGTCCCAGGCTAGACCTCTGCATCAGGGTCTGCTGCTCTAATCATTGAGCCACACTTCTCCACGTGGATCCACTAACTTCTGCCCACCTAGCATTCTTCCAAGTCTCCCGATAAAAATTGCACCTCACTTGTGTGGGTGGGCCAAGTGTCTGCGGCAGGGAAGGGCCCACAACGTATTGTGGAGACATCAAAATTACATATCACAATACGACCAGGTTTTGCAAAGGGGATCACCTGGGTTTTTGGCACCTGGTTGGCGGCCATCTGGTGTAACCTACCAATCCGACACATTTATGAAAACTAGACACTCAGGGGATCCCAGGGAGGTGTGGCTTGCTTGGACCTCCCAACATTTCCTACCCAGAATCCCCTGAAAACCTCAAATTTAACTGAAAAAAATCACATTTGTCTCACATTTCTGTGTGGGAAAATTATGGGATCACTGGGCTGACACAGATTTACTACCACTCAGCATTTCCCCAGGTCTCCCGATAAAAATGGTACCTCACTTGTGTGGGTGGGCCAAGTACCCGCAAAAGGCGAGGGCCCAAAATGTATTGTGGACACAACAAAATTAACTACCACAAAACGACCTGGTTTTACAAAGGGGGGCACCTGGGTTTTTGGCCCCGGGCTTGATGGCCATCTAGGGAAACCTCCCAAACCCACACATTTCTGAAAACTGGAGACCTGGAGGAGTCCAGGGATGTGTGGCTTGCGTGGATCCCCAATTTTTTCTTACCCAGAATTCTCTGCAAACCTCAAATTTAGCTGAAATCATATTTTCCACACATTTCGGTGTGGGATCACCATGCTGGCACAAATGTCCTACCACAAAGTGTTCCCCTCAGTCTCCCAAGTAAAATGATACCTCACTGGTGTGGGTGGGCCAAGGGCCTGTGACTAGGAAGGGCTAAAAACATAGGGATTAAGGGTATAGCGCAGCGAACTCTAAGCGCTATATTGTTTTTTAAAATACGTTTTTAGGCGATTCTGCATTGGACACCCATCAGTCTACAACATTGTGAATGTTGTGTATAGTTCTGCAACATGCGTTGTTAGTCTGTTCTTTTATTGTCATGTGTTACATTGATATTTTGCAGAGCTGTGTGCTCTCCATTACATGTAAGTACTGACCACTTGTTTCAATGCCCGTTTGAGCACCATGAGTGCCGTACACTTACAATACATGTCTGCAACACATGACCTTGCTTTTATTTTCCCCAAGCATCTTTTCCAGGCGTAAGCAGTAGATCGGCGCTTGCAGTCACCACTGTTCTGTAGGCCGACAGCCTGGATCAAATTTGTAGTGGGGGCTTGAGAATTTAACAGCTTGTCCGTAGAGAATAAAATCTGTTTTGGTTGCAGTTGGTAATTGTATTGTATTGTATTGATTTTTGTATAGCGCGATTGCTGCCCAATGGGCGTCCAAGCGCTGAGCATGAAGACAGAACTGGGTAATGCGAAGAGGGTTTAGAGCTCGGTGGACCTGGCAAACAGGAAGGTCTTCAACTGTTTGCGGAAGGAGAGTAGGTTCGAGTTAGTCCAGAGTTGTAAAGGAAGTGAGTTCCACAACTTCGAGGTGTTTAGGGAGAACATCCTTCCTCCGGTCCTAGCTCTCCTTACTTTGGGTACCATGGCCAGGAAGGCCTCCGTAGATCGAAGGTTTCTTTTTGGAAGGTAATGGGTGACTAAATTGTCATTAATTGCTGGTCCTGTCTTCCAAAAAAGCCCGGTGGGCAATGCATAATGCCTTGAATGCCACTCTCTGCCTCACTGGCAGCCAGTGCAGGCTATTTAATGCGGGTCTCGCTGACTGAGTTCGTGGAATCTGTAGCAGGGTCCGGGCAGCACAGTTCTGTACCACCTGTAGCTTTCGTAAGGTCATCTCGGGGGCTCCCACGTATAAGGCATTGTTCGAATCTAGCCGGGACTGAATCAGGCCCTGTACTGCCACTTGTTTGGCTTCCATTGGCAGAAGAGGTAGAACTTTCCTCAATGTTCTAAGTAGGCCAAAACAAGTGGCGGATAGCTTAGTGGCCTGAGTGGAGAAAGAGAGACTTTTGTCGAGCCATACTCCTAGCCTTTTTACACTTTCCTTAGGGGTAGGAGGGGTGCCCAGGCACGGAGGCCATAGGGAGATGAAGGATACTGGTGAAGCTGGGCCCAGGAGCATGAGCTCGGTTTTATCTCCATTAAGTTTTAGGGAGGAGCATGTCATCCACTCCTTGACATCCTCTAGACATTTCATCAGGCCTTCCGAAGTTTGTCTGGTACCCTCTTGAGCCAGCGATACCACTAGCTGGGTATCGTCAGCATATGATATGATTTTGATACCGTATGGTTCGACGACCCCAGCCAGTGGTTTCATATATATGTTGAACAGCGCAGGGCTTAAAGAAGAGCCCTGCGGCACCCCACAGCTTAGTGATTTTCTGGCTGATACTGTTTCCCCGTCAAAGATCTGAAAAGACCTGTTGGTAAGGAAGGAGTCAAACCACCTTAAAGCATCGCCCGTTACTCCGATATTGCGTAGACGGTTCAGCAAGGTGGCATAGCTGACCGTATCAAAGGCTGCACTTAGGTCAAGGAGGATCACTGCCACTGATCCTCCCCGATCTAGTATCCTTTGTGTTTCTTCGGTAACCGCTAGCAAGGCGGTTTCAGTACCATGCTTGGGTCTGAATCCTGTCTGGGTTAGGTCCAAAAGCAGGTTGTTTTCAAGAAATTGGACTAGCTGGATGTTTATATACTTCTCCAGGACCTTACTTACCCAGGGGAGTAATGAAATAGGGCGGTAACTGGAGTGGTCTTCTGGGTTGAGATTAGGTTTTTTTAACAGTGCCCGTACCATGGCTCTCTTCCATCCAATGGGTACTGTACAGGAGGAGATGGAGGAGTTAAGTAGATCCAGAATCACGGGCAGGGTGGCTTGGCTTGCCTGGAGCAATATCTCCGGTGGAGCTGGGTCACGGGGAGAGCCAGATTTGACTTGGCGTGCCAATTGATGAAGGGTGTCAAGATCTAATGGGGGGAAGAGTTCCAGATTTCGCTGACCTGGGAGGATGGGGTGTCTCGAAAATGTTTGATTGGGTGCTCCTGGATTAGTGGCTGCTATCGGGAAGGAGGAGTAGATCTGGGTGACTTTGTTGTGAAAAAAGTCCGCTAGTTCATTACATTGTTCTTGTGTTTTAATCAAGGGAGGAGCCGTGTTCACTTTGGTGCATTTTTTTACTAAGTGAAAAATTTCCTTGGGTTTAGATTTTGCTTCCATAATTTTGTCTGCAAAGTAGGTGGCCTGGGCCGCCCTAACCCCGTCTCTATAGGTCTTAATTGCCTCTTTGTATTGGGACTTCTTTTCAGGTAGGAAGTCTAGTTGCCACGCTCTCTCTCGTTTCCTGCAGAGGCGTTTTTGATCTCTTAAAGTGTCTGAGAACTAGGGTGCTGATTTGTGCAGCCTCTTTGGTATAGATCTCCGAAGAGGAAGAGTTGTATCCAGTGAGTCCCTGATCCATCCCTCATAGTTCTTGTTAGCTAAGTTGGGGTCAGTACAGGAGGGTGGGCGGGTGGAATCTAGGTTAGTTAACCAAGACTCTGTAGGTAGTTTTGTCCAATTTCTCTTTGTTATGGTTTGGGGAATGGGCAGGGGGGTCTTGCCGGTGAGCCAGGTAAGTGGGACTAAAAAATGGTCCGACCATGGGAGGCGAGTGGGTTGCCCCACCACCAGCTCGGTGCAATTGCTAAAAATCGGGTCGAGGAGGTTACCCTTTTCATGGGTTGGGGCTGTGACCAGCTGGGTTAACTGTAGGGCTGCTAGATCATCTGTTAGTTCCCTAGCAGTATGATCTGTGGGGGAATTGAAATGGAAATTAAGATCTCCTAGGACCGTGTAATTGGCAGAGGTCAGGATTCGATTGGCTATGATGTCTGGAAGAGATCTATGGAACATCTTAGCCGGATCTGGGGGGCGATATATCAGAGTGTCGGAGAAGGAACTGTTCGCAGTTAAATCTATGCTGAATGCTAGGCTCTCGCACTCAGGAATAGTTTCAGTTGTAGTGCGACAGCCATACTGGTCTTTTAGTATGATAGCCAGGCCTCCACCTCTCCCCTTTGTCCGGTCTAGTCTGTAGATTTGAAAACCGGAGGGTAAAGCTGAGACTATGTCTGGCTCCGATTGAGACGTAAGCCATATCTCAGTCAGGAAGATGGCATCCGGATTGCGCTCCTCTAGTAGCAGGGCAATTTGTGTGCTGTGCCTCGGTAGAGACCGGCAATTCAGCATATACATATAATATTCCTGCGTCGTGGTTGGCGGTGTAGTATTGTGGAAGGGATGTTTACATCCTGGGCAGCGAGAGGGGAGTTCAGCTGGTGGATAGGAATGTGTGCAGTGTGCAGTGGTTGCATTTCCTAAGTTGTGGATGGCCGCCGAGCTGTACGTCCTGAAATGGGTGGTGTGGAGGGCAGGGGTAGGGGCCCCTGGTCCCGTCTGGTCGCGGACGGGCGCAGACGGGCTTGCCTTTGGCGCGCCTTCGGCGCACCGCCGGCGCGCCCGCTGCGCCCGTCCGCTGCGCTTCCGGAAGGAGCACATTCTTATATATCTGAGAGGGGGGGTGTGTGGCCTGTGTCAGTGGGCGGTGCCCGGGGGGTCACGGCGGTTGTCCTGCAACCCGCTTCAGCGCCTGACTTGGCTGTGCGGGGAGGCAATCACCAAGGGGAGCAGGCGGTAGTGCAGTGATAGATGCATGAGGGTGCTTTCAACATGCCAGATACTGGCCCAACTCTATTGCCCTTTGAAATAAAAGACACAAATATGATAGATTCATCTGCCCCATCTTAGACATCCTTTCATCCTCGAGCCTGACTTGTGACTCATTGGCACCAGAAGTAAACTAATCGTTCAGACAGTGCTCCAGAGTTTCACTGAATCTGAATGAATTCTACCAGCCTTGCAGGGGCAAACCCGCCAAGCAACTAACCTTATCCAGTCCAGCTTGCATTTTATAGATTATTCTGGAAAGTGTCAGAGGACTTTTCAGCCAGCAGCATCCCGCCATATTAGACTTGCAGATTTGATGTTTTCCTTTAAATGTATTGTGAGAAAGAATAGGGATTATAACTTGGTGTGGTTGCACAACCTCACTGTGTAACATTGGCAAAGTTCTTTATCAGGCCTAGTCAGGTTAATTTGTAAAACCTTAGTTCAGTCCTGGGTAGGTGTGGCTCAGGGCAGTCAGGCTTTATCAAAAGAACAAGTGTAAAGTGCTTAGAAGTGCCAAAACAGTTGAATTGGAAGAAAATGCAACACAATAAAAATCTGTTCTAATGTATGAAAGTAGGTGGTATTTTTATCTTTAAATAGACTCCTCAATGTCAAAAATCAACCCGACAGTTCCGGACCTATGAATTTTTAAAGGCACAATAAATCATAGCGCAATAAATGATTTCAATCTACCGCAACTAGCGGCTTAGGGTTAGCCACGGCAAGTGATTTGAAAACAGCTAAATGACTATTTTAGCTAATTCCGATAGGGAGCTAGTCAAAGGGACCTGTCAGGTACATCTGAGCAGTTACCTCGCAAGTAAAGCAGTCTCTAGCCCAGTTCCAGGCTCTGTGGGCGAACCGCCATAGGAATCAAGTGCGGATGCTGAGCCAATGCTGGGGTCTTTCTGTGGCCACCCGAAGTCCTCGAGCAAAGGAGGCAACTTTGGCCCTAGTGGTCGATGTCCTATGAAGTCCTCATGAGGTCCAGAACATAACCAGTTGCCACTGGTCTACTAGTCTCTGGTTACAGCAAAACCAACAGTTTCTTTTAACTTGTACTGACATTTATGTTCGCTAACCACCCTGCACCCTGACAACACTCCCATCTTCAGCAGACTCAGGTGCAACTTTTGAGGGTCGGGACTCGGTCTCCCAGGCTGCATCAAAATAGTAAATAACACAACAGGTTTCTTGGTGCTAGGCTCACAAGGGTGCAGGCTTTTCAGCTTTTGTGGTCTTGTGGCTATAACAGGGAGTCGCCAACTGACTCTTGAAGTCACCTTCTCTGTGTTTGGTTCGAGGACAACTCTTCCATGACCAGGGGGCCACAGGCACAGTCCTTTCTTTGCTAGCCCAGCATTCAAAAGAGCCAGCCCAATTTTGGTGCAGTTTCTTTTAAACTAACTGACAGGCCAGAGCTACCCCTGGTACAATATTTTCAGGACAGATATTATGAGAGGCTGGTCTGGTAAATGATGTCCACTAATGTAAGTGGGCACCCTGCACCAGTCCAGAGATTCCTTATGGTGATTTAAGAGGTCTTAGACAACCTTATAAAGCTCTTTAAGTGGTAGCTGTGGAGAGCAGCCTTCAGGCTTAGTCCAGAAGGAGTGTAAAGCAGCTTGTTTAACCAGAATGCAGTATTATATATATATAGATTAAGTGAAAAAGAACCACACAAGGTATTTATACAAATATGTATTTATTATATAATACTCTCTAACACGTGTAGATATCTCCTACCTGGAGATAAAAACAATGCAAAGAATACTTTGCATAGAAATACAGTAAATACCACAGAACACACGGTGGGCCCGGGGGGGGGGGGGTGGGGTGGACCAATCCAAGTACTAAGAAAGAGGCATAAGAACCACGACTCAGGTCAAAACAGTGTCAAGATCCGGCGTGCTGGGTAGGTCTGCCGTCACCTTGGCGCTTCGAAAATTGACACTTGTTACCTTAACGTATCTTTAACATGCCGTGATTTGATGGGCCCTTCAATTACTAGTAATATTAGGTTAGGACACCACTTTACCTTTCTTTATTGTAGATTCACCACATTTTCACAAAGGTCCTGAGGAATTGCTGCTAGATCCACCTGACTAATAGGCAAGAAACATGTCAACCGCATGAGATTGAGCGCAACACTCTGCTGCATCACTTGCAGAGGGTCGTCACTCCACTTTTTTAATCAGGGCAGAAGGCAGGGTCCTTAACGCCTTCGATGCCAGGCCTTTTCCCCCTCCTGTGCCACGCCTTTTTTGGGCTATTTGGGGTAGTGCGCGCTGAGGCCCCTGTAACTTTTTGACCACATAAGGTATCCATGCCAAATTTGCGTCCTTTTCTTCCAACATCATGGGGATTCTAAAGGTACTCAGGGTTTGTGGATTCCCCTGGAGGGGTCACAGAAATGAGCCAAAATACAGCAAAATTTAGTTTTTGGGGGGAAAAATTGGAAAAACAGGCTGCAAATGAAAGCATCTGGGTTTACCCTGCAAATGGTATCAAAAAAGGATTTGTGGGGCTGAAATCACCATTTTCCCAGCTTTTAGGGGATACCAGACTTTTGTCAGAAACCCAACATTTTTTACACAGTTTTGGCATTTTTCTGGGACATAGCCTATTTTTGCTATTTTTTGTGCTTTCGACCTCCTTCCAGGTAATGGTAGAAATGGGTACAAAAGCAATAATGGATCCTGGAAAGCTATACATTTTAGAGAAGTAGACAAAATTCTGAATTCAGCAAGGGGACATTTGTGTAGATCCATCAAGGTTTCTTTATAGAAACTAACAGTTAAATATAGGATAAATTGAACATTTGTTGAATAAAAAAGCCTTTTGTGTCAACGTTCTCACCTGTAAATTCTTCTAATTATGACAGCTCTTTGAAAGCAATATACCGTTACATCCGCTGGACATTACTGGTTGTGGGGATATGTAGGACTTGTAGGTTCAATAAGAACCCGACGAACCCAGAGCCAAAAACTGAGCAGCAACTTGCAATGGTTTTTTATTATGTACCGGGTATATAGTAATTATTCTGTAAAAATGTGTACATAGAAAAATCGGTATGAAAGACACCTATGTATTTCTGAAATGGGAACAAAATATAGAGTTTAGAAACAGTAGATATTTGCACATTTCCGAAATTGGGAATACTCATACTAGCATGAGAATTATCAGTCATTTTTTAGAATGACTTCTTTTTTACACAATGTCTTTCATTTGGAAGGCAGAAATGTATCGAACGTCAATAGGTAATAACAGTTACTTTACAAATCTGAATTACCCTAAGTCTCCCGATAAAAATGGTACCTCACTTGTATGGGTAGGCATAGTGCACACGACAGGAAATGGCTCAAAACCCAACGTGAACACACCACATTTTCACAATGCAAAATTACCCTTTTTTAGCAAAGTGCCTAGCTGTAGTTTTTTTAACCCTAGCTTTGCCGGCACCTAGGGAAACCTAGCAAACCTATACATTTTTGAAAACTAGGCACCCAGGGGAATCCAGGATGGGGTGACTTGACTGCCTCTCACCAGGTTCTATTACCCAGAATCCCTTGCAAACCTAAACTTATGTAAAAAAACCACACATTTTCCTCACATTTCTGTGGTGTAAAGTTCTGGAATTTGTGTGGATCCACAAATTTCCACTCACCCCGCGTTCCCCAAAGTCTTCCGAGAAATATGGTGCCTCACTTGTTTGGGTCGGCCTAGTGCCCGCAACAGGAAACGGTGCAAAACGCAACGTGGACACACCTCAATTTCGCAGTGAAAAATTACCCTTTTTTTGGCAAAGTGCCTAGCTGTAGTTTTTGAACCATAGCTCTGCCGGCACCTAGGGAAACCTAGCAAACCTATACATTTCTGAAAACTAGACACCCAGGGGAATCCAGGATGGGGTGACTTGACTGCCTCCCACCAGGTTCTGTTACCCAGAATCCCTTGCAAACCTAAAAAATTGCCCAAAAAAATACATTTTCCCCACATTTCTGTGGTGGCAAGTTCTGGAATCTGTGTGGATCCTCAAATTTCCACCCACCCAGTGTTCCCCAAAGTCTTACGAGAAAAATGGTACCTCACTTGTGTGGGTCGGCCTAGTGACCGCGACAGGACACGGCGCAAAACGCAACGTGGACACACCTCAATTTCGCTGTGAAAAATGACCCTTTTTTGGCAAAGTGCCTAGCTGTAGGTTTTTAACCATAGCTCTGACAGCACCTAGGGAAACCTAGCAAACCTATACATTTTTGAAAACTAGACACCCAGGGGAATCCAGGATGGGGTTACTTGACTGCCTCCCACCAGGTTCTGTTACCCAGAATACCAGGCAAACCTAAAAAATTGCCAAATAAAACACATTTTCCCCACATTTCTGTGGTGGAAAGTTCTGGAATCTGCATGGATCCACAAATTTCCACCCACCCCGTGTTCCCCAAAGTCTTCCGACAAAAATAGTACCTCACTTGTGTGGGTCGGTCTAGTGCCTGCGACAGGAAACGGCGCAAAACGCATCGTGGACACACCTCAATTTCGCAGTGAAAATTAATATTGTTTTGGCAAAGTGCCTAGCTGTAGTTTTTGAACCCTAGCTCTGCCGGCACCTAGGGAAACCTACCAAACCCACACATTTCTGAAAACTAGACACCGGGGAGATTCCAGGGAGGTATGGCTTGCGTGGATCCCCCAACATTTCCTTACCCAGAATGCCCTGCAAACGTCAAATTTAGCTGAAAATATCACCTTTTTCACACATTTTTGTGTGGGAAAGTTGTGGCATCACCGGGCTGACAAAAATATCCTACCACCCAGCGTTCCCCGGGTCTCCCGATAAAAACGGTCCCTCACTCGTGTGGGAGGCCCAAGTACCCGCGACAGGCAAGGGCCCACAACGTAGTGAGGCGACATGAAAATTGCCTATCTCAAAACAACCTTGTTTTGCAAGGGGGGTCACTTGTTTTTTTGGACCGGTGCTCGGCGGCCACCTAGGGAAACCTACCAAACCCACACATTTCTGAAGACTAGACACCTGGGGCATTCCAGGAAGGTATGGCTTGCGTGGTCCCCAACGTTTCCTTACCCGGAATGCCCTGCAAACCTCAAATTTAGCTGACAAAATCACCTTTTGCACACATTTTTGTGTGGGAAAGTTGTGGCATCACTGGGCTGACACAAATTTCCTACCACTCAGCGTTCCCCCGGGTCTCCCGATAAAATCGGTGCTTCACTCGTGTGGGAGACCCAAGAACCCGCGACAGGCAAGAGCCCACAACGTAGTGAGGCGACATGAAAATTGCCTATCTCAAAACGATCTGGTTTTGCAAGGGGTGTCACTTGGTTTTTTGGCCCGGTGCTCGGCGGCCACCTAGGGAAACCTACCAAACCCACACATTTCTGAAAACTAGACACCCGGGGGATTCCAGCGAGGTATGGCTTGCATGGATCCCCCAACGTTTCCTTACCCAGAATTCCCAGCAAACCTCAAATCTTGCAGAAAAAATCACCTTTTTCACACATTTTTGTGTGGGAAAGTTGTGGCATCACCGGGCTGACACAAATTTCCTACCACCCAGCATTCCCCCGGGTCTCCCAATAAAAACTGGTGCCTTACTCGTGTGGGAGTCCCAAGTACCCGTGACAGGCAAGGGCCCACAACGTAGTGAGGCGACATGAAAATTGCCTATCTCAAAACGACCTGGTTTTGCAAGGGGGGGTCACTTGGTTTTTTGGCCCGGTGCTCGGCGGCCACCTAAGGAAACCTACCAAACCCACACATTTCTGAAAACTAAACACCCGGGGGATTCCAGGGAGGTATGGCTTGCATGGATCCCCCAACGTTTCCTTACCCAGAATGCCCTGCAAACCTCAAATTTAGATAAAAAAATCAATTTTTTCACACATTTTTGTTTGGGAAAGTTGTGGCATCACCGGGCTGACACAAATTTCCTACCACCCAGCATTCCCCCGGGTCTCCCGATAAAAATGGTGCCTCGCTCGTGTGGGAGGCCCAAGTACCCGTGACAGGCAAGGGCCCACAAAGTAGTGAGGCGACATGAAAATTGCCTATCTCAAAACGACCTGGTTTTGCAAAGGGGGTCACTTGGTTTTTTGGCCCTGTGCTCGGCGTCCACCTACTAAAACCTACCAAACCCACACATTTCTGAATACTAGACACCCGGGAGATTCCAGGGAGGTATGGCGTGCGTGGATCCCCCAACGTTTCCTTATCTAGAATGCCCTGCAAACCTCAAATGTAGATGAAAAAATCACCTTTTTCACACATTTTTGTGTGGGAAAGTTGTGGCATCACCGGGCTGACACAAATTTCCTACCACAAAGCATTCCTCCGGGTCTCCCGATAAAAACGGTGCCTCACTCGTGTGGGAGGCCCAAGTACCCGCGACAGGCAAGGGCCCACAACGTAGTGAGGTGACATGAAAATTGCCTATCTCAATTCGACCTGGTTTTGCAAGGGGGGGTCACTTGGTTTTTTGGCCCGGTGCTCGGCGGCCACCTAGGGAAACCTACCAAACCCACACATTTCTAAAAACTAGACACCCGGTGGATTCCAGGGAGGTATGACTTGCGTGGATCGCCCAACGTTTCCTTACCCAGAATGCCCTGCAAACCTCAAATCTTGTAGAAAAAATCACCTTGTTCACACATTTTTGTGTGGGAAAGTTGTGGCATCACCGGGCTGACACAAATTTCCTACCACCCAGCGTTCCCCCGGGTCTCCCGATAAAAATGGTGCCTCACTCGTGTGGGAGGCCCAAGTACCCGTGACAGGCAAGGGCCCACAACATAGTGAGGCGACATGAAAATTGCCTATCTCAAAACGACCTGGTTTTGCAAAGGGGGTCACTTGGTTTTTTGGCCCTGTGCTCGGCGTCCACCTACTAAAACCTACCAAACCCACACATTTCTGAATACTAGATACCCGGGAGATTCCAGGGAGGTATGGCGTGCGTGGATCCCCCAACGTTTCCTTATCTAGAATGCCCTGCAAACCTCAAATGTAGATGAAAAAATCACCTTTTTCACACATTTTTGTGTGGGAAAGTTGTGGCATCACCGGGCTGACACAAATGTCCTACCACACAGCGTTCCCCCGGGTCTCCCGATAAAAACTGTGCCTAACTCGTGTGGGAGGCCCAAGTACCCGCGACAGGCAAGGGCCCACAACGTAGTGAGGTGACATGAAAATTGCCTATCTCAAATCAACCTGGTTTTGCAAGGGGGGGTCACTTGGTTTTTTGGCCCGGTGCTCGGCGGCCACCTAGGGAAACCTACCAAACCCACACATTTCTAAAAACTAGACACCCGGGGGATTCCAGGGAGGTATGACTTGCGTGGATCCCCCAACGTTTCCTTACCAAAAATGCCCTGCAAACCTCAAATCTTGCCGAAAAAATCACCTTTTTCACACATTTTTGTGTGGGAAAGTTGTGGCATCACCGGGCTGACACAAATTTCCTACCACCCAGCATTCCCCCGGGTCTCCTGATAAAAACGGCGCCTCACTCGTGTGGGAGGCCCAAGTACCCGCGGCAGACAAGGGCCCACAACGTAGTGAGGCGACATGAAAATTGCCTATCTCAAAACTACCTGGTTTTGCAAGGGGGGTCACTTGATTTTTTGGCCCGGTGCTCGGCGGCCACCTAGGGAAACCTACCAAACCCACACATTTCTGAAAACTAGACACCCAGGGGATTCCAGGGAGGTATGGCTTGCGTGGATCCCCCAATGTTTCCTTACCCAGCCTGCGTACTCGCTGGCGCCTACTGGGCTTTCTGCCCCCCTAGGGGGCAGATCAGTGGCCACTGCCACCATCTGCCCTCCCGGGGGAGGCCGAAAGACTGGAATTTCTCTGGGGGTGGGGTGGGGGTATTGTCATGCCCATTTTGGGGAGCCCCTACCCCTACACTAATAAAACAAAAAATTCCATGGTTTCTAGTGGGCTTTCTGCGCCCCCCGGGGGGGCCAGATTGGGGGCTACAGCTCCTATCTGCCTCCTGGGGGGCAGAAAGACTGTCATTTTTGTGGGGGGGAGGGTGGGGGCGTTGGTGTGCCCGTTTCGGGCAGCCCACACCCTAAAAACAATTGCGCAAAAAAAATCCCTGGTGGATAGTGGGCTTTCTGCCCCTCTGGGAGGTGGGCAGATTGGGGGCTACTGGGGGGGCAGAAAGGCTGTAATGGTGGCAGGGGGTGGGGGCATTGGCATGCCCATTTCGGGCAGCCTCCACCCTAAATAAAATCCATCACCCTAAATAAAATTGCGCGAAACAAATCCCTGGCGTCAAGTGGGCTTTCCGCCCCACCGAAGGGGCAGATTAGGGGCCAATGTCCTATCTGCCCCCCGGGGGGGGGCAGAAAGGCTGTAATGGTGGCGGGTGGGTGGGGACATTGGCGTGCCCGTTTCGGGCAGCCTCCACCCTAAAAAAACCTTCTAAGAAACAAATCCCTGGTGTTTAGTGGGCTTCCTGCCCCCCGAAGGGGCAGATTAGGTGCCAATGCCCCATCTGCCCCCCGGGGGGACAGAAAGACTGTAATAATTGGGGAGGTTGGGGGCATGGGCATGCCCGTTGTGGGCAGCCCCCTCCCTTATTGTTAGTTTCTAATAAAGTCCCTGGTGTCTAGTGCGCTTTCCGCCCCCCCAAAGGGGCAGATTAGGGGCCAATGCCCCATCTGCCCCCCGGGGGGCAGAAAGGCTGTAATGGTGGCAGGTGGGTGGGGGCATTTGCGTGCCCATTTAGGGCAGCCCCCACCCTAAAAAACCCTAAAAACAAATCCCTGGTGTTTAGTGGGCTTTCTGCCCCCCAAAGGGGCAGATTAGGGTCCACAGCCCCATCTGCCCTGTAATAATTGGGGGTGGGGTGGGGGCATGGGCCTGCCCGTTTTGGGCAGCCCCCACCCCTATTTTTATTATTTTAAAAATTCCCTGGTGTCTAGTGGGACAAAAAGACTCAATGGTGCCAAAATAATCAGGGGGGAGCAAAGGGGCCGCTCCCCCCTCCCTGGTGTCTAGTGGGTGGATCCCTGCTTGGGGATCGACCTCCTGTGGTGATCCACAAGCAGGGATCCACTTTCCAACGATACCTCTCCGGTCTTTCTACGTGCTCAGGGGGCTGAGATAGCCAAGGGAGAAGAAATCTCCCTTGGAGTGAAAGAGTCTCTCCCCTACATCTGCAGGCACTACAATGAAGCTGATCAGTCTGCTGCTCCTATCGTCCTACAGACTACCTGAAGCTTAGCAACACAGGTGGTGGTTCTGCAACTCCCTGGAGACCTGACCTGTCCCCTCGACAAATTTGAGGCAAGTATCCATCGTTGGAACTGCTGGGACCCAACCCCTGTGCACAGTGTGGACTCACCATTGCCAAGGTTTGTTGCCTCTGCACTCCAGAGATCTTTGGGCAACAAAAAACTCCAGCCTCCAGCACCTCACTTCCTGAAGATCAGTGCAGTCCTTGCATCATGGGCCTCAATGTTTGGTGAGCTGCCTGAGGTCCTCTTGCAACTCCAGTGTCTTTGGCATGTGGGTCTTCCTGAGGGTCTTCTCTTGTTTCAGTGGGCTCCCCTGCTTACTTTGGGCCTGCTCTGACTCTCCTGCTGTTGGTGAGTCTCTTGGACCTTTGCTGGTCCCAACACTACTCCTTTTTAGTCTTCCATGCCAAGTGCAGCATCCAAGGCTCCTTGGTGCTCCCGCCGGACACCGACCACCTAGTCACCTTCATTTGATGTGGGACAGCTCGTGCATGGCTCCTGGTCTTCCTGAGCATTGCATAGTCCTCACAGCTGCAGCGACTTGGTCACCGTCGACTCTTCTGAACCTTCCAGCATCGGTGAGCATTGTGTTTCGGTGCCTCTGGTCACCTCCAAGTGGCATAGACTCTGTCACCTCTTGGATTGCACCAGACTCCTTCGCAATCTTTTCCATAGGCATCTTTTTTGAAGTCTCCCATTGCTGTCTACGTCTGGTTCTGATGTCACTTCACCCCTATGCAACTGGCATCCCTGGTGCAGGTAACCTGGTTCCTGGGGCATCCATGGGTGGGGTGGCTCTCCAACCTTCTGTATTCCAAAGGGTTTCTTCAGGGTCCTCCGAGAAGGGTCCTTCTTCTTTAAAACTGTAACTGCAACTTCTCTGCTGATTTCCTTTGGGCACGCATCTTTGTTTCCACTCTGCACACAACCGCTTTTTGGCAGGTTTTTTCTTGACTTTTGTCGAATTTGGAGAATTTTTTCCACTTCATGTGCCAGGGATGTCTTCAAGGAAGACAGGTTTCAAGCTGTGTGGTGCTTGCCACAGCATGATGTTGGTTACTAATCCCTACCTCATCTGTCTCTGGTGTTTCGTGCTCAGAGTGCCGGGCCATGGCTCCAAAGGCCTTGAGGGAGCAAGCGATGAAGCTCCTTGCGGCCCGGCAGTCAACACCGTCCAGCGAGACTCCGCGGATGTCCCAGTGCCAATCGAAGAAGAAGAGGTCTCAGGACTGTGTCCGGAGCCCTAAGTCCTCTTCATCCCACTCGAGGTCCTCTGGACACTCAGGGAAGAGGCATAAGAAGAAGAAGTCCAAATGGACTACATCTTCACCTCAGCTGACGTCTGTCAATGAGAGAGGTAAGGATCACCAATGACACGGTTCCGTGGAGCCGGATCCAGAGTAGACTTCGTGCCTCCCACACTTTTCGGGAGCCAGAGAGACTCTCACTCAAATAAATGAATTTTACAAGGCCCTGCGCCGCGTATTTGAGCAGAACGACCACGCTGGTGATCCCTCGGGCCCTGCAGACCCAGAAGTGACCCCATCGGGTTCGACGCCATCAGCTCTGGCCACGGTGCTGGTGGGGCCTCAAGGATCTGATCCCAGATCCGGGTCAACGCCAGTCGTGTCATCGTGACCTTCCCCGGCGTCGGAATTGAAGTCGGTACCTGTGGAGCCCCCGGTGCCCATAGGCGGCACTAGCCACATCCTCACCCCTATGACAAAGAGCCAGAATGGCGTTGCACAACACCGATTGAGCCCAGTGGTTCTATGTTGTCACCTGAGCACTTTGAATATGTGCTAGGCTCAGGAGAGGAATGGGAGAGGTCTGTAGACCCTCTGGAATGCCAGGATGTCTCTGAGGAGAACTTAGACTGGTATGGGGAACTTGGGGAGGCCAGTGGACTGGACACCTCCCCCGTGAATACAGAGGAGGAAGCATTCTATGCCATGGTGGTAAAGAGGGCATCTGAGGTCCTTGGACTAGAGCTGCCCTTAGTGCAGGTCAGGACAGATCTCCTCGCTGAGGTGTTTCAACCGTTGGCTTCCACTTCCGAACCCTTTTGCCCTTTAATGAAGCACTTATGGACGTTCTTCTAGGCACATGGTCCGAGCCTAGCACCGGGGTTCCTGTGTATAGGACGATTGCACGCCACCATCACCCAGTTCCAGGCGACCCTAAGTTTCTCAGCCAACATCCCAACCCAGAACGTTTGCTGGTACAGGCCTCTATGTCTAAGGGCTCATTCCCTTCCGCCCCTCCAGATAGAGAATCCAAGAGGTGGGATGCATTTGGGAAGAAATTGTTTTCTTCCTCCAGCCTGGCATTGAGGTTGGTGAATACTGCATGCTTAATGGCCTTTTCTCCCAGACCCTTTGGGAGACGGTTGCCAAATGCTGCCACAGGTCCTGGAGGAAGCCTGGGCTGTGCTCTCCCAAGTGGTCAAGGAAGGGAGAGATGCAGCAAAATTTACCATATGGTGTGGCTTAGATACGATGGATGTGCTGGGCCGATTAATTTCAACGACAGTGGCATTGAGGCACCACGCCTGGCTTTGAACAACTGGCTGCTCAGGGGATTTCCAGGCTAATCTGAGGGACATTCCCTTTGATGGAACCCGCTTTTTGGGGAAAAGATAGACTCGGCCCTGGTCAGGTTCAAGGACTCTCGAGCTATGGCCAGATCTTTGGGCCTCTCCTCTACTCCTCGTGGCCAGTCTTCCCTTCGCCCCATTCGTGGCAACAGAAGGGGTTTCCATCCATGTTAGCCCTATCCCAGCCACTGTCCTGCTCAGACTACCCTAGCCATGCGAGGACGTGGATGCGGTGCGTTCCAATCTAGGAAAGGAGGCCAGAAGTCATCCGCCACACTACCCCCAGCAGCCGCAGCCCTCAAGCACTCCTAAGCTAACTCTACAGGACCACAGTACTCCAGTTGGTGGGAGAATTTGTCATCATCTCCCCCACTGGAGATCCATAACATCGGATAAGAGGGTCTTGTAAATCGTCCAGGAGGGCTTTTCTCTGCCTTTCCTTTCTTTTTCTCCTCTCATTCTGCCAAATCAGGAAAACGGCTGACGGAGGATCATTTAAAGTTGCTGCAAGAGGAAGTTAGAGCTCTCTTGGCCAAGGGAGCTATGGAAAGGGTCCCGGTATCAGAAGTAGGCAGTGGTTGTTATTCCCGCTACTTTCTGATTCCAAGGGGCAACGTGCCATTTTAGATCTTCGGACCGTCAATCTCTTCTTGAAGAACGAGAAATTCAAGATGCTTACTTTGGCTCAGGTCAGGTCTTGTCTGCCGTCTTGTCTGCCCTAGATCAAGGAGACTAGATTGTAGCGTTGGACCTACAGGATGCATATTTTCACATCCCCATTCTGCCGGGCCACAGGCGTTACCTGCGATTCAAGGTAGGCCCAAAGCACTTTCAGTTTACTGTGATTCCCTTCTGCCTTACCAGTGCCCCTCGGGTGTTCACCAAGGTGATGGCGAGGTTCACAGCTCATCTGCAAAGGTTAGGGGTGTCAGTCTTCCCCTCCCTCGACAACTGGCTGTTGAAGGCGTCTTCGCCGCAGGCAATGGTCTCCCACCTTCAGACTACGGCAAACCTCCTTTATTTGCTGGGGTTCTCTATAAACATACCAAAGTCACACCTGACTCCTTCTCAGATGATCCCTTTAATTGGAGCAGTTCTGGACACAGTGCAGTTTCGTGCATATCCTCCCGAAGAGTGAGTCCAGGATATTTAGTCTATGAAACAGATGTTTCGGCCTCTGTCCTGGATTTCGGTGAGACTGATTCTGAGGCTGTTGGCCTCATGGCCTCCTGCATCCTGTTGGTGAAGCATGTTAGGTGGCGTATGTGGGCTCTGGAGTGGGACCTGGAGTTCCAGTGGGTACAAGATCGGGAAAATCACACCAACATGGTGCAGATCTCTGAAGGAACTGCATTGGTGGTTGATGAACCGCGATTGGGTCAATGGAAGACCCCTCTCCTTTCCCCAACCAGATTTCACAGCCGTGACAGATGCGTCACTTCTGGTATCAGGCGGTCATCTGGGACAGGTGGAAATAAGGGGACACTGGTCACCGGCAGAGTTGGGGCTCCACATAAATCAGTAGGAGCTTCGAACTATTCGATTGGCATTGAAAGCATTTCTTCCATCTGTCAAGGAGAAGCTAGTGCAGGTTTTCATGGACAACAACACCACCATGTGGTACTGCAACAAGCAAGGTGGGGCAGTGTAGTGGGCCCTTTGTCGAAAGTCCTTGTTGTCTCTGGACATGACTGGAACAGCAGGGCATGACCTTGGTGGTTCAACACTCGGTAGGTTCTTTGAATGCTAGGGCAATGGTCTCAGCCATTGATGCCTAGCGGATCACGAATGGTGTCTCCAGTCGCAGGTGGCCCAGGGTCTCTTTCAGAAGTGGGGAGAATCTTTGTTAGATTTGGTCGCCTCTGAAGAGAACACGCAGTGTCAGCAGTACTGCGTGCTGGAGTTTCCAAGGCGTCTATCTCTCAGCGACGCCTTTCATTGTGAGTGGAGCTCAGGCCTGCTGTACACCCTTCCTTCCATACCACTCCTGCCCAGGGCTCTGAAGAAGATCAGGAGAGATTGGGCCAAGTCATCCTTTGGCTCCGGACTGTGCAAGAAGAGTCTGGGACCCAGAGCTTCTTAGAATGAGCTTCGATCCTCCAGTCGGGCTGCCCCTTCAGGAGGATCTTCTGTCGCAGCAGCAGGGGTGGGTTCTCCACCAGAACCTGTCAACTCTGCATCTCCATGTGCAGAGATTGCGCAGCAACAGTTGGTGGCTTTTGACCTTCCTCCTGAAGTCTGCAATGTTATTCTGCTGGCCAGGCGGTCCTCCACTAAGACGGGATACACCTGCCGTCTGCAGAAATTTGTATTATACTGTACAGAAAGGTCTGTTGACCCTCTCGCTACTTCTCTTTCTACTGTCCTTCTGTTCATTCTGTCCCTTGCCCAGCAGGGCTCTGCTTTGGGAACTCTCAAGGGTTACCTTTCTGCTCTGTCTCCTTTTTTGTAGCTACCAGACCAACCTTCTCTCTTCAAATCTCCCATTCCACATAGATATCTGAAAGGGCTGGTTCACCTCTTTCCATCTACGCCCTATGTTATGCCGCAGTAGGACCTTCATTTGGGCCTTTACACAATTATCCCCTCTGGCTGTTGACCATCAAAACAACCTTCTTGGTGGCAATTACATCGGCACGGACGGTGGATGAACTGCAGACATTATCTTGCTCTCCACCTTATCTTATGTCCTTTCCAGGCAAAGTGGTGCTTCGCACCCGGGCATCCTTTTTACTGAAAGTTGTGACCCCTTTCCATTTGGGTCTGTCCATCATGTTGCTCACTTTCTTTGCTACCCCGCATTCCTCTAAGGAAGAGGAGCGCCTCTACCGACTGGACCCAAAAAGAGTATTGTCGTTCTAGCTTGACCTCGCTAAAGAGTTCCAGGTGGACAACCAACTCTTTGTGGTGAACGTGGGAGCAAAGAAAGGAAGGCAGTGCAGTAAAGGACCATCTCTTGCTAGGTCGTTCTCTGCATTAAGATCTGCTATGCCCTGGCAAAGAAGCAGCCCCCGAGGGATTGAGAGTCCATTTCACCAGGGGAAAGGCTGTGACTACGCCCTTGGCTCGGGGTATCCCAGTACAAAACATCTGTCAGGCAGCAACGTGGGTATTTTATCAGATGTTTGCAAAACACTACTGGCTGGAAGGTCAGGTCCGCAGGGACGGGCACTTTGCTTGCTCGGTCCTGCAGGAGTTCCCAGTATAGGATATTGGTCCATAGCCCACATCTGGGATGGTATGGCTTGGTTATCTAATTCAAAGGTATGAAATCTGCAGCTAGAAGTCTCTATCAGATGAACAAGTTACTTACCTTTGGTAACACATTATCTGATAGAGACTCTATCTAGCTGCAGATTCCTGACTGTCCAACACATGCCTCACCGCTTTGCAGACTAATATTGTAGGGCTAGGATTACTCTCCTTTTCAGCGCACTAGTTTTGCACATGACTACGTCAGTTACTTCGTGGCTCTGCGCTTCTTGCTTGGAAAAAACGAAAAAAAACTCACATCCGTGTGCCTGGGTGGCAACTATATAGGCACCGCACTGTCATAACTGACACTCCCTACGCCACCGATGTCACATGGAGACGAACTGAGCCACCCGGACGCCGCGTGCAAGATGTATTGCTCAGCAAAAGTTTTCGGATCAAGCCTGACGTCTGGGAATTTCAAAGGTAAGCAATCTGCAGCAAAATAGAGTCTCAACCAGATAATGAGTTACCGAAGGTAAGTTACTTATTCAGTATCTTCCCTAGCCTCACAAATGATCCGTACAATCTTTTAAATTGCTTGCTTAGGAAAACGGGAGCTACATATTCCGAAACCAGCTGACAGGTAGTTTTAATGCAGGATGTGAGGTACTAGTAGCTATCAATCAACCTATAGGAGACGCTAGGGAAGATAATCAGATGTTTGTTAAGTTTGCCACTGTCAACACTGGAATGGTAGTCTAGAATCAGACCTTCTTCTGATGAATTATCCTCTGCTTCAAGCAATGCTGCACCCTGGCCAAAAAGGATCCTCTTGAGGGCCTTATAGCTTATTTCACTAGAGCATAAGCCGTAACTACTGCCCTAAGGGTCTTCCCGAATAACATATCTGACAAGCAGCCATGTAAGCATCTGCCCACACTATTATCAGACACTACTGCATTGATTCACAAATCTGTAGGGAGGGAATTAATTTTTGCCCTCTCTTTTCTTCAGGACCCTTGTAAAATCCACTCCACTGATTTACCTCTTTGGAAGGGGCATTGCTCGGACTTTGATTCGCAAAGAGGGAAATCTGCGGTTAGAAGTATCCAGCAGCTTAAGTTATTTACCTTCTGAGTTAATCTGCCTGCAGATTCCTCACCACCCTCCCGCCTCCGCTTTATGCGGCACAGATTTTCAGGATTTAATAAAGGTCTTCGTTAGACTTAGCAGACAGCCAGCTACCATTAGATTTGTCTGATATGTTCCATGTCTTTGGCATGGAAAGAAATAATGTTTTACCTGAAGTCAGCATACTACGATGGCACTTTTATGCAGCTTTGTCTTGTCATGTCCGGAGGTGGGTTGAAGTTGCAACAATAGCCAATGGCTCCACCTGTAGCTATTGCATCAGTCTCTGGATCCAGTTTAGTGCATAGGGGGAATCACAAAGTAACGAATCTGCAGTTAGAGTATCGACCGGAAATAGTCTTACCGGAAGTAAGTAACGCATTGTTTGTTGCTTGAATTCCATTGATTCCTAGGCCATGAGAGTTTATTGTCCAGGACTCAGACAATCCTGGCCAAGGGCTAGGATTTGTATTGCATTTAAGAAAATGTTTGCAGAAGGAAGTATTTTGGGGCATATTATCAAGAAACGGCGTTAAAATTATCGCCTAAAAGCGGCAATAATGGGCTTGATAATATGCCCTCGAGAATTCCCATAGAAGGCCATGTTCTGGTGTGAACATGGGCTTCTATGGGAATTCTGTGCGGCATATTATCAAGCCCATTATCGCCGCTTTAGCGGCAGTTTTCTGCCGATAAAGCGGCGATAATTTTAATTCCGGGCTTGATAATATGCCCCTTTGTTTGTAATATGAAGTATCGCTTTTAAACTTTTTATTTACTCTCTACAGGTTCTGGCAAGAAAATTGTCCGTCATCCGAAAACAAGTAAGTACACTGGCCTGTTTAAATAATGGTTCAGGTCCCCTACAGTAAGATTTGAGCACTCTTGATTTGTGGAAATTATTTATATTCTTATTTTCCACGTGTATTCTAAATAAACTGGTTTTTGTGAACGTGTTAGGCCTTACTTGGGACTGTTAAGTTACAGTACAAGGTAAAGCAATACTAAGAGGAAACTATTACGTCTAATATTCTACAGTGCATGCTATTGAAAACTGTTGAACCATGTCCTCTTCTGTTGTAAAGAGTTCCAACTCTAAAGTACACTGTTTGCACTGTTGGAAATTTAAATTGATGAGACGTGTTCTGTGCCATTGAGTTCTCTCTGCCATTAATAAAGTGTAGAAACTCTCTGTACGTGTGCGAGATCCTGGAACATAACTTTTCCAAAAACTCTATTTTCCAATTCCCTGCTTACACAGTACATTTGTCTAACACACCATTTACGGAAGAGCTTACAGAATAAAGCAGAAATGGTTCCCCAGTCCTGGGATTTTGCTCTCTGCAGCACACATATGTTTTGCACTCCATTAATACAAAGTGAAGCTTGTAAGGTGAGAGCTGTTCTGCTCTGCTCTGCTCTGCTTGCTACAGCATTTATACAGGAACATTTTGTGTTGTTTCTGGTGTCCTTCATTTCTGGTCGTTTTCTTGCTTGTTCCCGCTGGAGCCTCAAACACTTCTTTTCGTGCTTTGGCTTAAAGTGTTTGCGGTTGAAGTTCAAAAGGAATGCAGACTCTGCCAAGTATGTTATCCGTGCCGGTATGGATACCGCTGATTGCATTGGCGGAACGCTTGGACACCAGTGTTGGCCTTCAAAGACATGTCTGGATGAGGTCCATTGATTCTCTGGCAATATACAGGCTATGGTAAGTGACGTGCGGGCATATCATCAAGGGCAATATCGCTGCTTTAGCACTTTTGCCACTAAAGCGGCGATATTTTTATCGCCCTATCAGCAAGCTGTCGCTAACATCTGTTAGCGATGACTTGCTGGCAATAGCGCCCGTGTCAATGCCGCTTTGCATGTCAGCGATAATAATCGCTAATGACATGCAAAGTAGGCGTTCCCTCTGGAAACAACCCAGGAAAAGTCGCTAACCACACATTGCGGTATCATCAAGCCGGACCCTGACTCCCATAGCAACATAAAAAACGGAGCTAACCGCGGTTATCGCCATCAGGTAACGTCTGCTAAATGTCAGACTTAGCTATATTTATAATGGGAGGTGGATTCTAAGCCTAAATCCACATCTCCCAATTAACAAGGATTCCCTTAGCGCTTGTACTTGCATCGCTGGATTTCTAGCGCTGTTCCCTCATAACGCCGCCATCACCGGAATCTTTATCGCTGTGGAGATAAGCGTTGATAATAACGCTTTTTCTGATGGATACATCTGCCAGTGGATTCCTCACCTTGTGAATATCCCCTGCGCCAGCAACATTCGGAAACTTTTGTAGCAGTCCACGCCGATGAGGTCGAAGACGACGTCACAGAGGCACGGCTCTGCTAGTGACTCCGCTGACGTCACCGGCTCCATAAGAAGACCTCGTCGGCGTGATGACATCAGTTCCCTTTTTTCCGCGCCGTCAACGCCAACGGATTTCGGGACTCTCTCTGCAGCTGTACTTGTTACTTTGTTTTCTGCTGGTTTCTCTCTCTCTTCTTCAGCTGAAATGTCGACGAAGAAGTCTGGTTTTAAACCTTGTCGAGAGTGTGGAAAACACATGTCGATAATGGATCCGCATGAAGACTGCGTGTGGTGCCTATAATCAGACCACGATGTTGAAGGATGTTCTTGCTGTCACAAGATGAGCTCCAAGGCTCTTAAGGAGAGGGAAGCAAAATTGTTCATAGCCAAGATGAAGAAGGAAAAAAGAGGTCGAGATCGAGGTCGGGGTCGGCATCGAAGTCGACTTCGGGGCATGCTTCTAAGTCCAAGAAGTACAAGAAAAAGAAGAGGCATGGATCTTGACATCACTCGGATAGGGATACGGCTCCGAGATCGACATCGCCCTCCCGACGCCGTAAGGACTTTGTATCTCCTTCGCCAGTTCCTGATTCACCTATTGGCCTGTCGTCACCTGTGGCTTCACTGGAGCATTCTCCGGCTCCGGCTTCATCTCCGACGCCGGCTCCATCTCCGGTTTCGTCTCAGGTTCCGATTGAGGACCTTCCAGCTCCGGGTGGGCCTTCGGCTCCGCTGATTCCACCGTCTGCGCCAATCGGCCCGAGTCCGGTGATGCCTCAGACTGAGCCTTATCCATCATTTCCAGGTCAGGATCCTACGCATTTTCTTAATGCTATGTATGGAGTCTTCTCCAGAGCTATGTACCACTCTGGCGCACCTTCAGATCCTATGGGTCCTATGGCCTTCAGTTTGGGAGTTCCCCAAGCTTATCCTCAGGCTTCCTTCATGCCATTTTTTCCGGCGACGCCGTCTTGGCATCTACCGGCGCTGAGGACATCAACGCCGCTCCCTTCTTCACCGGCGTCGACTCGACCTCGTTCGACGCCAGCTGTCCCTTTGGATCCACGCTCGACGCCGGCTCCGGCACTATCGGATTCGGTCACGGCGCCGCCGACTCCGGCTGTGAGGATCAGGTCTAGGAGGGAGGTCCAATGGGTACTGGATGAACAGTGGTACCTGATGGAGGAAGTAGAGGAGGGTGAGCTGATGGAGTCGGACGATGTGTTTGATGATTTGAAAGAGGCTAGTGTCCTGGATTTATCGCCTGAATGGGAGATTACTCCCCCTGCTGATGCTCCTTCAAAGGATGTGGCTCCATACCACGCTGTTATTAAGAAGGCGGCTGAACTTTTAGATCTGCAGTTGCCTTCTGCAGAGTTTAAGCCTAACATCTTGACAGAGGTTCTGCACTCTCCTTCTACTGCATCGGAGCCTTTACTCCCTTTTAACGACGCCACTATAGAACCAGTAATGGAGGTATGGCGCAAGCCCTTCTGCTCCTGCAGTTTCTAAAGTTATTGCTAGGAGGTATAGGGCGGCTCCAGGAGACCCAGACTTTTTAATATCTCATCCATCTCCGGCGAGTCTGGTGGTTCAGGCTGCCTGTTCCAGAAGATCAACAGGTTCTTTTCCCCAAGTCCCGAGTGACAGGGAGGCGAAGAAATTGGATCAGTCGGCCAAGAAGGTCTTCTCTTCTTCCAGTATGGCCTTAAAATCGACGAATGCCACCTGTCTTTTGGGCCGATATATCCATGCTCTTATGGACTCAGCAAAGCAGCTAGCCCCAAAGCTGTCAGAAGAGGATTGGATGAGTTTCAATGAGGTCCTTTCGGATACCCAAGCGGCAGCATGTCAGTTAATCCAAAGTGGCTTGGATACAGCTGACTCGGTTGCAAGAGTCATGGGATCTTCTGTTGCCACGAGGAGGAGTGCGTGACTCAAGTCTTCAGAGTTCTCCCCTGATGTCCAGTCAACGCTCTTGGACTTGCCTTTTGATGGCTCTGGACTTTTTGGCAAGAAAGCGGCTGTTGTTGAAAGATTTAAGGAGAGTAAGGCCACGGCTAAATCTTTGGGCCTTCAAACTCAGCCAAGGGGTTCGTTCAAGAGATACAGGGGCTTCGGAAGATCAATCTTTCGTTCGTACAGACAACCCCAGCAGCAGCAGCAACAGCAGCAAAACACTCTGTATAAGAGCTACAGAGGCAGAATCAGAGGTCGCACTCGAGGTCGACAGCTCACCTCCTCCTCCTCTTCCTCTTCCTCAGCCCCTCCCACCACTGCAGAGCAGCCCTAGATCCACCATTCTGGATCATGCTGGTCCAGTGGGGGGCCGGCTTACCCATTTTCTAAAAGGTTGGGAATCGGTTACTACAGACCTATGGGTTCTAGATCTTGTAGAAAATGGGTACGCCCTTCCCTTTCGGGAATTCCCTCCAACTTACCCTCCTTGTCAAGGGGCTTGCTCAGAGGACCACCTTCTTCTCCTGCAGGAGGAAGTCCTGACATTGCTGAAAAAAGGTGCAATAGAGGTGGTTACAGAGCAGGAAAGGGGTCAGGGATGCTACTCCCGGTATTTCCTGATTCCGAAAAAGGACGGCAGATTGCGTCCAATATTGGACCTCAGGATCTTGAATCTTTTTCTGAAGCAAGAGAAGTTCAAGATGCTCACCCTTGCGCAGGTTCTTCAAGCGCTGCATCAGGAGGACTGGATGGTGTCGATCGATTTGCAGGATGCGTATTTTCACATCCCCGTCCTGAAGTCGCACAGGAAGTATCTCCGGTTTACGGTAGGGTCGCAACATTATCAGTTTGCGGTCCTTCCGTTTGGTCTTACTACTGCACCTCGAGTCTTCACGAAGGTGATGGCAGTGGTGGCAGCCCATCTCAGAAGGTCGGGGATTTCAGTTTTCCCCTATCTGGACGACTGCCTGATCAAAGCGGAATCGCCAGAGAAGGTGCTTCATCATCTGCAGATTACAACTCAGTTGTTGTACAAATTGGGTTTTTCGATAAACGTGCGCAAATCTCACCTTGTGCCCTCTCAGCGCAACCTGTTCATAGGGGCGGTACTGGACACTACTGTGTATCGGGCATTCCCACCTCCACAAAGGATTCACGACATACAGGAAATGACTCCCTTGTTTTACAATGGAGCGGTCGTTCCAGTCCTGAAGGTCCTTCGCCTGCTCGGTCTGTTTGCTTCCTGCATTCTGTTGGTCAACCATGCACGCTGGCACATGAGGGCGCTCCAGTGGTGCCTCCACAGGCAGTGGTATCAGCACAAAGGAGATCTCAGGGAGTCTGTGAGGATCTCCAGAGAAGCTGCGGCGGATCTGTCTTGGTGGAGCGTGGAGGGCAATCTGTCTCAAGGAAAGCCCTTCCATCTACCTCCATCGGTGGCCACAGTGATAACGGATGCATCCACTTTAGGGTGGGGTGCGCATCTGGGGGTTCTGGAGATCAAGGGTCTTTGGTCTCCAGAGGAAAGGTTGCTTCACATCAACCTTCTGGAATTACGGGCGATACGTTTGGCGCTCAAGGCCTTCCCCCCCTTCCCTTCGCGGTCAGTCAGTTCAAGTCCTGATGGACAACACTACCGCGATGTGGTATGTCAACAAGCAGGGAGGAGTGGGGTCGCTTTGTCTCTGCAGAGAGGCTCTGCGTCTCTGGTCCTGGGCTCAGGATCAGCAGTTTTGCCTGATGGCAAATCATCTGGCCGGAGTTCCAAACGTTCGTGCAGACAGTCTCAGTCGGCAGTTCTCCACACGACCACGGGTGGAGGCTTCCTCCAGAGGTGGTTCGTCACGTTTTCCGAATGTGGGGAACCCCTCGGGTGGACCTGTTTGCCACTCACGAGAACGCTCACTGCACGTCTTTTTTGCAGTCTCCAGTATCCGATGCAGGGTGCATTGGGGGACGCGATTCAGCTGAGTTGGGGCACTCATCTCCTTTACACATTTCCTACCATACCCTTGATTCCTCGGGTTCTGAGGAAGATTCACCAAAACCGGGCCCATGTCATATTAATCCCCCCGGTTTGGCCAAGAAGGGTGCGGTATACAGATCTTCTCCACCTTTCCTTGTGCCCTCCGCTCCGTCTCCCTCTCAGGACAGACCTCCTCTCTCAGATGGACGGGCAGGTTCTACACCCCCACCTCCAGAGCTTACACCTTCATGCCTGGAGACTGAACGGGGCAACCTTAATTTCTTTTTCTCTCCCGCCAGATGTGGTAGATGTAATTTTGTCTGCTAGACGTCATACCACCAAATCTATCTATTCCTATAGGTGGTCTAAATATGTGCTCTGGTGTGGGGAGATGTCAATTGATCCTTTGAGAGCTCGTTTATCTGACATTCTTCAGTTTGCCCTTTCTCTTGCTCAGCAAGGTTTTGCTGTAGCCACTGTGAAGGGATATCTTTCAGCCTTGTCAGCTTTCCTTTGTTTGCCGGATCAACCATCATTGTTTAAATCGCCTATTGTTTTACGGTTTCTGAAAGGCCTTACAAACAAGTTTCCTCCAACTCCTTTTATTGTGCCTCAATGGGACTTAAATCTTGTCTTAACTTATCTGATGGGTTCTCCATTCGAGCCCTTACACAAGTGTCCCTTGAGACTGTTGTCTTTCAAGACAGTTTTTTTCATTGCGATCACCTCGGCAAGGAGGGTAAGTGAGCTTCAAGCTCTGAGTTCAAAACCCCCGTTCTTGACCATTCATGCTGAAAGAATGGTACTCAGGACCAGGGCTGCTTTTCTGCCTAAGGTGGTAACTCCCTTCCATCTGGGGCAGTCCATTACCCTCCCTACCTTCTATCCTCCCCCTCACCCTTCCAAGGAGGAGGAGCGGCCTCACCGTCTGGACCCTAAGAGGGCGGTGAGCTTCTACCTTGATAGGACAAAAGACTTTCGAGTTGATGACCAGCTCTTCGTGGGCTTTGTTGGCTGCAGGAAAGGCAGAGCGGCGCACCCTTTCCAGATGGATATGCTACTCTTTGGCCGGTAAGGAACCTCCAGAAGGTTTAGGTGCTCATTCTACTAGGGCTAAGTCTTCCACGTCTGCCTTGTCTAGAGGTGTTCCTGTGGAGGACATTTGTAGGGCGGCAACTTGGGCCTTCCTCCACACTTTCGCGAAGTATTACTGCTTAGACACCGAGGTGAGGAGGGACGGGCATTTTGCTTGTTCCGTCCTTCAGGACTTTCTGGTATAGAAGGGTGGACACCCTCCTCCGGGAGTGGAACTGCTGTGGGAATCTTTTCACAAGGTGAGGAATCCACTGGCAGATGTATCCATCAGAAGAACAAGTTACTTACCTTCGGTAATGTTTTTTCTGGTGGATACAGTATCTGCCTGTGGATTCCCCACTGACCCACCCGCCTCCCCGTTGTCCACCCTTGTATACCTACAATTTTAATAATGGTGTTTCAAAATGTATTTGTTACTGTCAAAGGCATTGTATTATTGCTTTTGCCTTCCTATTTATCCTCCACACTGTGTGTGTTGCTTTGTATATTATGTACTGTGTATACTGTGTATATATTGCTGTCAGTCCATCCGTGTGCCTCGAGGGCACGGAAAAAAGGGCGGAACTGACGTCATCACGCCGACGAGGTCTTCTTATTGAGCCGGTGACGTCAGCGGAGTCGCGAGCGGAGTCGTGTCTCTGGGACGTCGTCTTCGACCTCATCGGCGTGGACTGCTACAAAAGTTTCCGAATGTTGCTGGCGCAGGGGATATTCACAAGGTGAGGAATCCACAGAGAGATACTGTATCCACCAGAAAAAGCATTACCGAAGAGTAACTTGTTCATCTTGGCGATTAATTCCGGCAATAGCCGGCGTTATGCAAATTTGCGCTATGTGCGCTCTGCGATGTTTATCGCAGTTTGTTGGTGATATGCCCCGTGCTCTTTTATGGGTCTTGCCTATTTGGAGATATGGTGAACTCCTTTTTGAAACGCTTTACAGGCAGCAGAGCTAAGGCACGTTCTTTGGGGCTGACCTGTGGCAAATCATTTCTGCACCAGTTCTAGAAATTTAGGGGCTGTTCCAGAGGGCTGGTGTGTAGTTAGAGCCAGCATTCCCAGCACATTATGCATCCAAGTTCTTTTAGGTTCGCATACGAGAAACTGAGTGGGAACACATTGGTCAGCAAGGGTACCAGTATTCCAACTCACTGCTGAAACAGCCAGCAAACCACTTTAGTTTGCCTTCAGCAGTCCATGCCCAACCAGTGAAGTAGCAGGATTTAGCACTATCCCTAAGGTGGGCAATCCACCACATACGACAGATAAGACTTTCAAATTATTTATACAGTCTTTTCCTCTCTTCCCCATCCAGTATTCTTCCTACTTCATAATGATTTTCAGCATAGCATCTGCCCATCCTATTACAGGAGGTATGCCTGTTCCTCTTCATTGGTACCATAGAGAATCTACTGGATTGAGAGAAAGTTGGAGGTTGTTGTTCTTGCTATTTCCTTGTCACAAAAATGTACATTGTCTCCTGACTAACTTGAACCTCTGACCCTTAAAAATGGGCAAAATCAAAAGGCTCACTTTGGTTCAGATCCAACAAGCTCTGGTCCCTGGGACACTGGATGGAGTCCTTGGACTTACAGGCATGTTATTTCATATACCCACCTGGCAGTTTCACAGACCTTTGTCTATGGGTGAAAGTGGTCATGTGCATTATGAGTTTGTTGTTCACATTCTGGGCATCAGCAGCACCCCTTGGTTGGTCATAAAATCGATGGTGATGGTTGCTGCCCATCTTCAGAGGTCAGGAGTTCCTTTATTCCCATACCTGCTCTTCATTGAGGAGATCCCGGACACGTGGAGAACAGGGGTATATATATCACCAGTAACACGTCTGAGACTGAATGACTATGATCCTGTTGTTTCAGGCTTGATCCTGAATCTAGGTGAGAGTGGCTCTGTGACTTCTTGGCCTCGCGTATACTCTTTGTCAACTATACTAGGTTACACATGGGAGCCCTGCATTGGGATATGAAATCCAAATGGCCTTTCATCTTGGCCACCTTTCTGACACCAAGCAGGTCCCAAGATCTACATTGGTGGCTAACCGATTACAGTTTGTTCTGTGACAGACCACTCTTCTTTTCCCACCCAGAGCAGACAAAAGTGGACACATCACTACAGGGTTAGGGGTGACAGGAGTTCACCTGTGGAAGGTGGAGATCAGTGGGCTATGTTCTCCAGTGGATGGCTCGCTCCACGTAAACCTACTAGTGCTACGGGCCATTTGTCTGGTCATGAAGGATTTTCTGTCATCCATTAAAGGGAAGGTGAGGGAAGTTCTCACAGTTAATACCACCAACCTGTGGTACGGCAGAAAGCAGAGCAGAGTGGGGTCCTGTGCCAGGAGGCTTTGTGCATCTGTAGACGGCTAGAGTGCCAGGGCATCTTTATGGTTGGAAACCACCTCACAGAGCCCTTGAAAGCCAGAACAGACAAGCTAAGCAGTCGTCATCTGTCAGATCATGAGTTTCATCTATATCCGGAGGTGGCACAGGGAGTATTGCACCAGCGAGGGGAATCCTGGCTAGATATTTTCACCTCTCTCTAGAACACATAGTGCCAAAAGCTTTCAAAATTGCGCAAGACTTGTTCCATCCAAACCATTTGTGATGCCACAGTGGGACCTTAACTTGGTCATGACATTCATCATGTGCACACCTTTAGAGTCTATGCATAGCTGCTCGCTGCGTCTCCTGACCTTGAAGACTATTTTACTCATTGCGATTATGTTATACCATAGCATAAGTGTTCTGCAAGCACTGTCAGTGCAACCACCATCCACCAGGACTCCTTGGCCTTTTTAACGAAAGTTGTGACTCCCTTCCATGTTGGGCAATCTTTCACTTGTGTTCTTTGTTTCCCCAATATCTCTCAAAAGGAGGACAGGCTGCATTGTTGGGACACAAATCCGCTTTTCGCTTTTACGTAGATTGTACCAAGGACCAGCTTCTTGAGAGGTTCTTCTGAGTGAAAAAGAGGAAGGATGTGTGAAGGTGTACCTTGATGAGGTGGCTAGTCCTCTGCATTAAGATCTGCCATCCCTGAAATGTCTGAGGGCCCATTCCACCAGGGCCAAGTCTGCTACCCCTGTGTTGACCTTGATATCTGCCAGACTGCAACATATGTGTTGGTGCATACATTCATAAAGCATTACTGCCTTAGCAGCCAGGTCTGGAAGGATGGTCGCTTCACTCGCTAAATTCTTCAAGACATTTTAGTCTAAGCCCAATACTTATATTTTCGAAAAATTGGAATGTAGATTTTGAAATATGTGTTAATCAACCAGCATTTATTATGTATCTCATTGATATTGCTTTGCGGATCAACTGTTCAGTCTTTGCATCTCTTATTTTTTATTTTTTTTATTTACTAACTGCAAAATAAATAAAAATAAAAAAATAAAAAGCCCAATACACAGGCTTCCAACTTTTGGAAGTATGGTTTTAGTATTTATGCTAAGGTGAGGATTCTTCTGTTAGAAGTATACATCAGAAGAGCAAGTTAGTCACCTTTAGTAATGCTCTTTTGGATGAATACTCTTACTAACCACAAATGCCTCACTGCCCTCCCACCTTCAAATTCTTCAGATAGGTTTCTTTTTAACATTTAAAAAGGTCCCAAGTTAGTAGTCATCACATTGTTACCAACAATTGTTCACTTTCCACGCTGAGAGCGCGGAAAGGCAAAAGACAAGGAACTAAAGTCAGCTCGCAGGGGTGGTGTTTATATGCATATGGAACCAGCAAGGGCCACACAATTTCACCTTGTGGTACTACTACAAAATTCTCCTCATCGAGCCTTGTGGGTGTGGAATATGCAGTTGGTTATAGCATCCATCAGAAAGAGAGTTACCGAAGATACATAATTTGTTTGTCTGGGGCATAGCTATTCAATTAATTGTTTCTTCTTGCCAGATTCTACCTTGAATATTGTCCCCTGAGCAGTAAGCAAAGAACACACAATTTTGTAACATGAATTTGATTTCAACATCAATGGAGTTCCTTACAATACACAGAAATCACACAATGCTATCCAATGCTCGAAGTTAATTTGTTTTCCGCAAATAATTGAAATTCCCATTTTATTCCAAAAGCACTCTAAACAATGGGTCTTCTGGCTCCCTACATTGTACCGTTTCAGAGATGCTGTTGGTTCTATAGATGATAATGCTAATGGTGCAGTACTGGGTAAAAAAATTGCTGTTAGGAAAGAACTACCTCTACTATTTACAGTTTATAATATTGTGAAATGTGCAACTTTGGATTGTTGCAACACCAAAGTTCAGTATTTTCAGGCTTGTAAAAAGTAAAGGATGAAATGTCGTTGCTTTACTCCTCATAAATTGATAGGGATCTGACACCAATTCATTAATTGGGCATGGTACTAGATGCTAAGGTCACAAGACTGTATCCTTCAGAGGGGAAGTTATTAAGCATTTGTCTGAAGTACCTGGACCTTCAGCAAATCTGACTGCAGGCATGTTATTTTTAATGCTGGGCCCAGAGTCATCCTGTGTTTTTCTAGGACCTTCTTAGATTTGGGGGTCTCTAGTTGGCAGAGGTAGGTACCTTTGACCGAATAGGGACCCTTGCGTCTAGTCAGGGTAAGGGGGTACACACCTAAAATAACCCCTGCTCACCCCCTTGGTAGCTTGGCACGAGCAGACAGGCTTATGTCAGAGGCAGTGTGTAAAGCATTTGTGAACACATACAGTAATATAGTGACAACACTACAAAGGGAAGCCACACAGGTTGTATTATAAAAATAGGTATCTTTTATATAGATTTAACACAAGACCATAAACAACAAAAATCCACAATACTGTACTTTAAAAATGGTAGAAATAGCTTAGTTCTCTTAAGATGGTAAATGCAACACTTTATGTTCAATGTACCTTTGGATGCGTAACGCTATACAACAAAAGAGTTGCAGGGAACGTTATGCTTCGGTTCCTTACACGCAAGAACGGGGATGCGTCGGTTCCTTACTTCAGGGGAGGTGATGCGTCGGTTCCCTACTGCTGCGTAGGAGACTCTGATGCGTTGGTTCCTTACCAGAGGGGAGTTGATGCGTCGGCTCTTCTCTGCGCGGGAAGGTGATGCGTCGGTTTCTTACTGCGCTTCTGTGGCGATGCGGCTAGCAACGCCGTGATACGATGAAGATCTGGTGCAATGAAACAAAGATGGCATCTTCTTGATGTTGCGACAACGAAGGGGTGATGCGTGCAGGCCCAACGGCCGTGGGGCGACTCGGTGAATCATCTTGAACCGCAAAATGCCCTGCGACACGCCTCTCTGGCGATGCGACGGTGTGTGCTGCGACAGCGACACTCTTCTCCAGGGATGCAGGGCGCCTCGGTGATGCGATGCGACAGCGGTGGCACACTTCCTCAGTGATGTGACGACAGCGGCTGAGACACTCTTTTCAGGTAATGC